>NC_134402.1:177621024-178257274 GCF_038048845.1 Mixophyes fleayi
GACCTGCCTTGCAACACTTCTAACCAATGGGATGAAACCAACATGCATGTGTTCATAATTTTTAGTTTACAAAGGAGTTGGTATTTTAAGTTTGTTTTCATGTTTCATTTGCGTAGTGTAATTGTGTCTATAAATAAATATTAATATTTTATTTTTGCAATAATCATTGTCCTGTAACTCTCTGCTGTTATGGACACTGTTTAACACCCTCTTCTCCTACACATCCTTGACTCCATTGTCCATCTAGACACAGCTGCTTTTTTTGCAAAATGTTGTACTTTCATATTGTACATCTCTAGTCTTGGGGTACTAATTTGGTCATTTGCCCTCTAATACCATCTCTACGCCAAAGACACCACCCAAATGTACATTGCTTTTTCTGACCTATTTATTTCAGCACTATCCTTTAAAAAATACTGTCTTTCTCCATTTGCCTCATAGATGTAAATAACACCACTATACCCTCTGTATTGCATAAAATTTAATTTGTCTGTAAGTTTATGATGAGGATAGGAGGAGCAGATTCATGATGAAAATTAGGGCCCAAAAAATGTGTTACTTTGAACCTTATCAAAACCATATCATCAAGTTATGTTTTAAATTACAGACACATATTTTAAACCACAAGTAAATTACTTTATGCTTTTTCTGATAGTTACCTCAAAATGTTACATTTTATTTCTACATTTGCATTTACAATTCCGCTTTGACAAAAACTAGTACGCTTGTAAATCTAGTGCCTGTAATTGTGAATAGTGAAGTACAATTTGCATTGGCCCGCCCCCTGTTTGTCGGATAGGAGAAATGAATGACAATTGTCAGCAGTCACGGCGGCCACAGACACCGCCGCGACTCTCTGTGCCATGCTGGTGGTGTCCAGGCCGTCTCTATGATGACCGGGACGTCACTTCCGGTTCCTGCGTACCGGTTGCCTAGGCAACAACCAGGATGCATCAGGCTCCGTGCTGCCATGCCCGGCCAGCTGTCAAACATTTATGCGTGCGTGCGCAGGGCTATTCAAGTTCAGCCAATTATGGCTGATTAGGTTAATGCAGCTTGGCACTCTGCTTTTTCATTGGCAGCAGTGCCAGTAATTTATTATACAAAACCTGGGAGCACTTGCAGGGCTCTGCCCTGATAGGTCTTTGGCACTATTTAGGGCAGTGAGGACTGAGCCTCACTGCCGGTTATAGCATTCTGTTGTATTGTTGCCTGCTTCTGTGATGTGTTGGTGTTTAACCTTACATTGTTCTCCCGTATATCACCTCTGCCCGTTCCTGGATTCTGAATATTTGCCTGTGATCCTGAGCTTCTGCCTGTACCCGGACTCTGAATATTTGCTTGTGACCCTGACCTTCTGCTTGTACCCGGACTCTGAATCATTTGTTGTGAACTTGACCTTCTACCTGTACCTGGATTCAGAATCTTTGCCTGTGCAACTTATCCAGCTAGCACCTGTCATCTCCACCTGTGCTCTGCCATTCCGCAGATCTCTGGCCGGTCCCTACTGCGTGTATTACCACCTGTACCTGTGCGCTGCTGTGCGAACATAAACTTGTACTACACTGAGTGTAAGTCCTGGAGGCATCCGAATACCTGTGAGCATATCCAGTCTCTACGGGAAAGGGAGCTGCTATAGGTGTAGACCTCTACTGCTACAGTTCTACAAGTTTATGCCGCACTGGTTGCCATAACAACAAGCAGACATTTTACACACAGGTGTAGAAAAGTCCGCGATTAACTTGATCTCGCCCATACGTGCTCAGAGAACCAATCACAGAGCAGAGCACTGGTTAGCGAGTGTCAAAGATGAAGGCGGGAGCTCAGAGTACTAACCGAGGGTATGGATAGCATGCCTTCTGGGCAGTACGTGAGCAATGAGCTCAAACTACGTGCCTACCGGAGGGTGCGTCATTACATCAGGATGTGTTTAACTGCCGGCGCTCGGTTGTCCAGCTACAATGTAGGTGGAGCAACCTTTGCTGGCGCCAACCCCAGCTTTTAGCTGAACTGAGGGAGGAGATCATAAGATGTGAGTTCTCTATTCATGAAACAAAATATTGTGTCCTGTAATATTTTCTTTAGTTGTAAGAATAGTTTCACAGTTTAGCTTTTGCGAAGGAGGTGGCCTAACCCAAATATGAATGTGTATCCATATTTTAAATGTAAAATCCCAAGCTAATGCCACATACTTAGAGCCCAGGGGTCTGATCTTATGGTGGTACATTTACATTCCTTAATCATTGAGGCCCAAACTCCAGACCAATAAGCCATGTTTGGCATTCAAACTCATTAGCACACTGCAGGGTGGCAGAAGTGCTACCCACTAAGGCAACTTGCTGACATTACTTTACACACACTTAGAACATTACAGTGGCAGATGTGTTCTATTGCAAAAAGAGTGGGACGCCATCTTTGAGGATAATGCTCACAGTTGTACATGGCTGAATTTCACAGGTTACAAGGCCTTACCCAAATACCTCCTGTAAATTGTTTTCTCAATCTGACACTAAATACATGTTATAATTTTAGAAGCCGGGAAAAAAAGATTACTTTAGTACTAATTTAAACTGGAATAATGACATTTCAACATCCATAGTCCCAAACCCAACATTGTTACAGGCCATCTGAAAGTGGTGTGTCTGTCAAATATATTTCCTTTTATTAAAGATTCTCTTTATATCCGTTGAAAAAAGCATGATTCACAATGTCAGCTCCTATTATTATCTGGATAAATGTTTATAAGTGAGAAGCTGAATGAAGTTTTTACAATAAGCTTATGTTAATATTTATTCCAACAGACCGTAGAAATCGTGCCTGCCAACAGAAGGCGGTGGTGGAGGAGGAGGTTGAGGAGGCGGAGGAGGAGATTGAGAAGGCGGTGGAAGTGATGGCAGAGGTAGAGGAGGGGGTTGAGGAGGCGGTGGAAGAGGTGGCAGAGGTGGAGGAGGAGGTTGAGGAGGCGGCGGAAGAGGTGGAGGAGGACGACGAGCCAGAAGTGGATGAGGTGGTCCTGGAGAAGGAAGTGGCTCAGGCTCCTGTGGCTTCCACACAGGCGGTGGAGGAGTAGGCGAGGGTTGAATGTAAGTATTAACATTAAACCCTTCTCCTAATTATATTCCTTTTGAGGAGCATAGTAGTTGTCCAAAAACCATGATTTAACACATGCCATTTACCCAATACCGAGTTAAGCATGCCACAGATTTCAAACATTAAGGCCATAATATTATTTTTTCGAGATTCCAGTAAAACCCACCACCCCCGGCCACCACACAAATGTGTATATATGAAGACATGCAATCCCAAAGTATTAATCCTATATTTAGTTCTATGTTTACCATACCATTAACCTTTTCCAACAATGAAAAGTTAGGTAACATTTCATACCTCTGCTGATCCCGTCAAATGTGTAAAACAAAGTACACACTTTTTGAAATAATATATGTCTGAACAATGATTTAATAATTTTTGTTTTTTATTTTAAACAGCTCAAGAAGACGCCCCAGCTGGGGTTGACATCCAGCAAACAAAATCAGAAATCTACCATAACATCATAAAATATCAGCGTAATATCAAGAAATTTTCTAAATTAATTAAAAAAAAATGGTGCTTTTACAAACCAATTATTAGATTTTATTTAAAAAAAAGTTTATTGTTTTTTATATTTACATTTTTATAAATTGTTTATAAAACAAATTAAAAAATATACAATAAAAAAGAAGATTTGTGTGTCTTTTATAATTTAGTTTCCAGAAATGTGTAGAGGTTATTTTAGCCAATAATGGCTGGACATTAAGAACATACCTTAATAATTAATTAACATTGGTCCCTTTGCACTACATATTCATTTATTTCATAATTTTAATTATTTATTATGGTACCAGCAACTCTGAGGCGCTGTACAGAGAACACTATCCATGGCCCAATAGAGCTTACAGTCTAACAACACACACACACTCTTGGATTGATGGAGTGAAATGGAGTTGAGGGATAAAATGTAAATAAATAAATGGGTAGAACACTAGCTCCATACAGATAAGGCATACCAGCAGGAGATGAAGAAAACAAGGTAAGGTTGGCAGATCCTAATTGCATTTCACAAAACCACCACCACCCCTCCAAAAGGGAGTCCATTGGTAGTAATATCATACAAATAATGTGCCCTTGGGCCCTGAATCATTAAGGAAGGTATATGCCAAATTATAAATCAAATTAACACCTTCATAAAACCATCTGATAGTAGAAGTATATTAGCAATGGGCACTCTTGCTATAGTGCTAATGCTGCTCCTATTTGAAGGGTTTCATTTTATATAATACAATATAAGGGAGGGCAATTAGCTAACCAATGGTTTCTAAATGAGTGGAAAGGCTGATGTTACTCCTAATAGTCTAATGTCAAGGATCAATATATTTATGGTTAATGTAATAGCCACTCTTGTAGAGTATTTTGCCCAGCGGAGACCATGGAGATGGATCTGGATACTATCCCTAGCTCTAAATCTAATTCTTACCCTGTCAGTTTTCTTATTGCCGACAGCCCGTCCTCTGTTCTTCACGTGATGTTCTTCCGATATGTGCCTTCCGGCGCTCCTTTCCAAGCGGGTAGTTGGATCAGGTGACCCGCAGCTGGAACACAGACGTCACCAGATCACTCCCGGCACTTGATGTAATTCCGTGTCTGTTAATTCACCAATGCGTTTCGTCCAATAAGACTTTGTCAAGGATACTTTATTATGCAGGGGGGGGGGGGGTGCTTTTATAGTATTTACTCCCCTTTCATTATTTATTAAAACTTGGATAAAAACTTCAAATAAATATATGTAATAAAAACGTATATTAATTTGTATATAAAATATTTTTTTAAAAAAAAGTATTAAAAGAACATATGAAAAAAGTATATAAAAAAAAAGGTTTGTAAGTAAATGAGGCATCAATCCTTGACATTAGACTATTAGGAGTAACATCAGCCTTTCCACTCATTCAGAACCCATTGGTTACCAGCTTATTGCGCTTCCTTATATTGTATTATATAAAAATAAAGCCATCTGGCATTGAAGGGGTAGGTACATACTAAATATAATATGAGTTTAGATTGAAAGTGTAAAAAAACATAGCTTACATCAACTACCAATGTCAAAGTATACCAACACAAATATGTAAGAAAACATACAAAGTGAACATATATAAGGGAATGGTTGGGAATTGAACTCATGACCACAGTGCAGTAATGAAGTAGTGTTAGCGACTAAACCACTGCACACATGCTGCATTGTTATACTTTCACTCTAGTCTCTAGAATGTATTGATATTTCCAATTGAACTTTGCCTTAGTGGTTAGCCGATCCACCTTCCAACAATGGAGTCATGAGTTTAATTCCTGACTTATGACCCTTTATCTGTATGTACTTTACTATGTATCGAGTATGGAAGAGTAGACTAAGCATTTACGAATAAAAAATTATATACATTTTTCGCATTCATTACTGTTTATTTTAATATGCATATTTATTTATGCTTGTGCATTAATATGAGATTAATCTACATCCACCTTCTTAGTTGTAATAAAACTCTTTACACGATCTTTCAGGTAGGGGATTAAAAAGTTCTGTTAATTTAGCTCATTTTAAACCAGGCAAAATGATTTCTCCAAGGTTCTATAAACATGTAAGTGTAACAACTAATAATTAGATTATAATTGTACTGCATAATATACTCCCGAGTGTGTTTTTACATTTGTAAACAAACTCTTAGCACCTCCCAAATTTGCTATTATGTAACACACTTTCTTATCTTAAAAAAAGAAATGGAAGTGAAGAAGCGGATCTTAATATGCTTAAGATACGTTTCATCTTATATTCCGTTGCGTAAAGGTCTAAAGGTGGGTGTGTTTTTCGAGTTTCCGTTCCTTACTGAATTGCGAATTTCTGGTGTCCCTGTTTGTTCTTAAAATACTCATCGCACCTTAAGCACAAGATCCAATCACTAATGAATCAGGCCCTATATGTATATTATGCATCATAAATTAATAAAACAAAATCTCACTGATATAAGAATTCATGGGAACAGATAACTGAATACCTATTACAAAGAAATTATACCAACAATTAAAACATAATAAAATCAGTAATTTCTAAAAAAGACACTAACGTTTCTGGATTGTAAACTTGAATGTTTTTAATAATAATAAATCATATATCCTTAAAGCTATAAATAGTTGTATTATAAAAAATCTATATATTAAAAAAATATGCAACTCGTTGATATCCCCATGACAACAATTCCATACGCAAGTTAAAATTCATATTCTCCCCTAGGAATTTTATGCATATACTGCATATTATCTCATTTAGTTCTTTCTACCTATCTCATAAAGTGTATCCTCAAAATACATACATAATGTATGTTGAGATGTTATATAAACAAATTAAAAACATAAATTTCACAGCATAACTTAAAATAGATTGTCTGCTGATAGTTTTTTCATACATATATGTAATATATCTGCTTAAAGCTATGGCTTAGAGATGTACAAACTTATATATAAATCTCACATCTCTGTTACTCACAAATGTAACATGGTTCTGTATTTTTCAGTGTCAAACATAAAATACTTCTAACATACAAATCCATTAACAAAACTGCACCAAATTACATCTTCCTATACCTAGGGGCTCATTTAGAGTCTGACACTTTCTGTCTATGCTACACATAGGAAAAGATGCAAACAAAAAAGTGTACTTACGTGTATTTACGTGTTCAAACAATGTTGCGTTTAAATACAAACATCTGTTATTTTCTCATTTAAGAATCAAATGGAAATCTTATTTTCTGACTTCATATAGTATAGCTGTGATGGCCAACCGAAGCTGAAGCAGTCAATATGCAATCAGCCAATCAGAAGCAGCTAGACAGATAGTCATGATCATCATTGTGCATTGTTGCACCAGCACTCCAGTATGTGCAAGAGATACAATTCCTAAAGGACATATCTGCAGATGTGCCCGTATCTAATTGTGTCGCAATTATGTGAAAATGACCTTACTGTACTTGGCCTACAATTCCACCTCTCCAGGCATAGGGAGATGCAATTTTGGTGTGTTCGCACAGGACAGAGATGTGTATCCTATGCAAAAGAAAACAAAATACAGAAGCTTGGGCCACTCTAAATCAGCCCCATTTTCTGAGGAATATTTAAATAATATACTGATGTTAGCTAATAAAAGGTGCTAGTCTTTTTTATTCTACAGTAGGGTAGGTGATATGTTATTTCTTATAATACATATAATACATAAGTGTTCCTATTGAATACTGAAATAATGAACTTACTTTTTAGCACTAAAAAGTATACATGTGTCTGTTTTGTGTGTATATATATAATATATGTCAATCATATTTTTAAAAAGTCATTTCCACAAATAGTTAACTACTATTATTTATTTTGGAAGGTTTTAGCTCCAGATTTGTATTCATCAAAGCATTCTTCCTACACTATATGGATGTCCATCCAAGCCATCAGATGGAATTTCTGCCCACAGAGATCTCATCCTCCGCATGTGTCCCTTGTGTACCAAAAGCTGTTCCTGCTTTTGTTAAAATCGAGAATTAAAGCTCAGCTAGCTATCAAATCATTTTAACCCTTGACAGTTTGTGCTGCACTGAGAGGAAAGAGAAGAAGAGTAATACTATGTATTCTTTTTAAACAATATTTAATGAAATCTTGTATATTGAGTTATTAGTAAATATATTATGGAATTGTATAATCAATAAATAGTGCAATAATACAACAGGGATACATTGGAATATTGTTGGTAGGGCAGTTTTTGGCAAAGCACTATTAAGTTTATTTTTATTTTAAAATATTTCTGAAAAAGAATCTAGGTATGCAATGAAAAGCAGATGTATTAGGCCTCATACCTACTTGAGTCAAATATACATTTTAAGAGAATTAATCAATAAGGATTTAAAACATAACAAAATAAAATATATACAAACATTTTATTCTAAATTTTCATGCTTACCCAAATAGTAAATTTCAGGCAAGAAACAGGATTGTAGGCATTTTCTTATCTTAGTATGATGCTATCATAGTGCCATATTAATGTAAGATTCTATTGTAGCCCCTTTTTACGCTGGTGTGGCATGGTGTAGGTGATTGTCACATATACACAAACTTCTTGCTCTGTTTTTTCTATGACTACTTCAGTCTTCTTTTTTCCTCTCTTAGGCTATGTGACGTTTATATTGTAAAATTAACCTTGTCGATGTAAATTTAATAACCAATTCAGCAGATGAGTTAACACAAGTGAAGTAATGCAGTACAAATACAGATTTTTAGATGAATGGGTGCCAGACCATCTCTTGATGAAATCACACTCCTTCATTTACTCCTTTAGCATTTCACTTGCTTGCAAATAAAAAAATAATACTGATAGCGGTTCATGGAGGGAAAAAAAAATTGGGGTTCACTGTTGAACCAGAAGCAGCATACAATAATCGCAATCTCTGCCCCTTAATGTTTTATTGCATATTTCAGTCCACAAAGCAAACTGTTGCTTTTACATTTGTGATAGTGTAAAACATATTACTGCAACTATCTGCATTCAGGAAGGGTTGTCTATATCCACCCAGGCTATTACCATCTAACTGACTTAAGTTATGTGTTTTCCCATACAAATAATTCCAAAGTTCCCCTGGCGCAGGTCAGGATTTTAAAAGGGAAACCTCAAACCAGCTTTTACTCTAATGAATCTGATTATCTGATGAGTGGAAGTGCTGAATTAACATCGCTAAATATCCACATATAGTCTGCTTGATACAGTCAACTCCAGAATTACTGGCACCCTACATGGAAATGAATCAATATATGAAATAAACCACACATGCAATGATATTTCAGTCATAAACAAAGTGATAAACTGCAGTTTTTATTTTCCTACTGTGTTTTGGAACCAAAAAAAGCTTTCCTTCAGTAACAATATTTTTGGAAAAAACATAGGTTTCAAAACCATTGGTACCTACATTTTTTATATTTGGTGAAACCTCCCCTGGCATGTATAATGGCACTGAGACACTTTCTGTAATGCTCAACAAGATTGGAGAACATTTATTGATGGACCTTGGACCATTCCTACATGCAGAACATTTCCAGTTCCTTAATATTCTTGGGCCATAGCTTATGGACTGCCCTCTTCAATACACACCACAGGTTTTTAACTGCCATTGATACCCACAAGAGCCCCTGGGCCAATAGCAGCAAAACAGCCCCAAAGCATCAATGATCCACAACCATATTTGACAGTGGGTATCATGCGCTTTTCTGTGTATGCAGTCACTTTTTTCTCCAAAAGTGATGATGATGTTCATGGCCAAAAAGTAAAAAAATTGTCTCATCTGTGGGGAAGTCAAATAAATGGTTGAATTAAACTAAATTGATTAATATTGTTTTACCATGTGATTGTGATTAGTACGCCACGTGTAATGATGCAATCGCACAGATTAATAACACACATATTTACATTTGCACTTACCTTTGTAAATAATACACATTATCAAGGTTCCAATCCACATTTATTTATTAGCTAAATGTATTAGAGTTTATTTATACATAGATGATATTATAGTAAAGGTATTAATGGTTCAGGTCTTCTAAAAGGTAAAGAGCTTGGTTTTATGTTAAAGCTTATTTCCCCAACATTAACCCGGTTTCGACAGAGTAGCTATCACATCGAGCGGTCGCAAGTTATGAGCAATATGAGATTTATAGTCAAAAGTACTTTGTTCATGGGTCAGTTTAAACTGATTATTTGGCAGGAAGACATGTAGGCAACAGTTGGAGTAAGTTGCCCCCACCCTTGGAGAAGTGTTAGGAACCCCAACAGCCAGCACCACAAAACCCGGAGTCTACTCCGAACATCTGGTTTTCACTGTTGCCCCTAGTGGTGGGGACAGACTTGGCTACAGACAGACGGAGGGTCGTGAGATGGGTGCTGGCTGCGGAGAACCCAGGAAGGCGGAGTGAGGTCCAGGTGAGGGTCGAGGGCCGGCAGCAGACAGCGTATCCAGTAAACAATCCGAGGTCAGAGGTCACGGGCAAAACAGCAGCATAAGAGTCCAGGCAATAGGTCAAGGGGCACAGGCAGTCAATCATAGTCAAATATCGAGGCAAGGGTCAGCAACAATAAACAGGTACAACGACAAGCAGGTACAGAGGGAGAGCAGGCTAAAGCACTGAAGCAGGAACTATAACCGGCAGGGAGGGCTTGCCCCTTCCTGCCTTATATATGAGAATGGCCCAATGAAACTGTCTCAGCCCTCTGAGGAATAATTAGCCACCTGAGGCTAATACACTAGTTTGCGCACACGCCCGGCTACTATTGCATCCCATGTATCCCATGGATCTACAGCACTTTCCAAGGGAGAACTGGTGTGACTATCTGGGCTTACTTTATGTTATTAATCCATTTTGGGATTTTCCCATTACATACTGAAAGATCATGTGCTTCCACATTAGATACACGAGTGTGTTATAACTCTGTAGGGGGCATTTTTGAAAACTAGTGTTGCCCACAGCAACCGGATTGCAATGTATTTAATGTATTTTAGAAAATAAAAGCAAACATGTATCTGTTTGGAATGGGCTAAATAAATTTTTTGCATCAGTTGTCATAAATATCTCACATGTGTAGTGACTGAATTTTGCTTTCTTGCCCCATCACTGCCATCCAGGATGTCATTGACATTGGGGTCAAGGGAGTGAGGTGAAATTGCAGTGATTAGGAACATGGAGCCACCAATCTTATAGATACATATAAACATTCAAATTAATTATGGTCACCATTTTCCTAATATTTAGTATGTGTACGTATATTCTAAAGAAAGAGATTGTTCCTCTTTAAAGTTGCATTATTATTAAAAAGGTGCACACAATATTACTATTTTCATTTGTTCATAGTATATTTCTACCTTCATCTTTGTCCAAAAGATTGCAGTTACAAGGATGAAAAATGAAACAATTCTGAAGTTATACAGCAGATAGAATGTTTTGCAAACAGAAGTGATGTGGTTTTCACAAAACCCACCTGTCCAGTGGCAGATGGATCCAATCCACCTGACAAGAAATAGGACATCAACCAAAGCATTCTAATCAAGGCCTGTTAATCATCTCCCCAGGTGGATGTTACTGCTACTTAATAGGTGAAAACCATAAACCAACACCAGAGACTCATTTTAGGTAGCCTGGAAAATAACTGACTTGTCAATCAATTCTCCTGCCCCTTCCCAGCCTGTAATGAGTTGGCAGCGAGAGGAACTTTTTATCTGGCGTAAGTCTTTCAGACAATTTCCTTCTGGATATGTAACGCTATCCAGAAAATTAAGAAAAACAGCTTGAATTAATTAAGGTTGGCAGAGCAAAAACAATTGCAAACAAGGTGGAAGATAGCTAAAAAGTTACACGGTGTTCAGAAAATTGTAGGATGTATGCTTTAGAATTTGCACGTTAACAGAAACAATTATGTACAGAGCAGGTAGGTGAAAAATAGATTTATTCAATTGCAATATGTGTGCTGTAACCTTATTATATCTCCTAGTGCCGTTGGCCTGTGAATGATTAAATTGATCCCACAGCAGATTGTGTAGTAGGATAATTGGATTACAGTATTTGCGAGTGTAAGATCACAACTGAACACCACTTTACAGTATTTGTGCCTGCCAAGAATTTAATCTTAGACAACATATACACTGACATTTGCAATGCGTTTTTTGATTCCCATTAAAAATGTAAGTGAAAATGCATAGACACCACACTGCATTCGCATATGCATGTAATATTTGATTACAAATAGTTTAATCTGCATTTTATAAACAGGAACTTATGTTGCACATTTGCAAATGCTTGTTAACTTAATCTCATTGCTTTTACTTTTATTACTTTTTATTATAAATGTAAGTGTTTAAGTTACTTTAATGAAGCAAGAAGTGTTTTAAAAAATGGACTACAGCACAACACAACACAAGTTGAATGCACTTAAGTGCATGAAAAAATGCATATATGTACTGATTTCAAACATTGATTTTTTATTATCACATGTGTTTACATGCACTTAAACACATCTTAAATAGTTATGTTAAAAGTTGTGGTAGCATTTTCACTAAGATATATATATCAGGAGTGCTTTCCAATATCCTGACCAAGACAGTGGCGCAAGCAGGGGAGGGATTCTGGGTCTCCAGAACCCCCCCTCCGCTAAAAAAATGCCCAACATATCGGCACTGTACTATACAACAGCCGCGGCGCTGTCTAAGAAGCGTCCACGGCGGTGCTGTATTGTATACAGCACCGCAGCAGACGCTTCTTTGACAGCGCCACGGCTGCTGTATAGTACAGTGCAGCCGAAACGAAGCTGCTCTAGGGTTTTTTTTTCGGGGGTGGAGGAAACCCCCCCTGAAAAATCCTCTGTGTGCCCCTGCAAGAATATGTTCACGTTGAGGAGACTTTGGGATGCTGTCTCATCATTCACTAGAAAGATTCCAAAGAAACTTCTCAGCCTGCACTTTCTTATAGACATTTGTAAATACCTTTCTCAAGTATCACAGAAATAATTGTAATCCAATACTAATTATGGATAGCAGCAGTGCTCTATCTATCTATCTATCTATCTATCTATCTATCTATCTATCTATCTATATATACAGGGTGATTCAAAAGTCGCAGTACACCCTTTTATTTCAAAAACTCTACAGGAATTGAGCCGATTGGCCGATTTCAAGATGGCGCCCATGTTTGGTCCATACTGTAAAAGATAGACCACGTCACCCATACCTTACTGGAGTATTCAGGTTTCCCAATTTCCTGTAGAGTTTTTGAAATAAAATGGTGTACTGCGACTTTTGAATCACCCTGTATATATATATATATATATATATATATATATATACAGTGTGCCCACTGTAGCCTCAGTTAACTGTTCATAGCTGACAGAAGTGGAACCCGGTGGGGTCTCCTGCTGCTATAGCACATCCAAGGCTTGACGTGCTGTTGATTCAGAGATGCTTCTACATACCACTGTTGTAATGCGTAGTCATTTGACTTATTGACACCTTCCTATCATCTTCAACCAGTCTGGCCATTCTCCTCTAACCTTTCTCATTATCAAAGCATTTTCACCCACAGAACTGCAACTCACTGGATGCTTTTTATTTTGCACACCATTCTTTGTAAACTCTATAGACTGTTGTGTGTAAACATTACAGGGGATGAGCAGTTTCTTAGATACTCAAACTACTGCATCTGTCACCAACAGTCACTCCATGATCACATTTATTCCTCATTCCTCATTTATTCCTCATTCTGATCTTTGGTCTGAGCAACAACTGAATCTCTTGATCAGGTCTGCATGCTTTTATGCATTTGCGCTTTTATGCCACATGATGGTTCATTAGGTATTTGCATCAATAATCAGGTGTACATATGTATATAATAAAGTGACCACTGAGTGTATAATTCTAGCAAAAAAATAGAACAGTACAAAATCTGTTTCAATCAGCCCAATATGTCATTCTTATCTGATCAATGTCTACAAAATCATCTAATAATTTGCAAGCAAACTCCAGTGGAGGAACTACCATTGGTGCAGCAGGTGCGGTGCTTGGCCCATGGAGATAATGGGGCATGCTGCACGGAACTAGTGAGCTGTGGGCCCCGGTTCCCTCCTCCCTGCTTCCCTGCACCGGGGTCCACAGCTCACTAGTTCCACCTCTGGGAAGCTCATCCATAGCTATAGGAAGCTGTTGATTGTAGTAATTTTGACCAAAGACTGTGCTATCAAATATTAAGTCTAGGGTGTCTATAAATATATATATTGGGCAAATTACAATGTGAAAAATCGAACATTAAGTATTATTAAAAGAGTTCCTATATATTTAGCTATTGAGAGCATGGATATATTTAGTTTCTTCATCTAGATTTGGCATACACATTTAAAAAATTGAAAGAAGTTGAGCTCCCCTATCCCATAGTTTAATGGGGAAATATAAAACATGCTGCATGAATGCTGAAATGTTGACGGTGAAACCAACTAAAGAAAGCTGTCCAAACAGGACTCAGTCTGGAGCATGATCTTGTTAATCTTCTACATTTATGCATCAAAGACAGTATACTTGGTGGAAGTATCTCCTGGAGAAGGAGTTCAACGCATTCTGCAAATAGTGACAGAATAATAACTAGACTTTTAATAGGCAATATATTTATTGTACGTGCTCTCCAATGCTATATATACATCTATTATACATCTATTAAACATCTATTAATTCCTGTGTCTGGTGTGTCAGTAAAGGTTCAATCTCAAAAACAAAGGTACGGCTGATAGATTCTGTGTTGCTGACACTTTACAAACTCGATGCAGACATGCTTCCTTTCCCAGCTTCTGGGACTATCAATAAATGATCAAGCAGGTTATTAACAAGCAGGTTATTGGATGTAACAGTGATTTTTGATAATAATGTACTCTCTAAGGCAATATATACATGTTAAAAATGACAGCTCACACACTGTAAATCTATCATTTGCAATTAGAAAAATAATGTCTTTTATTTTCCCAGCGAGCAATATTTATTATATTGAGTTCAAAAGATCATACTTCTAATTATACAATGGCAGAAATCCATGCTGCCTATAAATATTATTATTTCAAAACAGTATAATGGCATCCTGAAGACTGTTTAATGCATTGATTCTTTCAGTATCCTGTTCAATATGAAATATTTATTTTTGTGTGATTTGTCAAAACGCCTAGTCTAGATAAAATCATGATGAACTTTATCTATATCTTATTTATTGAGTTTTTTAACTTACAGAGATGTGTTATTTTACAAAGTTTAATTTCTCAGGTAGAAAACTGCATTTCACCCCTTGCTCTTCACAGCTCAGTACTAATCATCGGTCCATAATGTGGTGTACTATTGCCAGCCTCGTCCTGATGATCTAGTTATATCCAATTGGCACTTGGGAGCTGTGCGGATAGGAGGCATTACTCATAGCCAAGAGTACAGATGTTTCTAATTGCTTTCCATTACCAAGAATAACAGCTGTTTACATCTATCAGCAAATAATTCACAAGAGCTCCAGACTGTTAAGATAACACACCCCACCTGGTCACCATCACAAGTTGCCTAGGCCAAGACACTGACTGCCAGAATAACCTTCTGCATTTATGTTCATCAAATGGCAGCATGTGTCACCTTCAGATATCCTTATGTTGCCACACAAGCTCTGGCTTCTTGGTGTCCAAGGGACATATGGATTGCCATGGCTATTCAGTAAATTTGTAATGCTTATGCAGTAGTCAGTACTAAAGAATTCATAGCCAAATAGTATAGAAAAGTGTTATAAGCTGAAAAAAATTGTCCCACAAACTATATGACTTATTTATAAAGCAGCACTATTGTCTGCAGCACTGTATAGAGAAAGTGATATCTGGAAGGGGAATTAGAAAAAGTAGGTAAGTATGACACAGCCATTGCACTGCTGGAATACACACCTGCTTACACTGCAATGATATTAGAAATTAGGGAAAACAAAACTCTTTCTCTTTAGAAACTACTGATCTTTTTTAAAACTGCTCAATACTGTTCTCGTTGAACTTGTGTTTCATTTGCTTCCTTAAGTAACTGATGCACCCTTTGTATACAGAGCCTGATTAAGGGTCCAGGGTGCCATAGGCTAATAAGCTCATGGCGCCCCCTTGTCCTTAATGTAAAATCTGGCTTCATCAACCAAAACCCCCCCAACAATGTTTACGTTCACAACTCAGCTACAATTGGCTTTTTAAAGTTTTCCTTTGTTAAGGGCAGGAATGTAGCAATAAAGGTATCAAAAGTTGTCATTTCAACTGGGAACGGTCCTCTTGTGGTCTGTGGGGTCCCTGCTTAATGACATTAAAAAATTGGATTTTTGGATATGTTGAATACAAAGTTACTGCTCTACCAGTCATTTTATAGTAAATGATGGAATCATGCTCTCTTCCTAAAATGTTGCAAGAGCTGCACCAGCTAAGGGTATCCCTCCCTTATATTAGAAGTCAACACATCAATACTGCTGAGCGCCCAGCAGTATTGATGTGCTCTACCAGTCCTGACATCATGAGCTAGAACATCATAGCAAGTACCTGATTGTTGCATTCATTTTTCTTGCTGTAACAAGTAGTGAGTAAAAAAGATCACTGGAATGGAGACTGGGTACAATAAGTTTCAATCAGCAGTTGAAGTGTGGTCTGATAAAATACATATAGCGCTGTCGTCTGTGACAAGTCGTGCATATACAGCAGAACATGGTGAAACTGTCCAGAGACTACATCCCCCAGAATGCTTTGAAATGAGAGCCACAGAGTCACGCAGAGGTTGTCAAGAGCTTGAAAATGGAGGAGGCTGTTGGGAAAGAGAGCTAGATGCTGGGTGGCTGATTTGTTGATTGAAGTCCTGGTGAGAGAGAGGAGGAAATAGGAGGAGGAATTTAGTGCTGGGAATAGGAGACTGTTTGAAGAGGAGTGGAACAGGCTGTCAGGCTCCATCGCTGAGAGTGGAAACTGGAGACCAGTGGGATACGTACTCATTGATTACTGTATTATCCTTTTGCTGGACTGAGATTTGTGATACAGTTAGTTAGACAGGGAACTTGGGAACCGCAGATATGGTTTTAAAATATTTTTGCAGGACTGTGTTATAGTTTCAAGGGTAATAGTGCAGGGAGAGATAGAGATTTTGGGACTGAGATTATTCCGCCTCACAGCACTGGGGTGATGAGTTTGATTCCCAACCATGCCCTTATCTGTGTGTAGTTTGTATGTTCTCCCTCCGTTTGCGTAGATTTACTCCGGGTGCTACAGTTTCCTCTCTCATGCCAAAAACATACTGGTAGATTAATTGGCTGCTGCCAAAATTAACACGTGTGTGTGTGTGTGTAAGGGAGAATAGACTGTAAACATCACTAGGGTAGGAACTGATGCAAATGACAAATATTCTCTGTACAGTGCTGTGGAATTGGTGGCGCTATATAAATAAATTGTTATGATGATGATGGCTGTTACACTGTTCAAAGCAAGGTTGAGTGTGTTAAACATTTATGATCAGAGAATGCTGCTTTTGTGATTAGTGTGTTGTGTGTGTTTTCTAGAAATCAAGAGTAGTCAGTTGGTAAACATAGTAATAAGCAGGCCAGAGGTAGCATGATAAGGACTAGAAGGTGGGAAAAGTATCTATTTTTGTTTATGTATACACTTATATATTTAGCAGTAGCTCCACTATTTTATTATACCTTCAAGTGCTGCTTGAATACCAAAATTGTCTTCCTTCATTATTTATATACTAACAAATTAACCTTTATACATTGAAATATATTTTTTTAGAAAGAAACAGTCAAAAACTTTAGCAGTCCCTGTTTTAGCAGTAAAGACCAATCTTAAGCATTTATACTTTATTTGTATGTCTGAAGTCATAAGTAGCTGGGCAGAGGGTTCCATTAGTCTTCTGATGTTTCAGGATTATTGAACATTACCCAGCAAAGAAACTACGGGATCTTGACTAAGGTGGAGACACTGCACAGAAGATACAACAATGAGAATTTTCATTGGTAAAACATATCACTCCATAGACTTACCTGGGAAAGGAGTGTTACATATATTTTTTTATAACATGCTCAAAAACACATTTCGAAAAATTAAATTACAATAATCCAAAATCCAGAGATGCAGAAATTATAGCAAGCATTCCATGTTACCAGTAGCACTTTCTAACATCTTGAACCTGCCTCTAGAATGTAAGCTCTCTGGCAGCAGGGTCCTCTTTACCTACCATATCTGTCTACTATCTCACTCCCTCGTACGTCTTGTCATTTCTTTTGCTGCCTTCTGTGTGAGTCCCCATAGCATTACTCACACTTATCTATGCTACTTATGTGTATTAACTCATCTATTTGTTACTTACTTGCTTGCTTCTTCGGCACTACTGAATCTGTGGTGCCTTATAAATAAATAATAATTATTATTTTTATTAATAATAATAATAATAATAATAATAATAATAATAATAACTATGTAGCTGACTAGAATTCTTGCACCAAAGGACTGTTTACATACTTTTATTAAGGAAAGTAAAGCAAAAAAAAGGAGTAGCTTTGCATCTTGGCACAACCATGTTGCATTGGTTGGGGGAGGTAAATGAAAAATGTGGGAACAGATCTATAGTTGTGTACGGTATGTCTTAGATTACCTTTAAATTTCAGTGTGAAAAAAAAATCAAGTATTTATGTGCTACATGAAAAAAACAGCCAGATTTTTCCTTATGTGCAAAATAATAAACTAATTTGCACCCCTTGCATTGCAACATGGTCTGATCCAGAAAACTTACTCATTTTCTTGCTTTACTTTACTCAGTGAATCAGGCCCTGTATCTCTATTAGCATTTGATTTCTTGCCCAGTCAAAAATATACAATAGTATCCCTAACATATTTATGGCAGTGCCAAAACAATTGTGAACCAAATATCTCCTGATAAAATAGCACAGTAATCACAATGTTAAAATTGATAAATGAATGATCCTAAATAATCAGAAGTGTAAACCAAGTGTTGTCACAAGGAACTGATGTAAGTATAAATGAAAGGGATCAGCAAAAAGAAACTAATTAAAAAACATCTCAGAGATGCCCACAGCTTGAATCGGATGCTGCTGCATGCGCTCTAGCTTGACACGCCCATACTGTACATTGACTGCATGCATATGCCCCTACCCCACCCAGTTCCAGCCATAAAATAGTAGCCTGTGCACTTGAAGATGACTTGTATACACATTTGCTTTCTATGGCGTATAGTTTGTTTATGGCCATACGCAATGCAATTTAACACAAAATACGACAAGTATATGCATTTACGTTCTTTAACAAATCAGGCCCTTTGTGTGCCATAAACACATAAGCACATAGTTATTGTGGTCATATTGGGCTGAATATCTTACTGGACATTGGACAGTCTTTGTAAATGCAAAGTTGGAGTGAAAAAAGAAGTTGTAATTAGATTCAAAGCCCAATGCACTGCGTACATTTTCTACAATTCACATGTGGGGTATCAGGCATAACTGGAAGTAGATTTGTAGCAAGTGAGTTATATTTCTCTTTTCTGTTTTTTATTGTCCCTTACAGGTGATGTTTATGATGTTGAGGATGGAAGATGGTAATGTAATAGCAGTTGTCTAGAGTAACTCTTCTTGTAGGCAAGTTTTCTGCCTACATACAATATGGTACTTCCTGTGTAGTATTTCACCTCTAAGGGTATGGTGAATTCAGTGCTATTGTATCCTGGGTAGTACAGGTATTTCCCCTAATAATACATTTATAAATTAGTCTCTTGTTCTCACTTTATTCAGTTGTACACTCTTGTTGTACAAAACAAGTAAATGTATTGAGGATGAGATGCAAACAGCACATGTAGACTGATGTCAAGTTCCGAAGGACCAATAAAAAAAGAAATAACTATATTATTTTTATTAATAATTTCTTGGTAATAAACTTCAGTATGACACTGTTGTGTTTGGTCTTCATCTAGAAACATTGCTGGTGAGACACAATCTCTATACAAATAGGGTTTTTGACTGTATAGCCATGCACAGCTAACATAGTCAACTTTTGTGTGTCTGAAGCTTTCCTTTGCATTAGGCAAAATACACTAATAAAAGCACTATGGCACCAAAATTCAAATGGAATGTGCAAAATGCATCCCATTAAGTTTTGGATGAGGCATGATCTCCACCAGCTCAGACATTGTATAAAAATCAAGATCATTTGCAGAGGGGAAATGAACAATTGAATGAACAAAAATAGTCCTGTGTTCTTTCAAGCTAAGCATTCTAGTGCATTCTAGGAATTCTAGCGCACTTACTCTATACTTAACAAAGGATACTCTCAATCTGTTCAACTCTTTCTATTTGCTCTGCAAACCCTTGCAATTTGGCAGAAGCCAAAGGGCATCGGCGAAAATTGAGATGGATAACACCACCAAGTTAGCTTTTGAGATCTGTCTCAACCATTTTGGACTTCTTAAGTGATGCCAACTGTATTGTGTCTAAAATTGCTCTATTCCTGATACATATCCACATAAACATTTGTATACATATAGGGCCTGAATCAATAAGGAAAGTAAGGAAAAAATGTGTAAATGTTCTCCTGGACAAATCATGCTACATTGCAAGCAATGCAAATTAGTTTATTATTTTGGTCAAATACTGGTTGTTTTTTTTATGTAGCACACAAATACTTGATAGCTTTATTTTTACACTGAAAATTAAAGTTGATCTAGGACATGCCCTATCCCAACTATAAATCTGAAAACTCATTTTAAATTTACCTCCCCCTCCAATGCAACACGGTTTTGCCCAGGTGCAAAGATATTCCTTTTTAATGCTTTGCTCTCCTTAATGACTCAGGCTCCTAGTGTATACTAAAAAAATTACTTATTGGCACTCTGACACACCTTTAAACCTGGTGCCTAAGACATCATGCTTTTTTAAAGACAGAATAGAAGTTTGAATAGAAGTGTTATTAGAGTATATAAAATAACTCTTACTTTGTTAATAGCAATAATAAAATTACGAAGAAAACATTTATTCACTTGCTTAAGGGTCTAAAATTCTGCAATGAAAACTCATTTACTTGACTATGAAATAAGAATCCAAGGATGCAAAAATTGTAAACAGACAGCTATGCATCAGTATTTTCTTTTTCGCCAATCCATTATTTTAAGCCTCTTTTTTTTACAAAACTCCTCAGAAATTATAGCAGAGAGAATATTTTTGATTCTAGCCATTTTTGGGAATTATATTTAATAAATGTTTGTAATTTGTATACTTACATTTTGTGAGCACTCTATTTTTACTCCTACTCCAGATGTTATAATCCATTTCCTGACCACTGAAAGAAAATATTGTTGTCAGTAAAATGTTGTGTCACACAAATTTAGGGAGTAAACTAGCATGGCATCAAAAAGTAAAATTGTCACTGAATTAAAGCACAAATTATATTTGTAGTGCATAACACACCATAAAATTAACTGTCTAAAGGCCTGTGGCATGTAAATCCACACTAAATTTTAAAATTGAATGACATTAGATCAAAAATTAAATATGCAGTGAGTTGTGTAGTTGAAAAGATTTAAGTGGTTTGTAAAAAGATCAGATCAACTTATTACATTATAAAAGTTAGTATTTAGCATATTTGCTATGCTACAAAAGGAACTTTTTTTTTTTTAGTACCATTATTAGAAAATGTTAGTATTTACTATCCACCATATGGTAAACATTAAAGCCAATTAAAAGAAAAAAGAAATGACTGCATCTGAACTACCCTGAAAGCACATAAATAAGATAACTCTTACTCTTAAGTAATCTGTTACTCTATACTCACTGGAATTTTGGGAGACCCATGTATGCACCCATATGCAAGGATAGGACTCCCCTGGGCCTCTAGCAGTTTGCACTGACATCCTTGGGGTACAGAATCTAACAGACCCTTGTTATGCACGTTTTGTCGCTATCCAATAACGATTGTCGAATCTCGATTTGTGTTTCCAATGCACAAATATTTATTCTCAAAAGGTAGCAGAATAATTCAAGCAAAATAATAAAAAGTACAGCCGTTACTTATCGCAGGCGCTCTAGATCCAATGAACAGTCATTCAGGTCTGTGGTCAAGATGACTGAACTCTAGATGAAAAGCTCCTGCTTATATGCAGACAGATATACAGTAAAACAATGCAGATGGTGTGGCTTGCTTCTATTGGTCCAGGTTTCAGGAAGGTCCAGGAGGTTGCAGATCATAGGCTAGTTCAAACTAAAGAATCCAAAGGTGGGGGTCATCTCTCCAGGGGATGTGCTCCGATCTTCCCACCAAGACTCCAGTTTCAACTAGTCCATCAGCATTTTATAGTCAGTATCACAGTAAAGGTTTATTCCCTAACATCAATAACTAGAGTATGCAATGTGCGATCTCTTCGCCGAATGAACCGCACAGCTGCTGATGTAAAGGGGATTAATATGATACCAGACATGACACATTTCCTTTAACCTGTACCATATGTATTACTAATATGCATATAACTTATAATATTACACATAAACAATACTATATTTCAACATAAATAACTATGTGTTGCAACTACAATTAATGTGTACTAGTTACAGAGATGCGTATTTGTGCGAATGTGTGTAACTGTGTAAAAACTGTTTTTGCCACGTGTTGCAGCTGCGTATGCCCTTCCACACCGTAGTGTGCAATACGCATCTTTTTGGACAAAGACAACCAAGTTTGCTCGATATTAATTGAAATGACATTTTCTAATTTGCTGACTTCGACACCCTATAGTTTTCACAAGAGATATCCACAAAAGTATTGGGCTTTTCTGCAGTGAGGCAACATGTCATGGCTTGCATAGTGTCACTTGAAGCATTTGATGATCACAAAGAGGGTAACGGCCACAAACAAAAGTAGTAAGTGATGGCAGGCTTAATAGTATCAATTCTAGAAAAAAGCAAAGGAATGCACAGATAAAACAAGTTGCCAGTTCAAAAAATGAGTCATGGTCAGGGCTTCTAGACTTCAAAAATGATCACTGTGACTTCTCCTAAGCTGGAGTGTCCTAAGGTATTATTGTAAGGATTAGTTAAGGACCATGTCCCAATAAAGCTTGGAAGAGCCATGATTATGCTAGTTTGTAATGCTAGGAAGTCAAATGTGCTTAAATTAAAAGCCTACAATGTTAAGCTTCTATTATACAAACTCATCTATAGAGATTGTGACTGCCCATATATATTCCTTCCAATTTGGTTAATTTGACTGGATACTCAATTTACTAGCACACCCCAGTTGGGTTGAGATCACCTTTCTGCCAGTTGGCTTTGGATTTGGAATACTGTTTATTTGTGGGGGTTTACATGTGATCTGTCTTTAAAATGAAAATGTAAATAAAACGTCTATAAAAAGCCAGGCAGATTTTAAAAAGGCAGAACTTGTTGCTGGACAGCAGTAAAATACAATCAATTGTTACTAGGCAAACAAAACATGAAACAAAGATCAATAGATAAACATAGAGGATGTCATCAACAGAATGCGCCTGATCACCTGTTCACACACATCATCTGAGCAAACTCACACAACAATAATTATAAGTTATAAACAGGTACCTAAAGTCAGCAGCCAGGGGACCAGGATAATAGCATCAGGGGACAAACAGTGGCCTATATTGAATAATCCATTACAGTGTCAACTATTTTACACAGCAAGAAAATGTCAGATATAAATCTAAAAATGATGACAAATTAAAACATGATGCTAAAACACCTATTAAACAGTGTGGAAAATGTATATATTTGGCATCCATCTACTCTGGAGAAGCAGCTGATATATTTTCAAATTTCTGGGGCTGCATTTATTTGTATGAGATAACTGCAGCTGTTGAAAATAAAGGAAACTTTTTAAAACTGTTCATCAAAATATTCACCTCGTTCCACATTTGAACATCCACTTTTGCAGTAGAATTAGGCAATAAGTGTTCCCAGTACTACCTCATCCACACTACACAGAAGAGCGAATTGACTGTTGATATCCCAGTCTATTCTAGAAATTCCATCAAATTAGAGTTAATGAACACAGTGCAGAATGGTAAAGCAGAATCTGTACAAAATTTTGCCGTAACTTTACTCATCTGTAATTTAAAAGTTGTTCTCCTTTTAAATTAAATAGGAAAAATGTAAAATTTAATCAGGTTATGAAAGTATAAAATAACTCCTGTCATTAAAGAGTTAAATATAAAGATCCATGCTGAACTAGCTAGTGTTAATGATTTTAAAGGGACTCTTGGGCCCAATAAATCACAACATCCTTTACCTGTGTGACATCTGCCATTTCTATTTAACATACATAGAATATATGTACTATATTGTATATTCCCTAACCAGACATAACTGTATGATTGTTAATACTACTGTATACTAAACATGAGACATTTCATATTGATCCATTAAATCATATTACAGTTTGTGTCTGGTCCTTGTCAAAGAATATATTTATCAGGCAAATCATCATTGTGTGCCAATGAACAAATGATCTACTTATGACAATGCCTGTCATGTGTTTGTTTCCACTATTAAATATGAGATCCCTTGGAACAAGTACTTAACAATTAGAGAACATATGTTTGAGATACATTTGATATTTTCTCTTAGAGAAACCTGGATTATTGCCAATGTTCACTCTGAATAAATTTACTCCTACTTGTTCCTTTTTTAAGCCAGCGTTACTTGTCTAGTAAGGGTTAGGGGCCAACTGTCATAAACGAAAATAAATGTAAGTTTATATCTTCCCAGACTTACATATTATAGCTGAGATATGTAATTATTTTAAACAAAAAGTGAGAGTCAATTTGGGTGTTACACAGGCACTCACAGGTAAATGAATATGGTTTTAGAAACTTTTGCTCAGTACTTCTATAGCTTAAATAATTAGTGATAAACATCATTAGAAATGAGCAAAATTTGAAAAACTGCTCTACAAAATCTTCATCTTGGGCACAAACTTTCCAACATTTCTCTGGTGAAATTTGGCGTTGAGTGTTGCATCCAGAATTGCAACTATAATTTTTGTTCCATGTGGCTTCTCATTTATTATGCTCAAGCACAGTGAATTGACATCTCCATCATCCCAGATCTATTTTCAGTCTGTAAACTCAGTGAAAAGTGGAAGTTTCAAATACAGTGCGGAATGCCAATATGTGGAATGGCAAAGTGAAAGCGCAACTCAGAGATTGTATCACTGGAAAATCGAACCTTTGCAAAATGACCTGTGGAGCGTTTGAAATTTTATTTGTGCAAAATTACTCCACAACTTTGTTCATCTTAAAATGACTTGTGCTGGTGTATAAGGAATTATCTTAAATAAAAAATGTTGGGTATAATTCATTAAGGAAAGTAAGGCAAAAAATTGAATAAGTTTTCTCCTGGACAAAACCATGTTACAATGCAAGGGGTACAAATCAGTTTATTATTTTGCACATAAGTTAAATACTGGCTGTTTTTCATGTAGTGCCCAAATACTTGATAGCTTTATTTGTACACTGAAATTTAAAGTTCATCTAGGACATGCTCTATCCAACTATAAATCTGCCATCACATTTTAAATTTACCTATGCAATGCAACATGGTTTTTCCCGTGAAAAGTTACTCATTTTTTTCTTTACTTTCCTTAATGAATCAGGCCCATTATTTCTATTAAGGAATACTAACTGTAGAAAGTCAATTTTAGATTCAAGAAAAGTATTGAGAAAAGGGCAGTAAAGACATTAAATCATGAACAGTAGGCACTATTGTGTAATAGCAGGACTCCCTCCTCCGTTATCTCATTAAAATTGGCTGGTGCAGCAAATACAGAGGTGTCTGTGGTTAATAGAAATAAAGTTATGGGTAAGCAGCTAACACCATCTTCATGGTGTTGGTTGACAAGAATTTACTAATTATACTTTGTATGGCATATAGTGTGAAAATATTGATTTTAAGTAAGTTTTGAAAGTTTATTTTATATAAACATTCCATTTATTTTAACTAATTTTTGGGCAAATTAGGACAGAGAGGCATAATGGGAGAAAATAGCAGTGGAGGGAGCAAGATAATGGTGTAAAAATGAGACAATTAGTCTACACTAGATATGTTTAAATTATTCAAACTGATTTAAAATTCAATCAAATTTGGCACATTTTGTCTGGTTAGATTTGCTTCCATGGCTTTAAATTCAAATCTGCTATTCAAAGTTTGAGTTTATAGCTCAAAATTAAAAAGATGTTAAAATAAAGTATAACATGTGTCCTGTTCAAGCTTTAATGGCTACATTTTATAAGTTTGTAGTTTGCATGGAAAATTATTAAAAACACTATACAATGTAAAAATACTATGCATGAAATAGTTTGAATCTGACCAGGGCAATATCTGTGTGGAGTTTGTATGTTCTCCCCATGTTTGCATGGGTTTTCCCCAGTAGGTTCATTGGTTACTGGCAGAAATGGTCCCTAGTGTGTATGTTTGTGTGGTAGAAAATTTAGACTGTAAAATCCAAGGGGGCAAGGACTGATGTGAATGATTACATATACTCTGTACAACGCTGTGTAATATAATGAAGCTATATTAATAAATCATGAAAGTTTGGGAGTGGATACTCAAGGAATACCAGCTAGTACAGCCATGCGATGTACGGTGGCAGTCACCTTAACGGCTCTTATTATGCCGACAACGAGTATATCTACAAAATAAGTACGATTTCCACAATGCCTATACAAAGAAAAAGCAGACTTACCATAAAAATGACGGTCTACATGCCCGACATGCTTCTGCTATATACTGATTGATGGAAATCACGGCACTTTCTATTTATGTCACTTATCAGTGCTATAGGGATATTTCAGGATTTAAAGTGGCAATGCCAGAACGTTAAGATGTTATTAGCTAATTTAAAGGTTAGGGTTAGGGTTACTGTTAGGGGTAGGGTTAGGGTTAGGATTAAGACTAGGATTATGGGTAGGGTCAGGGTTAGGATGAGGTTTAGGGTTAAAATTACAAACACCATCAACACCTTTATATTACACAGAGAGCCTGGCATTGGGTTAAGGGTATAAATTATTTTTGATCTATGGACCAAATTCTGTTTCTTATCTGCATATAGATATATATGTTTTATATGTGTGGTTCGCAGATACAGAAATGTATTAGCCAAGAATCTCCATTCAGAATAGTTTTACCCAATCGGAATGTGTTTTCAGTGCTGAGACTCGTTTTAAAATCGAGGCTTGGATTTCAGTTTTGTATGCAGCAGTATCGCTGTTGCTGTGTATACGTTGCTCAGAAGTGTACTCACTTAGGGTCATATTCAATTGTCGGCGGAAATGCAGAAAATCTCGCGCTCTGCGCACTATTACCGTTATTATGGCAATAGTCCGCGTAAAAAACATTATTACAGTAGTTTTTCTCGCTAGATTTCAGCTCGCAGCTCCCTGAGCTGCGAGCTGAAATCCAGTGAGTAATTACCTTATTAAAGGTAATAATCTTTGAGCGCGGGATTTTCGGCGATCCCACCGTCAATTGAATACTCCCCTAAGAGTCTTTCCATCTAATCGCAATATGTTTTTAGTAGGGATGTGCACCGGCCACTTTTCGCGTTTTGGGTTCTGGGTTCTGATTACCTTCAGGTTTTGGGTTCTAATGGGTTTTGCCAAAACACCCCTCTCAAGGTTTTGGGTTTTGGGTTCTGTTTTTTTTTTTAAAAAGCATAAAAACTGCTAAAATCCAGATTTTTGGTTTTTTTTCACTCCTACGCTATTATTAACCTCAATAACATTCATTTTCACTCATTTCCAGTCTATTCTGAACACCTCACACCTCACAATATTGTTTTTAGGCCAAAAGGTTGCACCGAGGTAGCTGGATGACTAAGCTAAGCGACACAAGTGGGCGGCACAAACACGTGGCCCATCTAGGAGTGGAACAGCAGTGGCAGACAGGATGGCAGTTTGAAAAACTAGGCCCCAAAGAGGACATAATGCCAAAAAAAGAGGTGCAAGATGAAATTGTCCTTGGGCCCTCCCACTCACCTTTATGTTGCGGAAAAGGGACATGCACACTTTAACAAACCAATCATTTCAGTGACAGGGCCTACCAAACTACTGTGGCTGAAATGATTGGTTTGTTTGGGCCCCCACACAAAAAAAGCAATTCATCTCTCCCTGTACAAAGTAAACTGGCTCTACTGAGGCAAGATGTCATCCTCGTCCTCATCCTCATCCTCTGATTCCTCACCCCCTTCAGTGTATACTTCCTCATCCTCACACATTATCAATTCGTCCCCGCTGGACTCCACAATCACAGGTCCCTCTGTAGTCTCTGGAGGCCATTGCTGGTCTTCATTGAAGAATTGATAATTCATTAAAATTTTTAATGAACATCATCTTCTCCACATTTTGCGGAAGCAACCTCCTTCGCCGCTCACTGACCAGGTTCCCCGCTGCACTAAAAACTCTTTCCGAGTACACACTGGAGGGGGGACAACTCAGGTAAAAAAGAGCCAGTTTGTACTGGGGCTTCCAAACTGCCTTTTTTTCCTGCCAGTACAAGTAAGGACTGTCTGACATGTCTACTTGGATGCTGTCACCAAAGTAATCCTCCACCATTTTTTCAATGGTGACAGCATCCAATGCAGCGATAGTAGATATGTCAGCAATCATTGGCAGGTCCTTCAGTCCGGACCAGATGTTCAAATTCGCTCCTGCCTGCTCTGCATCCCCACCAGCGGGTCGTTTAGGAAATCTCAGCTGTTTCCTTGCAGCCACAGATGTGGAAGAAAATGAAGGAGGAGCTTTTGCCATTTCACGGTCCTCTTCAGATGACAATCTCCTGATCAGCAGGTCTTTGCACCGCTGTAGACTTGTGTCTGCCGGAAACAGAGACACAACATACACTTTAAACCGAGGATCGAGCACGGTGGCCAGAATGTATTCCTCTGACTTTAAAAGACTGACCACCCTCGGATCCTGGCAAAGCGTATGAAGGGCTTCATCCACAAGAGCTACATGCTTTGTGGAATCGCTATGCTTTACCAGCTCCTCCCTCACTTTCTCCAGCTGCTTCTGCAACAGCCTGATCAGGGGAATAACCTTACTCAAGCTGGCAGTGTCGGAACGGACTTCTCGTGTGGCAAGTTCAAGCGGCTGGAGAACCTTGCACAACACGCAAATCAGTCTCCACTGCGCTTGACTCAGGCGCATCCCCAATCCTTTGCCTATGTCGTAGGTGGCTGTGTAGGCTTGAATGGTCTTTTGCTGCTCCTCCATCCTCTGCAGCATATAGAGTGTGGAGTTCCAGCGCGTCACAACCTCTTGTTTGAGGTGATGGCAGGGCAGGTTCAGGCATTTTTGATGGTGCTCCAGTCTTCGGTAGGCAGTGGCAGAATGGCGAAAGTGTCCCGCAATTTTGCAGGCCACCGCAAGCATATCCTGCACACCCCTGTCACTTTTAAGATAATGCTGCACCACCAAATTTATTGTGTGGGCAAAACATGGCACGTGCTGGAAATTGCCCATATGTAATGCCCGCACAATGTTACTGGCGTTGTCCGACACCACAAATCCCCAGGAGAGTCTAAGTGGGGTAAGCCACTGCGAGATGATTTCCCTCAGTTTCTCTAAGAGGTTGTCGGCGTTGTGCCTCTTACTGAAATTGGTGATGAACAACGTTGCCTGCCTTGGAACGAGCAGACGTTTCAGAGATGCCGCTACTGATGCTGCTGCTGCGGAAGGCGATGCATCTACCCAGTGGGCTGTCACAGTCATATAGTCCTTAGTTTGCCCTGAACCACTTGTCTACATGTCCGTGGTTAAGTGGACAGTGGGTACAACCGCATTTTTCAGAGCACTGAGGACACTTTTTCGTACTTCTCTGTCCGGGTATTACCTGCCTAGTGAAGTGGAATCTAGACGGGATTTGGTACCGGGGACACAATACCTCCATCAACCATCTAAATCCCACTCCACTGATGGCGGACACCGGACGCACGTCTAACACCAACATAGCTGTCAAGGCTGCAGTTATCCGCTTTGCCATAGGACGACTGCTGTCGTACTTCGTCCTCATGGCAAACGACTGTTGTACGGTCAATTGCTTAGTGAAAGAAGTAGCGGTCTTACGACTTCCCCTCTGGGAAGATGACCGACTCCCAGCAGCAACAGCAGCAGCGGCAGTAGTAGGCGTAGTGCTGCAGGATCCTCCGGAAGAATCCCGGATTGAAGAGGACTCAGTCATGCCGGTGACATGGCCTGCAGGACTACCTCCGATCCGGATCGAGGAGGAAATTGACGAGGAGGGTGTTGCTGGTGTGGATACAACAGGACCAAGGGATTTAGGTGTCCCTGGACTGCTGATGGTCCTAGCCACAGTTCCTGAACTAAACACAGAATTATTAAGGGTCTTCAGGTGACGTATAAGGGAGGATGTCCCTAGGTGGCCAAGATCCTTACCCCTGCTCATTGCAGCTTTAAATAAGCTACATATGGCAATACATTTGTTGTCCGGATTGGGATAGAAATAATTCCAGACCGAAGAGGTGGATTTATTGGTCTTCTGCCCATGCATGACGATGGGCTTTTTCATCCCATGGACAACAACTGTTTCCCCCCCTGGTGCCTCATTTAAGCAAACCACATCAGCATCCTCCTCGTCAACTTCCTTCCAGCGCCAGCTACATCAATATCCTCCTCCTGGTGTACAACATTGACACCTTCATTATCAAAATCTGTAACTGGACTGTGGGTGATCCTTCCAGCATATGCAGAGGGCGTGCTGCAAATGGTGGAAGGAGCCACCTCTTCCCGTACAGTGATGGGAAGGTCAGGCTTCGCAACCACCAACACCCTTGGACTCTCCTTGGGGATTTGTGATGCCATGTCTTTAGAAGGCAGAGTTGTTTGCTGTGATTTTGATGACAGTTTAACTCTTAAATTTTCTAGAGGGGGGGGGGAGGAGGAGGGCTTAGATCGTTGTGTGAAGCTGAACCACTAATCATGAACATGGGCCAGGGCCTAAGCCGTTCCTTGCCACTCCGTGTCGTAAATGGCATATTGGCAAGTTTACGTTTCTCCTCAGATGATTTTAATTTCATTTTAAGTGAACTTTGGCTTTTTGGATTTTACATGCCCTCTACTATGACATTGGGCATCGGCCTTGGCAGTCGACGTTGATGGCATTTCATCGTCTATGTCATGACTAGTGGCAGCAGCTTCAACATTAGCAGGAAGTGGTTCTTGATCTTTCCCTACTTTATCCTCCAAATTTTTGTTCTCCATTATATGCAGCACAAGAGAGCGTACCCCTAAACCACACACACTGGGCAAAGCCTTTAAAAATTATATGCGGCACAGGAGAGTACCACTGGACTGGAGTTATACGGCTGTACCACTGGACTTATACGGCAGGATCAGTGGACTTATACAGCAGTACCACTGGACTTATATGGCAGGATCAGTGGACTTATACGGCAGTACCACTGGACTTATACGGCAGTACCACTGAACTGGACTTAAGCAGCACAGGACAGAACCACTGTACTTATGCAGTACAGGACACCACCACTGGACTTTTGCAGCACAGGACAGCACCATTGGATTTATATGGCTGTACCACTAGACTGGACTTAAGCAGCACAGGACAGCACCACTGGATTTAAATGGCTGTACCACTGGACTGGACACAGGACAGCACCACTGGACTGGACTTATATGGCAGTGCCACTGGACTGGACTTAAGCAGCACAGGACAACACAGGACAGCACCACTGGAATTATGGCAGCACCACCACTGGACTGAGCAGGACAGAGCACAGGACAGCACCACTGGACTGAGCAGGACAGCACCACTGGACTGAGCAGGACAGAGGACACCACCACACACCCTCCCTCTTCCCTCTCCAATGCCCGAGTGAAGATGGCGGCGGGAAGCGGGGAATAATATGAATCCGGATCTCGCGAGATCCTACGGCGGGATGATGACGTTTTGCCTCGTTCTGAGTTTTGCGTCGGGCGGCAATCCCCGAACAGTGCTCGGATCCGGGCTCGGATCGGCACTGTTCGGGGGTGTTCGGATTTCAAAAATCCGAACCCGCTCACCCCTAGTTTTTAGTACCAAGCCTCATTTTGAAATCGAGGCTTGATTTCTGCCTCGTACAATGCAGAAGTACGGCTGTGTTTATTGATTATACAGGTATAAAAGAGTGGCAGTAACATCCATGTAGTTATGCCTTGAAAAGACCCACACTAATAGGGTCGAAACACATCGGCAGGCGAGTGAAAGGACAAAAACCGTTGTCCCAGATACAAGTTACCAACTGAGCAATAGGAGGTCAGTGTGACCTTGCATGCTACACAACATTTTCTTATGGGAATCTGGTAGGCGGCCTTGCCACTTCTACATGTGTGCTGTCATTTTAAGTGTTTGGATTGTTTTAAAATTTTATATATACAGTATACACTTGTTTAATAAAAAATAAAGCACTATGTTGTTCCGTTTGTTCCCTCCCTCCTTTTGCTCCTTTTGAACATATATGGAGTACATCTACATCCTAGAAGTCATTGAGGAGAGGAACCTTAAGAAATGATATGAGAAGATTATGGTGCTCAAACACTTATACCACTTATTTATCTTGGATTTGTGTAAGTGCGTTTTCATGAGGGTCTCTTAACTACTAGTTAAAGAGAATCCCTCATTGTTCTTACATTTTGAAATCTCTTTGCTATCTTATCCTGTGGTCTTCTGTGGTTTGGAAACTTGGAGATTTCACCACTAGATATCTATATGGTGTAAGGAGTGTTCACATAGGGTGTATATACACTATATTGGATATACTTCACTATTACTGTTTCTTTTATATTTGAAGATATCCGTTAGTGTCACCCTAACATCACTCAGGGTTACCATCTAACAACACCAAGTATACCATTGAACTTTTTCTATTTCCTTTGAAGATTTAAAGAAATATCATCTCTGGGACTGTTATATGTAAGATTGTTCTTTGTATGTTAATGCGTCATTGGAACTGACATACTTTAAAAAATTCCCGTATGGAACATTATCTCTGTATGTAAGGGATCAGCGCCATAATGCCATATCTGTAATTAAATGTAGAAGTTGTTAATGGTATTTGGTGAAACTCTTATTGATATTGATTTTGGCTGCAGATTTATATTGCATGGCTAGTAACCACTTCAATTATTTATGCATCATTTGTTGTAACAGGGTATCAAAATCAATTGTAACTGTGGCTTTCTATTTAGTTCATTTTTATTTTTAATGTATACACTGTGATCTCATTAGGACATTTTTAGAGATCAAAAAGAAATTTTGTTCATAACAAAATTAAATTGCTGATGTTTTGTTTGCTCTGACTCTAAATAAATGCAACTAGAGCTTATGAAATGTTGAACTTGCTAGGCCTTTGTCTTTTTCAGCCTAACTATATTACTATGTATTCCTTTGACAAATCGGAGTCCTTGAAGCTGCTCACAATTGCTGCATTCACTTTGAGACCCTGCTCTGCCTTTGTTGAAAGTTACTCTTATATACAACCATCTTATAATAATAATAATAATAATAATAATAAAAAGGGAATATGTCAGAATAAATAACATTGAACAGGCAGGAAAATATTCCCTTAGAAGTGAAGTATCAATTTTGGAATTTCCTGGTTAAATATAATAAGGTGATTTTATTTATATAATACTCTAAGTGCAGCACACATTAAATACTACTTTACTTTCCTAAAAACATGAAGAAATTGTCAACTCTGCAGTCACCGTTTTATGAGACAGTTCAAGACCAAGACAGAAATTGTGACTACCGCTCACATTGTTGGTGTTTGAACTGCAACTTGAAAAGCACAGAAAAAAAATGTTGAAGGACAGAAAGTACAGACAGATAGGTCCATATAGCTTACAATAAAATGTTTACTAGACATTAGAGAGAAATCCTTCCGCTAGAACTCGCACAGATAACAGAAAGGAGATACCAGATCAAGTTGTCTCAGACCCTGGAGTAAAGGAAGTATACAATGTTGGAGGACAAGAGCTGTCCTGGAGAGCCAAACCTAGAGGGGAGTTATTTTAATAATCCCTATCATACACCACATCAAGTGGGACAAGGTAGGGCCTACAGTACTAGGCTGGGGGATATTTTATTATATAGCCCCTCACAATATGAGTGGATGACATATCTATTTGATACATCCAGCACACACTTCATATGGCACTGGATAAGATCCATATCAGGACATTGTATGGGAGCACAGGCATTGTTATTGCAGAGGTTCTAGCACTTCCATAGGAAATATTAAAACTTACTAAATAAAAGGTGGTAAGTTTCAATATGTTATAATTATCTGTGTGGCCCCAGCATAAGACCCTATCTCTGGTCATCGGAGCTTAGTAAATGGAAGATTGGAACAAAAGCAGACCAGTAAGCTTGCCTTGAGATCAAATTCAATACTAACATCAAATTTATTAAGATTAATAAATAAGTGTTTTACTTTGTACAGTGGCGGTCTACTGCATCTCAGCTGAGTGAGAGGACATACTGGTTTCATGATTCTCTGAAGTATGAGATGGGCTACTAAATATACTAACATGTATTTGGCAACATTGTGCCGCTCTAAAAAGGAGAACAATCTATTAATCTTATGCTGTTTAGTGCCAAAAGCAAAGCTGATGCTGTGCAAGAGGAGGATCATGGTATCCTTGGTGGTCTATTATGGACGGTCAATATATGATTAAGCGGAAAAAAGCTGCACCCTGATGGTAAATGAATAAGAGCGGTGTATAGTCTAGTTGAGAAAATGGGTCATAATATAACCTAGGTAGCATTGCTTACAGTACTACAGTGTTGTTAGAAGCTGTGCAGAAATGTAGTTTAACTAATGGAAGCACAATATGTGAGATGCCAGAGCTGTTCTGTGATTTACAATATGTCTAATGAGCAAATGTGATGAAGAGGTTTGTTGTCTACCATAAAACCAGATGGATGTAAGCAGTGATTTGCAGCAATTAACTCTGTGCAGCACTAAATAACTTTCCACCATTAATGTACATTTTTTCATTAGTGGTACGAAAGCGATCGTGAGGTAATCAGTAATCAATTTGAATTTTAGATATGCATATGTTTTGTAAGCAAGAGAGAATCATATACTGCATAGTTCTGGAAAATGAGAGATGTGAGCATAATTAGATGTGGGAGATAAAAAGACAATCTAATTCAGAATAAAAAAACAAAAAGAAAATAATATGACCAGCATTTGATTGTCTTGCACACTGAGCAAAGTGAATTTATGCTGTGAAATACCATGACAGATATACTTCACACAGTGCAGTAGTTTTAAGATGCCTGAGGTCAGTCATTTTGTTGTCTTTGCATTAGTGTTGCCACAGTATAGGAGGAAAGAGACATAGGGACAGTGTTAGGTGCATGTGATATGCAAGATGTTAACTCGTATTATTTGTAATCATTCTCTTTGCTGGAGAGCTGGCCATTCGAGCATTACATCTCCTGAAATTTCCTCGCCTCTTTCATGGAAGCATATTGGGGCAGAGCGTGCCAGCTGTCTGCTTCCTTTGCCTTCTGCTGCCATTATCCTGAGGCACCACCCCACCTTCTGGCCCTCATGCTCTCGTCTGTATGTGTGATCATATCTGGGGGGAAGGGTCTCATTCTATCACTCTTTCCTCTAATTTTTCTTTCAGACTACACTGTAAATGCCATTCAAGGTGCCAGGACAACAAATCATGTCTCATGTACACACATTGTTAAATCATTCTATACAAAAGTCTCTCTCTCTCAACATGTTCTAGTTGCTAGCACATTTAGTTTTAATCAGTTATATAAAAAAAATATCCACCAATTACTGAAGCATATATTAGAGATTAGAAGATTAGAAAATTAGAAAATAAATACATTGTCCATAAAACTAAAGTTAAGTGTTCGGCAAATAATGTCTACATGAATGTTGATATGTAAAGATAAATATTATGGAGGTTGTACAAAGCAAGGATAAAAAAATAACATTTACAAAGATAGTCACATACAATAAACTGTATTAAATTCCTCTAAAATGTCATATACAGGCTATGTAGACAGAGATGTATTCACCATACGTACAGTCTGTGCACACAGGCCCATGAGACAAACAGGGCTTCACGACTTTTGGAATGAACCTGTGCCTAGTTATGTAATGACATTTGAAAAAGAGGGCTAGGTCCCTGGTCTGCCCAGCCCTGGAAAATTGGGTGAGGGACCTTCCTAGTAGGAATTGTCCTGTGGTTGACAGCAGTTATCAGCATCCTGCACTGACTGGATACGTTCACTGTCAGCCTAGGGTAGGATGCTTAGACTAAAAAACAGAGTGTACAGCCAGTCAGGATAGGGGCTACTCTGATTGTCTTCCCTGATGACTCCTCTCTTGTTCTTCTCCTCGCGTACACTGTTTCTCCCCTTACATTATCCATCCTTTTCCTTCATGTGGGCCTCCCACAACATTTGTCTGCAGAGCATTCCAGCAGGTATGAGTGATGGTGAGGTCTTAATATGCTGTGTATAGGTAGTATTGGTGCAATGTTCTGGGTGTCTTAATATAATGTAAGAAATATTAATGTAACAGTGTTATCAATTAAAGTTATACAGTTGGGCTTTTAATTAATATGGAGGCTTGTTGGGGACTATTAATATCATGTGAGGGTTTTTAATATAATGTAGGTGGGGGGGGTATAAATAAAAAGTTCCTGCTGTTTGGGGATATTTATTTAATGCAGAGAAAATGGAGGCTGTAATGTAAGTGTTATTCATGCAATGTAGCAGCAGTTAGAGGCCATTCATTGTATGGGGTCTCAGAGCTTAAGACACTAGCAGCAAGTAGTCAAAGCTACCAAAACACGTAGGTCTGCCAACTGTCCTGATTCTAGAGGTCCACTTCATGCTACTTTCTCATTGTCCCCCTGCAAACAGATTTTTCTCTGGTGTAGTGACCAGTGGGAGAGTAGTCAGAGTGCTGTACTGCAATACACAGTTGCTGCTGCTGATTCATGATGTGCGAAAAGTATTGGTGACATCAACAGTGAAATCACTGGCACTCTGCACATAATTACAACCCACATGGAACTGTAGAAGTAAGATCTGTGAAGAGCCCTTCTCCACCTGACAAATCAATAGGTAGGACCATGTGGGGTGCATTTGGGGCACGCATGACAAGGGGAAAATGAAGGGGAGGGTGGCAAATGTGGCATATGTTCACCACACCATTCTCCCCTTGACACATATGAGGGGTGAGGCGCCAGCCTTGTTCTTGCAAACAGGCCTATAAAATGCCCCTGCTTTGTAGGCCAGTGGGGGACTGAGACATTAGTACAGAAAAAATAATTGCCCCAGTCCATCAGCACATACAATATCTCTGTTAGCATGTGTGATGATACCTGGTTTAATGTAACCCTCTGCTACCCACGACTGGCCTACCCGGTACCTATCCATGTTCAAAATAACCCAGGAAAATATCCGAAATAAAATAAGCATATTTATTCAACAAAATGGTAGCACCAAGCAGCAATAACCCTGATTAAATAATAATTTGCAACAAATAACAATACAGTCTGGCATAGACAATAGTGAATGCAAATTTGCTGTCCCCTGGAGCTCTATTTTAAGCCAAAAAATGACCTCGTCAGCAATTTCAGGAACTGCCTGAAAACTGGTTATTTTTATGTGTTTATCTTTTCACAGGTAAACATACAGACAAAGGGATAGCAGATAAGCCACTCTTGATATAATTAAGGATAGGTACTGTTCTGTGGCTATACAGCAGAGCTTGTTTAAACGGGAGAGATCACAATGCAGTCCTCTGTAATTAAACATAGAGCTCTGTCTGTGGACCTTTTTCCTATCTTAATACATGAGACCTCCTGGTGTGATGTACATTCATAAGGACTGGTGAACAATAATCCTTTTGCCTAGCTGGAACAATGGACTAGTCTGCAAGATAAGAAAAACATACTAGAAAAAGTATATGTTTTTACAGTCCACAGTTTGTGAGAAACGAGGTGCAGACCAGTTGAGGTGATATAAATACCTCGTTTCACCACATACCTCCCCCACTTTTTTAGCCTTGGTTCCAGGGTGGCTGTGGTATGCCAAAAGCAAACTGACTCCCCCAAGTCCAAAGTCTCTGGCCTAAGCCACTGAATTGAACCACTGGGGTGTCACCTGTGTCCGGGGGGATTGTAGGCTGCAGACTATAGTTTCTCAGTTCCCCAATGGTGTCCCAGGAAATTGAGCCAAACAAATCCCATCGTGGAAGATCCTGGTTAATTGGACAAGCGGCAAGGGAAATAGTACATGTCGATATGTACCATGGCACTAGACAAGTCTCAGCCAGTGCAGTTGCCGAGCAGCACTGGGAAAACTCCAAAAGCCCCATTTGTATCTCCACTGGTCTGTGTCCACGGAACTCACAACCTCCAGCAACTCTATATGGGGAAACAGGGTTATCACACAGCATTCTCTACAACAAGCTGCAGGGAGGTTACAGGATCACTCCAACTCTCTTCCCGCCAATGTGTTTCATCCTTTGGCCCACTGGTGACAATATGCTGAGCCTTCTCCCTTCTTCTCCCCGCCAGTCTAACTTCACTTAGAACCTCCCCCTGGCTGAACATACTGGGCAGCCGTAGATGTCAGGGCAAGGACAGGCTTCAATACTTCGCTCGTAGATGTACTGTCCTCCACTTGGAACTCTTCTATGCTCTCTGACAATATGGCTTCTTCCCCAAATGAAAGATGCGGTTGCAAGCGGAAACTTCTGATATCCACCTGATCAGGGCAAGTGTTCCCTGCTGATTCTATACTGTCTGTCATGATAATGACCTTTTAGAGGGTGCCACTGCCCTCGGGTGCTTGTGGAAGCAGTAGAGCTAGTGGAGGCAGGCACAGCAGGGGCAGCTTCTATTCCAGAAAGGACCACTGGACGTGCGGGTAATGACCCTTGAAGGGGGTCCAGGCAGGAGACCACACACTGGGTGCCCTGTAGCAATTGGGCCTGATTGGCGTCTTGCTGGTCCACATGTTTAGCCAAATGTAAAAGAAGGTCCCGGGCCGAAGGTTCATCCTGTGCATTCATAGCCAGTGTATACTGTCACGATAATGACCTTTTAGAGAATGCCACTGCCTTATATTGGCACAACTAATCTGGGAGGCGCAGAGTCTAACGCACCCCTGGTATTCACCAGGGACCTGCACAAGGAGGTATGGGCTTGGCTGCGTGAGGTGCGCAGGTTGTGGTTCTTTCAGTTAGTAATCAGGGCAGCGGGAGAGACAGGAATGGTCGTGCGGTCCGGGTCAAAAGCCAAACTATGGTTCAGTACAGAAGGGCAATCCAGTGGGGAGGTCAGAAGCAAGATGAGGGTCAGATTCCAGGTAACAGCAGAACCAAATCACAGGACAGAGAATAGTCAGGAACAAAGTCGACAGTCAGGAACCAAGCAACAAACTACAAGTGGAAGCAGGGAACAGAATGCTGGAGCAGGTGAAACCAATACTCTGGCACCAGACATAGGAGGGAAGTGCCTTATATACCCCATTGTGAGCCCTGATAGGAGGATTGATGTCTCGGCGGTCAGATGATCCTGACCGACGACTGGCCGGTAAAAGAAGCGTCCTGTTGCAATGGGATGCGAGCTACTGCACATGGGCGTGTAGCGTGACCGGAAGTAGGTCCCGTTGCTAGGCAATGGAACGCGACTCGGAGAAGGAGACAGGCGTCCGTCCTCGGGCACGAGAGGACAGTGTGGGGATGGCGCTGACAGTAACACCCTCCCTTCTCTCCGAATTGGAGGTTCTCTCCCTTCTCTCTGGAACTGGGCCAGAAGAAGAGGAGCATGGAGATCACTCTTGTTGACCCAGGATCTCTCCTCAGGACCATAGCCCTTCCAGGGGACCAGAAATTGTGGTTTGCCTCAAAGAATTTGCATCTTCAAAATGTGCTCGACCTCAAACTCTTCACCAGATGTCGTCTTGACGGGAGGAGGAGGAGGTGACCTCTTGGAAAAATCATTATTAACAAGAGGTTTAAGAAAGGAAATATGAAAAGAGTTATGCACTCGAATAGAAGGAGGTAACTGGAGTTTGTAGGTAACGGCATTCAACACCTAAACAATAGGATAGGGTCCGATCTACCAAGGTGCAAATTTCATGGACGATACTCTAAGTTTAAGATTTCATGTAGAAAACCACACCTTATCCCCAATATGAAGTACAGGGATGTTTTTTCGATGGCGAACTGCAAAGACCTGGCCGGTGAAAGAAGCGTCCCGTTGCTGGTCAACGGGATGTGAGCTACTGCACATGCTCGTGTAGCATGACTGGAAGTACATCCCTTTGCTAGACAACGGGACATGGCTCGGAGAAGGAGACAGGCGTCTGTCCCCGGTATGAGAGAACGGTGCAGGGATGGCGCCCGACACTGTCCACTCTGTGTCCTTTTCCTCTGGACGGGAGAAGGGTTTGCAGTCGGTGTAACCTGGCATTGACCTGTTCGATGCTTGCCTCCCCCAGTGTAACATTTATGGCAGCTTCTGGTTGGAATTCACTTACCAAGTCCTCATTCTTTAAGCACGCAAATGGCCAGTTGTAACACAGCTCAGGCTGGTCACTGAGAATTTCTCTGTGACCTACCCCCATTGAAGAGAGAAGGGGTTGCAGGCGGTGCTTTCTATCATCCACCTGATCCAGATCAGCCTCCTTTCCCTGCTGACTTGGAATTTCTGAACTAAGCGCTCAAATCACTTGGCCCAATTGTAACATCTGTCTACTCCAGCACCTTCTTCCGCTCTGGCAATTTCACCATGTGCTGGGCTCTGGCCTCTGCCTGACATTGCACAAACACATCAAACAGAATTCCCAACATTTCCTGCTTGTCAACTCCTTTCCAGCTGCTGACCTCATTTCTGGGAGACAGCGGAAGCTCTGGGTCCTGGAGGTATAATGGGGTGCTCCATCTATGCTGGTCATTACATTGTTACTGCTATGGCCCTTTCTTCCCTTCTTCAGGGCCATCTTTATGGTGGGGCTGATACCCACTGTAATTGCTGTGGGGCTGGGACCCACTCTGCTCACGGTTCGGCTACGACCCACTGCAGCAAACTCTGTGGGGTTGGGACCCACTACTCACTCTCAAATCTCAGGGCCTTGGACTAAAATCTCACACTGCTGGCTGGGTGCACGGCCCACTGCCAGGCTGCTCTGTAATTGTTCTGTAGCTCCAACCTACTGCAGACATTACACTCTCACTCTCATACACTGTGGGGCTTGGACCCACTCTATTTGCTGTGGGGCTGGGACCCACTCTACTTGCAGTTGGGCTACGACCCACAGCAGCGTACTCTGTGGGGCTGGGACCCACTCTACTTGCTGTGGGGTCACGACCCACCACTGCGCAATCTGTGGGGCTGAGACCCACTCCTCACTCCCAAATCTCAAGGCCTTGGCCCAAAATCTCCACTGCTGGCTGGGTGCACGGACCCACTGCCAGGGTGCTCTGTAATTGGATCTTAGCTCCAACCTACTGCAGGCATTACACTTCCTCATTGGGGCTCCTGCCTACTCTCATACACGGTGGAGGTGGGACCCACTACCACACACTCTGCTCCAAGGGCTTCTGGGTCCTGAACAGTATCTGCGGCAGGGTTCTGTCCTGCTCTCACTTTACTTTGTACCTCTGAGAGGGCATGCGGACCCTACTCCAGCCGGTACAATGTGCTTCTCTTGTGCCACACTTATCTCGCATCTAGGTGGACCATAATCCTAGCATAATGCCGGGGTCACCTGTCTGTGATAATCCTTGTGGGACACGGTTCACTATTCTGTACTGCCCGAAGGGTGAACGCACTGAGCCCAAGCCAGTACCCTTGTCACTATTGGATCCTTTTGCAGATCCCAACTACTGGTTACTGGTACCCAAGCAATAATGCCTGTAGTGTGTAGGAATGGTGCTTCGGATATTCGCAGAGCCCTGGACCACACCTCGTGTGTGATCCCTGCAGCTCTACCCGACTGGGTGATCCCACTGCTTACCGTCAATTGTAACAATACCGGGTTTAATGTAACCTTCTGCAATGCACAGCTGGCCTATCCGGTACATATCCAGGGTTCAAAATCACCCAGGCAAATATCCAAAACTAGTCCACAGTTTGAGAGAAACAAAGCTGCTGACTGGTTGAGGTGATATTAATACCTTGTTTCACCACACCATGCCCAATAGAATTATACAAAGTCCAGTTTATCATTGCCTAGTATGTAATTCCTATAGTATTATTTCACAGTATTTCGGTCCAGCACATCATGCCTTATATATATTTGTCCAGGACATCATCTTTAACATATAACACACAGTATAGAAAATGCAGGATATCCTGCCCAATACCTGTACCCTTGGACAGGCTGAAATACCCAACAAACAGTAGCAACAGAAAAAGTGAAAGCCACTGCAAGCTACTTTGAGGAAACATGATTAGTTTGTTAGGTCACCTAATAGAAGCAATGTACAACCATTTGTAAAAAACATTATGCAGACGCCAGGTCCTCGCATTGCCCCCTTAATAGCAGCAATGCAACTGTTGCCATTTTAAGTGAAGTCAATCTCAGTACCGGTATGTTCTCCTGACGCCATTTATAGCAGGCTTGGCGGATTTGTTGTGTGTCACTTTTTAATGAAGTCTGTATTTCCTCAATGTCGGAATTAGAGCAATCAACATTTTCCTGTCACTCTAACTCTTGTTGGAATTATGTGCATCGCAGTAATGACAACCACCGATGTGAAAGAAGGGAAATAAGGACACAGGAAAATGACATTTTTTCTCAAATATTCTTACAGGAGTCTTGTTTGGTATGCAAATGAAGGGAAATGTATGACCTGTTGTGTAAAGCTAATATCATCTTTGTAGGACATTCTGGTGAAAAGGCAGGCCAGTGTAAATAAATCCGGACTTGAAAGGTGTTTGAAAAGAGGTCATAAAAACTAATTTGCAAATACACAGACTTTCTAGGTCTGACATCATTGTTCACTTTTGGGAGTCATTTTCCTATTGAAATGTGTCCGTTTATTCTTGTTTACCCAGCAAGCAGAAACGTGGTCATTCATAAGTTTATAATTTCTGTTGTTTATTTCATTTTATTCTACAAGAAACATTTGTATTATATTTTGTATGTCATTTTGTTAATTGTTTTTCATCTTAAGCGTTGTTGATTTATTTTACTTATCAATTATGCTTAATAAGCTCATGTCTCTGTGTTCTTACAAATTCACATTTAGCTTGATATTAGAACACTGTATAGTTCAAACAGAGGAGATCATTTGGTTTATGATAATTCTAGGTCAGGGGAGATTGTTTGGTGTATGATAACTCTGATGAATGTAAATTGTAATAGATTTGTTTAAAGGGAGAACTAAAGGCATCCTGAGTAAGAGTGTCAGCTCTTCACAAAAAACCTTGGTTATGGCATAGTTAGGTAAGGCAAAATTACAGTGAAAATGTTAATTATTTTTAAACAGACCAGGTGGCTATTTTTGATTAATCCTTTGTCGCATACACATCACGCAGGCTCAGGTGAATGCTTTATCATGACAATACGCACAAGAAAAGCAACCCATATCTGACATGTGCTTCTTCCATCTGGAGAGGCTGGATGGGAAAGGGAAAGGACCATCTACTGTAAAGGTGTGTTCGTATAATTGCGCACAGATGCAGATCTGCACAGAGACACATATATGCTTGTTACTATGAACTGCATGTGCTTGAGCGCTGATTATGATTGTTACAAATACTAACTAGCTGCTTCTGATTGGCTGATTGCGAATTCACCTCTGATCCTGATAGGTGTTTTCTTCATCATGCATATATTATATGATTTTGTGTGCGCATTTCAAAAATATTTTTAGCTAGTTTCATGCATATGCAAGAAGGAATATTATATCTGCTCTCTTAAAGAGGTATTTTTTTATTGATATGAAACATAACTGCAGATGCATTTTTTGTTACCAAAACAAATGTTAACAAAGCTTTTTTGTGCTTATGACCTGTTGGTGTGTATGTTTATGTGGTGTATTTATGCCTGATGCAAACATAGACTACTGAGGCAGTTTTGGATGCAGCTTAATTTTCATTTGTAGATGCGGCCAACTCAGCATCAACCCCAGTGTTACTAATTGTGAGGTGATCATTACAAAAAAGACTGTACATGAGTGTAAATTAATTGATTTTTTTTTTACAATTTATAATAGGTTTTTTGGATAAAATTCAAACACAAAAACAAAGCACCAGCCTGGTTTTGCCAAAAACAAATCTAACACAAAAACACAAGAATGGTTTTGGAAACAATGCCGAACATGGGATGTTTTGCTTTTAGTTTTGACACCTTTCCCTCCATATATCTACGGCAACAGATCATTGTAATAGTGATATAATTCTATCTTATATGCTATCTAGCAGTTTGTTATTATTACCATTGTTCTGTTAATACAGAGACAAATGAGAGAGCAGGATCTTCACTTATGAAGTGTTCTTCTCAAAATCAATTTCATAATATTTTTTTACAATTTTTTATTATTTTTTGGTGTCTAGTAACTTCATAACAAGTATCTATACTCCCACCAATAATAACAATTGCATTGTCATGTTCTGATTTACAATATATATATATTTATACATTATTTTTCATAATGAAAAACTCCTGTACTGGGTTTGGTGAGGAAATGTTTTCAGTTACACCTTGCAATAAGTAAGAAGCAGCTCTGTTAGCTCAGTATCTCTATGCACCTATTTGATTACACATATAGTCCAAGCATTAGAGCTTAGAACACTCAGCAGCAAGATCAAGAAGATGGAGAATTTGGAATTCCCTGACTCGTGTTACACGGGGTTTCCTCGGTTTTGGTTTATCATCATAGTCAGAGAGATTGTCACGTATAACTGGAATGAGATGGCAGGCACCTACCAACAATTGGCGCTACTGAACTAGGAGGCGCGGAGTCTAACATGCTCCTGGTTTTCACCAGGGACTCCCGCAAGGGAGTATGGGCTCAGCTACAAGAAGCGTGCAGGTTGCGGCCCTCCAAGTCAGTTGCTGGTGAGGTGGGCGGTGAAGAGAGAAATGAACAAGCCGGGTCGGTAACAGATATCAAGCAAGATCCAAGTCAGCAGGCAAGAATAGTGAACAAGCTGGGTCAATAACAGGTATCAAAAAGGATCCAAATCAGTAGGAAAAGAAAATGAACAAGCAGGGTCGGTAACAGGTAACAATCAGGATCCAAATTATAGCAAAGGATAGTGAACAAGCCGGGTCGGTAACAAACACAGGAACCAAAGAATAGTGAAGCCAAGCAGGAGTCTGGAACAAGAAGATGGGTAAGTAACAGGTGCTGGAGCAGGTAATGACCTAATACTCACTATGTCAATACTGATATGCTGACAGAGTGAACCTTAAATAGAGGCTAAAGGGAGTGGTCAGTGATGTCGCTGACCACCAAAAAACATCAGGCAGAAGCGTGTCCTGTAGCCTAGCGACGGGCACGCACACGCAGAGTGGTATGACAGTGGAAGGGAAGCCTGACAGTAGCATTTCGTTGCCTGGCAATAAGACGCAGCGCAATCATGCAGGGCAGAGAAAATCGTCCGTCCCCGCTGGGAGTTAAGCAAGCGAGGATGGTGCCTGACAGAGGGACTTTACAGTGAACAGCTCAGCACTGTACATCTATGCACCCATTTAACCACGTCCCATGTCATTTGCTTTTGACGCATGGAGACCGGAGGTTATTAACAATTCTGATTTAAGTTTAGGTTTCTCTAAATGGGATTTTATCTCTAAGATAAGTTTGACATGCACCTTAATTTTGGTTAATGAATTTTAATGCCACTGGACTTTTTATACTTTAATGGTTTCATATATGTTGATACTTTACAATTTCATGATTTATTACCTATACATGACATTGCTATTTTGATGATTTAAGATGATGATTGACAATTTAATGTCTGGTGGATTGAATTTTATTTCAGCTAATTTATTCATTTTATACATTCATTTTATTTGTGTTTTTATTCTAGCTCCTAATCATACACTATTTCATATACAGCTAATATTCATAACTGATACTTTAAAACAATTCTGCATCTTATTATTAGTATGTTACACCTAACAATGATCCTAGAGAACCTGGCCCATAGAAGATCTCATTTTCTATTGCTGCAGATTCTTCCGCTTCCATTTTAGGAAATTATCAATTCTTAACCTTCCTATTAATTATTTATTTTCAGGCCCTGTTAGCTCGTTAGATTTCAAAGACAATTAATACATTTGCCCTTGCTTGCAATTAATAACCTTTGCTCACATTCAGTTGCAAAATTATTATATAGGGTTGTGAACCCATGAATAAATTGTCTACTAGTAATTTACGAAAAACTTTTATTGACATTTTATTTATGCAATTATGAAATATATCAAAAGCTAAAAGCAGTAGAGGAAGAATTGGTTCAGTGTGTATAAAGTTCATATAAATTTCCTAACTGCTGTATTTAGAGGATTGGGGTTGCCATCTCTTTGCATAGTCAAATCACCAAAGTAACATAAGAAACTCAAAGGTGATAATTTATGGGGCACCACAATGCACCAGCAAGACTTTCAGATTTTTGCACTGAAACACCTGTATTGTCCACTTAGCACACTTTGAGTGCATACTTATCCTCGCTCTCAGGAGATGCCACTACAACCTGTAATTACACAAACATATACGGAGAGGCAGAAAACTCTCCAGAGGAGTATTGTGCAAAAGCGTAAGCATTTCAAGCTCAAACTCATACCCTTTTCAGATTGGAAAGGATCATGCACCCCTATGTAGCAAGGAACACCTCTAAAAGTGTGCCCTGTATCTTATTTCATTAATCTTGCTTCACAAAAGGAAATCTTGTTTCATTAATGTTCAGAAATGTTCAATGTTCAGCAATGTTCAGCAAAACAGGGTACACCGGTGCGCCTTCTCAGTATTTTGCACGGAACGCTTTTACTATGCACAACTACTCCTCTTAGCCTGTGTATATGTCTGCTCTTTTTCAAATAACAGGACTGTAGACGAAGAGAGTAAGTGGGGCGACAGCCCTGGGTGCTGGGCAGAGATGGTACTGGCAGCTGAAAACTTTCAATTGCCCAGTACAAAAGAAGAAAGTGAGAGACAAGTCTTGTCTTTTTCTGTCAGTATACAACCTAACAGGTTCCATTTTTGATGGGTCTAGACAGCGCAGGAGTGGGCTATCAAGGGGGTAGAGGAGATGGGGGCAGGTGATAGAGAGTGTTTCACATAGAGAGAGCACATACGTGGGAAATGGGAGTATGCTGCAGCCACACACTCTGCATTTTTGCAGAAGAAGACATCAGAACACAAAGCAATTTGGATTTTGATGTCTGAATAGGGCTGGGATGGGCAAGGAGGTGATGGTTGGATCATCATTATCATCATCATCATCATCTATTTATTTATATAGCGCCACTAATTCTGCAGCGCTGTACAGAGAACTCATTCACATCAGTCCCTGCCCCATTGGAACTTACAATCTAAATTCCCTAACATACACACACAGACCGAGAGACACACAGGACAATTTTATTAGCAGCCAATTAACCTACCAATATGTTTTTGGAATGTGGGAGGAAACCGGAGCACGCAGAGGAAACCCACGCAAACACGAGGAGAACATACAAACTCCACACAGATAAGGTTATGGTCGGGAATCGAACTTTTGGCCTGTGAGGCAGCAGTGCTAACCACTAAGCCACCATGTTGGATATTTTGAATAGTATGCCAGCAACTGTACATACCAAATATCAAAAGTAGCTATTGCTATACCGGAATAAAGAGCATAGGTCACTTTGCACCCCATTTCTAGATTAACCCTTGAATGCAGGAATAGGGGCATAGACCACTTTGCAAGGAAGGGGGCACTGTGGTATGGTGTTGCCCTGGATGCCATACTTTATTGCTAAATCACTGGAAAACTTCACCATCCTGCTACTCAAACCAATGCAGCTTAGCACAAATTTATGCATATAGGGCATTATGCTCTCAATTGCTAATTCTTCACAGATTGTGGAAGAGTTGTGTCCCCAACCCAATGTAAGCTTAAACGCAATTTAAGCTCACATTTCTGGGGCTGTCTATACCAGGTTTAAATATGTTGACTAACTAAGAACAACCACACAATAAGAACCACCCAAAATAATTATTTTTTTTATCCCAAGCCCAGCTCCTCTTGAGAGAAGATTTTCTTCATAATGTTAATTCTTATAATAATAGCTACAGGCTCGGGAGTCATGGGTTACTCAATATGAGCCCTTACCTATGGGCAGCTCTACTCATTGGTGATCTGTTATTTGTCAAGGCAAGAAATCCAGAGTAGACCTAGTCCCTTGTCACCACCATTCACACCAGGGACTTTTACCAAAACCATAATTGGTAAAAGGACACAAATTCATTATCAGATATCCCTGGAAGATAGATTAATTAGATAGATAGATAGATAGATAGATAGATAGATAGATAGATAGATAGATAGAACAATATAAACCCAGGATGTTTATGAAGATATATTTTATTCTGCATATTAATCAACCTAGGTTAGAACATGTGCTACAGACCTTTCTAGGCAGATAACATCTTTTAAACTTTTCACATCTTGTCATTTTTTCAAAGATGATGTTATTAAGAGAAAACAACACATATTCTACTCTTGCCCACATTTGAATTGTTTTTAGTTTCCAAGGGCACTTTGGCACAACATAGGTTGCTGGTTGTCAATATAAACAGATGGTCAAAGAAGTGGGCAAATATTACTAGTGAACCAGTTCCATAAATAAAGATTTTTTTTTTCAATCCCTTTTTCACATTTTAAATGCCATACATACTTTAACAGCCTTCATACAAGATGATACATTTAGCCAGTTGAATACAGGCTCATGCCAGGCTTCTGTGTTTTTATGACAAAATTAAAAGCCCCCAGATGGAACATTTCAAATCTAATTCTTGCATGTTTTCTTTTTCAGCTAAATAGAAATCCGTATTACTTTGTATTGCAACTACCAAATACATGTGAAGATACCAAGTCACATTTTATAATTATATTTTATATTTCCATTTTAGTCTTTGTTTTTGCATGTTCTAGTAATATTTATATATTTAATAAATTCATGAGTTCTTTTACAAAATGTATTTAAATATTTATTTTTTCCTTCTAACTTTGGGACATTTGACAGGCTGCTTTTTTGACCTAGTTAGCTGATTTTTATCTTGTATCATCTTGTATTATCTAAAAAAAAAAAATGTGACCAAAAGGGTAATCGTCATTAAGGATTCTTAATACTCAACAACTCCTATTTCTGTCAACTCCTATTCAAAGTTCTTTTGTATTAATTCAGAAAATAAATTGACCATTAATGACTGCAGAGGGTGCTCTCCAGAATGAATAAAATTCATACTAGAAGGAATGAAAACAGAAAAACAGAAAACATTCTATTTATGACATAAGGGTGCATGCTGCCACTTGTAGTGCTGCAAGTATGTACTTTAAATGGTGTCCCTATATGGAAATATTAAGTGTCGCCATATAAGAAAAAAAATATTGCCTCACTGGTAATTAAATACTATGCCACAATAATATAATATAATATAATATTATACAATAAAATGAAATAAAAATTCCCTTACATATAATCATTAATGAAATTTGGCCCACTACTTTATTCATAAAATAATTTGGCCCCCGTAAGATAATTAATAATAATTTTTGCCCCTCTAAACAAGAAATTGTGATTACCGTCATAATTAAAATTTGATTTTTGTCTCCTGTTCTGTTAAAATTGCCCAGATATCTCAAACAGCATGCTTTTTTTCTATTAAATCTCAGGCGAGTTTCTGTTTCAGTTGAATCACCAGCGCGTTTCATTAAACGGCGGAATAGTTGTTTTCAAATTGACTCACAACGCAGAAGATTGAATTTTGGAATGTCAAAATCACAGGTTAATACATAAGGTGACGTAAAAAAAATATCACTAGTGATCTTGAGCGATTTGCAGTGATTTCAGTTTGCTGGGTGCTCTGGTTTCCTCCCACACTCGAAAATCATACTAGTAGGTTAATTGGCTGTTATTAAATTGACCTTAGTCTCTCTCAGTATGTGTATGTAGGGAAATAAGACTGTAAGCTCCAATGGAACAGGGACTGGTATGCTGGTGTGAGTTCACTGTACAGCGCTGCAAAATAAGTGGTGCTTTCTAAACAGCTGATAATGATGATGACTTGTATTTTTTTTTCTCAAAACTGAACATGGACAAATTAGTTGCAGTTTGTTTTGAGGGATATTATGCTCTTTTGTCAGCTTCTTTATTTAGCCCAGTGCATATACACACTATCAAGAGCACACAGAAATAGAGCTCCTGAAATAGCTTAAGTTGGCACTGCCCATGCTGTCGAAGTCAGAAAATTGGATAAAGTCATTACAATAAAATCGAGCAAACTTGGTTGTCTTTGTCTGAAAAGATGTGTATGGCACGCTACGGCGTGAAAGGGCGTACGCGGCCGCAACACGTGGCACAAACAGTATTTACGCTTTTACATACATTCACACACTCACATTTGTAAAATAGTACACATTAATGGTAGTTGCAGCACATAGTTATTTATGTCAAAGTATAGTAGAGTTTATGTGTAATATTATAAGTTATATGCATATCAGTAAAACATATGGTACACGTTGAAGGAATCATGTCATGTGTGGTATCATACTAATCCCCTTCTCATTTGCAACTGTCCGATTCACTCTGCGAAGGAATCGCAGAGTGCATATGCAAGTTATTAATGTTAAGTAATTATGGACTATTAGGATTAGAAATTTTGGCGGAAAGATCGAAGCCCATCCCCTGGAGAGATGACCCCCACCTTTGGATTCCTGAGCTTAAACTAGCCTATGTTCTGCAACCCCCTGGACCCTCCTGAAACCTGGACCAATAGAAGCAAGCCACACCCTTTGCATTGTTTTACTGTATTTCTGTTTGCATATAAGCAGCAGCTCCTCATCTAGTGTTCAGTCACCTTGACCACAGACTTCAGACCTGAATGACTGTACACTGGATCCAGAGCGCCTGCGATAAGTAACGGCTGTACTTATTATTATTTCGCTTGAATTATTCTGCTACTTTTTGAGAATAAATATTTGTGCTTTGGAAACACAAATCGAGATTCGACAATCGTTATTGGATAGCGACAAAACGCCCTTAACAATTTGGGGGCTCACAGCGGAGGTTTCGTTGCCTTATGATACGCAAGACCAACGGATTTCGGTTCCCCAACAAAGGGTGGAGACGCGTCATATGCGGGTAAGAATGCAATGTGTTCAAAACCTAAATTTTACTCTGTGTTGTGAAACCGAATGTCCATTTTTCATAATCTGAAGGTGCACTAACTAGAATTTAGGGACAAAAGAGAAAATTGTTTCTTTTTCTGTCATATTGCGTTTTGATATATTGTATTGCATAGCGTATGTGTACTTCCTGCTTAGCGTATGTGAACTTCCGGTATATTTGCCACGTGGTTAAACAATCGTTTTGATAGTTATTATATGTGCATACTATAATTACTTGTGAAAGCCTCTGAGACATTATTACTATTATTGGGAACTTTTTGATTTTCTGCGCAGAAAAGGTGTATAGTGTGGGATTTTGTAATGTAGATACACTGTTTATTGTTGAGGTGCTCAGTTGCTGTCTGACGAGACAGGTTGCCCAACTGAAGGACGGTATACGGGGCAGGTATAACGGGAGCGAAAACAAAGGAAGTTTTTGCGCGCGCTCCCAAGAGTAATCGCAACGTTTATTCATAGTTAGTATTTGAAGGCGTTGCGATCGGACCACACGGCAAGGAAAGCCGTGATTGTGACTTGGGAAGGCAGCGGGGAGGAATTACATTGGAAAGGCTGGTTGATTGTATCGACTTTGTGCTACCAGTTGTAATAAACTCAACAGATTTTTGTGCTTTAGCCAAGGTATCGAGGAGCTAATAGCCCTTGGGTCCCACAAGTGATATTTTCTGTGTTAGGGGTCCTCGTTTGGTACGAGAGGAAGCGAGTGGACGCGGCTTAAGCAAATACTTCCACGGCCAGTAAGAGATCTCTAGCGGTAGAGTGTTTGTAGCAAAGGGTTGAAAGTGTTTGTGGAAGTGTGGTCTGCATAGACTGGTACTTTTCAACATGGGTGCTAAGCATAAGCTAGAGATGGGGAGTGTACTGCCTAAGGAAGGGCCTATTGGTTCAGCACGGTTTCTTATGTGCAAGAAATATGGTGCTTATGCAACTGCGTATTGTGACACGTGGGTCGAGACGACCAAAGAGTGTGTTAGGCCTTTCCCAACAATAGGGAGTTTTATTGCAATAAATAACGTAAAAGATAAAGTATGGTTGATTAAGTCAACATAAGTGAGAAACAAACATAATGATTGTTTAAAATTGTGGCAAATGGAAGGCAACACTTGGCAGAGCAGCGAGTGCACAGCGGAAGTAGGCATGGCGAAAAGCGCACGCACAACGGAAGTAGCTGTTGAGAAGCGTTGAGAACTCAGCGCAAGCGCGCCCCCGCCACCCTATGTGGTGGGAGGAGTAAGTACAGCCGTTATTAAAAATGAAGAAAAGGAAATTGCTAAGTTATATCCTGTTTTAAGTCAGTTTAAAGCAAGTGTTTCTGAAGAAGAGGATGAACCCAAGGTAATTTCAGCCATTGCTCATGCTGTTAATATGTTAGAGGTTCAGCGTAAGTATGGAAAGGAGGCAATGGCTGAGATAGGTGAGAGTAGTGTGACCACTAGGAGAGATAATATTCAAAGTACTGAAGTGGCTAACCCTGAAGATAGTGAACCAGTGGGTACGTATCCAGTCCACACAATATCAGTTCCCAATGGGAAGGCGGATAAGGATGGTGTAGTTCCTTTAAGAAATGTAACAATGCATTGTCCCTGGACTAGATCAGAATTACGTTCCATTATGACTGAATTCCCAGATCCTAGAAAAGAGTTGGCAAAGTGTCAGAAATTTGTTAAAGACTTAGGAAATGCACACAAACCAACCAATAAGGATTGGCGTGTAGTGTTGAGGGCATGTCTTCCTCCAAATACTAACGTACAAAAATTTATTAAAGATTGTTCGTTGGAGGAAGATGATACCTTGACAGATGAGGTGAATCAAGAGAATATAGAACAAATTATCCAACATTTAGCCATCTGTTTTCCAGTAGTAGCGAATTGGAATATCATTTTCACCATCAAACAGAAAGATAGTGAAGCAGCATCAGATTACTTCGTTAGAGCTATAGCCGCGATAACACTCTTCACTGGGATATCAAACATAGGTGAGGACCCACATCACAGGGAAGTAGCTGTAGTAGTACTAATGGATGGTCTTAGGGAAAATTTAAAAACCAGAGTACAAACCACATTACCTAATTGGAGATATGTAAAATGGGATGTGTCATATACTGTACCCCAGATGTTGTGTTCTTAGATATATCAGAGAAGGTCGCGCATGAGGTACAGGATATATTGGACACCCCTCAAAGGTTAATGTTGCACTCTACTTGAGATGTACTTTGTTCTACAATGGTAAAGGGGATGTTGCTTGAAATACCGGGTTCACTATGGACCAGAGATGGACAGGACACTGGATTGATGGTAAACGTAGCCCCTGTCATGGTAAAACTAAAAAGTGGTAGGATAGCTCCAAAAATCCCACAGTATCCATTAAAACCGGAGGTGGAACTAGGGGCATATCCTGTTATTGAGAGGCTGTTGCAACAAGGGATTTTAATTCGTACCTCCAGCACAGCAAATAGTCCCATATTCCCTGTGAAGAAGAGTGGGGGGAGGGGGCTATAGATTAGTCCAGGACTTAAGGGGAATTAATTAAGGTGTTGAGAGCCAATTCCCCGTAGTGCCGAATCCAGCTGTCATCCTTATGCAGATTCCACCATCTGCTAGTCATTTCACTGTCATTGATTTATGTTCTGCTTTCTTCTCAGTCCCTCTTCACCCTGATTGCCAATATCTTTTTGCATTCTCCTACCTGGGGGAGCAATATACATGGACCAGACTACCCCAGGGGTTCATTGACAGCCCCAGTATTTTCTCTCAAGCCTTACATGACTGTTTACAAACTTTCCAGCCTAGGAATGGGTCTGTTCTAATTCAATATGTGGACGATTTGTTGTTGTGCTCTGATTCTTTTATGTCATGCTTACATGATACTAAATTGTTGTTGCTCCATCTCTCGCAAACAGGGCACAAAGTGGCAAAGGACAAGTTACAGCCATGTCAGATTAAGGTCAAATACTAGGGCACTGTCTCACCCAGGGGCTAAGACATCTGACGACTGACAGAATTGAGGCCATACAACACATGACTCTGCCGCAGAGCCAGAAGCAAATTCGTATATTCTTGGGGATGTGTGGATACTGTAGATCCTGGATCCCAGGTTTTTCTATTCTGGCGTTACCATTGCAGGAGCTAATCTCTTCCTCGAAACCAGAACGTGTAGTACACACAGAAGAGTCAGAGCAAGCGTTCTTTAATCTCAAAGATAGTCTGACTAGAGCACCTGCATTGGGAATACCTGATTATGAAAAGCCTTTTGAGCTATACTGTATGGAAGCTAATGGTTGTGCAGCAGGTGTTCTCACACAGAAACATGGTGATGCTAGCAGACCGGTAGAATACTACAGTGCACAATTAGACACTGTGGCACGATCACTCCCAAAATGTCTCAGAAGTGTAGCAGCGACAGCTCTACTGGTAAGTAAGAGCGAGGATGTAGTATTAGGAAATGATTCAACTGTCTATACACCCCATGCTGTATCAGCTCTGTTAAACTCAGCTCAAACCAGACATGTTTCTTCAGCTAGATTCACAAAGTGGGAACTAGCTCTGATGGCACCCTCAAACATCACCATCAAACGATGTAGCACCTTAAATCCAGCTACATACCTTCCATATGTGTCTCGAGAGACACAAAGGGTGGGAGGTGAGGAGACCCTGGTTGATGATGAGTTAGGCAAGAGTACTGTTACGCATGATTGTATGGAACACCTGAACCAGACCTTTACTGCAAGGCCCGACATACGTGACACCCCTTAGAAAATGTAGATTTTACGTTTTATACAGATGGGAGTTGTCATAGACAGACAGAGACGGGAGAACTATGTACTGGTTACGCTGTTGTAGACGATCAGGATGTTGTAGAAGCTGAACCCCTTGGCCCACCTCACTCAGCCCAAGTGGCGGAACTAGTAGCATTAAGGAGAGCTTGTGAGTTGGCAAAAGATAAATCAGCTAATATATATACTGACTCTAGGTACGCCTTCGGGGTAGTGCATGATTTTGGGGCCCTTTGGCATCTTAGAAATTTTACGACAGCAGCAGGCACGCCAGTGGCACACTCACAACACATAAAAGGACTTCTGACAGCGATACAGTTACCCAGGACAGTAGCCATCATAAAATGTAAAGCCCATACCTCTGAAGAAGACTCGGGGGTAAATGTATTAATGTCCGGATTCTTCAACTCCGGCGTGTTCAGCGTCTTCGGCGATTAAATTTAAAGCGGCGCTGCATTGTAAAGGGAAACTTCCCTTTATAATGCAGTGCCGCTTTAAATTTAATCGCCGAAGACGCTGAACACGCCGGAGTTGAAGAATCCGGACATTAATACATTTACCCCTCGGTGTCATTGGGCAACAACAGGGCAGACAAAGCTGCTAAATGGGCGGCAGGGCAACCTATGACTGTATCGACCGAGATTATGATGGTTTTTCAGACATTAGACATGCAGAAATGAATTGAAATGCAAGATTTGTGTTCCCTGCAGGAAAAGGCGGTCTGGAAGGCGAAGGGATGTGGCCAAGAGTCCTCAGGACTCTGGAGGGATGGACAAGGTAAGCTTGTAGCTCCCCGAACATACTATCCAAGCCTGGCTGAAGCAGCACACGGTCTGACTCACCTGGGTAAAGAAGGTATGTGCAAACTGGTGAGAGCATATTGGTGTGTTCCTGGATTTTCCTCTCAGGCTGGTAAGAAAGCAATGTCATGTCTTACTTGTTTGAGGAAAAATGTCGGGAAAACTATTCCAACTGAGCCATCCCACATCCCTCCTACAGACGGACCTTTTCTGGTAATGCAAATTGACTATATCCAATTACCACCTTGCAGGAATCTAAAGCATGTGTTAGTATGTATTGATGTGTTTTCCGGTTGGGTAGAAGCATATCCGGCAGCCACTAATACTGCTGTGTTCACTGCAAAGAAAATTGTACAAGAATTTGTTTGTAGGTTCGGTATCCCTAGAATCAATGAAAGTGATAGGGGTACCCACTTTACTGGTGATATCTTCCAAAATATGTGTAAACTCATGGGAATCAGTAGCAGATTTCACACCCCTTACCGACCACAAGCCAGTGGTAAGGTGGAAAGAGTAAATGGTACCATTAAGAACAAGCTTGGTAAGGTAATGGCTGAAACTGGGTTAGCGTGGCCTGAAGCTTTGCCACTAGTCCTCCATAGCATCCGAACCACTCCTAGACCTCCTCTTAATCTGTCCCCCTTTGAGATACTGTTCGGCCGACAACCTCATTTGATCGTGAGTCCGCAAGACGACTTAAAGTGTAATAATTAAGTAACTATGCAATATCTTATAAAAATGGGCAGACAGCTGAAACAACAACAACAAAAACTCAAAATGCTGTCACCTGGTATGCCAGAAATGAACTGTCATGATGTTGAACCTGGGGACTATGTTATGATCCGCAATTTCTTACGTTCAGGTTGTTTAACAGACCGTTGGGAAGGCCCGTACCAAGTGCTGCTGACCAGTACTACATCACTGAAGGTTGCAGAGAGAGACACTTGGGTCCATTCCACCCACTGCAGGAGAGTCAGTAACCCGGAGGAAGTGCGAGATAAAACTGAGACCGACGAAACAGATCTGTCACTCGTAAATCTGTTCCGGGAGACCTAAAGCCTGCAGTCAAGACCCCTGAACCAGAGACGTTGCATCAGAGCTAACTTTCCAGCGATGGAGTGGCGGTTTTTGTTTTTCTTTTGTTCCAGGATTTTTCTTGTTTTTACTTTTTCTAGGACATTCTAGTTTTGTGAAGGAGGATGGAGGACGGAGGAAGGTTCTGGTAGTGATACGGATGAAATGGAGATCGAGGAAAAGTTATTAGAATACCCAGAGCAGCCCATTATCAAGCTTGGTCCAGGGGTTATGAAAAGGTCTGCTAGCTCGGGAACTCGGAGACAGTGTGAGGGGCTATTGTCTGATGAGTATTGTATCTGCAAGTTCTGTGACTCCCTAGTTGAAGAGAGATGCATCCAGCGATGCCAGTCCACCGGTAATCTGAATAATCCTAAGGAGGATTATCACTCCTTGGTGGGTAAGGTCCTAAACCAAACAGAGTGCTGGGTGTGCTCTCACGTGCCGCAGGGGCAGCATAACATAGGACTAGTGCCATTCCCATTAAACATCTCCGAAGTACTCGAATTGAGGGGTGGGAGGCCCATAGAGGGGAGGTACAATAACACTAGATCCCCTAGTCTAACGCTTCGACAATACTCTGTAGACATCTTTGCTGTGCCTAAATATCTCTCATGCAAAGCGTCTGGAGAATTGGGAAGCTGACCTATCAGATCAGACAATGGCTCGCCACGCTCATGTTGGAGGGAGACTTGCAAGGCCACCAATAGGTAGGAATGTTGATGGAAGTCACAAATTAGGGCGCATAACCAAACATAAGAAAGTATCCATTGGAAAAGTCTCTATAGATAATTGTAAGAATGTCATCCATGCTGACACGTGTCTTGAAGCAAATGGAGACACTAGGCATAGGTAGTTTTATCAAAACTCTCTGTGATATAATTAATGGACATACTGTTCAGTATGTTCTCCCTGATAATGTGTACTTTGTTTCTGGGAGAAAAGCTTATTCCTGGGTGACTCCAAGTTCCAAGGGTTTGTGTTTCTTAGCTAAACTGGTTCCTGAAATCATGACTATTACTCATGATGAAATGGTTGGTATTCACAAGACTACATCACCACCATACATACACACACAGTATGAACACCGTGGCAAGAGAAATATGATTCCTGGTAAGAATCCCATAGCTACAAAATTGATTAGTGAAACCGCTGGGTTTCAAGTTATGGTTGCTCTAGATCTCACCAGGACCGTTAAACTTCAAATATATCCAAGACCTAGCTAAATTAATAGACAATATCACCGAGATGTATGATGACACTTTCAGGTATACTGGAAGAGAGCTACAAGCGTACAAGAAGGAGTTGGTGCAACATAGACTGGTACTAAATTATCTCACCTCTATTACTTGTGGGTACTGTGTGACACTGGCCACCCAGTTCGGTGTCAAATGTTGCACGTACATCACCAATAATATGGATGACCCTAAGGAGGTTATAGACCGGAAGATGGATGAAATTTTGCAACTGAAATGGGAATTTCGAAGGAACCATAATTCTTCATTATATGAAGTCGGGGAAAAGGTGGCAGGTTGGTTCTCATGGTTGAACCCTGTGAAATGGTTCTCTGGTCTGGGGGAGTGGGTACAGGAAATGGTTGCTAGTGTAGGTAAGCTCCTTCTCCTTATACTTGGTGTCATCTTAGCAATTGGTTTATGTGTCAAATGTGTTCCTACTGTGTTGAAGTGTGGAAAACAGTCTTCTAGGAGAAACACTGAGAACGAGACTGAAAGGGTGGTGCAAGATACCAAGATCATGGTCTGTGAAGAAGTGTTGTATAACCGTGAACTTGAAACGGTGATTAGGTGATAGTTTATTACACTATCAAAGGGTGGAGCTGTCGAAGTCAGCAAATTGAATAAAGTCATTTCAATTAAAATCGAACAAACTTGGTTGTCTTTGTCTGAAAAGATGTGTATGGCACGCTACGGCGTGAAAGGGCGTACGCGGCCGCAACACGTGGCACAAACAGTATTTACGCTTTTACATACATTCGCACAAACACATTTGTAAAATAGTACACATTAATGGTAGTTGCAGCACATAGTTATTTATGTCAAAGTATAGTAGAGTTTATGTGTAATATTATAAGTTATATGCATATCAGTAAAACATATGGTACACGTTAAAGGAATCATGTCATGTGTGGTATCATACTAATCCCCTTCACATTTGCAACTGTCCGGTTCACTCTGCGAAGGGATCGCAGAGTGCATACGCAATTTATTAATGTTAAGGAATTATGGACTATTAGGATTAGAAATCTTGGCGGAAAGATCGAAGCCCATCCCCTGGAGAGATGACCCCCACCTTTGGATTCCTGAGCTTAAACTAGCCTTTGTTCTGCAACCCCCTGGACCCTCCTGAAACCTGGACCAATAGGAGCAAGCCACACCCTTTGCATTGTTTTACTGTATTTCTGTTTGCATATAAGCAGCAGCTCCTCATCTAGTGTTCAGTCATCTTGACCACAGACTTCAGACCTGAATGACTGTACACTGGATCCAGAGCGCCTGCGATAAGTAACAGCTGTACTTATTATTATTTCGCTTGAATTATTCTGCTACTTTTTGAGAATAAATATTTGTGCATTGGAAAACACAAATCGAGATTCGACAATCGTTATTGGATAGCGACAAAACACTCTTAACAATGCCCAGGGTGCAGAGTCTAACATGGTTATCAGACTCCTGCATGGATGTTTATCTCTGAGGAAGTTGCTTGTTGCAATGAACGCGTAAGAGTGATTCTGGTTTCTAGTGCCACATATTGTTTTTAATGTGCTATCACAGGCTCATCATTCCAGCTTGAATCATCTGTTTCTTCTAATCCATGAGATCTTTTCAAAGTTACGTGTCATGAACATGAATGCTGCAGGTGATTTCTACTATATTTTGTGAAGCTCTCAACATCGATTATCAAGGAGGATTTTTTACCTACCACGCATCGGAACCACTTAACAGGCTATCTTTCTCGGGAGGAAGCTATTTGCATTAGCACCATACATCGAGGTGCATATGAAGACAGAGCAAATGTTTACCGGGTGACTGATTATATATCCCAGGGATCTGGTAAGGAATCTATCTATCTATCTGTTCCAATTACCCGAGGAACAATTATATCTCCGCACTATACCTCCTGATTATTGCCTTTATTACTACCATGCGTGTTATTCTACATTGAATTTGGAATTACTATTGTCCCACAAGTTAATATTGGACAAAGACACAATCTATCCTAGGCGCTTAGGAGCACCAGTGACTGTTATTTTAATATCTGTTTTTCAAGTCGATACTAGATGAAGACATTTATCTAGGTGTTTGGGATAGAAGCGATATCCTATCCTCAGCAATTCATAGTGTATATTACACTGCGCTTTATAAGGAATCGTTACGTTTTGGAGCTTCACAACTATTTTTTCTGGCAAGAAAAGTTCATGAGCCTGACCAAGTTTGTACCATCAAGATAGTTCTTTGAGGACATTATTTAAGTTCTGATTGATAACTAAATAGGTGCACCAATATCATCGATATTCCTTGCAAGAGATGGTATCAACACATATTGAATAATTTCTATGTATTTGTTTTAATAAATTGTTTTTAATATCCCCATTACAGTACCAGTGTTTTTGATGATTTGAGGTCCTACTGCAATTTGTTTGACACTCCATCAAGAGCACACAGAAATAGAGCTCCAGAACTAGCTTAAGTTGGCACTGCCCATGCCCAGGGTGCAGTCTAACATGTTCACCAGACTCCTGCATGGAGGTTTCGGGCTTTGCTGTGTGCGCTACGCACACAATCATAGTTCAAATACACAGTGAAATCAAAAGGCAAAAACGTAAACATCAAATAAAGCTACTCAGACCAAGATTAAGGTGACCAATGAACTGGTGAGGTCAGCAAAAGAATCAGATTCCCAAGAGGTGACTTGAAATTCAAATAGAAACTGTAAGCAATGAAGAATAAAACAACTGCAACCCACCACACAATTACAGGAGCAAGGAACACTATGAAGTAATGAATACCAGCATAGATACATGTTCTGGCACCCTAGAGGTGCACAGAGCAGTTTAAATAGTGTGCCACAGCACAGGGGGTGAGGAAGGGGCTTGAACTGTCATGTGAATGCATCTATTAAAGTCCTGCCAAGATTGAGCCAGTGAGTCGTCACCATCGGTGAGAAGGAGATCTGGCGGCGCTGTGAAGAATCAAAAGAGAAGCACACTGAACCCCAGCAGTTCTCTGAGTGTGTCCGGCACATGACACACACAGATGTTGATGGTGTTGAATTGTGTTTATTGTGCGCTATATTGTGTGTTCTAAGTTGCTAGTGGTTTCTTGGAGCTGACAGCAATGGATACTGTAGAGACAAAAAGGAGAAGGATAGGGAAGAATTGTGTAATTGGAGGCACTCAGCGATCATAGTTACTAAAATATCTATGTCTTTATTAATATACATTAAAATAATCCCTCCTAGTTCAGATAGCGAAATATTAAAATAATTGTGACTATAATTGTGAGTTAAAATAGCAAAATTTGCTATGCCCTGCTACTTTATACCAACGTATATAAATTGTCAATGTATGATATTATTAGTCACTCTCTTAATGAAAACGTTTTGTTATTCTGAGGTAACATTCATTAATAAAGATATATGTGGTGTGAATTGATTATTGCGGTGACGGTTGTTCAATAAGGACCTTTACATTGCTTCAATTCACTCTGAAGCAGTTAATTTATAAATGACACAATGTATTGTCACTTTGGTCTTTTAGAGTGGTTAATTAATCACTGTTCATACCACTGATGTAATAAAGACTACATATAGATTTGAAATGTGTCCGTTATTGTTGACCTATCCAGTACATATACATATTATCTTGTAAAGCCCAGTGAGGGTTAAACTTTAATATGCTCAGACCCAGCTGTTAATCCACAAGTTTAGACCGTTCTATCCATATATGGTAATATACCAAGGACTAAGCAGACTACAGAGTTAGCATGTGCTCTCTGATCTAGCAGTATATGCTGGTAATACTGATAATGTATTGTTCCATTTATCATTAAGTGGATTAGTTTTGTTATTATAGGTCAGTCACCTATATGTTAAGTGAATGTCCTTCTAAGTTACAGCCATATCGTTTAGCCGTCACACGCATACAATCACACATCTATAATATCTATCACCCATATAGGGTTGATGTATCCTGAGAATTATTAAGTTTAAACAATTTATAACAGAGAGTGAATGGGAGCAGTAGCAGGGTAAACGCCAACGTGCGTTTCGCTACATGCTTTTTCAAGGCTCTTAATAATTCTCAGGATACATCAACCCTATATGGGTGATAGATATTATAGATATTATAGATGTGTGTGTGTCAATTAAATTAAATGTGAACATATGAGTTTTGTGTATGCAATAGTTCATATACTATTTCTATTTACAGAATACTCTTCAAATTCCTCACTCTTGCCTACAAGGCCCTCTCTCCCTCTACCGTTCCTTACATCTCTAACCTCCTCTCCATACACATTCCCTCCCATCACCTGCATTCAGCCAATGACCAATGATCACCACATCCCACTCCCGAATCCAAGACTTCTCCAGGCTCCCTTTCTCCACTGGAATGACCCCTCGTCATATCAGAATCTCCCTTTGTCTGTTCGGACAAGGGGACTGTTCCCGGAAAAACAGGAACTGAAACTCACCTGTTCTTAAAAGCTTACCAACCATCTCTCTATGCTTTCTCACCTTACCCATCTCATCTATGCGCTCCCCCTGCCCTTTATCCCCTCCGCTGACTCCCCCTTGTGCCTAGTGTCTGTTTTCCCTCCTTTTAGGTTGTAAGCTCTTACGAGCAGGGCCCTCTTCCCTCCTGTCTCAATAGTTATTTCTTCTGCTGCAGTTACACTGGCACTGGCTTTGCTTGGAGCTTTTGAAGTCTTAGTAGTACATGTTTACTGTTCTGTACTGTTATGTCTTGTATGGTCTACTTTCTGTTTGTAATTTGTACGGTGCTGTGAAATCTTGTGGCGCCTTACAAATAAAGAATAATAATAATATTTTGTGTGGTTAGCAATAGAAATTGGCAAGCTAGTTTGCAATCTCAATGGCTGAATTAAACAGAGTGGATAGTCAATAACATTACCATGCAGAAAGAGGCATAGGCGCTCATTAGTCCTCATGAATACTAAAATATTGTGGGGGGTGGCTCAGAGAAGCCTGACCTTTCCTTATGTACTACCTCTGAAAGTTCTCACCGTGAACTTCATCGTTTCATGCTTTGGTTAATTGGGAACCTGATTTTTTTTCAATGTTATCAAACACAGCGACAGGCTGACAGTAAATGTCACAGCAAATTGTCAGCCACATTAGTTTATTGGCCATGCTTAATTTTTCTACCAATGTGCACCACGCTAAGCTATTGTTTTGTTTGTTTCTTGTTTCCCTCCTTAAATAACTGATAACACTAATTCACTAACAATCACTTACCCAGCTTTACCCTTTGGCCCAACATTAGCAGGCTAATTGTACTGGGAAGCTTATTAAAGAAACAAATAATTGATACCTAGTAAACAAGTCAAAATAAAATGTAAAATTGAAATAAAAAAACATAGAAATAATATAAAAGGATCATTAATTTTTTTATATTTGTTAGCCCATCATAATAGGACTAATTTAAAAAGAAGAAAAATGTTTTACAGATATTAAGCATTGTCAGAAGAGATGCAGAAAGTGAAATTAGCTGTTCAGTCAACACATCATTAGTTAGTCATAGTTCTTTTGCACTGTGTCTAACTGTTTATCATAAATCATTTGTAGTAGGTAAAAATAAGTATGTAAAGGAAATACATCAGATATTCTGTACAGAGAATCACAATTCTCATATATTTATGTTCATTGAAATAATACTGCTTGTTTTCAACTAAAGTAAACATACTACTACTACTACTACTAAAAATAATAATAATAATAATAATAATAATAATAATAATAATAATAATACTACTACTACTAAAAATAATAATAATAAAAAAAATTAATACCACTACTACTACTAATAATAATAATAATAATAATAATAATAATAATAATAATAATAAAGTGGACATACAAGTTACACCGTTTTCATGTATTGAATCTTTTATTTAAAAATCCTGAAGTACATGCAATCGATTTCACCCAGTGACCAGTACAAAAAAGAACTAAATGCCCCTCCTAAAAAGAGGAAGGGTGTCCAGACCCCACTTCCAAGCCTAGCTTTAGCTTGGCTGACCAGTTGGAAAGTCCACCTCTCTCTCTCTTTAGATCACAGCTACTACACTGCAGTCCTGCAATGGCGTCCAGCAGTGTATGATGATAAGCAAACAAGTCATACTATATTGCGCCTTAGAGAAGGTGGGGTTTTTATAGCACAAGATACACATTTGTGTACTGCTTATAAGCACGAAAAAATGCATGTACATATGATAGCAGATCTTTTTTTGTGTAAAGATAACTTGCATTTCTTAAGCTGAATGGGGGTGGGCATGGGGGACAAGCATATGCTGAGTGCAGTAAGGGGGAATAATTAATTGCATAATTGCACAATTGCAACAAAACTAAATGTAGACAGATTCACATATTTCAGGAGGCATATCGTTTGAGGGCACAGGGAACAATACACAAAGATAATGATGACTACCAGCAGCACTAACTAGCCACTTCTGATTGGCTGCTTGCATATTGACCTTCCTAGCAGAGAATGCTGAAATCATTAGCATTGTGGCTATGTTATATCCAGTATTCACGTTGCTTAATTGACATTTCCATTTTGATTACTGCAGGAAAAAAGATTCCTATTTGACTTTTTAAGAAAAGAAGAAATCATTGTATTTACTTCATTTAATTTGTATTTTGTATTTCTGTATTTAATGCAATTTTATATGGAAAATGTTATATTTGCATTCATGAATAATTGTAAAGACAATAATCTCTGTTGTGTTATGACACTTTGTTACATTATTATATTGTGTATCAACAGGGCAATGTGATTTTGTCATTTACTACTGAAACTTTCAAGCCACATATCTACATTATCGTGGGGCGTAAATTCACACACTTATTACACCTGATGTAAGCCTGGTACAAATACAATTATTTGAGTTGAACACATCTTGAGATGAATCTGATTGAACATGTACCTAAGTATAATATTTGTTATACGTATCTTTTCCCAACATATGTTCTGAGTGCATATACATCCACCTCTAAAAGAATCCCTATGAGTTTAGTTTGCACTGAAGGACTTGGTCAGGGAAGTTCTGCAGTGTATTGGTCATGATCCCCATGGGGTAATACAAGGCTTACTGGTGCATTAATGATATTGCTGGACCAGATGCAGAACTAGGAAGTTGTGGGCCCAGGTGCAAAAATCTGCAAAGACTCCTGCCCCCCATACACACATACATACGCACGCAAGCATGCACACAAAAACAGAAACCATAATGTATAGTATCTTTTTGCCTTGTTTACTTCAAATTTCAAATATAAGAAATATAAAAATATAACATGTGCCTCTTCTGTATCACACTGTGCCCTTTCCATCGCACTGTGCTTCTGGCCCCCTTCAGTATCACACTGTGCATCTTCTGTATCATACTATACCCCTTCTGTATCACACTGTGTCCTTTTTGTATCACACTGTGCCCTTTCTGTATCACACAATGCCCCTTCAATCACACTGTGCCACTTCCATTACACTGTGCCCCTTCTATATCACACTGTGCCCCTTCTGTATCACACTGTGCCCCCTTCACCATCACACTGTGCCCCTTTCACCATCACACTGTGCCACTTCTATATCACATTGTGCCCCTTTCAGTATCACACTGTGCCCCCTGGCCCCTTCTGTATCACTCTGTGCCCCCTGGCCCCCTTCACCATCACACTGTGCCCCCTGGCCCCCTTCACCATCACACTGTGCCCTCCATCACAGTTTCTTTACATTTTATTACAGTATGCCCACTGCCTCCATTCCTTTACTAACCTTATACTAGGGATGAGCGCACTCGGATTTATGAAATCCGAGCCCACCCGAACGTTGCGGATCCGAGTCGGATCCGAGACAGATCCGGGTATTGGCGCCAAATTCAAATGTGAAACTGAGGCTCTGACTCATAATCCCGTTGTCGGATCTCGCGATACTCGGATCCTATAAATTCCCCGCTAGTCGCCGCCATCTTCACTCGGGCACTGATCAGGGTAGAGGGAGGGTGTGTTAGGTGGTCCTCTGTCCTGGTAGATCTCGTGCTGTGCTGTTTAGTTCTGTGCTGTGCTGTTTAGTTCTGTGCTGTGCTGTGCTGTGCTGTGCTGTGCTGTGCTGTGCTGTGCTGTGTTCTGCAGTATCAGTCCAGTGGTGCTGTGTGCTGTGCTCTGTCCTTCTGAGGTCAGTGGTGCTGCTGGGTCCTGTGCTGTGTCCTGTTCAGTCCAGTGGTGCCGTGTCCTGTGCTCTGTGCTTCTAAGGGCATAGTTATTTCCCCAATATTCCCCTGTGTTTAAAAAAATAAAAAAAAGTTATTTAAAAAAATACCAAAAACTAATTTAATTTTTTTTAATTACCACAAAATTTGCACAACCAATCCTGCAGTATAAGCCCATTGGTACTGCAATATTACCAAGTTCACAGTTCACACATTCAGCAGTAAAAGTCCAGTGGTACTGCAATATTACAAAGTTTACACATTCTGCAGTATCAGTCCAGTGGTGCTGTGTCCTGTGCTCTGTACTGCTGAGGTCCGTAGTGCTGCTGGGTCCTGTGCCGTGTCCTGTTCAGTCCAGTGGTGCTGTGTCCTGTGCTCTGTGCTTCTAAGGGCATAGTTATTTCCCCATTATTCCCAAGTTTTTAAAAAATAAAAAAAAGTAAAAAAAAATAAAAAATTTTTTAAAAAAAAAAATATATATAATAATTATAACCAAATTTGCAAAACCAATCCAGCAGTATAAGTCCATTGGTACTGCAATATTACAAAGTTCACACATTCTGCAGTATCAGTCCAGTGGTGCTGTGTCCTGTGCTCTGTCCTGCTGAGGTCCGTAGTGCTGCTGGGTCCTGTGCCGTGTCCTGTTCAGTCCAGTGGTGCTGTGTCCTGTGCTCTGTGCTTCTAAGGGCATAGTTATTTCCCCATTATTCCCAAGTTTTTAAAAAATAAAAAAAAGTAAAAAAAAAATAAAAAAGTAAAAAATAAATAAATAAATATAATAATTATAACCAAATTTGCAAAACCAATCCAGCAGTATAAGTCCATTGGTACTGCAATATTACAAAGTTCACACATTCTGCAGTATCAGTCCAGTGATGCTGTGTCCTGTGCTCTGTCCTGCTGAGTTCCGTAGTGCTGCTGGGTCCTGTGCCGTGTCCTGTTCAGTCCAGTGGTGCTGTGTCCTGTGCTCTGTGCTTCTAAGGGCATAGTTATTTCCCCACTATTCCCAAGTTTTTTAAAAATAAAAAAAAAGTAAAAAAAAATAAAAAATTAAAAAAAAAAAAAATATATAATAATTATAACCAAATTTGCAAAACCAATCCAGCAGTATAAGTCCATTGGTACTGCAATATTACCAAGTTCACACATTCTGCAGTATCTTGTGCTACATATAATGGAGACCAAAAATTTGGAGGATAAAGTAGGGAAAGATCAAGACCCACTTCCTCCTAATGCTGAAGCTGCTGCCACTAGTCATGACATAGACGATGAAATGCCATCAACGTCGTCTTCCAAGCCCGATGCCCAATCTCGTAGTACCGGGCATGTAAAATCCAAAAAGCCCAAGTTAAGAAAAAGTAGCAAAAAGAGAAACTTAAAATCATCTGAGGAGAAACGTAAAGTTGCCAATATGCCATTTACGACACGGAGTGTCAAGGAACGGCTTAGGCCCTGGCCCGTGTTCATGACTAGTGGTTCAGCTTCACCCACGGATCTTAGCCCTCCTCCTCCTCCCCCCCCCTACAAAAAATTGAAGAGAGTTATGCTGTCAGCAACAAAACAGCAAACAACTCTGCCTTCTAAAGAGAAATTATCACAAATCCACAAGGCGAGTCCAAGGATGTTGGTGGTTGTCAAGCCTGACCTTCCCATCACTGTACGGGAAGAGGTGGCTCGGGAGGAGGCTATTGATGATGTAGCTGGCGCTGTGGAGGAACTTGATGATGAGGATGGTGATGTGGTTATTGTAAATGAGGCACCAGGGGGGGAAACAGCTGATGTCCATGGGATGAAAAAGCAGATCGTCATGCCTGGTCAGAAGACCAAAAAATGCACCTCTTCGGTCTGGAGTTATTTTTATCCAAATCCAGACAACCAATGTATGGCCATATGTAGCTTATGTAAAGCTCAAATAAGCAGGGGTAAGGATCTTGCCCACCTAGGAACATCCTCCCTTATACGTCACCTGAATAACCTTCATAGTTCAGTGGTTAGTTCAGGAACTGGGGCTAGGACCCTCATCGGTACAGGGACACCTAAATCCCGTGGTCCAGTTGGATACACACCAGCAACACCCTCCTCGTCAACTTCCTCCACAATCTCCATCAGATTCAGTCCTGCAGCCCAAGTCAGCAGCCAGACTGAGTCCTCCTCAATACGGGATTCATCCGAGGAATCCTGCAGCGGTACGCCTACTACTGCCACTGCTGCTGTTGCTGCTGTTAGTCGGTCATCTTCCCAGAGGGGAAGTCGTAAGACCGCTAAGTCTTTCACAAAACAATTGACCGTCCAACAGTTGTTTGCCATGACCACAAAATACGATAGTAGTCACCCTATTGCAAAGCGTATAACTGCGGCTGTAACTGCAATGTTGGTGTTAGACGTGCGCCCGGTGTCCGCCATCAGTGGAGTGGGATTTAGAGGGTTGATGGAGGTATTGTGTCCCCGGTACCAAATCCCCTCGAGATTCCACTTCACTAGGCAGGCGATACCAAAAATGTACAGAGAAGTACGATCAAGTGTCCTCAGTGCTCTTAAAAATGCGGTTGTACCCACTGTCCACTTAACCACGGACATGTGGACAAGTGGTTCTGGGCAAACGAAGGACTATATGACTGTGACAGCCCACTGGGTAGATGCATCCCCTTCCGCAGCAACAGCAACAGCTGCATCAGTAGCAGCATCTACAAAATGGCTGCTCATGCAAAGGCAGGCAACATTGTGTATTACAGGCTTTAATAAGAGGCACAACGCTGACAACATATTAGAGAAAATGAGGGAAATTATCTCCCAGTGGCTTACCCCACTTAGACTCTCATGGGGATTTGTGGTGTCAGACAATGCCAGTAACATTGTGCGGGCATTAAATATGGGCAATTTCCAGCACGTCCCATGTTTTGCCCACACCATTAATTTGGTGGTGCAGCATTACCTCAAGAGTGACAGGGGTGTGCAGGAGATGCTTGCGGTGGCGCGCAAAATTGCTGGACACTTTCGGCATTCAGCCAGTGCCTACCGCAGACTAGAGGCACATCAAAAAAGCATGAACCTGCCCTGCCATCACCTCAAACAAGAGGTTGTGACGCGCTGGAACTCCACCCTCTATATGCTGCAGAGGATGGAGGAGCAGCAAAAGGCCATTCAGGCCTACACAGCCACCTACGACATAGGCAAAGGAGTGGGGATGCGCCTCAGTCAAGCGCAGTGGAGACTGATTTCCGTGTTGTGCAAGGTTCTGCAGCCATTTGAACTTGCCACACGAGAAGTCAGTTCCGACACTGCCAGCTTGAGTCAGGTCATTCCCCTGATGAGGCTGTTGCAGAAGCAGCTGGAGAAAGTGAGGGAGGAGCTGGTAAGCCATTGCGATTACACCAAGCATGTAGCTCTTGTGGATGTAGCCCTTCGTACGCTTTGCCAGGATCCGAGGGTGGTCACTCTTTTAAAGTCAGAGGAATACATTCTGGCCACCGTGCTCGATCCTCGGTTTAAAGCGTATGTTGTGTCTCTGTTTCCGGCGGACACAAGTCTACAGCGGTGCAAAGACCTGCTGGTCAGGAGATTGTCCTCTGAAGAGGACCGTGACATGCCAACAGCTCCACCCTCATTTTCTTCCACATCTATGGCTGCGAGGAAAAAGCTCAGTTTTCCCAAAAGAGGCACTGGCGGGGATGCTGATAACATCTGGTCCGGACTGAAGGACCTGCCAACCATTGCAGACATGTCTACTCTCGCTGCATTGGATGCTGTCACAATAGAAAAAATTGTGGATGATTACTTTGCTGACACCATCCAAGTAGACATGTCAGACAGTCCATATTGTTACTGGCAAGAAAAAAAGGCAGTTTGGAAGCCCCTGTACAAACTGGCTCTATTTTACCTGAGTTGTCCCCCCTCCAGTGTGTACTCGGAAAGAGTTTTTAGTGCAGCGGGGAACCTGGTCAGTGAGCGGCGAAGGAGGTTGCTTCCTCACAACGTTGAAAAAATGATGTTTATAAAAATGAATAATCAATTCCTCAATGAAGTACAGCACTGCCCTCCAGACACTACAGAGGGACCTGTGGTTGTGGAGTCCAGCGGGGACGAATTGATAATGTGTGATGAGGAGGAAGTACACACTGTAGGGGGAGAGGAATCAGAGGTTGAGGATGAGGACGACATCTTGCCTCAGTAGAGCCTGTTTAGTCTGTACAGGGAGAGATGAATAGCTTTTTTGGTGTGGGGGCCCAAACAAACCAATCATTTCAGCCAAAGTTGTTTGGTAGGCCCTGTCGCTGAAATGATTGGTTTGTTAAAGTGTGCATGTCCTATTTCAACAACATAAGGGTGGGTGTGAGGGCCCAAGGACAATTCCATCTTGGAACTTTTTTTTTGGCATTATATGACCAATCAACAGTCGTTTGCCATGTTCAAAAAGTAAAACCAAATTTTAAAAAATTCAAGAAATTAAACCAAAAGTAAAATGCCGTGTCATAATTTAAAACAAGAGTTTTTGACGTGCTCTAAAACTACTGTATTGTTGTTTATATTTTATAAACACTACACTTGAAAGCTTGAGTCTTTCAATAAAAAAGTAACTGTCCATTGCACGAATATTTGCAACAGGGACAATTTTAGGGTTAAGAAAGCCAACTGATAACACTTCGACGCTGTCTGTCTTTATAAACACTACACTTGGAAGTTGGAGGAGGTATTGTGGCCCCGGCACCAAATTTACTACCGGGGCCACTCCACTGTGCAGTCCATATTTAGGTGTATCAGATATTAAACAACGGTGACAGTTGATGCCCAATTTTTTAATTATATTGTGGCCTCGGTACCAAATTGTGTACCGGGGCCACCACACTACGCAGTCCAGATACTTGTTTGGTGGAATTCAGACCAGTTGAGGGTTTTATTATTATATTGTGGGGACCACTCTATCTATACCACACTACAACTCTATACCACTCTATTTCATACTTTAATTCTATTTAATACTTTAATTCTATTTCATACTTTAATTCTATTTAATACTTTAATTCTATTTCATACTTTAATTCTATTTAATACTTTAATTCTATTACTAATTACCATAAAGAGGAACAAAATAAACCAATTTTACCAAAAGTATAATATGACTTAGACTTACAAACACTACACTTGAAAGATGGTGCCTTTAAATGAAAAAGTCAGTCTTCATTGCACGACTATGTGCAACAGGGACAGTTTTTTGGTTTACAAAGTCAACCAATAACACTTGGACCCTGTCTGTCTTTAACATACTTGATGGGATCTCAATGACGAATTGTCTGTACCATGTTTGGAGGAGGTATTGTGGCCCCGGTATCAAATTGGGTACCAGGGCCACCCCACTACGCAGTCCAGATACTTGTTTGGTGGAATTCTGACACGTGGAGGGTTTTTTAATTATATTGTGGCCTCGGTACCAAATTGTGTACCGGGGCCACCACACTACGCAGTCAAGATAGATAGATGCGTATCATAGATAAAGTACATTCAGTGGTGTGGGGCAAATTGAAAAATATTCAAAATGCACTGACATTATCAAAAACAAGAGGTTGTCACACGCTAAAACTCCAACATGTATATGATGGAGAGGATGGAGGAGCAGCCGTATGTGTAGTGTAATGCAGACCTGTTGAAGGTTTTTTATATATTTTATTGTGGTGCCCAGTGCCCACTCCTCTACGCAGTCCAGATACATTTATTGGTGCGAATCATAAAAGTTCAGGGTTTTTAATATATTGTGGTGACCCACTCCTCTACGCAGTCCAGGTACATTTATTGGTGCGATTCATAAAAGTTCAGGGTTTTTAATATATATTGTGGTGACCCACTCCTCTACGCAGTCCAGGTACATTTATTGGTGCGATTCATAAAAGTTCAGGGTTTTTAATATATATTGTGGTGACCCACTCCTCTACGCAGTCCAGGTACATTTATTGGTGCGATTCATAAAAGTTCAGGGTTTTTAATATATTGTGGTGACCCACTCCTCTACGCAGTCCAGGTACATTTATTGGTGCGAATCAAACAAGTTGATGGTTTTCTTATTATATATATTGTGGTGACCCACTCCTCTACGCAGTCCAGGTACATTTATTGGTGCGATTCATAAAAGTTCAGGGTTTTTAATATATATTGTGGTGACCCACTCCTCTACGCAGTCCAGGTACATTTATTGGTGCGATTCATAAAAGTTCAGGGTTTTTAATATATATTGTGGTGACCCACTCCTCTACGCAGTCCAGGTACATTTATTGGTGCGATTCATAAAAGTTCAGGGTTTTTAATATATATTGTGGTGACCCACTCCTCTACGCAGTCCAGGTACATTTATTGGTGCGATTCATAAAAGTTAAGGGTTTTTAATATATATTGTGGTGACCCACTCCTCTACGCAGTCCAGGTATATTTATTGGTGCGATTCATAAAAGTTCAGGGTTTTTAATATATATTGTGGTGACCCACTCCTCTACGCAGTCCAGGTACATTTATTGGTGCGAATCAAACAAGTTGATGGTTTTCTTATTATATATATTGTGGTGACCCACTCCTCTACGCAGTCCAGGTACATTTATTGGTGCGATTCATAAAAGTTCAGGGTTTTTAATATATATTGTGGTGACCCACTCCTCTACGCAGTCCAGGTACATTTATTGGTGCGATTCATAAAAGTTCAGGGTTTTTAATATATATTGTGGTGACCCACTCCTCTACGCAGTCCAGGTACATTTATTGGTGCGAATCAAACAAGTTGATGGTTTTCTTATTATATATATTGTGGTGACCCACTCCTCTACGCAGTCCAGGTACATTTATTGGTGCGATTCATAAAAGTTCAGGGTTTTTAATATATATTGTGGTGACCCACTCCTCTACGCAGTCCAGGTACATTTATTGGTGCGATTCATAAAAGTTCAGGGTTTTTAATATATATTGTGGTGACCCACTCCTCTACGCAGTCCAGGTACATTTATTGGTGCAATTCATAAAAGTTCAGGGTTTTTAATATATATTGTGGTGACCCACTCCTTTACGCAGTCCAGGTACATTTATTGGTGCGATTCATAAAAGTTCAGGGTTTTTAATATATATTGTGGTGACCCACTCCTCTACGCAGTCCAGGTACATTTATTGGTGCGAATCAAACAAGTTGATGGTTTTCTTATTATATATATTGTGGTGACCCACTCCTCTACGCAGTCCAGGTACATTTATTGGTGCGATTCATAAAAGTTCAGGGTTTTTAATATATATTGTGGTGACCCACTCCTCTACGCAGTCCAGGTACATTTATTGGTGCGATTCATAAAAGTTCAGGGTTTTTAATATATATTGTGGTGACCCACTCCTCTACGCAGTCCAGGTACATTTATTGGTGCAATTCATAAAAGTTCAGGGTTTTTAATATATATTGTGGTGACCCACTCCTTTACGCAGTCCAGGTACATTTATTGGTGCGATTCATAAAAGTTCAGGGTTTTTAATATATATTGTGGTGACCCACTCCTCTACGCAGTCCAGGTACATTTATTGGTGCGATTCATAAAAGTTCAGGGTTTTTAATATATTGTGGTGACCCACTCCTCTACGCAGTCCAGGTACATTTATTGGTGCGAATCAAACAAGTTGATGGTTTTCTTATTATATATATTGTGGTGACCCACTCCTCTACGCAGTCCAGGTACATTTATTGGTGCGATTCATAAAAGTTCAGGGTTTTTAATATATATTGTGGTGACCCACTCCTCTACGCAGTCCAGGTACATTTATTGGTGCGAATCAAACAAGTTGATGGTTTTCTTACTATATATATTGTGGTGACCCACTCCTCTACGCAGTCCAGGTACATTTATTGGTGCGATTCATAAAAGTTCAGGGTTTTTAATATATATTGTGGTGTCCCACTCCTCTACGCAGTCCAGGTACATTTATTGGTGCGATTCATAAAAGTTCAGGGTTTTTAATATATATTGTGGTGACCCACTCCTCTACGCAGTCCAGGTACATTTATTGGTGCGATTCATAAAAGTTCAGGGTTTTTAATATATATTGTGGTGACCCACTCCTCTACGCAGTCCAGGTACATTTATTGGTGCGATTCATAAAAGTTCAGGGTTTTTAATATATATTGTGGTGACCCACTCCTCTACGCAGTCCAGGTACATTTATTGGTGCGATTCATAAAAGTTCAGGGTTTTTAATATATTGTGGTGACCCACTCCTCTACGCAGTCCAGGTACATTTATTGGTGCGATTCATAAAAGTTCAGGGTTTTTAATATATATTGTGGTGACCCACTCCTCTACGCAGTCCAGGTACATTTATTGGTGCGATTCATAAAAGTTCAGGGTTTTTAATATATATTGTGGTGACCCACTCCTCTACGCAGTCCAGGTACATTTATTGGTGCGATTCATAAAAGTTCAGGGTTTTTAATATATATTGTGGTGACCCACTCCTCTACGCAGTCCAGGTACATTTATTGGTGCGATTCATAAAAGTTCAGGGTTTTTAATATATATTGTGGTGACCCACTCCTCTACGCAGTCCAGGTACATTTATTGGTGCGATTCATAAAAGTTCAGGGTTTTTAATATATATTGTGGTGACCCACTCCTCTACGCAGTCCAGAAAGATACCTTGTTGCAACGTTTTGGACTAATAACTATATTGTGAGGTGTTCAGAATACACTGTAAATTAGTGGAAATGCTTGTTATTGAATGTTATTGAGGTTAATAATAGCCTAGGAGTGAAAATAAGCCCAAAAACTTGATTTTTAAACTTTTTAGGTTTTTTTCAAAAAAAATCCGAATCCAAAACCTTAAATCCGAACCGAGACCTTTCGTCAAGTGTTTTGCGAGACAAATCCGAACCCCAAAAATAACGAAAATCCGGATCCAAAACACAAAACACGAGACCTCAAAAGTCGCCGGTGCACATCCCTACCTTATACTTGACCTTCTTTCTCCTCTTTCTCTTCTCTCTTCTGTTTTCTTTCTTCATGCTCGTGGCTCCTCACTAATAATGTCCCACCCAACATGCAGTGAGAAGGGAACAGAGGTGAATATGCCGCCGGGTCCTGGGCCCCGCCGGATTGGTAAGTATAACTATTTGTTTTATTTTTTTCTTATTTAGTGTACGGCAGTGGCAGCAGTGTGTTATATTATCGGCATGGGCCCCAGTGCTGTGCAACGGCCACACCGCCGGTAGTTCAGCATAGTGCCAGAGTCTGTATTTGGTCACCCTGCTCCAGCATTCCTGTGTTTCCTTCCTGTTTACGATTTGCCTCTCTTCTGTTCTCCAGTGTTATCTAAGTTAAATTTGGCTTGTCTGACTACTCTCCTGGAACTCTCCTTGTGTACTGCATTGTCCAAAAGTTACCAACCCAGCTTGCCTTAACTATTCTTTTGGATTTCCCCTGAGTATCTCTGCTGCCCGCACGTTGTTGATCCAACTTGTCTGACTACTCTCTCTCATGTACCTCGCTGACGACTCAGTGGAAGGACCATGCCCTGCATGTCTCCTGTGGCAAAATCCATACCTCTTTGCAAGGGTTCCTGGAGAAGTCTGGGGGCGCGTTAGACTCCACACCTCTCAGTAGGTATCCTGAGTTTCCTGAGTTGTGACAATAAAAATTTTCAGTTTAGTTTGGAGCATCCAAGCTTTTATTAGCAAAGTGTCATGGAGAAATTACATCAGCAATGCTCATTCTATTGTTACAGCATTATTTCAAACAGTGAATGACTCTACAGTGAGAAATATTGATTACAAATGGAGAACATCAACGACAGATAACAATTTTCCAGGAGAGATTGTCCTAGCAAATTCACCCAAAGTTCTGACCGCTTGATGCTGCAAGACATTGGTAAGCACCAAGCGGAAGTATATAGTATATAGCCAAAACAGTTTATGTTAAAATTCATAATTCTCCCAGAAAAAAGATTGACCAAGTATGGCTTTCAAGAAAGTTAGCAAGTAAAAAAAACAGAGTTGCATCTGAACAAAATTGAAGACTTCTTCTGAAGTGCAGATGTTGGTCTTACTGGTTTACACCATGTTTTCTGAAAACCAAACACAGAATATCACCACAAGAACCTCATACCAACTATCAAGCATGATGGTTGACGGGTGATGATTTTGGTCTTATTATGCAGCTGCAGGACCTTGATGCCTCACAATTAATGAGTCCATCATGAACTCCTCTTTATACCAGTGTATTTTAGAGGAAAATATTGCCCATCAGTTTGACAGTTAAAGCAGGACAATTATGCTAAACACACCAGCAAAATCTGAATGACTACAAAAAACCAAGGATTTGATTCAAATCAATTACTTCAAGTGATTACTGGTAAAATGTGGTTCTACAAGCTACTACATCATGGGGTGTACTTATTCACACATGAATTCATGTTAGCTTAGTTTTTGTTGAATAAATAATGATGAAAAATAAAACCAGCTGTGGGTTATTTGTCACATGAGATTTTATTTATCAAATTGAAGGACTTGGTGAGTAGTTGAAGATTGTATAATATGTACAATAGTTTGTGATATGTGAAAAGAAAACTTCCAGAGTAACCAAAGATCAGATATAGAACTACACACACTACATTGCAACTGATTAATAAGTCTCTAGAAATAGTAGTCTCAGACTGCCAATGTTACTAAAGACCTTCAGAGTCACTGGCAATCTGTAGTATTTCAAACAGTATAACTGTCCTGATAGCAGACAATAGTACTCAAAAATGTAATCTTGGTAATGAAGGATATCCAATATTCCTGATCAAATGAAGGCAGCAAAATTCCAAGTGCAAAGGATAGAATTCTCAGACCCCCTCAGTGCAGAATCAGCAGTAAGAGAGATGTAGAAATATTCCTTTCCAAGCCAGAAGACAATTGTTTCATGTAAGCACTTCTATCTTTAAGCTGCAGTGCCAAAAGAATCAGCAGACAGAGGGATGTAAAAACATTTCTTAACTAGCCAACAGAAAATTGTGTGATATAAGTAGATCTATGTTCAAGCTGCAGTACTCACATCTGAATTCAAAGTAAGCTGGATGTTTAGTCCTGATTTGGAGTAGTAATGTTGTTTGTGAAGGTATAGAGTCTGAGTTGAAGCAGAAACTGGTAAATGAAGAATATCAGAGAGCAGGCTGTAAGTAGTCCAGAATCAAGAGTAACTTCTATCACTGACAAGGAATGCAAAGAAAGGAAGGGAGTTTTAAACTTTAAAGGTCTGGAGAAAAGCACACTATTCATTAAAGAAAGTAAGGCTAAAGAGGGAGTAAATTGTCTCCTGGACAAACCATGTTACAATACACAGGGTACAAATTAGTTTATTATTTTGCACACAAGTTAAATACTGGCTGTTTTTTCATGTAGCACATAAAGACCTGATAGCATTATTTTTACACTGAAATTTAAAGTTGATCTAGGACATGCCCGAACCCAACTATAAATATGTCCCCACATTTTAAATTTACCTCCCCCTCCAATGTAACATGGTTTTGCCAAGGTGCAAAGTTACTCCTATTTTTTGCTTTACTTTCTTTAATTAATCTGGCCCTATAAATTAATAAGATAGATGTGTCATGACATGTTCACCATAGCTGAAGAGGTAATGACAGTGTCACTGGATCACTTATAAGTAACTTATGGTATAAATCTATTTAAAGGAAATAGCGCAGGACGTGTAGTTGATTACCTGCTGGAAGGGTGTAAAGGCTTTGCTCAGGCGTACTTGGATGACATTGCCATTTTCAGTAAATCCTGGGAGGATCATCTGAAACATGTAGGACAAGTGTTGGAGAAAATTCATTGGGCAGGTCTGACCATCAGAGCAGACAAGTGTCAAATGGGGATGTCAGAGGTACAGTACCTGTGTCATCGTGTGGGGGGCAGTTAGGGTTAGGTCAGAATCAGCTAAGGTAGTGACAATCTGAGACTGGCCCTAGCCCACGACCCAGTTACATGTACTGACAGATCTCACTAGGAAGAAACTAACGAAAGTAGTTGACTGGACATCTGCATGTGAGCTGGCATTTCAGTTGTTAAAGGAAGCCCTGATTCGTGCTCCAGTACTGTTAGCGCCCAATTATGACAAGGACTTTATTGTGCAAACTGACGCGTCACATTATAGACTGGGAACAGTACTTAGCCAGGTGGGGCCAAATGGGCAGGAGCACCCTGTTGAGCAGAAAACTGCTAAACCGGGAGGTGGGGTATGCCACAATTGAGAAGAAATGTTTGCCCATTGTGTGGGCAGTGAAAAAACTTCAACCTTATTTGTATGGACGTCATATTACTGTGGTGACTGATAATAATCCTTTAAAGTGGCTACAACACACCTCAGGGGAAAATGGCAGATTATTGCACTGGAGCCTTGCCCTTCAAATTTATGACAACACGGATGGACTGTCTCGGCAGGAAGAGCCGGAACTTCCCGTTCACCCCCAGGTAACCCTAAGGACTGTGGGACCAGGACATGGCACACTGGTTGTTCGCATGGACAATGGGGGGAGGAGTGTGACTGGATCACTTATAAATAACTTATGGTATTAATGTATTTAAAGGAAATAGCGCAGGGGCTTATTTATATAATTGCACATGCACTTTTTAAGATTGTGTCTATTTTGGTATAGAAAATCTTCATTTCTGAGACCAGGGGGTAAATGTATCAAGCTGCGAGTTTGCAACTCCAGCGATTTTCTCAGGAGAGTTGAAACTAGCCGATGTATGAAGCTGAGATTTCATGCAAAATCGCCAGAGTTGTGCTTCTGTCAAAATCGCTGTTTGCAAAATCGCCAGTGATCAAACTCCCGACTGTTTGCCACTGCAGCTATACAGCTCTCAAATGTATGAAGCTGCGAGTTAGCAAACTCAGGAGAGATTGCTTCAAAACACGCCAGATACAACACGCTGCTTGATAGCAGCGTGTTGTACAAACACATCACTGTTATACTGCCCTGGCAGTGTTAAAATGGTAAAGAACAGATAAAAGTTGAAAAAAAAAAGCGTGAGGTCCCCCTGCTATTTATGCTTAACCCTAGTGCTGCCTGACTAGTGCTGGTCCCGTGAAAATCGGGGAAAATTTTTGCGTGGGGTTCCCCCGATTTTCACTTTACCAGCACTAGGCAAACCAACCAGGGTTGGCGGCACTATAGCAGGGGGACGCGCAGCAGGGGTCCCCCTGCCATAATGACTAACCAACCCTAGACTGTTCAGCGCTGGGCTGGATTCCCTAGGGAGTCCGCTGAAAAAAACGAGCGGGCTCCCCCCCCTAGAAAGAACCAGCCCAGTGCTGATAGCACTAGGGCTCTTCCTACCACCCCTGGGCTGTGGGTAGTAGGGTAATACGGCGTAAAGTAGTTAAAAAAACAAACTGACACCAATTTTGTTTGTGGAACTACAAGTCCCAGCCAGCCAGGTTGCCAAAAACAGTGTGGCCATGCTGGTGCTTGTATAACTACAAGCACCAGCATACCCACGGCAGCCAGGGCATGTTGGCACTTGGAGAACCACAAGTGCCAACATGCCCTGACATCCCTGGCTTGCTGGGCACTGTAGTTCCACAAAGAAAAAAGTTTACAAACACACAACACCCTCTTATAAACCCCATACATTTAATAAAAATAATAAAACCCACAATAAAGACACTAACCACCCTCTTTTAAACCACAAGTATTTATTAAAATAATAAAACCCAAATACTTACCGATGATGCCTTCTTTCTTGCTCCAATGTCACTTATTATTTGTAAATCCATCTTGCCGGCTTGCCCCAGTCCCAGCCATTGATACCTCCATAAGGGAATCTGTGCCATCAGGAACTCTTCGCCCAGAAGGGGCACATATTTGTACATCCCGAATCTTGAGTCTTGATTGAAGATAAAAATAAAAAGAAGCCAGGAGCCGCCGCAAACACCTCCTACCTAGTAGGCGGTCCGTTCCGCAATGCTCTTATGCTGTTTGCGTAAGAGATAACTACTGTATTATGGTATTTTCCCACGCTAGTGGGGAAATCACATAATACTGTATCTAGCGCTTACGCAATTAACGTAGCGCATTGCACATGCGCTACGCTACTTGCGTAACCTGTAATACAGTAAATACGTGATTTCAACACGCTGGCAAACTCGCACTTTGATACATTTACCCCCAGGGGAGAAAATTAGTTTTTTTCTGTTTTAACCTTGCTAGCATTATTTCTGATGTATATATCTGATACAATAAGTCTTTGTTTAGAAAGTCTTTTGTATATCTTGGTGCAAGGAAATGCCTTGTTTGGGGTTTGCAACTTTTCTTGGGGAATTCTTTCTTTGGAGGAAATGTGTATTCTGCGACTGTTGGAAGAAAGCACCCATGCTAATCTCATGTTAATTAGACCTTTTGATGTGAGTGTCCAATACCCCTTAAGGGAAGGAGTAATTAGACTTGCTGTCAGATGTCCACTGTGTCCAAAATAAGAAGCAGGAAATCACAGCAAGGTTTTAGGATATCACAGATAAGCGTAAATATTGTTAGCTTTGGATAGCATGTAAATCCATGTTTGGGTAAACAAATTGTGTCCTGATTCTAAAAATAGCCTGTGATGCTGTGTCTAAAACTGTATAAAAAGAGAGCCCTTGTACACTGAATTGTATCATTCTGATGTTCCATCTGACTGACCATTGATACTTGTCAGGACACTTGAGCGAAATAAACATCACTCTCTGCTTCAAGACCCTGCTTGACAACTTCTTCAATATTGCTGTAACCCTGTGACCTACAGATTAGACTCTAAATCTAATCCATCCTCCGACTGTTTTGAGGTTTGCACCCAGCTCCTAGTACCACCACTGTGCCCACTACCCAGCATCTCTGGCCAGTGTAATAGGCCAGGGGGGGGATCCATTTACAGCACCCTGATCCATAGTAAGTGGTCAGGGGTACCAGCCCAAGTATACCAGCCCAGGAGTACACTAGCAGCGACAGTTACCCAGAAGGAACGTGGTTCTCGATGCCATAAGGAGTCCAGTGCTGGCAGCAGGAGGGGCGTATTCGGAATAACGAAAGGGGACGGTGGCAAAGTAAGCCCTGCCAGTTCCCAGCAACAACAGACAGGGTGGCATAGGCGGTCCATTCTGTCACAGACAGTATACACAGTCAGTGATTCATGCTCAGCAGAGTTAGAGGCAGTCTCAATATCCTAACAGTACAGCCCGCTCGGAGAAGAGGTCAAGAGACCCTTAGCTTGGCTTTCCTGGAAACCTTTGGTGGATTTCACTCTTTAAACTATCAGCATGAAGATCTCAAAAAGGAACCCATAATCTTTTTTTGGGTCTGTATCCTTTCCAATGAACAAGGTAATGAATCACACTTTGAACCCTTCTGGAATCCATGATTCTTTCCACTGTAAAGTCAGGATTCCCATCCAGGACAGGAGGCTCAAACACTACCACTATGTCAAACAAGTAAACAACAAGTAACTTTGAGGCGTCCGGAGCTTGATTCGGATGTGGTTGCGTGCTCGAGTGTAAGTAAGTGTCCTTAGCATTCAAAGACAGAGCAGACAGGGCTATGTTTACTGGTGTATGTCCCAGTTTTGGAGTAATTTAGTGTAAGGTGCATTCAAAATCAGCAGATACATGCCTTCATGAATTAGGCCCATAATCTGCAACACAGAATTTAAAATGTCTATGAACTGTACACCCACAAAATACACATGTCAACCAGAACTATAATACTAAATACATATGTCTCAGGGGGGCATAGTTAACTTGCATCTCCATGCTCCATTTGCACGTAAATGGCCACCTTGAAATGTGCAAAGGGTTTCACATATTGTTACAAGCCGCGGCGGTGCCCAGCCGCCGCGACTCACTCACCTGCGTCCCGGCCGTCGCTATGGCGACCGGGACGTCACTTCCGGCCCTGACCCGGCCGTTGCCGGGACAACGAGAAGACGCTTCAGCGCTGCGTCCCGGAAATGAGAGGAAGCCGGGCGCAGCGCTCACCATATGTTCTAGCCTGTGGGCTAATTAATGCAGCCTATTAATTATACTGGGGGCTGTGTCTAATTCAGAGCTAGGCTCTGATTGGTGGCCACTGGTATTTAAGGCAATGAGGTCTGCTGCCTCATTGCCGGTTATAGCTCCTGTGTTCCAGTCTGCTAACCTGCTAGTTTCTGTCCTGTATCCTGACATCTCTATTTGACTCCCCGTGTATGACCCTTGGCTTTGATTTGTACCTTGCTCGTGTTTCCTGTGACCCTGATCTTTGGCCTGTTTACCCGTTCTGCTATTTGCCTGTGACCCCTGACCTCAGCTTGTTCATCGATACTGTTGTCTGCTGCCGGCCCTTGACCTCTGCGTGGACCTGACTCCTCTTGCCTGGGTTCTCCCCAGCTGGTACGCACTTCACGACCCTCTGTCAGTCTGCGGCCCAGTCTGTCCCCACCATCAGGGGCTCCAGTGAACACCTGACTGGCAGAGTAGATTCCGGGTTGTGTTGTGCCGGCTGGAGGGGTTCCTAACATTATAACCGGCCCACTCACGGAGACGAGGTTGGAATGGATGCAAGTGGATCCTCACCGTCTCCGGCACAAGCCCTAGCAGCCCATGTTGAGTCCTTATATCAGATGATCCAGGGATTGGCTGAGCGTCTGTCTGTTCAAGAAGAAGCCGCAAAAGTGTCACAACCCACTCCAAGTTCCGTCTGTGAATCTAAGATGAACTTGCCGGATCGCTTCTCTGGAAATAGGTCCCTGTTTCGGAATTTCAGGGAGAGCTGCAAGCTCTATTTCCGATTGAGACCCCGCTCCTCCGGGTCAGAGCATCAAAGAGTCGGGATTATCATTTCCCTTCTACAGGGTGACCCCCAGTCCTGGGCGTTTTCCTTGCCGCAGACCAGTCCTGCCATGCAGTCAGTAGACGCTTTCTTCGAGGCGTTAGGTCTACTATATGACGACCCGGACCGTACTGCCTCCGCTGAAACTCATCTACGGGCCTTGAAACAAGGCCGGCGCTCGGCAGAGGAATACTGCGCTGAATTCCGTAGATGGTTGCCTGATAGTGGATGGAATGATCCTGCCTTGCGGAGTCAGTTTCGTCTTGGCCTGTCAGAACAGGTCAAAGACTCTTTGGTGCAGTACCCATCTCCTACCTCTCTGGAGGATCTGATGCACCTCTCCATTAAAATCGACAGGAGATTTAAAGAGCGGAAAATCGAAAAGGAGACATCATCACCTCTATCCGGCTTCATTCCTGTTCCCACGGATGGTGAGGAACCCATGCAATTGGGGGCGTATCGTCTCTCCCCTGAGGAAAGAGACAAGAGAAGATCACAGGGCCTATGTCTCTATTGCAGCACAAAAGGCCACTTCTCCCGTTCCTGCCCGAATAAGCCGGGAAAAGAGCATGCCTAGGGAACGAGGGGAAAGTTCACCTAGGTCTGCAGATTGTCTCCCCGAAAAACGCTGTATTGATCCCTGCACAGCTCATGTTTAGTGCTCGTTCAATGGACCTGTCCGCCTTCGTTGATAGTGGAGCTGCAGGCAACTTCCTGGACATCGGGTTCGCCCGCGCTGCTAAAATTCCGATGGTAAAACTCAAGTCCGCTATTACTGTCTGTGGATTAGATGGAGGTCCGTTGCCTGGTGGCAAGATTTCCTGGGAGACCTCGCCACTACAATTAAAAATCGGAGCTCTCCATTCAGAGTCAATAACCTTCCTTCTTATCGATTGTTCATCAGTTCCCTTGATCTTGGGCCACCCATGGCTTTCCCGTCATAACCCTGTCATGGACTGGGTAAAAGGAGAAATCGTCCAGTGGAGCTCTTACTGTACACAGTCCTGCTTGTCACTGCCCCTGCGGGTGATTCAGTCTATTCCGGAGCAGCTTCCCTCACAATATCTGAGTTCTGGGATGTGTTCTCCAAGAAAGCTGCTGACACCTTACCACCTCACCGTGACTTTGACTGTGCCATCGAGCTTATTCCTGGTTCCAAGTTGCCTAAGGGTCGCCTGTACTCTCTCTCTGGTCCGGAGACCAAGTCCATGCAGGAATACATTGAAGAAAATCTGGAGAAGGGCTTCATCAGGCCATCTAAATCTCCCGTAGGAGCAGGATGCTTCTTTGTATCCAAAAAGGACGGAGGACTAAGACCCTGTATTGATTACCGGGGATTGAATCTTATTACAATCAAGAATACCTATCCCCTTCCGCTCATCTCCGTATTATTTGATCAGCTGAGAGGTGCTACTGTCTTCTCAAAAATCGATCTTCGTGGAGCTATTAACCTCACCCGTATCAAGGAGGGAGACGAGTGGAAGACGGCATTCAATACGCACTCTGGCCATTATGAATACTTGGTTATGCCGTTCGGTCTTAGCAATGCACCTGCAGTATTCCAGGACTTAATCAATGAGGTTCTTTCTTGGTAGTTTCGTGGTCGTCTATTTAGATGATATCCTCATCTATTCCAGATCTCTGTCTGTACATCAGAATCACGTTAAACAAGTTCTACGGAGACTGCGAGAGAACCACCTTTACGCCAAACTAGAAAAGTGTGAGTTATTCCTCAGAATTCCATGACAACTGGTCATCTTTGCTGCCTTGGGCAGAGTTTGCCTACAATAACTCATCTCACTCATCTACTCAAACTTCCCCGTTCTACTGTAACTTCGGTTTCCATCCCAGGTCTAATTCTCTGTACTCTCTCAAATCTGCTGGTATTCCGGAGATTCATTCCACAGCTGCTGATCTGAAAGTAATTTGGGGGAAAGTTCAGTCCTCCTTGAAAAAATCCTCATTGTCGGCCAAAAATTTTTCGGATCGCCACCGTACCACCTGCCCATTCAAAGTGGGCCAGAAAGTATGGCTATCAACTAGAAATCTTAGGCTCAGACAGCCTTGTAAAAAACTAGGGCCTAAATTTATTGGGCCTTTCATGATTACCAAACAGATCAATCCGGTAGCTTTTAGATTGAAGATTTCTAGTTCACTAAAAATTCCGAACACATTTCATTGTTCATTGTTGAAGCCGGTATTGTATCCTAGCCAATCCTCAACTGTGCCTGGGGGAAGTTCGAGTAAGCCACTAAGATATGTGGTTCAAAGGATTTTAGATTCCAAAAAAGTGCAAGGACAGGTGCACTTCCTGGTGCAGTGGAGGAACCGCGGGTTAGAAGAGCGATCTTGGGTTCCGCGAAGACAACTCCATGCCCCTAAACAATTGAAGGAATTAAGGAATTCTTTAGGAGGTTCCCAAGAAAACCTGGATGTCGGGGTTCCTCGACCCCTCCTCAAGGGGGGGGTACTGTTATGAGCCGCGGCGGTGCCTAGCCGCCGCGACTGACTCACCTGCGTCCCGGCCGTCGCTATGGCGACCGGGACGTCACTTCCGGCCCTGACCCGGCCGTTGCCGGGGCAACGAGAAGACGCTTCAGCGCTGCGTCCCGGAAATGAGAGGAAGCCGGGCGCAGCGCTCACCCTATGTTCTAGCCTGTGGGCTAATTAATGCAGCCTATTAATTATACTGGGGGCTGTGTCTAATTCAGAGCTAGGCTCTGATTGGTGGCCACTGGTATTTAAGGCAATGAGGTCTGCTGCCTCATTGCCGGTTATAGCTCCTGTGTTCCAGTCTGCTAACCTGCTGTTTCTGTCCTGTATCCTGACATCTCTATTTGACTCCCCGTGTATGACCCTTGGCTTTGATTTGGACCTTGCTCGTGTTTCCTGTGACCCTGATCTTTGGCCTGTTTAACCGTTCTGCTATTTGCCTGTGACCCCTGACCTCAGCTTGGACCTGATACTGTTGTCTGCTGCCGGCCCTTGACCTCTGCGTGGACCTGACTCCTCTTGCCTGGGTTCTCCCCAGCTGGTACACACTTCACGACCCTCTGTCAGTCTGCGGCCCAGTCTGTCCCCACCATCAGGGGCTCCAGTGAACACCTGACTGGCAGAGTAGATTCCGGGTTGTGTTGTGCCGGCTGGAGGGGTTCCTAACACATATTAGTTATATGCAGCTCTGGTGCAAGGCAAAAATGCAGTTGCATCCAACTTTGAATTAGGTCCCTAATTAAACCATTTTGTTTCAATAACTTAAGTAAAGAGAGAGAAGAGAAAAGAACACCTTTTCTCAAAGATGATGTAAATTCAGCCTGTTAACAAGAAAAAGCTACTTTGGCATATTAAGTCGATGAACACATGTTTTAGCATATTGTACCCAAAATAATACAATTAAAATCTGTAACACTCATGCTGTGCTGCTTCTAGATAGTAAAGTGGTTAACTCTATAAAACAAATATATAAATATACTGCATACACTAAGCATTGTGGCCAAAATTCAGAATTAAATGCAGAATTAAATTCTCTAAATTGCAGATGGTTTGTCTATGGAAGGATGAGCTTAAAAACAAAATAGCTCCCTGTTTTCTTATGACTCATATAAAACATAAAAATGTAATATGCAATGTCTTTATATTATTTTATGTAGGCAAACTATCAGAGGAATTTTATGAATATAGAGGGTCTGTGTGCAGGAATATGCTTGTCCATCCCCCCACATGTGACAAGGGAGAATGGTGAGGAAACAGATGTGACAAGGGAAGAGTAAGGAGGGCATATTGCACATCAGCAACCACCTCTAATAACTAGCCCTGCCATTTCATTATTATCTCCCACATTTAATACAGAGACCCCCACATTGACTTTTTAGCTCTTCCTATATATTACTAGCCCTCATCGATCCTAAATTAATAATAATAGCTTAACATTTCACAAAGAGAAGACCCCAAATTAAACTAATAGCACCCTGCATCTGATACTTGGCGTTCACTGCGCCGACGTGACATTGTTAAATGCAAATAAATTCCCATTGTTAATCCAAATGCACTTCTGCATTTTTAATTTTTGCATTTGGCAGTACTGAACAAAAAAAACCTTTATTCAGACTAAATTCATAGCCAGCATTCACCATGTTTAATTTGGTACCTTAACTTCTGGCTATGGATTTAGTTATGTTATATAAAATTTTAGTTCCATGAAAGGGTGCACTCAATTTCAATAGGTAATAAAGACCATTCAAAAGGTCCATAAGAAATGTATAAAACTCACCAACAGCTCATACAGGAACAGACCATCATTAAAATATATAGTGATATGAGCCTAGGAATTAGCCCTGGTAGCAGTCTTTCAGTCAGTGCTTTGTGTTTGGGTGCCAATTAATTATCTCTAGCCGACAAACTTAACTATTAACATAAAAAAGCTTTCATTGAAAGCATACAGAATCAGTGACTGGCTAGTTCAGTTCTAGCCAGTCACTATATCAGACAATCTTAGGTCAAACAGGCCTTACCCTGGGCCCAATTCCTTTTGGCTGTCTATGCAGCTCTATACAGAGTTTTATTCCTAGGCCACTCTTTGTCCTTTGTACTGTACTGTTTGGGCTGCCTGCTAAGCCTCTTTCCTGTTCTACCTCATTCATGACACAAAGCTCTCTCTCTCTCCACCTGGCCTCTATACTGGGGTTGATGGGATCACATCTTTTTTTAATCCTGCGGGGAAGAATTCAGGACTCCGTGGTCGACTAGAGCTCCCTAGCTTGTTATTATCACTATATAGCACTGTAGCTAATATTCCCTGACAGCACCATCACTTTACCTTCTAATTCCATCCCCTCACCTTCCCTTTACTTCATCAGCCCCCCACCATCCATCATCCTTACAGCCATTATTCATCACCCATATCAAACCTGTTGTTAATATCCCCTTTAATTATAATTTATTAAATTATATTTAAATAACCTATCAGTGACTGAGAGCAGCCACATCACATGACCTGGTCTTTATGAGGACCCATCTGGTGCAAGATGGGTTCATGATTCAAGGGGCCAGTGCACAGTTTCCCTGACTCATGAGCCTGTGTGCACTCCAATCATGCTGGATATGAAAATGCAAACTATACAATTTTAATTTGATAATATTTGGAGGATCAAATGCATGAAGAAATTTTACAAAATGGCTATATTTTGTGATAAAAATAAACATAATGGAAATATTGGATTTGAAATAAAAGAAATATCAAAATACACAGAAGTATGATACTGTATTCACTCTTGCAGCTAATTTCAGTGAAGACATAATGTGTATAAAAAATAATACCCTCACCACAGACACGACAATTGTTTAGGCAATGTCACAACTTTTGCAAATGCAAGTCAAGCCAAGAGGCCTTGCATCAACATTTTACAGACTCATAATAGTTCATGGCCAGCCAGAATATGATAGTCATGAACTCAATTGGGAGGTGAACAAAGTGGAGATTTTAGAGCTACAAGATTGGTATGAAATAATGTAAAGAATTGCCAAGAGCTCTATCTGTGTTCAGATTAAAGAAAACACTTACAAACTGATCTACAGATGGTAATTGGTCCCCACTAGATTCTTCAAAACTTGCTGGACAAACTGTGGTCAGGACTGCTTTTTTCATTCACATCTGGTGGAATTCTCCCAAAATTGTGAGGTTTTTGGCAAAATATCCCTGAATTAATAGAAAACATCACTAACTTAACACTTCCAGGCTGCTCCTTATATACTCATATATGGCAGATATATTTGTTCAAATTCATAGCTAGTATATTATATGGCCGTCCTATTCAATTTCAATATATTTGGGCCCCCTGGATTAGCTATTACGAGGCCCCTGCTGAAACCTCTCCTCAGCATGTTTTTTGCTCACTTATTCTTTCCATGCAAAATGGATTTCTGGATAAAGGAGCAGGTAGAGCTGATCCAAAATCAATCCTACCCCATACTTCCCCCTATTAACTAGAGATGGGCGGGCTCGGTTTTGTGAAAACCGAACCCACCCGAACATTGCTGTTCCGAGTACCGAGCCGAGTCGCATCGGTACTCTCACACCTATTCGGATTCCAAAACGAGGCACAACATCATTGTGACGTCATCGGATCTCGGATCTCGCAAGTTTTGGATCCACGGCGATCTAATGCCATTTGAGAGAGGGACAGAGAAGGGGTAGGACAGAGTATAGAGCAGTTTGGCAGGCAAAGTGATAGAAGAGAAAGAGGAGGGTGGTACCAGTGTTAGAGAAAACTCCATTGCTGAATTTGTCATTGCTGAAATACAAATTATAAATATACAAGTCCTTGCAGACTTTTTTTCTGAATTTGCACTACAAAGTGTAGGGACTAATATACACACCCTTATAGAAGACCTGCTTTGGTCATTTGGTCATTGCTGAAATAGTAATCTACAAAGTCCTTGCAGGCTTTTTTTCTGAATTTGCACTAATAAGTGTAGGTTCTAATATACACCCAAATTGAAGAGTTGCTTTGGTCATTTGGTCATTGCTGAAATAGTAATCTACAAGTCCTTGCAGGCTTTTTATCTGAATTTGCGCTAATAATTGTAGGGTCTAATATACACCCAAAGACGAGTGCTCCATTGCTAAGAATCATTGATGAAGAGGAAGACAAGCAGGCTTGTCTGTAGAATTTGCAGGCAAATTCTACTGCGTTATATAGATAACACCCAAAGACAAGTGCTCCATTGCAAAGAGTCATTGATGAAGAGGAAGACAAGCAGGCTTGACTGTAGAATTTGCAGGCAAATTCTACTGCGTTATATAGATAACACCCAAAGACGAGTGCTCCATTGCTAATTGTAATTGCTGAAATAGAAATTATAGGCCTGCCTGGCTTGGTCTAAATCTGCAGTTACATTTTATTCTACCATAGCTCACTCAAAAACAGGAGAGGTGGAAGGGTTCAGTGCTGAAACAGAAATTGTAATAATAGGGCTGTCAGTGTTCTTAAAAGTCTCCAGTGCTATTGTACTGTGCCATAGCTCATACAGAAACAGGAGGGGTGACATTGTTGTTGTCACTCTCCAGTCTCAGTTACGATGATACTAATCCCTCTACTTCATGTGCTAAAGCCTATGTTCAAGTGCATAGTGTTTTTAAGTCAGAGAAACAAAAATGTAAATAAAAAGCTTGTACCTTTTTAAAGAAAAAAAAGCTCTCTAAAAAAGGTGAAAGTTTACTGTAGAAAAACATAAAATTGCCAAGACGCATTTCTACCCAAAATATTAAAAGGCATACCAGCATCAGGTAGCTCCCTTCTCTTAGCTAGATTTCAGCACCTGCTGCAATCTGCACTGTCATCATATTCACCCTCATCATTGTGTACATCGTCCTCAAACAATACTATTTCATCCCGCTGGAATCCACTATCATAGAAGTAGTGTAGTTTGATGTGATTGCCGATAATGGCCTTCCTCATGGAATTTGTAGTTCATTTTATGACAGAGCTGTCACGATTTTTGGGCAATTCTTTTACAGTAGAGCAAATGTCAAAATGTTGTGCTGACTCATCTGCATCATCACTGGGTGTCTTGGGAAAGCTACGTTTTTTTTCCAAGAAGCAGTTGCCAGAGAAACTGAAGGAGTAGATGTCATTACAAGATTTTGATAGCTCTTGGATCCTGACAAAGAGAATTAAGTCCTAGATCTACAATTACAATATAGTTAGTAGATTTGCTTGCTTTATTTCATCCGTAAAATTTCTCTAGCTGCTTCTCAAAAAGTATAAGGCAATAACTTGTCAGCACTCTCTTCACCGGTGACTACTTTGCTGGACTAAAGTACATTCCCCTCAAATGCTAGTCTTCTTGCAGCTACATTCTCCTACATGCTGTTGCAGAATCCCGAAAATGACACTAAATTTCTCAGGACACAAACAGCATCTCCTGCATGTCATTGTCATTGTTTAAAAGTTCTGTAACACCAAGTTGATTGTGTGAGCAAAACAGGAAATCTGATGGAACCCCCCGCTGTAATGCTCTAACAATATTGGTGTCGTTATCAGAAATCACATATCCTCAAAAGAGTCCAAGCAGGATTAGCCATGTTGCAATGACATCCCTTACTTGCTGTATGCCTCTTACTGAAGCCGCTGATACACAGAGTAGCCTACTTCTGAAAAATGTGACATACTTGGGTACATGCTGCTGCTGTTCCTGCTGGTGAAGGAGAATCACCAACCCAGTGGGCTGTCACAGTCATATAATCAGGGCCGGATTAAGGGAATGGAGGCCCCTGGGCTAAGGGTGCCTCCATTCCCCCGTGAGGCCCCCATTGTGAGCCGCCCCCATCCCCCGTGAGGGCCCCCCCCAAAGCGCTTACCTGTCAGTTCAGTCCTCTGTCCCCGGCGCGCTGTAAGCTCCTTACTGAGGAGATCTCGCGAGAGTTCACTCGCGAGATCTCCTCAGTAAGCAGAGTACTGAGCGCCGGGGACGGAGGACTGGACTGACAGTGCTCAGCAGCATTGATCGGGCTGGGGGCGCCCCCGCCCCCGGACCGATCAATAATGCTGCTGCGGACTTTGAAGGGCCCCCTGGATGCCCGAGGCCCCTGGGCTATAGCCCAGTTAGACCTCGGGTTAATCCGGCCCTGCATATAATCTTTAGTTTGCCCAGTTTCGCTTGTCCCCATATCTGTGGTTAAGTGTACAGTGGGTAGAAATGCATTTTGTAGCCCAATAATTACATTTTTATGAACCTTCTGGTATCGGTGAGGAATAGCTTTTCTAGTAAAATGGTATTGTGATGGAATTTGGTAATAGCAACAGAAGACCTTAAGTAACTGTCTAAAACCAGCTGCATTAATAGTGGACATTGGACGCAGATCTAATACTAGCATAGTCCCCATAGCGTCTGTGACTTTGCGACTGGGTGACAGCTTTCTTACTTTCTTCCTCTAGCAAAGAATTGTTTAACAGTCAATTGTAAAAAAAAAGTAGTCTTCTTCTGGGTTGAAGATCCACCCCCAGCAGCAGCAGCAGACTAATGCTCAATAAATCTTCAGAGGAATCATGGTTAGTGGAGGAGTCATCTAGAATTATGAACTTGGATGCAGGACTAACTCCCATCACTTCTGGGGATATTGATGATGAAGGTGTTGATGGTGTAGATTGCAGGTGCTGGGATCTAGATGAGAGAAGGGAGGTAGATGATGCTGGACTGCTTGTTGTTATTATTTTAACATAAGTTTTTTTTTTCCAAACAGCTTTCCATGAACTCGCTTCAAATGCCGTAACATGGATGAGGATCCTGGATGGTTAAGGTCCCTACCTCTACTGAGTGTGGCTTTAAAAATGTTACAAATGGCTAGACAACTGATGTCAGGATTTGTGTAAAAATAATTCCACACATAAGAGGTGGATTTTTGGTCTTATGTCCAGGAATGAGAATGGCCTTTTTCTTATCACTGGCAAGAACTGCTGCATTCTTTGTTTGAAAGTGTATGAAAATAATATTGTGACCTATGAGGTGGTCAAAATTGAATGGAAATTAGTGTTAGTGAGGTTAATAATAATGTAGGTACAAAATAATATCTAAATTATGTGATTTTAGCCCAAAAAATTTAATTTTGCAAAAAATAGCAAAACAAAACCAAAACCAAAAATACAAAACATGGAGGACAGTGAGCATCTCTACTATTAACACCCCCTTTTATCATTCCCCCTACCATCACACAAAAACCCCTATATTTCCCTGAGGTCCACAATACACCTGACATTTACTAATAAGTTATACCTTATCTAATGCTGTACATACATATTTGATACATATTTGATATATTGAAAACTTGTTAGACATAAGCATAACACCTATAAAAGTTTTTATCAGGATTTTGTTTTCTTTGAATGCTGCTAAAACTCCAAAACAGATGATGACTACTCCCATAACAGCCAGAGGTGCCCCAGCAGAGGTCTCTGTTATGACCACCAAAATATCTGTCAGTTTTGTCTGTACTGAGGCTCTAAGACAAATCAAGCACAATACTGTTCCACAAAACTGTGTATTGTGCTGTTGAACAGAAACATATTTCCCTTTCCAATCCTCTACTTCTCTCTTTTTTGCACCCCTTCTTTTCTTCAGATAGTTTCTTTGGTAAAAAGTTCAAGAAAACATATTTCCAAAAAAGAAAAAGAAGAAAATCTCCATTGTGTGCAACCAACTAAGTTAAATAATAAATCAAGTGCAGTTTAAAATAAAACATGATATATAAAACTTTATTGCATATAGCAAGACTATCAAATATTGCAAGGGATGTCACTGAATGTGGATGTGGGCCCATTATGCTAATAGTTGCTGCCGTAGGTTCACCGATGTATCAAGTTGAAATGATCTGTAGATTCCTCTATAGCCCTCAATCTTTGTTCCCCAAATATAACTTTTAGATAGCGACAACTGCTGGTGTTTGTTGTTGGCAATTTAGCATATTATCAGTCAGATATGAATGAAAAAGGATTGGATATCTCCTGTAGGTGTATACCATATTGAAGTTGATATTAATATACTACTTCAATTATATATTATTACAATAATTATGCATACTATTGAATTTTATAGTAACCTAATTTTAGGCTAACAAATTAAATTGTACTTTTCTACATAATTTTTCCACCTCACTTAAACTGTGATGATTACATTACTGCCATGAAAAAAGTTTAACAATACAGAATAACCACCCACCTCCCAAGTAACCCTCCTCACATCTCCATTATTATGATTACCTTACATTTACACTTGATCTGCCTCATTTTAGAGTTTTCTAGCACTGACCCTTCTAAATTGTGCACTTAATTTAATGAAAATCCAAGCCCTAAATGCTACATTGAAGGGGGAATTCAACTGACCCATGACCCACGAACAACTCGGACCATGCACTACGTCAATTGAAATCCCTCCTGAGAATTCACTATCCTGTAGCTCTGTACAATACAGTTACATTTCAATGCAATTAACACAGACACATGCATACACACAAACACACATGCACAATCCATTACATACAGCTTACATTTCTCCTATATGTTAAGGACAGTGAGTTCTTTGGATCTCATATAGGCAAAAGAAGCTGATTAGGTGGGCATTTGATTACCAATCTATACAGTAAAGGCCAGATTCTGAGTTAGGAGCAAAGCAAAGAAAAGGAGTAATTTTGCACCTGGACAAACCATGTTATAATGCAAGGGGTACAAATTGACTTTTATTTTTGCACGCAAGGGAAATACTGGCTGTTTTTTCATGTAACACACAAATACTTGATAGCTGTCACGAGCCGCGGCGGTACTCACAGCCGCCGCGGCTCGCTTCTCATGCGCCCCAGCGTCCCGGCCGTCACCTTGACGACCGGGACGTCATTTCCTCTTCCTGTCTGGCCGTCACCAGGGCAACGGCCAGACGCTAGTACACTAGGGCTGCGTCCCGGCGGTGCTGGTAGCCCGGCCCATGCGCATAGCAGGCAGCCTGTGGGCTGATTAGGCTTATTAACAGGCATTAGCCTGCAACTGTGTAGGTCAGGGGCAAGCCCTGATTGGCCCTGCTGGATACTAGTAAATTAGCCTGCAGGAGTGTGTTCAACTGCTGATTGGTCTGTGTCTGTATTTAAGGCAATGAGGTCTGCTGCCTCATTGCCGGTTATAGCTTCTGTGCTCCAGTCTGCTGACCTGCTTGTTCCAGTTCCTGTATCCTGTTACCTACGTTTTGACTACCCGTGTTTGACCCTTGGCTTTGTATTGGACTTCGCTTGTGTTTCCTGTGACCCTGATCCTTGGCTCGTTTACCCGTTCCGCTTCTCTGCCTGTGACCTCTGACCTCAGCTTGTTCATCGATACTGATACCTGCTGCCGGCCTTTTGACCTCTGCGTGGACCTGACTCTTCTTGCCTGGGTTCTCCCCAGCCGGTACACACTTCACGACCCTCTGTCAGTCTGCAGCCCAGTCTGTCCCCATCATCAGGGGCTCCAGTGAACACCTGACTGACAGAGTAGACTCCGGGTTGTGTTGTGCCGGCTGGAAGAGTTCCTAACAATAGCTTTATTTTTACACTGAAATTACAGTTGATCTCTGACATGCCATATCCCACCTATAAATCCTACATTTTATATTTACCTCCCCCTCTAATGAAATGTGGTTTTGCAAATATGCAAATTTGCTTCTTTTCTTTGCTTTGCTCCTAACTCAAAATCAGGCCCTAAATTTCTATACAGAATTTCTCAAAAGCTGTCACTCAAACTCTGCCTGCTCTGTTAGAGAACTACTTATCTCCTTATCCGGTACAGAAAAATAAAAGAGAGTTTGTTGTAAAAAAATAAAAATAAAAATTGTGTACTTCTAATTTGTTTATGCTAAAATCAATATAACAGATCAATTGATTATTTTAGTTTGAATCAGTTATGATTTATTTGTACATAGAATACCATGTACATTTATTATTTTCAATACACCTGTATAGCATACTTAAAAGTTTAAAGTGTGAGGACTTAAACAATGGAAATTCTGCCTAGAAATGCATAATCTTTTTGGATGCTGTAAGGATAGATGTGCAGTCAAGCCGCATTTTACTTTTGTTTATGAATATTTTTGAGGCTGGCAGTGGAAAGAAGGGAATGGAATCTGCTGAACAGCTGGGCCCCATCACTTCTCATTGCAGGTCTGGGAGAGATGTGCCTGACAGAGTGATGCACAGAGGCTGTCCCTGTTAATGACTTCCCCATTCTCCATCATTATCCCCATCATTAGAAAATTAGGAGGACAGAAGGTATTTACTGTAAACCTGCCACCTCCCAAGGAGAGATAAATAGAAACTGATAAATGGGATCTTCTGGAGCTGTTCGTCTATTAACCTTCTGCTTCCCAGATCAGGCATATGCATGCCATCCTGCCATTAATATCCTGTAATTGGCATTGCAGTGGGCATATCTTTTCAAAATGTGACATTATTGGGGAAAGAGAGTACATGCCAGACACCTGCCTATTAAAATGTTAAAGAAATGCCTATGAAAACTCCATTACAGTCAGATATCTGACAGTAGATGCAGGTCAATATGACAGTGCTAGGTATATTACAGTTTGAAAATGTAGCATGGTTTTGCATATTTAGGGAGTAATTGCTATTCTGTTTTTGGTAAGCAACAATATGGCAAATACTACAACAATATGTCAAATACATTACACCTGCCCTAGTTTTAAAAACTTTAATTTTCTTTATGCATTACACTCATCGGTACTATGAATTACACATGTCCCTGTTTCAATAGTATAACTATTGTAGTGCATATGATCTGTTGTTACAGGATGTCAGTTTAGTTGCTTCTTATCTTAATGCAGATTAAGCAGAGGTTATCATTCCTTTTTGTAAATGGAATTTTAATAAGAAATACATTTTTTTGTCCACTGCAGGATATCGGGACCTATTTATCTTCTTTTGGTGGTTTAAGTATAATTCCTCTATCACTGCTTATTCCATTGGGGAAAAAAAAATAGCTTTTTGAAGCAATTTATTCTTGGTTTATGCTGGTCCGCTGTGGTAAGAGAAAGTTATTGCTTTGACGGGCCAGTCTTTACATGTATGAGATTGTTTGTGGCTTGCCGGCTCACATATCCTGAAATGGCATTAACAGAACAGGTATTGTGGTGGTACAAGTATTGCCATGATACCTGATAAATAGGTTTCCATATGCAGAAACATGGTACACTACTATCATTAGTGGTATTTGGACTGGGCTTTAAAATGTCATGTAATCATACACAGAACTGGCATCTATAGAAAGCAACAGCCAACAGTATTCATTATTTGCATTCATCTCATTTCTGCTAATTATCCTGCCCCCTAAATTGTCCCTCTTTCTAAGTCATGGGGAAGGACTGACTACACACTACTCTCAGCTATCAAACATTGACATATAAATAGAATATATTGTATATAATAAACTAATAATGAATGATAATGATAAACTAACAAGACAAGATCAGAGCCATGACCAGTATAAAAAATAAAAAGGAGGGCAGTTGCATGTGATTAAACTTTATAGTATTAGATCCTGGATGATGGAAGTCTTTAGAAGAACCCCTTTTTCAACTGCTTAGATTCCACGTTTAAGACACTATGGGGCATATTCAATTGTCGCAGGTTTCCGCGGCGTTAAAACTACTACAGCTATTATGGTAGTAGTTAGCTGGATTTCAGCTCGCGGTTCAGGGAGCGAGAAAACTACCGTAATAAAGGTTTTCCCACGCACTATTACCGTTATAATAGTGCACGGAGCGCAAGATTTTCTGCGTTTTCCGCCGAAAATTGAATATGCCCCTAAGGTTTACTTACAAAGGTGTAACACTGTGTGCCTGCAGTTCAAATTACATTTAGTGACATTCTGCACCTATATTTATGTGAATGCACCTGACTTGTATGTGTCACACATAGAGCTTGCCCAACAAACTGGATCTGTAGGGGTGCAAAATTTTGCATGCTTTGATCTGAGAAGCAGGGCGATTTAAGATGACATATTTAACAGTTTTAGGGTTAATATTTAATGTATTAACATATTTAACATATTTAAAGGTTTACTCCCAGGAAAGAAACTTGATTTTTGATGTCCTGAGAGGTTGTTGAAACCAGTCCTTGACTCTTCAGGTACATTTTTTTATAGAATTATTTTATAAAATTTTGTTTCTAATCGCATTTCAACCAATATATCAAAAATATTTTAAATGTATGACAGTTACACATGTCCACTCACTCTCATGATTAAATAAATACAAAAATGATGCTAAACCAACAGTATTTTAGTAGAACGAAAGAAAATGTTGAAGAATTGAAAACAATGTAGACTCTGGACATTGTAGTGAAAAGTTTACAGTTTTCACCATATACACTTCCAGCTAGACACCCAATCTGGCAAGAACGCACACACTAATTTCACAAAGGCAGTTGCAGAAATCAGATTGTGAATGTGCTGGTTGATGTGCACAGGTCAGACAATTCCACTCATTTGTACAACATGAATTGTTCTGCTCATCCGCATTACTTTTGCAGTTTAAAATGACCTTTACTGTCAACAAAATTGTATTGTTTAAATTTATGCTTAAACATATTCTTTAGAAGTATATTTAATAATAAATATTTTGTGCAGATAAGCACAAAAAGATCCAATTTTATTATTTGAACTGCAATTGTTGGTTCTCTGTTTCAGTTTCGATGGCTTGTCACTTTTCACTATGGTATAAACAATAGATACTTAGTATTATGCCCAGTGGTTGAATTGGAAATTAAGAAGTGGTGCTATGGAGACTTAGAAGTGGCACTATGGAAAATGTAAGTTACATTTGTTTGTACAAAAGTGCCAAATTAGAACTGAATTTCAATACATTTTTAATACTAATCTGAAAAGTAGAGTTGTCCTAAATATCCCTATTCTATTTTACATTGTGATGCAAATGAATGTCTTTGCTTGCATATATTAGGAGTAATTTTTTTTAAACTGGTCTTTAAAATTAGAACGGTTAAAATAAAGCTGCTTGGAAATTAGATACTTACAAAACCCCCCACTAATAACTAGGTTATTGGTGGTATGTTAAAAAAACCCATCTCAAATGGCAAGCAGATCCCATTTTTTATATTGAGTCCCACAAGTTGAGCGCTGCTTTAGATTTTCGTATGTTAGTGCTTAAGGACACAGTACTAAAGGTTGATAACACATATTGATGATTATGAAAATGTGGTAAATATTTACTGTGGAAAGTAACCTTCAATGCCTCATTATTTGTCATTGAGGGATGAGATGCCCTTAGCCACAGTATGTACAAGACAGAATTATGCATTCCACATCAGCTAGAGCTCTTCTTTGTGCCAACCATCTGAAAAATGAAAGTTTCCTTTCAGAAACAGAGTGTTTCAGACATAAATATCAGACATGTCCATCAATATTCCTGAATTAGCAGTTGCTACTTGTCACATTTCACAGCCTTTGATGAGATCTAATTTAAATGGTCTACCCTCTATTTGTCTCCTGCCTTGTTTTACTGTATAAATGCATTCTTGATTGCCGTGCCTTGCCACTGCTGACTTTCTGATTTTCTGTTTTAGAATAAACATATACTCTAACCAGTTTCAAGATGAAAAATGTAAACGAGATGACGTGATCATGCCCTCTGACAATGGTAATTTAAGTATTAATTTCCATCCGCCTAAGCGACTGGCAGCATCTATCAATTACAGCATTAAGCCAGCAAGCAGCTGCAGCTGCAAGGAACAGAATTACTGTTTAAGCGACTGTCATTCACCTGTAATTTTACAGTCATAATTAGCAATCTGGGGAGGCTGTCACTAGCCACATGCCAGCACACACTCTACTTCCTATTATATAGTAGTGGCATTTCTTACTGGCAGCTATAAAACTTTACTTACAGTGCACCATTTTATTTTTACTGTGCATATGAGCATTAACCAATTAAAGAAAAATGCAAAGGTTAGTATGTTCACCCTGAAGCACGATTTATGATCAACCCACACACAATGTGTTGGCTATTGTGCATGTAAACTTGGGGAATATTGTTGCTGCATAATATGAGGATCATTGAGGTGATATCATATATTTTAAAAAAGCGTTCCTTAACATTACCATGTTTTGCTATTTTAATTTTAGAATCTATTATGTTTAACTATGAGGCCTGATAATAGTGAGCACCAAGCACAAGGACCTCCACAATATCTGGAAAGGTAAGATGGGTAATTTAGGATTTCTACTATTTTTGTTCCACTACGTTTGCCTGTGTATAACTGACAATAGCAGAGAAGTTAACAAAGAATGAATTTTGAAGTGGGAGCTGGCAAGTACTACAATATCAGGGCTAAGAAGAGCAGTGTTCTTGAATATTGCTGAATGTGAAGGCCTAAATCTAGTAAAATATCTGGTTGGCAGATAACCGCTGTTGGCATTATCCAACAAAAGAACAACTAGTTGGTCCATTTTGGTTCTCCCATGAGTACACTATCCATTCATAAACTTGTGCACACCTGTGTTGAGGAGTTTGATGGCTAATCAACATTTGATGTGTACTATCTTTGCCATTTCAAAGATGGGAATCCAAAGAGCATGTCTGGAAATGCAACCACTAGCCATGGTCTAATATGACGTTTGTCCTCCCCCATCATTCATTTCATTTTTTTCTGCATAACTATTACTAGTCTCACTCTCATTCAGGTTTCATATAATTTCTGACAGTATCTGAACATCAGTAATGCTTTCAACTGCCAAATATTTTATTCGCTTAGATATATTGATTGGTTTATAAATACGTATTTATATTTTGACATACCAGCAGTAGGTTTATATCTTTTTGGAGCAAGGGACTTACAGTACTTAAAATGTAAGGAAAGTTCTAATATCCATCAACTGTATGGTTTCAGGCAGCCAAAATGATACCTGTTTCCTTCCAAGCTGTAATCAGGTGTCTTCACTCCTGCACAATTACAGTAATGCCTCCATAGCCAGTGTGGGGCTGCAGCTTGCATGCTTCTTGCTACATTCATGTCAATTAATCATACAAATAAGTACCACCACAGACACATAAAAAAAACCATATAGAAGCACCACAGTCTTAAATAGACGATGTATCTTATCAGACGAATAAAAACATACACCTTATTACTATTATTTTCGAAGATTTGTAAAGTGCCACAGTGCTCCGCAGCACCGTACAGTAGGAAAAACAGTACATGCATAAAACAGGGACATATAAGGTAGACAAAATAAATGCAAATAAAGAGTATCATTAGAGAGCTTATATTCTAAGAAGAGGGCCCAGCTGAAATAAGCGGAGCAAATGTGGCTCAGAGTGGAGATTGGGATAGTTGTAAGGGTGCATTAGTTTGAATAGTGTTATTGGGGATAAGGTCACCTCTAAAAAAGAGATGGGTTTTCAAAGAGCGTCTAAAGATTTGAAGGCTGTGGGAAAGTCTGATTGATAGTATGCTACATGAAAAAACAGTCAGTATTTAACTTATGTGCAAAACAGAATACTAATTTGCACCCCTTGCATTGTAACATGGTTTTGTCCAGGAGACTGAAATAAGAAGTCTCTTAAGTTAAGATCCTTAATGAATCAGGTGCTAGATGCTTATCTTGCAAATATATAAGGACAAACCTCATTACCTCAAAAATTACTATTTGTATCTAATAAATTCTATTTCAAAACTCCATAACCTTCCCTTGAACCCCTGCCCCCCCCCCCCCCCACACACACACACACAAACTCACACATAGACACAACACACATGTTCCAATATCTGTCCCCCCATCCCAATCGGGTCAGCTATGTGGGAATTTTGGGAGGTATGCTCATTCTCTACTGCCAACGGTGGCCGGGTGACACGAATAGTGTTTTGAAGGGTGTGGAGTATGGGCCAGCCTAGCATTTTAAAATTGCTAGGCACCCCCTGGAGGTGTGGCTGCAACCCTTGTGCCATGGCCATGTCCCCATAGTGATGTGGTCACGCTGCCATCCCCTGCCCACGAGACAAATGTTGGGAAGTATGACAACATGACAACATGAGAAACAAATTATTGTGTAAGACTGGCAGCTGTTAATGTAAACTATTTCTCATCCCTTAATCAACACAGGTAATTATAGGTAATGTGGACTTAACAAGTGCTTCACCATGAACCCAAGAAACAATTTTACACATGCAAACAATTGTTAGTGAGCAAACAGGGATATTAAAAAAAAAAGGACTTCAGACTAACTGTATTTAAAAGTAAGATAAAACAACATTTACCAAAAGTTTTATTTTAAATTTGAATGTACAATATGGTAAATGTAGATTATATAAGCGTTATATAAGTTGATAAATGTACATTAATAATATCTAATAAAGGCTAAATTGTGTCATCATAAAAACTATCAAACAACATTATGACCTATTTCATTGAACCATGTGACACACAGTCATCTTTCATCATCTGGGAAAATGTGTGTTTAGCTTTGTTCCTGTAGACTACTCCTGATCATTTTCATCTATTTTCTGTCACTAGCATCAGAGTGACTTTGAAGTGATGTAACCTAACCTGAACTTGCTTTTCCTAATGCAATATAATACAACTATTAATAGTGATAGTGATAGAGAAGTGAAAGTTGCTCAATTTATAGGCTCATAGCAGGTGCTTGAAATGGTGGGGTTATCCTGAAAGGAACAAACATAGAGAAAAATCCCCCAGCACAATGCTATAGCCAGCAAAGGAGCTGCCATTTCTACTTGTAAAAAAAAATGCAAAAGTCTCAGTTGCACACATTTGCAAATATATGTTTAAGCCACCTGCCACTTCTGTATTGTTTGTTTGAGAGGCATGATGTTGTCAGTAGCTGAGGGGGAGTGCTGGCCCTGTATTGCCATTTGGAGGCTTCTGGGATACCTCTTGGTAAGTTAGCTCTCAAATTAAAAGCACATATATGTATGGCCCAAATATATGGGACTCTCACAGTTTAGAGTTAGGACCACCCTATTAGCAAAAGCGCCGTGGAGTGGCTGGTGGCTTAACATACATTTGCAAATGTGTGCAACTGAGACTTTTGCAATTTTATTTACAGTAGAAATGGCTACAATTTTTTTTTTAAAATACACTCTCCACACCCCTTCCCCCCCTTCCCTGGCCACAACAGAAATAAGTATATATATATAAATCTGCAACCAAAAAGCCTTAGGGCTCTTGCTCCAAATGTATTTTGCATCCCATTAGACATTGCTGTAATTTGAAAGTTGTATTACAGTACACATCTTGGCTAACTCCTAAGTCATACTTGCCAACTTGCTAAAGTTAGCTTCCGGGAGCGGTGGGTGTGATGGGGGCGGGGCTCCAAAATTCGTGTCATTTTGGAGGTGAATCGGGGCATCTTGGACCTAATTCTGCCCACTTCACTAGGAAGTGGGCAGAATTCTGCCAGATGCGGGAGATTGCCATACTCTCCAGGGAGTCCGTGAGACTCTTGCAAAATGCGGGAGTCTCCCGGACATTCCGGGAGAGTTGGCAAGTATGTCCTATGTGTTTTAAACATTCCATAGTCATGTATCAATTTTTGATTGATTTTTTTCAGCTCCCCAAAACACATAAAGCAGGCCGCGCAATCCACCTTTGGTGGTGGAAATTTCTGAAAGAATCAGGTGCTATGCGTCGAAAATATCAAAATATGAGAAAGAAATAAAGCAAGAGTTTAAATTGTTAAATGATTTGTTTGGTTATTTTTTTTTCTTTTACATATGTTTTTGTATTTCAACTTTTGCATGTTAATATATTGTGATCAAACACAATTATTGATGTGTGTGTGTCTTTATTAATATATTACAATTGTACAACATGTGAGCCAATAAAGAATGGAGATTTTAAAAAAACATTAATAACATTTAAGCTAGATTGTTTCGTTACTACTTCATCATCATTGCAACATTTAATTATATAGCACCACTAATTCTGCCTCACTGTACAGAGAAGGCAATCTGTCCCAACAGAGATTACAATGTAAAAGCCATAATACAGGCAGACTGGGGTCAATTTGTTAGCAGCAAATGAAGCTACTAGTATGTGTTTGGATTTTGCGAGTAAAGCCACACCAACATGGGGAGAACACTATTAATCTCAAAAATATTTTGGCCCCTAGCCTTATAAAGAGCTGTCCAGCAGAGACTTCAGAACAAACCTCAATCTTAAATTGGATTCCTAATAGATTGGATGGGTGTTACAAATGTGGGAGAAATAGATGCACCATGTGTACACATGATTAATAGATTGACTGAGTCTGCCCATATGGATAGGAGATATAAGATCAGAGGGTTTATTAGTTGTAGTACATGCTACATTATATATATACTTAGATGTAGCTGTAATGTGATCTATGTGGGGAGAATGACAAGACCACTGAAAATTAGATTCATGGAGCATAGAAGAAATATTCTGAAAAAGAAAATAAACCATAGAGTTTCTCGATATTTTAATTTGGTTCACAATGGTGAAATTAAAGATTTTGTCCGTTTTTAGTGTAGAATATATTAAGGATACTATTAGAGGTGGTGATCGTTTTAAAAGATTATGTACACAAGAAGTGTTTTGGATACATCAACTAAATGCATTGAGTCCAACAGGATTGAATGAAACATTAGAACTGAATGAAATTCTTTAATAAGTTATTAGAGACTTTCCTTAGGAGATCATTATAGGTTAGGAGAGTTATATGTATTAAAAAACCATTTAGGTAATAGTTTAGCTTGTAGAATTCTGTATATTTGATTTTATATTTGTAGATAATTTATTACGGATATATTATATCACAGGTTCTAAATTAGCATCGCAGCATATTTGAGATATTCTTATAGATATATGTATTATCTTCAGTCCTTACTTGGTTTGTTGGTTTAAAGACCGGTAAATAAACAATAATAGAAAATAAAGGTTGGTGAATAATATCTATACTTTATAGCGCTAACGAATATTGATTTTGGGTAGTTTATGCAATGATATATATATATTTGTTTTTCAACTCCCGCAACCAGATCTACAGAGCTTTTGATGGGAGATGTTGATAGAGATATTTTAAGTATATTGCATTAGTGATTATTTAGGTTCCGGGTACATTTGTTTTGATTCATTGAGATAACAATTTTTTAATTATATTATATATTTTTTAGATGAAAGTTATATTTCTACATATGTATACAATAGTAGGACATTGTGGATGGGTAAATTTATTATTTGTTACATATATATATTATTTTTTACTGAATCCGTGATTACTGATGGAAAAATAGTAGGACATAATGTTTTAGTTGTGGGGTGTTTTTAGTTTATTTTTAGCATTTGTTGTTGTTTGTACTTATTATATATATTATTTTTTTTGAGGCCTTTTTGCGGATTAAGTGACGTATAATGAGTTTTGATACCGACAAGTTCACTATGTGGAAACAACTGATTAATAATTGGTAGCTGACAAACACGACTGATTATAAAAGAAGACCAGTCTCTAACCACAACTTTTCATTTCCTTTGATAAAATCACCGGTGAGTGAAGAAACACATCAGGAAGGAGAGGATATGGGTGTTGCACCACATCTCTTGCAATTTTGAGCCGTGAAGAGTGCTCAATATCACATCTGCTTCATATAGGAGCCGATTGGTCATGGATTGAGTCCGACTGATATGACATATCCTTCAAGGGAAAACCACCTTGGATAACGGATTATTAAACAGCGATTACCCATAACCCCAACATAAGGGAAGAAAGATCACCGTCTGTGTACACAGGAAACTTTATTGTACGGATTATTTACCGATCAGAAAAGTATCGCTGTGATATATGATCCGTTTACTGCATCTGATGACGATTTGCTAATTCTTTGGATTTATTCTAAGTTCAAACTGATCGTGATTGATATAATGGTTCTATATTCGGATGACTTGGCTCAGCAGGGAAAGGAGAAGGTGTCCTAATCATAGTATTAAACCCGGTAAGCAAACTACATTTATTAGCACCATCGTGAATGAGCATGTGTTCACTTGATACACATTGTGGCCATTATTAGAACAAGACTGTGTATTTTAGATCAGATGCTAAAGGTACTGATGTCACTGGACTTTCTATTAAGAAGGCTATACATTTTTTCTTATTGTCAATGATTTCAGACTGATTGCCTATTTTTTTGATGGATAAGAATGGATGTTATAAATTACATTATTGAAGATTTTCTCTCAGGATTTTATTACGAATAAGAGGAGGAGAGTACTGCTGATTATTCCTACTTTTGGCAATAGAGGAACTGTATTACATATATTTTTTTGTGTATATATTTTTTATCAATTCTAATTTTTTATGTGGCGTATACAGCAGTGCACTGGTTTTAGATTTATTATATGTTCTATTTTTATTGAATAAATATGTGTTGATTGTCACATCAGTTTCACAGATTCGGTTATTGGTCAGTAGTGATTCAATACTGTAGCACTGTCATTATTGTATATTGACCAGTTTTTTCTCCAGAGCCCACAGGTTCTGAACAGCTGCAGGTATTGAGACACTAAGTTACTGATCATTTGGAAATATAGTGTCTCAGTTCCAGGCTACGTTTTGTGGCTATATCTTCTATTCAGAACACTAACTCCGCACAGATAAGGCAATGGACAGGAATTAAACTCACGACCCCAGCATTGGAAGGCAGAGGTGCTACAAACTAGACTACTGTGCAGACCCAGTGTTGGCTGCAGTGTTTTTCTTTACAAGATGGGGACATAACATACAAGCAGGAGATGATGAAAAAAAGGTTGCCAGTTGCTAATTGCATTTCACAAAAAACAACCGGGGCCCTCAACCAACAATCCCCCCCCCCCTCAAAAAGGTAGGTCAATCGTAGTAATATCATGCACATAAGGTGCCCTGGGGGCCTGAATCATTAAGTAAAGTATATGCCAAATGGCAAAACAATTTAACACCTTCCCTAAACCATCTTGCATTGAAGGGGTTGGTAAATGTTAAATATGAGGTCAGATTAAAATTAGAAAAAGAGTATCAGGTTAGCTCACGAATAGTTGAGTGAGATCCTGCTGTCTCAATAGGTATTAGCTAGACTTCCCTAGAGGCACGGAGTCTAACAAGGTTGAAGATATTCACCATAGACTCCCGCAAGGGAATTTGGGCTTCAGTGGCTTCCCCCCATGTAGGTCGCTGTCCTCTAGGAAAGTTCCCAGTGAGACAGATGAAGAATGACTTAATAACAGAAGAAATCCAATTTGGACATCAAATGGTGATTATAACGATTACCACTTTATTGTAAAATATAATACAAAGTTCACTGAAGGTTGAGTAAACTGCAGATGATAATGATAATATACATAGAATAGGAACCATCAATGAAATTCAATAATGCAGACTGAAGGCCAATAGCAAATCACCACTATACCACTGAGGAGTGGAACATAATACAAAGTTAAATGAAGCACTGGAGATGAACAGCTTGATGAAATCCAAATGCAGCAGCGATGAATCACAGCTCACTATAAAGATGTAAACAAGCCAACATAGACAATGATGTTGATAGAGTAGATAGCAAGCGTTGTTCCCACAGGTAAGTGAAACAAATATACTGACGTCACCAGAATCTGATATAGATAGATAGATAGATTATATATAATATATATATATATATATATATATATATATAGTAACAATTGGCCACAGCTCACCACAGGATTATGGAACAAGGCAGCAGTAGTTAGTAATGCAGGCTGAATAGGTAGCGGGTTTTGATCACAGTGATTACCACCAGTAGTGGAACTGGTGCACAAAAACCAGCAAAGTCCAGAAACATATAGCAATGATGAGCCACAGCTTACCACAGGGACGTGGAATAAAACAGCAGCAATCAGCGGTGCAGACAAGATGAATAGCGGGTGTTGATCATAACGATTACCACAGCAGTGGAACCGGTGTACAGCAATTAGCATAGTCCAGATACAAGCAGCGATGAGGCACGGCTTACCACGGAGATGTGGAACACAGCAGCAGTAGTAAATGGTGCAAGCCAAATAGGCAATAGATGTTGATCACTGCGATTACACGGGAATGGAGAGCACGGCAATAGTAGTCAGTGGTGCTGGCCAGGTAGACAGTAGAAGTAGATCACAGATATTACCCGGAGATGTGGAACACGGCAGTAGTAGTCAGTGGTGCAGACCGAGTAGGCAGTGGATGCTGATCACAGCAATTACCACAAGTAGTGGAACAGGTACGTTGAGATCAGCAGAGTCCAGACACACAGCAACGAAGATGGGCAGCTTACCACGGAGATGTGGAACACGGCAGTAGTAGTCAGTAGTGCAGGCCGAGTAGGCAGTGGATGTTGATCACAGCAATTACCACAGGTAAGCAGAACCGATGTGTAGAGATCAGCATAGTCCAGACACCAGCAGTGTTGAAGCACAATTACCACAAGGATGTGGAACAAGGCAGCAATAGCCAGTGGTGCAGGCCAAGTAGGCAGCAGGTTTTGATCACAGCGATTACCACAGGTAGGCAGAATAGATGTGTAGAGATTAGCAGAGTCCAGACACACAGCGGCGATGAAGCACAGATACCACAGGATATGGATCATGGAGGAGGCATAGAACCAGGTCAGGTATGACTTGAAGAACCAGCAAGGAAAAGGTGAAAGGAGGAGCCTTATAAAGGGAGGCTGACCAATGGCAGAACTGACTAACACACAGGTGAAATAATCAAAGGAGCAACCATGGCTGACAGCCTGTACTAAGAAGAGATATTTAAGGTGATAGTCAGTGTTAAAGGCTCAGGTGGAAATACCCGGGGAGCGGAGTGTGACAAAGAGCATATTGTACATCAACTTTGAATATCACAGTAAACCCACACAAACATGAAATAGAACATACAAACTCCAGACAGATAAGGGCATGCTTGGGATTTGGACTCATGACCCCAGTTCAGTAAGGCGAGCAACTAAACCACCATGCTGCTCCACTGTGGCCTGCATTGATTTTTGTAAAAGCTAAGTACATAACATAACACATACAAACCATAGATGGAATGAAAACAAGGTTTCAAGACAATGTTGCCTTTTACTCCAAAAAAGTGGCCTCAAAATCAAGCCACCCCCCTCTGAGTCTTAGGCCATTCATAGTAATAGATGTCAACATGCACATAATAATGTGAATGTGACCTGTGGTGCAGAATCTTTTTTGAAATTAAAATATTGCAATAAATAAAAAATGCATCTGCGCTAAGAAAGTTGCATTTAAGGTAGATACATCTAAAATATGAGGACAGATTTATCATTTTGGTAGAGCGTGTAGTAGATCACATTTGAACGACAGAGTAAAAAACAAGACAACAAGTGTTTGTGTCTTACATGCAAACAAACCTTTACTTTCCTTATTTGCTAAATACTATCCTAATACTAGCCATTGCAAAAACAAAACAGGCTGGTTTGTTCAAAGTTCCTCTTGTGTTCCTTTCACTAAAGAATAAGGGCCACAAGCTGCACACAGATGCTACAGCCATGCTTGATATTCAAACTCATGACGCCACTGTTGTGAGACAGAAGTGCTAATGGTTAGCCAGTCCACCTTCCAAAAAGGGAGTCATGAGTTCGACTCATGGCCTTTATCTGTGTGGAGGTTGTATGTACTATTGATTATGATAAAGTACGCTACGCATTTTAGAACGTTCATAATATATATTTTTATAATATACTAATTTCAATATGAATGTTTATTTCTGCTAGTGAATTATTATGAGATGAATTTGCATCCACATAGAGATTTCAAATCAAACTCATTATACGATCTTTCATGTAGGTGAATAAGAAGGTGTGTTGATTTAGCTCATTAACACTTCAAAGCCATTTGTGCCAGGTTATATAAACATGTGTGTTAAAAAAAATAAAGGTTACAACAGTAATTCATAATACACTCCGATTGGGTTATTACATTTCTAAACAAACCCTTCGCACCTACCACATTTGCCGTTACGTAAAACTTTCTTATCTTTAATTAAGCAGAGGATCTTTAGAAGCGGATCTTAAGATGGACTAACTGCTTAAGATCCATTGTATTTTATTTTCCGTTGTGTAAAGGATTTAACATGGGCGTGTCTTTGAACTTTCCGCTCCTTGCTGAATTGCGAATTTCTTATCTCCCCGTTTATACTTAAAATACTCATCACAACTTCCGCACAAGATAAGATCAGTAATGAATCAGTCCCTACAACTGTAGCAAGTAGGAAGCAGAGATGAACTTGGGCAAGTACCTTGACCTCTTAAAATGTGTGAACTGGCATGATGGCTTCAAAATGCCGTAACTGACACTAGGGGCTAGATTTACTAAGCTGTGGGTTTGAAAAAGTGGGGATGTTGCCTATAGCAACCAATCAGATTCTAGCTTTCATTTATTTAGTACCTTCTACAAAATGACACCTAGAATCTAATTGATTGCTATAGGCAACATCCCCACTTTTTCAAACCCACAGCTTAGTAAATCTAGCCCTAGGTCTTACCTTTCAAACTCACAGCTTCTCTCTCCAGCTCTTTGTTCATATGGTCATGTCTCATGCATCAAAGAAAGATCAGACAGCCATCTTAAAACAACAATTGTAAGGTAAAGCCCTGATGTAGATTTGTTTGAATATTCAGCCTGGATTACAAAATGGAGTGTAGCAACAATTATAGTAACTGCATGCTATAGCTTTAATGAAGCTAAGTTTTGCAAGAAATGTTTATGACTTTCATTCTTCATGGAAATGTACACTTTTGCACAAGGCCATACTGTCTTGTACTAATGATTATTTAGAAACATTGATAAGATAATCTGTGTCTGCAAAACCTCAGACAAGGCATGTTTTAAAACATTCTGGATGAGGAGGCACATTCTTTGAGTAGATGTGCATGTAATTAATAGTTAACCAATCAGTGTAAATGTCAAGCTAAATGCCCCTCATCGCAAGGGTGCCAAGATCATTGCTTATAAACTTATGTAGAAATGTATTATCGTTACCTTGTACACTGACCAGTCTAGAGGGTCTGTGATTAATGCAAGCTTCAATAAACTTGATTTTTTTATTCTCAAATCATCTGACTCTTTCTTTGAAAATGGCTGTGTTATTTTGGAATTTTGGAGGTGGTCTCTGATGAACGTTCCATGCTGTTTGGTGAGTTATATGATCTGATTTTTTTCTCTCTCTTCTTAGGTGTTGTATTGATTTGATAGCAAGGTGGAAGGTTTCTTTGTCATTGTGATTATTGTGCTTATTAGTTATTGATTTTTGTCAGTGTAAAAACTTCTGAGGTTTTGTTTGTGTTTCCTAGTTTTGTGTGTTGTGACTAGAGATGGTTACTGGTTTTGGTTTTGTATTCGGTTTTGGATCTGGATTACCATCGTGTTTTGGTTTTGCAAAACCGCCATTGCGTGTTTTGGTTTTGGCTTTGTTTTTGTTTGGCTTTGTTTTGCTAGTTTGTTGGAAAAATCAATGTTTTTGGGCCTAAAATAACCAAATTTAGTGATCCACCTATTTCATGGATAAGTAATCTAATTGTAATGCTAATAAATTATCAAAAAAACTGTTTAAATCCTGGTAGGTAGGCCTTCATTAATTCTACACACAAAAAAGATTGTCTTCCTCTCCATCTATGCATATTGGCAATGCAGCCATCGTATTTGGATGTATATTACACCCTACAATTATAGTTAAATATGTAAAGAAATGGAAAAAGGCAGTTTGCTTTCTGTCTCTATAGGCCCCCCTCCACTTGTTGAAAATACCAAAAAATTCAGCCGTTATAGACTGTACAATATTAAGATAAATGGACAAAGCCAGTTTGGGGTCACTCTGTCTATGACACCCTACCCTTAAGGAGAAATTGCCCAAACAGCAGCCTTTCAAGACGGTACGTGATATGGAAATGCCACAAGTCCCTTTCCTCTTTGGGGGTAGATTGCACCCTACATTTACATTGAAAGTTTTAAAAAGATGTTATCGTCATCATCTTCAGCTTCATCCTCACCCTCATCAGTGTGTACGTCATCATCACAGACTATCAATTCATCGCCGCTTGAATCCGCCATTAGAGAACAGTCAGTGCTTGGATGTCTTTGATGGTAAAGGCCTTCCTCGTGGAAGATGTAGTTCATTTTTATAAACATCATTTTCTCCACATTTTTTTAAAGTAACCGTCGACGGCAATCACTGACTAAGTTCCCGGCTGTACTGAACACTCGTTCAGAGTACACACTGTAGGTATTACAAAGCAAGTTTGTACATGGGTTTCAAAATGGCCTGCTTTTCCTCCCAGTAAGGAAAGGGACTGTGACATTTCCATATCAATTAACTCTTGAAAATAATCCTCCACCATCCTTTGCATGTTTATACTCGTATTGGATGGAGTTATGGGCAAGGTGATGCATTTTTTTGAAAAATCCTTCAAACCAGCCCAGATGTTAAATTGTTCTGGTCTGCCCCCTGCGTCTTCCCTGCTTCTTTTTGGGAAATTTAATTTTTTACGAGCAGCAGCAGCTTGAAAAAGTGAAGGAGGATACGTCGTCAAGCCGAGGCCCAGTTCAGCGGCCAGCTTGCTGAGCAATAGCTCCTTGCAAAAGTTCACATATCGCTCATTTACAAGTAAAGACTCAATGGAGGTCTTAAACCTTGGATGGAGCACAGTGGCCAAAACTTACTGATCCGAGTTCAAGATCTTAATAACTCGAGGATCATTGTGAAGCGAATGAAGTACTTGGTCGACAAGGCCAACATACTTTGCTGAATTGCTTGCTTTCAGCTCCTCCTTCAGTTTCTCAAGCTGCTTTTCCAATAGTCTAATTAAAGGAATGACTTGGCTCAAACTAGCAGAGTCTGCACTCACCTCACACGTCACAACTTCAAATGGTTTCAGCACCTTGCACAGCACTGAAAGGATTCCCCACTGTGCAAGAGGTAAATACATCCCCCTCCTTTCCCAATGTCATGGCTTGAGCAATATGCTTGGATGGCTTTGCGCTGTTCCTTCATCCTCTGAAGCTTTTACCAGGGTGGAATTCCACCTAGTTACCACCTCTTGCTTAAGTTGGTGGCAGGGCAAGTTAAACTGCTCTTGGAGCTGCTGTAATCTCCTACATGCTGTGGCAGAATGCCTGAAATGGCCTGAAATTTTACGTGCTACCGAAAGCATTTCCTGCACCTCACGGTTATTTCGTAGGAAACTCTGCACCACCAAGTTGATGGTCTGAGCAAAACAGGGAATGTGTTGGAAATCACCCAGCTGTAATGCTCGCACTATATTGTTGGCGTTATCAGAAATTACATATCCTGGGGAGAGTCCAAGTGGTATAAGCCATGTATCAATCACATCTCTTAGTTTGCGTAACAAATTGTCAGCTGTATGCCTGTTAGTGAAGCCGGTGATACAAAGAGTGGCCTGCCTGTGACAAATGTTATGTAGTGGTGTAAATGCTGCTGCTGTTCCTGCTGGTGAAGGTGAATGACCAACCCAGTGGGCTCTCAGTCATATAGTTTTTAGTTTGGCCACTTCCACTTGTCCACATATCTGCGGTTTAGTGGACAGCTGGCAGAATGGCATTTTTCAGCGCAATTTCTACATTTTTATACACTTTTTGATATAGTTGTGGAATTGCTTTACTCGAGAAATGGTGTCGCGATGGAATTCTGTAACGCGGACACAAAACCTCAATTAACTGTGAAAAACCAGCTGCGTTTTTTGTGGAGATTGGACGCAGATCTAACACTAACATTGCAGCCATGGCGTCTGTGATTCGCTTGGCGACTGGGTGACTGCTGTCATATTTGCTTCCCCTAACAAATGATTGTTTCACAGTTAATTGCTGAAATGTAGGACTGCTCATTTTCTTGACCTGCCTCTGGGCTGACGATTCACCCCCAGCAGCAGCAACAGCAGCAGCAGCAGTGGGACTAAAGCTTTCTTCAGAGGAATCAATAATAGTGCAGGAGTCATCCAGTCTTAATAAGTGGGATTCCGGGCTAACTCCGAGCGCTACTGAGGATATTGATGAGGATGGTGTGGTGGGTGTATTTTGTAGCCGTCGGGATGTCAGTGACCGGAGGGTCTTAGCTGATGGAGTGCTTGTAATTTTTTGGAAGAACTTTCAGCTTTTCCCAACACTTTGCCATGAACTCTCGTCAAATGGCATAACATAGACGAGGTTCCAAGATGGTTAAGGTCCCTCCCTCGGCTGACTGTGGCTTGACATACACTACAAATGGCTATACAGTTGTTGTCTGGATTGGGGTAGAAACAGTGTCGGACTGGGACATAAAGGGCCCACCGGGGGAATGCGGTGATAGGGGCCCACTACATTGGGGTGTGGCCAACTGCAGTAGGGGGTGTGGCCAGTCATTAAGGGGGTGTGGTCTGCTCACGGAGGACAGTGTATAGCACCAAGTGTAGTCTATAAAGAAAAAGCGGACCTTGCAAATAAGGTCAATTTCACATGTATCATGTAAAGAAAATAGAGATGAAATGTGTATCAATCAATAAATAACCTTTATTTATACCGATAAACACATGTATGATTAAATACAAAAATATACATTAGAAATAGAAAAATAAAACAGCAGCTTTTAAATGAAAGCATATAAATTAACCATCATAATGGTTGTAACATACAGTTATGGACATTTTTTAATTTAGTTTAACAGCCTCCCTATTAACAGTATAATTTTATGTTTACAAGTAGTGCTTTTTATTGTCAGAAACTACCCCTCCTACCCTCTCCTCTCCCTGTTACAATGAGAGGCTGAGCGCTGCCGCTGAGCGAGTTCTGTTTAGTTAAAAACAAGTCTACCAAAGCACCGTTAATATCAAATAAAGGAGTTTAAGCTGCATCAGACCAAAGGACAAAATTAGTAGTTGCTCACACATACCTGAAAGCATTTACTATATTATTTTATCTGTTCTCTCTTGCAAAACTATCTTCTTGCTGACAATCAAATAAAATCTTCAAAAGCAAACGTAGCTTACATAAATGGGGGCACAACTATGAGGCATAACATGAACTGAGTTCACAACTAAGAGATGTAACATGAACTGGGGGCACAACTATGAGGTATAATATGAAATGGGGACACAACTATGAGGGTTAATGAGAGTTGGGGGCACAACTATGATGGATAAAACTGGAGGGCACAGTTTTGAGATATAATATGATCTGGGACACAACTGTGTGGCAGAATATGAACTGGGGGCACTATTGTGTGAAATAACATGAACGTTTATTTGTTGGTCCCATTATTATTAATATTAACATGATATTAGCATTATAAAATAAGAAATAATTCAATTTAAATTATATATAATTTAAGTGTTCTCGTATACAGTGGTATATAGATAGCTAGCTATATCAGTGGATTCCAAACTTTTTCAGTTCAAGGCACCCTTAGGGCCCTCATAATTTTTTCAAGGCACCCCTAAGCCAAAATAATTACCAAGTAGTCCCCCGCCTTGCTTACCACTGGCCCTGGTCGAGGCACCCCTGTGAGATTACTGAGGCACCCCAGGGAGCCACTGCACACGGTTTGGGAACCACTGAGCTATATATATATATATATACACACACATATACACATATACACATATACATACACATACACATACACATACACACAGCTATCTATATACCACTGTATACCAGAAAACTTTGAGATTATGTATATCTGTGTGTGTGTGTGTATATATATATATATATATATATATATATATATATATATATATACACAAATACACGTTACCAGATGCTTTATCAGGGCAGTTTGCTTGGATATGAAAGCTTCAGATACTTATGAGAAACAACAATATGGAGTGACTGCTCTCCACACCTCTATTATTCTGTAAGCAATACAACAAAACAACCTGTCCTTGGTGACATGTTAGTATTAGATTAGTTCTTAAAGAATCACTTGTTAACATATACTCATATATATCTGATAGTGTTTTATCCATTTTCCCCTACTGGAATAACTGGCATTCTCTAAAACAAGTATGTCATCAATATATTGGTGAGCACTGCAGTGCATACACACTGAATAATATTCAGGTGCCAGTATTTTCATAAGATATCCTCTACTTCCAGTTCCATAGAGTAGGACAAATAATTTGAAGATGAGAGAAATAGAAATACTTACACAGCCTCTCTTAACAGTAGAGCCTCCTTCTCACAGCAGCAGCAGGAAGTTGATGAACTAGGAAGCAGAGTCACGATCACATGATCACGAGTCATTCCCCTGCAATTTACCTCCGATCTCATTTGACAGCTGCTGCCTGTCGCTGAGAGGCTCACAGCAGCAGCTGGGAGGCTGGGGGAGCAGAGAGCAGCAGTGGACAGCTATCATAGTAGTTAGTCTGAGCTCTCTGTTTTAATGAAAATCGATCAGGACCATCTTTACTTTGCTCCGCCCCACCAAGGAAGTGGGTGGGGCTATCAGGTGTTGGGGCCTACCGGTGGATATAGTCCGGCTCCCTGGCAGGCCAGTCCGAGGCTGGATAGAAATAATTCCACACATAAGAAATGGATTTTTTTGTTTTATGGCCTGGCATGACAATGCCCTTTTTCTTATCACGTGCCAGAACTGCTGCCACTGGTGCAGGACTTACACAAACAACCTCATCAACATATCCTTATTAGCGCCCTCTTCGCCTACACATATCTCCCCCTCATCCTATTCTAATTCCAAGGTGGCATCCTCAAATTGTGTATCACCGGCTACACTCGGCTATTAAGGCACACATCAGCAGAATGCTCACGATTAGACATCCCACTGTTGGATGGACTCTCCACAGGGATTGGTGTCATTTGTGAATCAGAGCAAACATTATCCTCTAATGCCTTACTGTTATCTTGCAGCTCGGCTTTGACGCGTAACAGTAGTTGTGCACCAATTGTAGGCTCGGTAACTTTTGGGATCTGCCACTAATAGAGAAAGGTGAAGGCCTCATTCTCTCTTTGCCACTGCGTGTGTAGAATGGCATGTTGGCAATTTTGCTCAGTTACACTTCTTTTTCGCTTCAACACAGTAAAAAAAATTTGTGTGTTTTTTTGGACTGATTTCGAAACACTGTGTAGTTTGACATAGCCTTGCTCAGATGACGTACTGGGAACACTACCATCAGGACTGGTGACAGAACCTGGTTGCTCATTCGGCTCATATGTGGACTGTTTTGAATCCATTCTGAGCCCAAAGCACTTGTAGTGCTAAAAAATATTTGGTTGATACTGCTGACAGATACTAATTTTGACAGCCAGAAATATTTAGGCAAAATAATGGGGGACACCCCAAAAGCACTTTGAGTGCCAAATATTGAAAAAAGAAAAAAAAAACCTCCTCTATCCTCCTCTCTTCTCTAGCGATTTTTGTTAGCACAATTGGAATCAGAATATTGTATTCTCTGTCCCTGCTCTAATCAGCCTGTGACTACACCCTGCTCTCTCCCTCTGTCAAATGGCGATGGATTGTTGTGGAGACGTGTATTTATAATCTTCAAGTATCGCGAGAACCGAGCCCCGAGATCCGACGATGTCACGATGATGTTCGGCCTCGATTTGGATTCCGAGCTGGCGGGTACTCGGATACCCAAAGCTCGGGTGGGTTCGGTTCTCGGGGAACAGAGCCCGCCCATCTCTAGTTGTGACTTTTCAACGAACGCGGTGACAAAGACTTGCAAACGTCAAGAATAATTTGTCCTGCCTGTATTTCTGAGGGGTATAAGACCTAGACGGAGTTAAATCTTGTAACTAGCGTTGTACAAACTTCTGAGGTTTTTTTGTGTTGTGAATCTGTCATTTAAATGGGGAAAGGACAATCTTTGCTTCTGGATATCCCAGAGGGATCGGCAGCCAGTTACATGTACAGGAAACATGGTTTAATTGCTGCAAAATACCTTTAAGCGCTGGCATGAGGAGACTTCTGACAAATTAACCTTCCCTATAAAAGGTACCTTTGATGTTCAAATTTTGTATAATTTTAAAAATGTGCTAAGAAGAAGAGTTGATGAATGGAAATTAAATAATCTGTGGGCTGTAGAAAGTAAACTAACTAAAAAACCTCCACTCCCTTATGTCCCACAAATGTACATGCGTGAAACATTGATGAAGATACATTGGGGTAAATGTATCAAAGTGCGAGTTTGCCATCGTGTTTAAATCGCGGGTGTTTACCCGAGAGTTTTGAAAAAAAAAACCTGAAATGTATCAAGTTGCGATTTTGACACTGAAGTTCAAAATCGCTGGTCATCTCTGGCGATTTTGTGCGATGTAAACACTCCCGAGATTAGCCAACTCTCTTGTGTTTGGCAAACTCTCCTGTGTTGTAACAGTGAGTTGTAAACACATCACTGTTACACTGCCCTCCGGCAGCTGTAAAAACTGTAAAGAACAGATCAAAGTGAAAAAAAAACAAAAAACGTACCTTACTACCCACAGCCCAGGGGTAGTAGGAAGAGCCCTAGTGCTATCAGCACTGGGCTGGTTCTTTCTAAGGGGGGGCCCGCTCATTTTTTTCGGCGGACCCCACTCCCTAGGGAATCCAGCCCAGCGCTGAACAGTCTAGGGTTGGTTAGTCATTATGGCAGGGGGACCCCTGCCGTGTGTCCCACTGCTATAGTGCCGCCAACCCTGGCTGGTTTGCCTAGTGCTGGTAAAGTGAAAACCGAGGGGACCCCACGCAAAATTTTTCCCCGATTTTCACGGGACCAGCACTAGTCAGGCAGCACTAGGGTTAAGCTGGAATAGAGGGGGGACCCCACGCTTTTTTTTTCCCCTTTGATCTGTTCTTTACAGTTTTAACACTGCCAGGGCAGTGTAACAGTGATGTGTTTGTACCACGCGCTGCTATCAAGCAGCGTGTTGTATCTGGCGTGTTTTGAAGCAAACTCTCCTGAGTTTGCTAACTTGCAGCTTCATACATTTGAGAGCTGTATAGCTGCAGTGGCAAACAGTCGGGAGTTTGATCACTGGCGATTTTGCAAACAGCGATTTTGACAGAAGCACAACTCTGGCGATTTTGCATGAAATCTCAGCTTCATACATCGGCGAGTTTCAACTCTCCCGAGAAAATCGCTGAAGTTGCAAAATCGCACTTTGATATATTTACCCCATTATGTGCTTTCGCAGCAGCAGCAACTTAGATGTGCTGTGCAGCTTTAGCCCCTCCCGCACAGGAAAGTGCAGAACAAGAAGTTGCAATGAGGGGGGGCTGAAGAAGGGACAGATCAACAGGCAGAGAAAAGCAGTTCACAGCTGTCAGCATTATCTACAGCAGAGAGCATAGGACTCCATGAAAGGAATGTGGGGGCGCATACTTCCAGGGTCTCCAATGCTGCCGTACCTGTAACTTTGTATACCGATATAACAGGGAGCCAGCCTTTAACCTCAACCCCAAGAGGTCAGGTTGCCCCTGTATCTTTTGATGTAACCCAAAGACATGGAATTTTATCTGGTACAAGTATTACTGATGACAGTCTGGAAGTGGTGCAAAAAATGATGGTACCAGCACCCAATTCACAGAATCAACAACCATCTCCCCCTGCAGTGGATTGGACGGTGCATGTCCCCTGGTCACCTAGTGACTTAAGGGAAATAATAACCAGGGACCTGATTCATTAAGGATCTTAACTTGAGAATCTTCTTATTTCAGTCTCCTGGACAAAACCATGTTACAATGCAAGGGGTGCAAATTAGTATTCTGTTTTACACATAAGTTAAATACTGCCTGTTTTTTCATGTAGCACACAAATACTTGATAGCTTATTTGTACACCGAAATTGTAGTGTATATTATAAGTTTATATTTGTGTGCTACATGAAAAATCAGGCAGTATTTAACTTATGTGCAAAACAGAGTACTAATTGTTATGAATCCCAGTGCATTCACGAAGAGCAACAGTAGTGTAAGGCAAAGTGTCTTTATTCTGGTAAATATATTAACAAAGATAACTCAAATCCATGGATAACAGGTTCCAAAAGAGACTGTATAGTAAAATGGCAGGAACAAGTATAATAAGTTTTACCCCAGTCCAGAAGGCACAAGGCTGTCCAGGAAAGCAGACAGAGTCCAGGGATAAAGCAGTGATCATACAAACAAATCCAAATAGCCAGGCAGAGATCAAGCAAATTAGCGAGGTCCACAAGTCTGTCCAAAAAGTCAGGGCAACAGGCAGAATGGCGTGGTCCAAGGTACAGGCAAATGATTCGGGGTCTCAGGCAAGCAGGCAAGGTCCAAGGTACAGGCAGGGGTCATACATAAAAGTTCAGTCCAGCAGGTATATATCAAATAGCACAGGAGCAGGTTAGCAGCAGCCAGGAACAAACGGATGAACTGAACAGAGCAGAGCTAGAGGCAGGTACTTAAAGCAGTGCAACAGGTGCAGTTCTAATTAGCATCAGACAAGGAGATTAACTCCTTCAGGCATATTGCAGAGTTCAGGAGCAGGACAGCAACACCTCTGATGGATTATAGGTACTGCTGCCAGATACAAAACAAAGGCAGTCATAACACTAATTTGCACCCCTTGCATTGTAACATGGTTTTGTCCAGGAGACTAAAATAAGTTAAGATCCTTAATGAATCAGGTCCTAGATGCCCAAACCCCAAGAAGGATCCCAGTGGTACTTTAAAGAATTTAAATCTGATATATACTGTACATAGTCCTACTTTTCCAGATATATTACAGTCGTTTAATTTAATATTTGGAGAAAGTGTTACAGACACTATGGTCAGGGAAGCTGATTTAAAATCAAGTGAACTGAAAACTAGAGATGATTACAAGAGGGCTACGAAATATTTGTTTGATAGAGTCAAGGCAATCTTTCTCCCTGTAACAGATTGGACAAAAATGATGACCACTCAATTTGCAGCTGACATGTACTGAATATCATGGTAAATTTATTGATGCACTTATCCAAACCACATGGATAAAAAATATTGCTACAAATGCTGAATATGCAGTTTTGGTAAGCACAGCTTTTGCAAATGGTCTAATTCCAGCACTAAAAGACTGTGTGACACAGCAATATCTACAGTTTAGACATACATCTGTTGCAACATTGTTGGAAGCTGCAAAACAACATGAAATTAACCTCACACACAAAGACAGAAACAGTCATGTTAAACTGATGAATGTGCAAAATAAGGCTGCAGAAGCCACTTGCAGAATGGTTCACAGGCCAAATTACAAAAAAGGTCAAAAGGAGCACCTAAAAGATGTTATATGTTATGATTTCCAGAAAAGGGGCATAGGTCTAATGATTGCCCAAGGCCCTGTAAAGAGGGCAAATAAACCTCACTCTAGAGTTAGGTCAGAACATACAGAATGTACAGAGACAAACAGACAGTCCACAACACAGGCTAATAATGCCACAGATACTGATGTCCTTGAAGACTTTCCATAATGATGGTTTTCTGCAGCCCTCCTCATGACAGTAATCATGTTGCTGAACCAATGGTAAGTCTTGAGGTTGACAGGCAAACAATACCTTTTCTTGTTGACACGTGGGCTGCATTATCTTTCATTTCTAATGCTACAACTCTTCCTGTTTCTTCTGAGACTGTGAATGCTGTTGCTGTGTCTGGAAAAGTTTTGCAATTGAATAAATCTGAACCTGTGACTGTTACACTGGGTCCACTCGAGGACCATTATTCTTTTCTCCTGTCTGCTGATGCTCCTGTCAGTTTATTAGGAAGAGATTTGCTGTGTAAACTAAGATGTATCATTCATTGTTCTGAACAAGGAGTTTTTCTTGATATTCCTGAAAGACATGAGACATTTGTACTGGATTTGTTAAGGACACATGAAACCAAATTGTGCATGATGCATCGCAGATTAATGGAACATTCCTCTCATCAGACAGAGGGCCCAGATGATGTAGGATTGATTTCCAGAGTCTCTCCTGTACAAATTTCATTAAAGAACCATGCACATCTACCTAAGTTATTTCAATACCCTTTGGAGCCTAAAGCTGAAATGAGCATTTTTCCAGTAATACAAAGACTGTTAAAAAAGACTGTTAAAACAAGGTGTGCTTATTTAAACAAGCAGTAGTGCCAACAGTCCAATTTTCTCTATTAAAAAAGGAAGTAGGCATGGCTAGAGGCTGGTTCAAGATCTAAGGGCTATTAACGCTGTGGTGCAACCTCTTTTCCTGAGTACCCTATCCAGCCACAATTTTGATGCAGATACCAGAAAATAGCACTCATTTTTCTGTGATTGATTTATGTTCTCCTTTCTACAGTATTCCTTTACGTCCAGAAAGTCAGTATTTGTTTGCATTTACCTACAGGGGGCAACAATATACGTGGACCAGATTACCCATGGGGTTCACTGACAGTCCCACACTTTTCAGTCAATCTTTATCCCAAGATTTAGCTCATTTTTCACCACCTTGTGGCTCCACACTCTTACAATATGTGGATGACCTTTTGATGTGTTTACAAAGCTTAGAAGTTTCTCGACAAGATACAGTTCCCTTCCTCTGCTTCTTGGCTGAGAAAGGACACAAGATTTCCAAAGACAACGTGCAGTTGTGCCAACAAAAATTTGAATACATTGGTCACTGTCTATAACCAGGTTCCAGGCACCTTACTACCAAGAGCGTAGAAGCTGTACAGGCAGTGCAACTCCCCAAAAACAAGAAACATGTGAGAACCTAGCTAAGGATAACGGGATATTGTCGACAATCTATCCCAAATATTTCACAGATAGCAGCTCCAATGTATGACCACACAAAGAGTACAGCACCTGACCCAGTCATACACACTACAGAAACAAAGGAATGTTTTGTTGCACTCAAACAAGCACTATGCAGTTCACTTGCACTGGGTATTCCAACATATGAGAAAACATTTTCTCTTTTCACACATGAGCAGTTAGGACTTGCAGCAGGGGTCCTCACACAGAGACATAGTGACAAGCAAAGGCTCGTGGCCTACCACAGTTTTCACTCTCAGAAGGCGAAGGTGGGGATTATACATCATGATTGTTTACAAATTGTTGAACAAAATATTTCTCTAAGGCTAGATCTTATTGATACCCCTTTGAAAACAGCAACGACACACTAAGACACCTTACCTGATTTTTAAACTGCGCGGTCGTTGAAAAAAAACTGAACATGACCTTCCAAGACTTTTGCGATCAGGCCATCCGATTGTCACAAAGAATTGTCGCAATCGATCTTTCTAATAATGGAGGATTATTTCATTTTAATTTACAAGTAGAGTAGAAACTGGATACAAAAATATAAAACAGTTTATTCAACCAATTGGTGAGAACAAGGAATTGAACAGATTATGTGGTTAGCGCTGTTCTGACCATTTCACATAGAGCATACGCTTTTGCCAGAATTACGCTGCCTTAATTAAAAGTCATGAATATATAAAAACAAGACAAAAACAGGTATGGCTTTAGCCGTAGATGGCAGTAGAGCCATATCTAATACATACAAGAATATTGTAATGTAGCAAATATGTAGAGGTGGAAGGTCATGGCTTCATAATAATGAGGTAAACAACAATTATCAAGAAGGAGTTTCAGTGCTAGCCATCACCAAACCAATTAAAAATAAACGAGACACCTGCAAGCTGACTGCTATCTCAAAACATTGGTTGAATATGACAATTTGTTGTTCAGAAGCATAAACAACATTTCACTTCTTAAAGGAGAAACATTAAATTCAAAATATACAAATATATCTATACTTTGTAAGAATGAAAAGTATCTAACATTAGGGTTAGGGATTTGAAAAGATATGGATAGGGTTAGGGATAGAGATATGGATATGGATAAGTTTAGGGTTAGGGATAGGCTAAGAGATATCATTGTAGACCTAATAATACTGTCTACATTTGAATTGTTGACCTATTGATACTATCTTCATTTCAATTATTGACCTAATAATACTGTCTACATTTGAATTTTTGACCTAATAATACTCTCTAAATTTGAATTATTGACCTAATTATACTGTCAATATCATTATTGTCAACTTTACAACCCTTTCTACATTATGGTGTTGACCATATACATTTTGATCATGTAACTGTTGAACTTATGTATCACACCCTTTCCAAATGTTTTTCAAATTTTTATAAGGTAGCTACAGTGCCAGAACCTGAAACGTCAGACTCATATATAGCACTCATGGGCACACTTAGATTTGCTTAGGATTCTGGTAACACCAAATTTGTTCTTCAGCCTCTGTGTTCTTTTCATGCACTGATGTGGCTATTTTGGAGGTGACAGACCTACACTCAGAGGGAGAAATTGGTGCATGTGAGGTTACAGATGATGCATTACTATGTTGGGCACTCGCTTTTTCAATAGCAGTAACAGGACCACACTAGCAAAATGTAGTTACGGTCTGAACCTTTTCTTGCCACTGCATGTGATGTATGGAATGCCATGTTTTAGCAATTTTCATTTTTTTAGACAAATCACCACATTAATCAGTAACTTTTTTCTTAATCCTTACATCCAATGCTGACTACTTACTAATCAGCTCTTACTAAGCCGCTTACTGGTAGAAATATGATACTACTTTCACCAAATTGTCTTTACTGTAAAACATTTGAATTTTAAAAACAAGAAATACTTTTTTGTGGGGTGTGCTGCTCAAAGTCAAACATACTGTTGAAAATCACAGGAATGTCATAGCAAAATTAATCACCCTGCTAAGAGTCTTTCCAGGAATCCCCATTGCTGATCATTGAGCGAACATAGTGTGTGCATTATGACTGGGTGAATTTCAACATGTACCATTACTTGCACACAAAACATGGTTTTCAGAATTTCTTATAAAACGAGAGGTCGGTGCAGGAGCTGTTGACAGCGACTGCATGTAGATTATTGCAATAGCTACAAAATAAATGACCTGCTATGCCACCAGCTGAAGCAAGAGAGTATGTAGTCGATGACTAGACCTTCTTTTGGTCAACAATGAGAAAGTTGCCAACATTATGTCGACAATACAAGTGTCAACAGTATTATTAGGTCGATAATTTATATGTCTGACAGTATTAATAGATTGACAATTCAAATTTGGACAGTACTATATGGTTAATGTTAGGGTTGGGGATAGGGTAAAGGATATTATTGTCAACCTAAAATTACTGTCTACATTTGAATTGTCGACCTATTAATACTGTCTACATATGAATTATCGACCTAATAATAGAGTCTATATTCAAAATGTCTACCTAATAATACTGTCTACATTTCAATTTCGAGCTATTAATACTCTCAATGTCATTATTGTCAACTTTCCAACCCTGTCTATATTATGGAATCAATTATATAAATGTCAATCATGTAACTGTCGAATATATGTATCACATCCAGCAAGAGAGTGGAATTCCACATTTTACATGCTTCAGTGATTTTCTCAAACCACTTTACTTGTGGGTGGCATATATTCTTTTCTAAAATTACCCTTCAATCGGCCAGTGACTGCCTTTATGTTTAAAAGGTGTTCTTTACTTTATTAAACTTTCATCCTGTCTGTCACTGCTGTGTTCCACTGTTTCATATGGATGGCATCTTTTATTAAATTTCAATGTCACTAATCTTAGCCAGCCAGCTTGCTGCAGCCTTTTTCCAAATTTGGTGAACATGTTGACAGTTGTGAGGATATCATTAAAATCTAGTTTGCAAATGACTGTAAATGAGTGTTAATGCTACTGTAGGAACAAAAACAGCTAAAAATTACATGATTTTACCTGTTTTTTTAAAAATGTTTATGGAATCCAGATTCAAAACCAAAATACATAAGGATTTTTGGGCAATACCAAAACGCAAAGATGGTTTTAGAACAAAAAAAAAAAAAAAACAAGGGGTTCTGTGCACATCTCTAGTATATACAATATATTTAAGAATTAAAATCCAGTTACAAATCAATTTCATTTTTCCTACCGGTATGCTGACATTAACAATAAGTTACAAGGGGCAATTTTGTAAACAACATGATAATGCTGGTGTTTATTATGCAAGAATGTGAACCAGATGTCCAATACAGACTGTGATGTCTGCAATAGGAATATATGGGATGTATTGGGCTATAGGAAACCAAGCTTCACATTATAGGACTACATTTTTTATAAAGTGTGGCAAAAGGGGCAGTTTGCCATGGCTTGTTAAGAGAGAGAATGATAGTCTTTCAGAGAGTCTGCAGGCTCATGCTGCAGACGGGATCAATTCCTTGTACAACTCTGCACACCAGACACAGATACACAGATGGAAGACAAGAGTGTAATTAATTCCTTGTTTATCAGTTAGTGTTCGGGAAAAAGTATAAATAGGTGGTTCTATGTCATGGGAGGGGTGACCGACGCTTAACTAGCTGCCTGGTGACTAGCTAGGTGACTGTTTAGTCAGAAACAGGGCCACGACAAACTGGAAATTATTTTTGTGTTTGCTTGCTGGAACTGCACATATTGCTGACTGTATCATTCTGACACATCTGAATAAAAGTTCAGCATAAGTGGTTCAGCAAAACTGCAGTGTTCCCATCAGCCTTGCACCCTGGACAGATAGTGGCACTTGCCGCACTGCTCTAGTTAAGGTCCTGTGCAGTTATATATTTTTTTCTAATCAATGCATTAGTACCTGAAAACAAGCTTTAACATATCCTTTTAATATGTATTTATACTATAATTTTAGAATTTGAGGAACAGAGGGAAAAAGGTGGAGTTTCTCAGGGTTGTTTCACTAGATAAGACTATAATGTACATTTAAAAAGTGCTGTTTATGACCTATCTGTTAGAGTATGTAGTCACTTTCATATCACTGCAGAACTTCATGACAAAAGTCCTGTACAGCCAGGAGAGCAGTTGGCAGTAGAGAAATTTTAAAAAGATGACATTACATAAAAAATATTTTAGGTTTACTGATTCTTGAACTAACTGGACCAGGTGTTTGCAAAGTTAAGGTTCATTCACAAAGTTGTTAATATCAAGCATATAATGCACTTCTGTAAGTCTGATCAATTTAAAAAAAAACATTGTACACTTTCTGACAAGCGTTGATTTGCTTTGTGTCAATTTCCACATGGCTTGCAGCATTCACAATCTTTAATGTTCAGAAGTTAGTACCCTTGGCTGCAGGGAAGCTTTGATAACATGCTTTGAACTGGTTAAAAGTGAGAACAAAGTAAAAGGCTTTATATTTTTAACAAGCATTGTTTTACAATTTTTGTCTTTATGAGGCTTTTAGTACTATAAGGTATAATATATTATAACTACTTTGACAGAAAAAAATAAAACATATTAATACAGCATCTACAGTACTTTAATCTGTTTACTTGATATTACACTCTGAAAGTGAAAAAAAATGAAGCAAAAATACGTTTTTTGTGATGTTCTGCACCTACTTCATTTTATTGCATCCAAGTGTGCCAAAGTTTGCATGGAGGAGTTGGGAGGATGAAGGGCGTTCCCTGGTAAGTGCGCCTTGTTTTACACTGACGTGCAGGAATGAGATTTTATATAGTATTTTAGGAAGAAATTAAAAATTTAAATCACTGAAAGGTACAGTCCTGTAGTAGTAGGATGGACTCCACTGTGTGCATTGCCAGTCAGACCCAAAAGTCTGCAAAAGAAAGTGCACATTGATTTTCCAGATGCAGTACCCAAAGCTGGTAAGTGGGCATGAACCCATGAATGCGCTAAAGTGACAAATGCGCTACACTGACAAAAAAAACTCTGTGCTCCTATGCAGAGCTTTTTACACATTCAGAAATGTTGTTTTCTTGCATTGCACTCCTTGTAAAGCAAGTCACAAACAGCTGATGCTTGCTAGTAAAGCCTGCGCTGGAAACACAGCATTTTATGTGCTTATGCTAGTACAAGCACACACAGTGCACTCTGGGGAATGTGCAGCTGTGATACAAACCATACTTATAGCAACTTCTGTTCCAACTGGTATTCAACAGAAGCAGCAGATGTTTTCCGTGTAACCCAGGGGATAAAACAGCATTTCCAAAGACGATAATAATAAACATATATTAAATACTATTATGATGCTTCTCAGTTGATCCTAGAACCAACCATTTACACATAACTAACCAGTTGGTGGATAAATTGCAACTGCTAGTGCAAGTACAGTGGGCAGATAGGGGCAGTCCATACTTGTACATAGTTCAGCACATGTTCCGTGTCTGGGTTATCACAAACAAAACAAAACAATAGATTGGTGCCTTGAGATTTAGATTTGACAAAAGAGTAGATGAATCTGCAAACTTAATGGAAAAATCAGCAAAGTTCGACAAAGTCGAATGCCTTTCATGTCATGGGTCACTTATCAGCATAGAAGCTCTATTTATTCCTTGCTATTGGTGATCAAAAATCAGATAAGCCCGGACAAAATTAAGAAATGTACTCAATCCTCATAGTTCCCCCAGAAACTTGTAGAGCATTTAGTAACTTGATTGATAAAGGAGTACTTACATCCATCAGCAGACAATGTACAAATGGTTTGAGATATAGAGGGCAAACATCTAGTGAAATATTTAAGGCACAAGGGATATTTAATCAAAACAAATGAAAATGAGGTTTAGGATTCCCTCAGCTTCATTTTCAGTCTCCAAATCCTCACCAGCTCTGCATATTTCAAAGAGTATCTGTTACTTTTATTAAATTACCCTGACATAGAGGGAACAAGAATGTCATTGCAACATGGCTTATCCTGCTTGGACTCTCCAGTGGATATGGGATTTCTGATAAGGCCACCAAAATTGTTAGAGCATTACAGCGGGGGAAATCCATCACATTCTCTGTTTTGGAAACACAATCAACTTGGTGGTACAGAACTTTTCAAAAAAATGACAATGACATGCAGGAGATGCTTTCTGTGTCTCAAAATATTTAGGGTCAATTTCGGGATTCTGCAACAGCATGCAAGAGAATGCAGCAGCTTCAAGAAGAAAAGAATTTAGGGGGAATAAACTTTAGTCCAGCCAGTGGAGAATACTTTCCATGTTGTGCAAGGTGTTGAAACCACTTGAAGTAGTCACCTGTGAAGAGAGTGCAGACACTGTTAGCTTGAGTCAAGTGATTCCCGTAATTAGACTTTTTGAAAAGCAGCCAGAGAAATTGAAGGAGGAAATGTAACAAAGCAATTCCACTAATTATGTTGGAATTGAAGATTAAGTAGTTTATTCGCTTCGCCAAGATCCAAGAGTTATCAACATCGTGAAATCAGATCATTACATTTTGGCAACTGTGCTTGATCCTAGGTTTAAGAGCTATGTCTTCTCTTTCTTTCCAGCTGACCCAGATCTCAAGAGATGCAATGAGCTCCTGTTCAGCAAGCTGAGAGCTCAAGTGGTACATGACACAATAACGTCTCCTTCAGTTTCTCCTGAAATTGCTGCTAGGAAAAAACTTAACTTTCACAAGATACCCAGTGGTGATGCAGATGAGTCTGCACAACAGTTTGAGATTTGGTCTAGTCTAAAAGACTTGCCCAAAAATCGTGACAACTCTCCTGTAAAATTAACTGCAAATTCCATGAGGAAGGCCATTACCGCAATTACATCAAAGTACACAGACTTTTGTTATGGTGGATTCCAGCGGGGATGAATTAGTATTGTTTGAGGATGATGTACACACTGATGAGGATGAATATGATGACAGTGTAGATTGCAGGTGCTGAGATCTAGCTGAGAGAAGGGAGCTAACTGATGCTATTATGCTTGGTAATATTTTGGTTAGAATGGCATGTTGGCAATTTTATGTTTTTCTACAGTATACTTTCACCTTTATAAAAGAGGTGTTTTTTCTTTAAAAGGTACAAGCTTTACATTTTTGTTTCCCTGACTTAAAACCACTATGCACTTGAACATAGGCTTTAGCACAGAAGGTAGAGGGATTAGTATAATCATGGCTGAGACTGGAGAGTGACAAGAACAATGCCACCCCTCCTGTTTCTGTATGAGCTATGGCACAGTAGAATGACACTGGAGACTTTTAAGAACACTGAAAGCCCTATTATTACACTTTCTGTTTCAGCACTGAACCCTGCCACATCTCCTGTTTCTGAGTGAGCTATGGTACAGTAAAATGTAACTGCAGATTTAGACCAAGCCTGCCAGCTCTATTATTTGTCCCAATTAGCTAATTTCATTTAGTTTAGTTTAGCATAGTATTAATTGACCAAAAACATCACGGGCCTAATTCATTGTTTGTTTTAAAATGCACGGATATTGGCTCTGTGCAATCACAAATTAAAGAAGGAGTGCATCTCAAGAAACATTGCTAGCTGAATTTGGTAGTAAAGTAATTTAAGTGATGTAAAAGCTCTTGTGACGTATTACTACATCTTTCTGCTGAAGAATTCGGTTCGCTAGGTACTTCACAGACATCAAAGTTTCAGTGCGCTATGCATTTGTATTACCAGCCTGTTATAAATAGGACCATAGACACTTGAGCTGACTTTTTTTTTTTTGCAAAGAATCCAGGGATGTCAATTGAAAAACCGTTGCTGTAGGTGATCAGAATAGATGGAAAATGAGAGTTGTGTAGGGGTGTTTTTATTTAAATAAAAAAGAGATATACACTTGTGTCTGTGTTTTAATGACATATTTCTTTCATGTATTACAGGTCCCAGTATGCCCTGGGTGCCAAGGTATACTGGCACTTGTGGCTAAGTGTTTAAATACTTAACCTGTGGAGTCCCGACATTGCTGCTTTAAAATAAAATTGATGGAGATCAAAGTCTACTGCCGGAGAGCTGTCTATTCAGACTGAGTTGCTGTCAGCATCCTGGTGCCATCGGAAATCTGCAGGTTCAGTTTTCAGGTAAGTCTGTGTATATTGCAATCTTTTTTTGTTAAATTTTGTAGGCCTCCTCTTTGTCAGATTTATCATCATCGTTAAAATGATTACCACCGCAACTGCCAGCATCCCCTGGCAGCAATGGGGATTCTGGTGCTTGCAGTGCACTTGAGGCAAAATTCAGTTGTAAATTAAAAAAAAGTCAGAGGCATATATAGAAACCGTTGTAATTCCTAAACTGTTCACCTGATTTGGATGTAAATTCCCTCAAATTAAAGCTGAAAGTCTGCAGTTAAAGCACATCTTGTTTGTTTCATTTCAAATCCATTGTGATGGTGTATAGAGCCCAAAATATGAGAATTGTGTCGATGTCCCAATATTTATGGACTTGACTGTATATATATATATATATATATATATATATAGACCTCATAGCGACAATGCGACAAGTCGACAGAGTAAGAAATAATTAAAACATAAAATTTTGGTTGTAAACAACTGTTTGACTGCTGGAAGGAAACCTTCCTACACACAACATAACGACAACACGACAATGCAACAAATCCTATTCTCAAAATAGCATTTTTGGTCTATTTACCAAATAATTTGCTAATATGTAAAAGCTGCTACATGATACAAATTGGACCCACGCAACGCCAGGTGATCCTGCTAGTAGCCTTATTTAGTAGTACTGAAAAATAATTAAATGCACAATTCTATTGTATTCAAGCTGATGAAAAACTATTCAACAGGCACATAACTGAAATTTTACAACAAATACAATTTAAACCATTTGCATTTGTATGCAGTGCAGGTAAATGAAAAAAACATACCTCTTTAGAAGAATAAGGTTGTATAAGAATTTCGGAAATCACAATACTAACTAACTGAATCAATCTCCACAACAAAAGGTGTTCACAAAATGACACCATAGTAATCTCCCTTCATGGGTCTTATGTAGTGGTGTATAATGAGATGAATGTATGTAGGAGAATAGTTCAAACTTCCATAGATGATGTGCGTGTATTAAAGAATTCTATCTTTTTCAAATAAGCATTGCATAAGCAATTGTATTGTGTTTTCAAAGCACAAAGTAATTTATTCTAGCATATGTAAAATTTATCAATTCAATACATGATTATAATACAGTACATCCAATACCAAAAGATAAATACATACCGCTGCGCTCTCTTGCGCTAGCTGGTACCAGCGAATAGTTCACTCCAGAATACTGTGGTCAGAGAGGACTGAGGTCAGTGCCAGCACAGCTATAGTATATACACTCAGTGTTACAGAGACAACAATGCAGATGACGTGGCTTGCTTCTATAGGTCCAGACTTCAGGTGGGTCCAGTGTAAACAGGTCATAGGCTAGTTCAAACAACCCCCTCCAAGGCTGAGGGTCAACATTCCAGATGATTCTCCCACCCAGAAACCAGTTTAATCTAGTCTATTTACACATTACAGTCAGTATCACTTTAAGTATTTATTCCCTAACATCACTAACTAGAGTATGCAATGTGCGATCTCTTCGGCGAAAGAACCGGACAACTGCTGATAATTAGGGGATTAAAATACCAGACATGACATTTCCTGTAACCTGGACCTTAAATAACACTAAAGTGTACATATAATCATAATATATAAACTAATAATAAACTAAATACTATCTGCTCATAAATCACTGTGGAATGGAATCAATATAAATATGAAATATATAAATAACTAAATGTTGTAGTGCGAGTGTGTGCGTCCGTATTTTACCGCATGATCGAGCCATGCCATGTGTAGCGTGGCATACTGAGTGCAATCGCACGATAAAACAATATTAACTAATATACTTTCGCTAATCCAATTATACGACTTTGACAGTTCCACCCTTTGATAGTATAATAACTATCACCCTAAAGATTTTATATGCAGGATCTCAGTACCACATTTCATTGCTCTGTAATGCAAGTCCCCCTTGGTGTATGACCACGCCATCTGTAGATCTAAACAAGTTATCACAATAGAGAGTCTTAATCCTCAAAACAATTTTCTTCTTTTACCATAGACCGTATACCTCTGAAGCTTGGAGATAACCTTTTTTTTTTTTTTTATGCCCTTCAAGGGTACAATAGAACATGTAATACATTATTTGGAATGGTACAGGGTACAATAGAACATGTATCATCAATACAGAATACTCTACTACAGTTGTTTATGTCTAACAGGTTCATCCGACCAACGCATGTCTTTAAGCTCAGACTACATTTAAGCATTTCATGTTCACCAATAACATCATAAACCTGAGTTACAATATACATTCCAATAATATCAACATTTCCTTTCTTCAACACTTGTGGGGTGGGCTATTGTCTGCTCATTCTTCCAAGTCCCCCAATACTCAAGTTTCTTTGTACGTGAAACAGTGATCGGCTTGCCAAATATTGGGAGACTCTAGACTAGGGGACCTAGCTGTCTTACCTTTACCCTAGAGACCTCCCACTCCATAATTCGGGTACCTCAGGAATATTTAGTGGAAAGAGAACTAGTCCTACTTGATATAATCTCTGAGGCACGTGAGAGCACACCCAGCACTTAGCTTGGTCTATAACCTTACCCACCCAAAAATGATAATCATTCTCAAGGATGCTGTTAGGAACTCCCAAGCCAGTACAGTGAAACTCGGGGACTACCCTGAAGGCCCGATGTTCGCTGGAGCCCATAGTGGTGGGGACAGACTGGGCTGCGGGCCGACCGAGGGTCGAGTAACGTATACTGACTTAAAGGAGTACCCAGGAGTGGAGTGATTGGCGGGCTGCAGTTAAGAAGAATCCTAGGTCAAAGGGTCACAAGCACAGATGCAATATCCAGAGACAAGCGAAGGGTCAGACACACAGGCAGAGAAGCAAAATCCGAAATCCAGGCAAAAAGGTCGAGGTCAGAAGAGAAGGGTCACAGGTCCAAGAACAAGCAGGGGTCAAAACACGGGTAGTCAAATCCAAGGTAGCAAGAACCAAACAGACAGCACAAGCAGGTAGCAGGACTGAGGACAGAACGCTATAATCGGCAGTGAGGCTGCAGACCTCACTGCCTTAAATGTACAGGTGAGCCAATCAGAGTCTAGCTCTGCAAATACTCCCAGGAGCTGACTGATTAATTAATTACAGCCTAATAGCCAGCAGGCTATTAGATCCCTCTGCGCACGCGCCCGGCTTTCCCCTGTTGCCGGGACGCGGCGCGACACTGCTTAGCATCCGGCCGTTGCCTCAGCAGCGGTCGGGAGTTAGAGGGAAGTGAAGTCCCGGTCGTCATGGTGACGGCCAGGACGCTGGGGCAGGCAGGAAGCGAGCCGCGGCGGCTGTGAGTACCGCCACGGCTCGTGACAGTACCCCCCCTTGAGGAGGGGTTAAGGAACCCCGACATCCAGGCTTAGTGGGAAACTCCCTAAAAAATTCTTTAATGAGTCTTCCAGCGTGCAGACGTCTCTGTGGTATCCAAGAACGCTCCACAGGGCCATAACCCTTGCAATGTACGAGGAATTGAACTTGACCTTGAACCCGCCTTGAGTCAAGGATTTTTTCATTAGCATATTCGTGGTCTCCGTTCACCATCAGAGGCCTGGGCCTGTTAGAGAGAAACCGATTAAACTTGCTGGGAGCAACAACTTTCTTCAGAAGCGAACAATGAAAGGTCGCAGGAATTTTTAAGGAGGTTGGTAGTTTTAATCTAGATGCCACTGGATTAATTTTCCTCTTAATTGGAAATGGTTCAATGTATCGGGGCCCCAGCTTCCTACAAGGTTGCCGCAACTTGATGTTCCGTGTGGATAACCAAACCTGATCCCCCACTTTCAATGAACAGGGTCTACGGTGACGGTCAGCGAAGATCTTGGATTTTCGGGAAGCTTGACCTAGTGCAGCGTGCACCTTTTTCCAGACGGACCTGCCCGTAAAAAAAGCAGGTGTTCCGGAATCCCCACAGGGAACAGTAGTAAAGAATGAGTTGGATTTTGGGTGAAACTTTGGGCGAAGTTGCAGAAAAACGGGGATGTATGAATAGTGGAATGGCAAGAATTATTATACGCGAATTCTGCCCAGGGCAAAAAAGAGGACCAATTATCGTGGAATTTAGACACATAGATGCGCAGAAACTGTTCCAGAGCTTGGTTCGTCCTCTCTGTCTGTCCATTCTACTGGGGATGATACGCTGAGGACAGACTGATAGAGATCCGGATGTAATAACAAAAGGCTTTCCAAAACCGGGCAATAAACTGGGATCCTCGATCTGATACGATATCTTCAGGAGTCCCATGAAGACGAAAAATATGCGTCAAAAACAAGATGGCCAGGGTCCTGGCATCCGGTAACTTGGGCAAAGATATAAAATGTGCCATCTTACTGAACCGATCGACAACTACCAGGATGGTGTTATGTCCTGCGGATACTGGTAGGTCGACAATGAAATCCATCGACAAATGGGTCCAAGGCCTGCTCGGCGCCGGCAAGGGTAACAATAGCCCAGAAGGACGGTTCCTATCCGTTTTGTTTTTAGCACACTCAGGACAAGCCCGAACATAATTCTCCACATCGTCTGACAAAGTGGGCCACCACAACCAACTAGAAAGAACCTCAATAGTCCTACGGATTCCCAAATGGCCAGCAGAGCGGTTGTTGTGGCCTTCAATGAGAACAGATTTCCTTAAATGTACTGGGACAAATAATTTGTTGACCGGTGTCTGAACTGGAGCGATTCTCTGGAAGCGCCGGATAGTTGCTCCTAGATCCTGGGTGAGTCCGAGATGAACAGTAGTTGTAGGAACAATAGGCAACGGGTCAGGAGACTGAGGATGATGGGCCAAAAACCTTCGAGACAAGGAATCGGCCTTAGTATTTTTAGAACCTGGACGGAATGTAATAATGAAGTTAAATCTGGTGAAAAATAAGGCCCAGCGGGCCTGCCTAGGATTCAGGGTTTTAGCGGTCTGGATGTATTGGAGGTTTTTATGGTCCGTGAAGATGGTGATGGTATGAGTAGCTCCCTCTAACCAATGTCGCCATTCCTCCAGTGCCAACTTAATGGCCAACAATTCACGATTGCCGACATCATAATTACATTCGGCAGATAAAAAAAATTTTAGAAAAAAATGCACAAGGATGTAATTTTTTGCTCCTTGGGTCTTTCTAAGAAAGGATGGCGCCAGCACCGATATCTGAAGCGTCCACCTCTACAATGATCGGAAGTTCCGGATCAGGATGTCTCAGCACTGGAGAAGAAATGAAAGCAGCTTTGAGTGCCGAGAAACTCGCCAATGCCTCGGAAGGCCAATTTGCTGGGTTAGCTCCCTTTCGAGTGAGGGCAGTGATAGGAGCCACTAACGAGGAAAAAGAATCAATAAACCTACGGTAATAATTTGCGAATCTGAGGAACCTTTGGATCGCCTTCAGATTAGTAGGGAGGACCCAATCCTGGATTGCTCGAACTTTGGCAGGGTCCATTGCGAATCCTGATGAGGAGATAATATATCCCAGGAATGACACAGTGGCCACCTCAAATTCGCATTTCTCCCTTTTTGCATATAGGTGATGTTCCCGTAATTTCAGCAGAACTTAGCGAACATGGTGACGGTGCTGAAGTAAAGACTCAGAGTAGATTAAAATATCATCCAGATACACAACTACTGTTTTACCCAGGAATTCTCGTAAAACGTCGTTGATCAGGTCCTGGAAAACCGCCGGAGCGTTGCATAACCCGAATGGCATCACGAGATATTCATAATGTCCCGACTGGGTATTGAAAGCAGTCTTCCATTCATCCCCTTTCTTGATTCGAATAAGATTGTAAGCCCCTCTGAGGTCAATCTTCGAAAATATAGTAGCAGATTTTAATTGATCAAATAACACCGAAATCAACGGTAACGGGTACATATTCTTAATAGTGATGTTATTCAGTCCACGGAAATCAATGCATGGTCTAAGACTGCCATCTTTTTTTGACACGAAAAAGCAACCTGCGCCTACGGGAGATTTAGAAGGACGTATGAATCCTTTTTTCAGGTTTTCCTCCACGTATAGCTCCATGGCCTGAGTCTCCGGAATGGACAAGGAGTATAACCGCCCTTTGGGCAACTTGGAACCCGGGACTAAATCAATGGTGCAGTCATATTCTCGATGTGGTGGAAGGGAATCAGCTTTCCTTTTGCAGAACACATCGGTGAAGTCCTGGTAGGGTAACGGCAAGAAGTCTGGACTAGGCAGTAGTATTCTAAGCGGCAGGGTCAAGCAAGACGAGGAACACTCGGGACTCCAACGAGTAATCTCTCCACTTTTCCAGTCAATAAGGGGATTATGACTGCGAAGCCAGGGATACCCCAATATAAAAGGAGCAGAGGGACAAGTAATAAGATAGAAGGAGAGCTCCTCCGTATGGAGGACTCCTACAGACAACCAAACCATTGGAGTCCTAGCGAGAATCCTTCCCCCAGGCAAGGGGTTACCATCCAAACCACATGTGATGCTTGATCCTAACTTGATATGCGGAATATCAAGCGTCTGAGCCAAATGTATATCCAGGAAATTACCAGCCGCACCACTGTGTCACTCACCAGACTGTGAGTGCTTCTTCCCGTGTGTTTAGGAACAGTGGCCGTCCACCATCCTGAGGGTCTGCGCATGCGCAGCCCTTTCAAAACCTTCAGTACCTGTTCCTTTAACTTAATTGGCTGATCAGGCAACACTCCCTATTTAAAGCACCTGCTGTCCATACCTCGTTGCCTGATCTTGGAGTCTCATTCCCCATGAGCCTCTGAAGGTGTTCCTGTGTTTCCTCGTGTATTCAGCGCTGCTGATTCCTGTGGTTTCCAGACCACTTCTACTCCTGTGGTTTCCAGACCACTTCTACTCCTGTGGTTTCCAGACCACTTCAACTCTCCTGTGTTTCATCGTGACTGTTAGCTGATTCCTATCCGCTGCCTCCGTGCACTACAGTCTTCAGACCACTTCAACTCTCCTGTGTTTCATCGTGACTGTTAGCTGATTCTTATCCGCTGCCTCCGTGCACTACAGTCTTCAGACCACTTAAACTCTGCTGTGTTTCATCGTGACTGTTAGCTGATTCCTATTCGCTGCCTCCGTGCACTACAGTCTTCAGACCACTTCAACTCTCCTGTGTTTCATCGTGACTGTTAGCTGATTCCTATCCGCTGCCTCCGTGCACTACAGTCTTCAGACCACTTCAACTCTCCTGTGTTTCATCGTGACTGTTGCTGATTCCTATCCGCCGCCTCCGTGCACTACAGTCCTCAGAACACTTTAACTCTCCTGTGTTTCATCGTGACTGTTTGGCTGATTCCTATCTGCTGCCTCCGTGCGCTACAGTCTTCAGCTCATCTCAACTCTCCCGTGTTTCCTCGAGACTGCTACAACTGATTCCTATCCGCTGCTCTCCGTGCTCAACAGTTCCAGCTCAGCTCTACTCTCCCGTGTTTCATCGTGGCTGCACCTGCTGGTTGCTATCCGCTACCTCCGTGTACCTGCAGAGTCCTGCTGGCTGCTACTCCTCAGTTCTACTCGTGTCTGCAGCAGCTGATCCGCTCTCAGTGCTTCTCAGTGTTCCTGCTGGTCTCTACTCGCCAGTCTGCATCGGATCTGCGCCTCACTGCTTTCATCTCGTCTAGACCATCGCTACTCTTCAGGGTCCTCCAGGAGTCCAGTTCTACATACTACTGCTTCCTGAGTATTTGTTCCCCTGCTGGTCTACCTACCTGGGCGCTGCACCTACTTGATTACCGCTTCACCCTCCAGGGACTTCGCATCCTGCCGGCCTCCAGTCGTTCAGGTATCTCTGCACTCCTGTCTGACAGCCTGCTCCTGAACCATGGTATGCATACTTCTCATTGACTGTGTTGGTGTATTGCATATCTTGCTGGACTGAGTTGTTCTCCTCTGGAGCTTACTATCCGCTGAGACTTTTGCCATCATTGACTTTGTTATCTTTTGCCCGGATAGTTTCTATGACTTTGTATTATTGCAGTGCTGTTCAGTCATTACTATATTGTGCATGTCATTGTGGATCAAGTTCAAGGTGCCCGTGTATCCTCTGTATTGCAGTCTCTCCCCGTGCTCCTCCTCACATATATATTCAGTGGTACAACTTGCTAGAGGCAGACCACTGATTCCTGTTTCCAGTGTCACCTGTTCCAGTGTCCTCTCACATAGCAGTGGTACAACTTGCTAACGCAGACCACTGACTTCCCGGATACCTTCACCTGGATCCCATTCCTTCACCCAGACAGCGGTACAACTTGCTAAACGCAGACCGCTGACTCTCATCACTTCCTCGTTTCTGTTGGATATTCCTCCTCACTATAGCAGTGGTACAACTTGCTACCGCAGACCACTGACTACCCTCACGTGTCCTTTGTCCATTCAGTTCCTCGTGTATTACTACATATATATTACCAGTGCTGCTAGTCATAGACTTTCCCGAGCATCTCTATCATCAGCTGTCTCCTGTTCCGTGATCACCCCGCTACCAGAGTACCATATTACCACCTATACTGCTCTGGTAAGCTTATCACCTGGTGATCCCTGGGTAAAGACTCCTAGTGCCCGTGACACACTGTCAAGAAAAGCTTTCAGGTCCATGGATCTCCCACGGAAAGTTAGACGTCCAGGGACTAATAAGGGACCTGCACTTAGGTTTTGGAGTTTCCCGGCTTGTTGGGACATGAACGAACTAAGTGGCCTGGTTGACCACAATACATACACAGGCCTAGTGAGCGTCTTCTGGAGCGTTCCTCCGGAGGCAAGCGGTAAGCACCCAACTGCATGGGTTCAGAGGAATCAGGCAAAGTGTTATCGAAGCTAATGAAAACGTCCATAGGAGCAGAGGACTCCCGTTCAGCCTTCCTCTCTCTGATTCGACGATCAATTTTTATAACAAGTTGCATCAAGTTCTCCAGCGTGTCGGATATCGGATAGTGGACTAAGGAATCCTTAATCTGCTCAGTAAGTCCTAAGCGAAATTCACTTCGCAATGCTGGATCGTTCCAGGCGCTATCAGTGGACCATCGCCAAAATTCCGCACAATACTCTTCTGCTGAGCGTTCGGAGATGAGACTCAGCTGAGGCTACCCTGTCCGGGTCATCGTACAATAACCCCAGAGCTTGGAAAAAGGCATCCACTGACTGCAAGGCTGGGCTTGTTGAAGGCAAGGAGAAGGCCCAAGACTGAGGGTCACCCTGGAGTAAAGAGATAATGATCCCTACCCTTTGTTGTTCAGAACCAGAGGAACGTGGTTTCAGACGAAAGTACAACTTGCAGCTCTCTTTGAAATTACGGAAGGCTGGCCTGCTTCCAGAGAATCGGTCAGGCAAATTCATCTTAGGCTCCGGTGTGTCACCAGCGGGAACTTGCTGGAGCTGCAGGTCTCTAGAAGCCCCTTCTTGGACTACCAGGCGCTGGGATAAATTCTGCACCACTTGGGAAATCGCCTGTATCTGGTTGGCCAGAATCTAGGCTGGGGACAGATTCGACTCCTCGCTGTCCATGGCCGTATGATACCAATCTTCCTTGGCCGGTTCTAATGTTAGGAACTCCCAAGCCAGTACAGTGAAACTCGGGGACTACTCTGAAGGCCCGGTGTTCGCTGGACCCCCTAGTGGTGGGGACAGACTGGGCCGCGGGCCGACCGAGGGTCGAGTAACGTATACTGACTTAAAGGAGTACCCAGGAGTGGAGTGATTGGCGGGCTGCAGTTAAGAAGAATCCTAGGTCAAAGGGTCACAAGCACAGATGCAATATCCAGAGACAAGCGAAGGGTCAGACACACAGGCAGAGAAGCAAAATCCGAAATCCAGGCAAAAAGGTCGAGGTCAGAAGAAAAGGGTCACAGGTCCAAGAACAAGCAGGGGTCAAAACACGGGTAGTCAAATCCAAGGTAGCAAGAACCAAACGGACAGCACAAGCAGGTAGCAGGACTGAGGACAGAACGCTATAACCGGCAGTGAGGCTGCAGACCTCACTGCCTTAAATGTACAGGTGAGCCAATCAGAGTCTAGCTCTGCAAATACTCCCAGGAGCTGACTGATGAATTAATTACAGCCTAATAGCCAGCAGGCTATTAGATCCCTCTGCGCACGCGCCTGGCTGTCCCCTGTTGCCGGGACGCGGCGCTACACTGCTGGGCTTTCGGCCGTTGCCTCAGCAACGGTCGGGAGCTAGAGGGAAGTGACATCCTGGTCGTCATGGTGACGGCCGGGACGCTGGGGCAGGCAGGAAGCGAGCCGCGGCGTGTCACTCACCGGACTGTGAGTGCTTCTTCCCGGACATTTAGGAACCGTGGCCGTCCGCTATCCTGAGGGTCTGCGCATGCGCAGCCCTTTCTAACCCTTCAGTGTATGTTCCTTTAACTTAATTGGCAGATCAGGCAACACTCCCTATATTAAGCACCTGTGGTGAATACCACGTTGCCTGATCTTGGAGTCTCATTCCCCATGAGCCTCTGAAGGTGTTCCTGTGTTTCCTCGTGTATTCAGCGCTGCTGATTCCTGTGGTTTCCAAACCACTTCTACCTACTGTGGTTTCCAAACCACTTCTACTACTGTGGTTCCCATACCACTTCTACCTTCCTGTGTATCATCGTGACTGTTAGCTGATTCCTATCCGCTGCCTCCGTGCACTACAGTCTTCAAGCCACTTCAACTCTATCATTTATCATCGTGACTGTTAGCTGATTCCTATTCGCTGCCTCCGTGCACTACAGTCTTCAAGCCACTTCAACTCTATCATTTATCATCGTGACTGTTAGCTGATTCCTATCCGCTGCCTCCGTGCACTACAGTCTTCAATCTACATCTACTCACCTGTGCATCACCGTGACTGTTAGCTGATTCCTATCCGCTGCCTCCGTGCACTACAGTCTTCAACCTGCAACTCGTCTGTGTTCCATCATGACTGTTAGCTGATTCCTATCCGCTGCCTCCGTGCACTACAGTCTGCAACCTGCAACTCGTCTGTGTTTCATCGTGACTGTTGGCTGATTCCTATCCGCTGCCTCTGTGCGCTTCCGTCTTCAGCTCATCTCAACTCTCCCGTGTTTCCTCGAGACTGCCACTACTATTGCTATCCGCTACTCTCCGTGATCATCAGTACCAGCTCAACTCTGCTCTTCCGTGTGCCATCGTTACTGCACCTGCTGGTTGCTATTGGCTACCTCCGTGTGTCCGCAGAGTCCTGCTGCCGCTTCTCCTCATCTCTACTCGTCCTTCAACTGCTGATCCACTCTCCATGCTTTCCTGTGTTCCCGCTGGTCTCTACCCGCCTGTCAACATTGGATTCGTGTCTCACTACTTATCTCCCCGCTAGACCATCGCTATTCTTCAGGGTCCTCCAGGAGTCCAGTTCCACACTCTACTGATTCCTGTGTATACGTTTCCCTGCTGGTCTACCTACCTGTGCGCTGCACCTACTTGACTACCGCTTCACCCATCCAGGGACTTCGCTTCCTGCCGGCCTCCTGCCGTTCAGGTATCTCTGCACTCCTGTCTGACATCCTGCTTCTGAACCACGGTATGCATACTTCTCATTGACTGTGCTGGTGTATTGCATATCTTGCTGGACTGTGTTGGTTCTTCTCTGGAGTTTGCTATCCGCTGAGTCTACTGCCATCATTGACTGTGTTATCTTGTGCCGGATTACCTCAAGAGACTTTCTATTATTACAGTGCTGTTCAGTCATTTATATATTGTGCATATTATTGTGGATCAAGTTTAAGGTGCCTGTGTATCTCCTGTGTTGCAGTCTCTCCCCGTGCTCCTCCTCACATATATATTCAGTGGTACAACTTGCTAGAGGCAGACCACTGATCCCTGTTCCTTGTGTCACTTGTTTCAGTATCCTTTCACATAGAAGTGGTACAACTTGCAAACGCAGACCACTGACTCTCCGGATACCTCCACTTGGATTCCATTCCTTCACTCAAGACAGCGGTACAACTTGCTATCCGCAGACCGCTGACTTTCATCACCTCCTCGTTTCTGTTGGACATTCCTCCTCACTATAGCAGTGGTACAACTTGCTACCGCAGACCACTGACTACCTTCACGTGTCCTTTGTCCATACAGTTCCTTGTGTATTATTACCTCCATATTACCAGTGCTGCTAGTCATAGACTTTCCTGAGCATCTCATCATTTGCTATTTCCAGTTCCGTGATCACCCTGCTACCAGAGTACCATAATACCACCTATATTGCTCTGGTAAGCCTATCACCTGGTGAACCCTGGGTAAAGACTCTTAGTGCCCGTGACAGTAAGATCAGGCCATGACAGACCCAGATACGGAACCTACAGCCAAGGAGATGCTGCAGCATCTGGTCAACCGTGTGGAGCAACAGGATGCTCGCCAACAGCTGTTACTTCAATGTTACCAATCGTTAACCTCCCAAGGAACATCTGGACAGACTGTTACAGCTAATATTGAAGCTCCTGTGCTTTCCTCCGTTTCCCCAGTGCCATCCCAGGTGTCTACAGCTTCCACGCTTCACCTGCCTACTCCGTCAAAGTACGATGGAGACCCCAAAACTTGTAGGGGTTTCCTTAACCAATGCTCAGGGCATTTTGAGCTCCAACCTCAAAATTTTTCTACCCATTGTTCCAGAGTGGCCTATCTTATCTCATTGTTTTCTGGACAAGCTTTGGCTTGGGCCTCCCCTCTGTGGGAGAGAAATGATCCAATACTACAAGATAGTGCCAAATTCATTTCTACGTTCCGAAGTGTGTTCGATGAACCAGGTCGTGTGACCTCCGCTGCTTCCAGCATTCTTCGTTTACGACAAGGTCCTCATACAGTAGGCCAGTACGTCATTCAATTTAGGATCTTAGCCTCTGAACTTCAGTGGAACACTGAAGCATTAATTGCCGCCTTCTGGCAGGGGCTCTCCGATAAAATTAAAGATGCACTGACTACCCAAGAGCTTCCTTCGTCACTAGAAGATTTGATCTCTCTTTGCCATCGTGTAGACATGAGATTTCGTGAAAGAGAATCTGAGAAAACAACTTCTGTTAAAGCACCTCTTCGTTCAACCCCTCAATTTCGTCCAGCTTCACCTTCTGTGATTCCCATGGAGATAGGACGTTCCAAATTATCTTTAGAAGAGAGGAAACGAAGAGTCAAGAATAGACTCTGTATCTATTGTGCTGATTCCACACATATGCTCAGCTCTTGCCCTAAGAAATCGGGAAATGCCAGGCCCTAACTAGTTCTGGAGAGGTGAAGTTAGGGTCCCTGGAGTCCTCTCCATCTTCTAGGAAATTAAAAGTCTGCGCTTTTGATGTTACGATTTCCTTTGCTACCAAATCCTTTGAGTCACAGGCATTGATTGATTCTGGAGCAGCAGGAAATTTCATTTCTAAATCCCTAGTGAATCAATGGTCTCTACCAGTGATTACTTTAAAAACACCGATTACTATGAATGCTATAGATGGATCACGTCTCATCAATGGTCTCATCACCCAGAGTACGTCTCCAGTAACACTTCAGATTGGTGTGCTGCACCATGAAGAAATTTCGTTTTTAATCCTTCCAGTTACGACAAGTCCGATTGTCTTAGGCCTTCCATGGCTTCAGTGTCACTCTCCCCAGATTGACTGGCGCACTCCTCAAGTTATGTCTTGGGGAGCTGAATGTCATCATCGTTGCCTTTCTCAAGTTATTCCTCTTAGAGTACAGCAATCTTCCATCTCATCTTCCTCACCGGGACTCCCTCCGCAGTATGCTTCATTTGCCGATGTGTTTGATAAAGCTCAGTCTGAACGTCTTCCTCCTCATCGTTCTTGGGATTGTCCGATCGACCTTCTACCTGGCAAGACTCCTCCCAGGGGTCGGGTCTATCCACTTTCTTTACCTGAAACTCAAGTAACATCTGAGTACATCCAGGAGAATCTCCAGCGAGGGTTTATTCGACCTTCCACCTCTCCCGCTGGAGCAGGGTTCTTCTTCGTTAAAAAGAAGGATGGATCACTACGCCCCTGCATAGATTTTCGTGGACTCAGCGCCATTACTATCAAGAATCGGTATCCCATTCCGCTGATCACTGAGCTATTCGATCGCATCAGGGGAGCTCGGATCTTTACTAAGTTGGATCTTCGTGGTGCCTACAATTTAATTAGAATCCATTCCGGTGACGAATGGAAGACAGCGTTCAACACCAGAGATGGGCATTACGAGTATCTAGTAATGCCTTTCGGGTTGTGCAATGCCCCCGCTGTTTTCCAAGGCTTCATCAATGAGATCTTTCGGGACTTATTATATGTATGTATCGTTGTCTACCTGGACGACATATTGATCTTTTCACAGGACCTGCCTTCTCATCACCAACATGTGGCAGAGGTCCTCTCCAGACTACGGAAAAACTCATTGTTCTGTAAATTAGAAAAATGTTCATTCGAGTTGCCCCAGATTCCATTCTTGGGGTATATAGTTTCCGGAGTTGGCCTGAAGATGGATCCAGATAAGGTGAATGCTGTACTACATTGGCCCCAGCCAACTACTCTTCGTGCTATCCAGCGTTTTTTAGGTTTTGCCAATTACTATAGACGCTTCATTCAAGACTTTTCATCCATTGCCTCTCCTATTGTGGCCCTGACTCGTAAAGGGGCTAATACTAAGCAATGGTCATCTGAGGCTCTCCAAGCCTTTCAAATTCTCAAAGAGTCCTTCTCCTCTGCTCCCATTCTTCGACAGCCTGATGTGACACTTCCCTTCTTCCTAGAAGTAGATGCCTCTAATGTGGGCTTAGGAGCCATTCTCTCCCAACGCTCGGAGCAACAAAAATTCCATCCTTGTGCCTTTTACTCTCGGGGTCTCCTGCCTGCAGAGAAAAATTATACTATCGGGGACAAGGAGTTGCTGGCTATCAAAGCTGCATTAGAGGAGTGGAGATACTTATTGGAAGGAGCTCGCCATCCGGTGACGATTTTCACGGATCATAAGAACCTGTCATATCTACAGTCTGCTCAATGCTTGAACCCTCGTCAAGCAAGATGGTCTCTTTTCTTTTCTCGTTTTGAATTAATTATAACCTTCAAACCAGCTGCTAAGAACAAAAAAGCTGACGCTCTATCTCGAGCTTTTGTGACGTCCTCTGACGTTGAAGAGGTTCCCAACCATGCTATTCTAGACCCCAAATGTATCTCGCTGGCTGCTTCATCCACCAAAATGCTACCATTTGGGAAGACCCTCGTGCCTCCTACTCTGAGGAGGAAAATCCTTTCGTGGTTCCATGCATCTCGTTTTTCTGGACACGCCGGTGAACACAAGACCCTTGAGATTCTCTCTCGAAGTTACTGGTGGCCTTCAATGAGGAGAGACGTCAAAGAGTTTATTGCTTCCTGTGATTTATGTTCTCAGTTCAAATCCTCCCGCAGAACCCCAGCAGGGTTGCTGCGACCACTACCCATTCCGTCCAAGCCTTGGACCCATATTAGTATGGATTTCGTTACTGATTTGCCACCTAGTAAGAATTATAATACTATTTGGGTAGTGGTAGACAGATTTTCGAAGATGGCTCATTTTGTCCCTTTGTCTGGTTTGCCTCCCTCGTCTACTCTGGCTGAACATTTCATTAAAGAAATCTTTCGTATCCATGGATGTCCGTCTGAGATTGTGTCAGATAGAGGAGTACAATTCGTTTCCAGATTCTGGCGGGCCCTTTGTAAAACCTTGGGCATACGATTAGCACTCTCATCTTCTTACCATCCGCAATCTAACGGACAAACTGAACGGGTCAATCAAGATCTCGAGACCTTTATAAGGATGTTCTCTTCAGCCAATCAAGACAACTGGGTAGAATTGCTTCCTTGGGCTGAATTCGCCCATAACAACATGTACCATGAGTCATCATCCAAAACTCCATTCTTTGTGGTCTACGGTCACCATCCGTCTTTTCCGGAATTTCCTGCCCTCCCTCCCACCCAAGTTCCTGCTGTGGAGACTGCTTGTCAGACCTTCAAAAATATCTGGTCTCAGGTCAAAACCTGTTTAAAGAAGACATCTAACAAATATAAGTCTTTCGCAGATAAGAAGAGGAGGGCTATTCCACCACTAAAAATTGGAGATCGTGTCTGGTTATCTACCAAAAATATTCGTTTGAAGGTTCCATCTATGAAATTCGCTCCTCGTTTTATTGGTCCATATAGGATCATTCAAGTAATCAATCCAGTGTGTGTTAAACTTCTTCTTTCTAAGAATCTTCGGATTTCCAATGCCTTCCATGTGTCCTTGCTCAAACCTCTCATCATCAACCGTTTCTCGACTCCTCCTTCAGCACCTCAGCCAGTTCAAGTTCATCAGGAGGAAGATTTCGAGATTACTGAGGTATTGGATGCAAAAATTTCGCGAGGAGTTCTCCGTTTCCTCGTTCATTGGAAGGGCTTTGGTCCTGAAGAGCGTTCATGGATCAAAGATGAAGATCTTAATGCTCCAGCTCTTCTGAAGAAGTTTTATTCCAAAAATCCGGACAAGCCCGGTTCCAGGCATCTGTGCCCACCTTTAAAAGGGGGGGTACTGTCACTCACCGGACTGTGAGTGCTTCTTCCCGGACTATTTAGGAACCGTGGCCGCCCGCTATCCTGAGGGTCTGCGCATGCGCAGCCCTTTCTAACCCTTCAGTGTATGTTCCTTTAACTTAATTGGCAGATCAGGCAACACTCCCTATATTAAGCACCTGTGGTGAATACCACATTGCCTGATCTTGGAGTCTCATTCCCCATGAGCCTCTGAAGGTGTTCCTGTGTTTCCTCGTGTATTCAGCGCTGCTGATTCCTGTGGTTTCCAAACCACTTCTACCTACTGTGGTTTCCAAACCACTTCAACTACTGTGGTTCCCATACCACTTCTACCTTCCTGTGTATCATCGTGACTGTTAGCTGATTCCTATCCGCTGCCTCCGTGCACTACAGTCTTCAAGCCACTTCAACGCTATCATTTATCATCGTGACTGTTAGCTGATTCCTATCCACTGCCTCCGTGCACTACAGTCTTCAAGCCACTTCAACTCTATCATTTATCATCGTGACTGTTAGCTGATTCCTATCCGCTGCCTCCGTGCACTACAGTCTTCAATCTACATCTACTCACCTGTGCATCACCGTGACTGTTAGCTGATTCCTATCCGCTGCCTCCGTGCACTACAGTCTGCAACCTGCAACTCGTCTGTGTTTCATCGTGACTGTTGGCTGATTCCTATCCGCTGCCTCTGTGCGCTTCCGTCTTCAGCTCATCTCAACTCTCCCGTGTTTCCTCGAGACTGCCACTACTATTGCTATCTGCTACTCTCCGTGATCATCAGTACCAGCTCAACTCTGCTCTTCCGTGTGCCATCGTTACTGCACCTGCTGGTTGCTATTGGCTACCTCCGTGTGTCCGCAGAGTCCTGCTGCCGCTTCTCCTCATCTCTACTCGTCCTTCAACTGCTGATCCACTCTCCATGCTTTCCTGTGTTCCCGCTGGTCTCTACCCGCCTGTCAGCATTGGATTCGTGTCTCACTACTTACCTCCCCGCTAGACCATCGCTATTCTTCAGGGTCCTCCAGGAGTCCAGTTCCACACTCTACTGATTCCTGTGTATACGTTTCCCTGCTGGTCTACCTACCTGTGCGCTGCACCTACTTGACTACCGCTTCACCCATCCAGGGACTTCGCTTCCTGCCGGCCTCCTGCCGTTCAGGTATCTCTGCACTCCTGTCTGACAGCCTGCTTCTGAACCACGGTATGCATACTTCTCATTGACTGTGCTGGTGTATTGCATATCTTGCTGGACTGTGTTGGTTCTTCTCTGGAGTTTGCTATCCGCTGAGTCTACTGCCATCATTGACTGTGTTATCTTGTGCCGGATTACCTCAAGAGACTTTCTATTATTACAGTGCTGTTCAGTCATTTATATATTGTGCATATTATTGTGGATCAAGTTTAAGGTGCCCGTGTATCTCCTGTGTTGCAGTCTCTGCCCGTGCTCCTCCTCACATATATATTCAGTGGTACAACTTGCTAGAGGCAGACCACTGATCCCTGTTCCCTGTGTCACTTGTTTCAGTATCCTTTCACATAGCAGTGGTACAACTTGCTAACGCAGACCACTGACTCCCCGGATACCTCCACTTGGATTCCATTCCTTCACTCAAGACAGCGGTACAACTTGCTATCCGCAGACCGCTGACTTTCATCACCTCCTCGTTTCTGTTGGACATTCCTCCTCACTATAGCAGTGGTACAACTTGCTACCGCAGACCACTGACTACCTTCACGTGTCCTTTGTCCATACAGTTCCTCGTGTATTATTACCTCCATATTACCAGTGCTGCTAGTCATAGACTTTCCTGAGCATCTCATCATTTGCTATTTCCGGTTCCGTGATCACCCTGCTACCAGAGTACCATAATACCACCTATATTGCTCTGGTAAGCCTATCACCTGGTGATCCCTGGGTAAAGACTCTTAGTGCCCGTGACACGGCGGCTGTGAGTACCGCCGCGGCTCGTGACAGATGCCTGCTCAAGTCCGAATATTACTGGACTGGCATTGCTGGATGTACCTCTCTTTAACTATGGGGTCAACGTACTTATGGACGTAATGCTACTCAGACAATAGTCCCTCGCGCTTTCTCCAAGCTCCAAGGTTTCCAAATTTTCCTTTACCCCTGAATTGAGCAGAGTGATTGGCTGGACCGATTGTGCTACTAACTTCTCCTTCATCCCCAACTTCTCCTTCACTACCTAAACCAGCCTCTGTCACCTGTCCACAATTAAAAGAATTGACTGTCTTGAAAAGAGAATGAAATGAAAGAAACACAGAACAGGAAAAATACAACTTCATGCTGGACAACTGTCTTAGTCTTTGGCTCAGGTGCTACTAACTGCATTCGAGGCCTCCCAGAACAGATTCATGAGTGCCCTTGGACCCTTCTCTGGGTGTTGGCTCCTCTGCAGTGGGTGGAATGTGTACCAGTGTGTCTCTGCTACCCTTGAGGTCGTGATGCTGGTAGCCTTCACTTGGTACCTGTCTGTCAAATAACCTGAGCCTAGGAAATTATTGTTCCACAACTTACTCTCCCGGTCCAACGTCCTTACAGTTATTGTAACTTTTCAGGAGACAATGTGTTGAACGTTCTCGGTTGCCGTCTCACTATTTACCTCTCCTCTCAAGGTCTAGACCAGACTCTCAGTTACAAACTCATCACAAGAAAAGTTATAAACATTTCAAAAGTCAACTTGTCAGGAGGCAGCTCAGGAATGATCTTGATAGTGGGGAGGACTAGTGGCCAAAGCTACCAGCCACTTCAATCAAGTTCCATTCTATTCAATTCGTTCTAACTAGTACCGTTACTTTATGTTCACACTGGTTTGTAGCTAATCAAAAGTATGTAATTTATTACCACTACTCATACATTATACATTTATTATCAATAACATGAATACCCCTATCACCTATTATAACTCTATGGCTATCACATTGAATAACAAAAGCTTTGAGTATGACATAGTAATACATTAGACACATTTCAATAAACCTTTACCCAGATATATTTCATCGGTACACCAGTGTATACTTGAGGATCCTGCAAGGTGGTAATTGGATGACGTGGATTTATTTTACATGGAGAAAGTCCATCTGCAGGAGGGATATGGGATGGCTCTATTGGTATCATCTTCCTCGACATTCTCTCAATCAAGACAGGACGTTGCCTTCCTACTATCTTGAGAAGAAATGTCTGGTGCACCCCAATATACTCTTATCAGCTTGCACATACCTTCTGTACCCAGCTGAACCAGACCATATGCTGCCTCCGCTAGGTCTGGAAGATACACTCTGGGAGCTACTGGTCTACCTTGTCCATCTCTCCAGGGTCCGCCAGACTCCTAACCACATCTCTTCAGCTTCCAGTCAGTTTATTCTTCAGGTAACACAAATCTTCATATATTAACTAATATGTGTATGCGTTCGTGTGTGTGTGTGTGTGTGTGTTCACATTTTAAAACAATACAATGAAAAACAAAACAAAACATAGATTTGTCAGCTGTCACATAAAAACCTGCTGTCTATTTGACAGCTATGTTCGCCCTGGTGTGACAGCTATGTATAGTCGTGTGTGTAAGTGTGGATTTTACTAGCAGCTACTTCAGTTGGTATCTGTGTCACTGTATCAAATCCTCTATGTAATGTCCTACTCATGTGCTGGTATTGCTATAAAAAGATTTTTCAGTCACCTCAACGTCGCCCCCTAGACTAGAAAAATGCTGAAGACCAATGTATATCAATTTTCTCTCTGCCAACTCACATGCCATTTTCAGTACTCCATGTTCAGCTACTTGGCTAAGTGAGAAGGGCAAAGGGGTCTATCTCTATAACACTTTCTTCAAATATAACTAGAGATGCTCACTGACCCCCGTGTTTTGGTGTTGGTTTTGGCTTTGGATCTGGATTACTGTCATGTTTTGGTTTTGGTTTTGGTTTTGCCAAACCGTCATTGCGTGTTTTGGTTTTGTTTCGTTTTGTTTTGCTATTTTTTAAAAAAATACAATTTTTTTGGTCTAAAATAACCTAATTTAGTGCTCCACTAGTTTCTTGGATAAGTGAGGTAATTCTAAAGGTAATAAATTATGAAAAAAACAGTTTAATCCCTGGTAGGTCGTCCTTAATGCGAACACTTGCCTGCAAATTATACAGACAAACCTGGTTGTCTACCTCCTCCATCTTTGATTATTGGCAATGTAGCCATCGTCTTTGGGTGTATATTACACCCTCCACTTATAGTTGAATAGAAAAAAAGCAGCCTGCATAGACTGTGGAATTAGAAAGTAAAAATAAATGGACCACGGTAGTTTGGTGGCTATCTATGCCCCACCCGCCCTCTACTTGTAGTTGAATACAAAAAAGCAGCCTGCATAGACTGTGGAATTAGAAAGTAAAAATAAATGGACCCGGTAGTTTGGTATCTGTCTGCATCAGACCCCCTCTCCACTAGGAGTAAAATAGAAAACTATTTAGCCGTTATAGAGTCTATAATATAAATAGAAATTGAGAAAGGCAATTTGGTATCTGTCTGCATCATAATCATCAACATCATCATTAGTGCCAAAACATTAGGACATTCAGCGCATAAAAGTTCCCATAGAAAACAAATGGTTAACAACAATCCATAATCACAATTCCATTCTTATAACAGGGTGATTATTTCTGTGACATAGATGTAGTCTCTTTCAAAGTGATTGAGCCCTTCCCGTTACCTTCCGTGGGAAATATTACAAATGGATTCCTACCAGAGATCCTGATGTTATCAGCATATAGGATATCCAGCGGAATCCTCTGGATGTCAAACAGATCTTTGGAATATCACCACTTTTCCACCTTTTTATAGTCCTCCAACCGATGCTCACATCTATATGTCGTATTCAGCTATGGTCATGATGTGTATATAGCAGGAGAGAGTGCAGGACACTGTCTTTCCTCTGACTAACAATGAGTGCCCTCGTCGCCTACACAAATCTCCCCCTCATCCTCTTCTAATTTAAAAGTGGCATCCTCAATTGGTGTATCACCGACTACACTCGGGCTGTTAAGGCACACATCAGCAGAACTGCTGAAAGGAACCTTCTTTATGGGTACACTGTCACTAACAGAATGCTCACGATTAGACATACCACTGGTGGATGGACTCTCCACAGGAATTGGTGTCATTTCTGATTCAGAGCATACATTATCCTCTAATGCCTTACTGTTTTCTTGCAGCTCTGCTCTCACGCGTAACAGTACTTGTGCACCACTTGTAGACGCCAAATTACTTGGTTTTGCTTTGTCACGAGTGTCCGTACAAGAAGAAGGCTCAGCCCCCAAGCCCTAGGGAATCCAGCCCAGCGCTGAACAGTCTAGGGTTGGTTAGTCATTATGGCAGGGGGACCCCTGCCGTGTGTCCCACTGCTATAGTGCCGCCAACCCTGGCTGGTTTGGCTGGTGCTGGTAAAGTGAAAATCGGGGGGACCCCACGCAAAATTTTTCCCCGATTTTCACGGGACCAGCACTAGTCAGACAGCCCTAGGGTTAAGCAGGAATAGCGGGGGGAACCCACACTTTTTTTTTTTTTACTTTTATCTATTCTTTAACATTTTAACACCAGGGCAGTGTAAAAGTGATGTGTTTGTACAACACGCTGCTATCAAGCAGTGTGTTGTATCTGGCGTGTTTTGAAGCAAACTCTCCTGAGTTTGCTAACTCGCAGCTTTATACATTTGAGAGCTGTATAGCTGCAGTGGCAAACAGTCGGGAGTTTGATCTCTGGCGATTTTGCAAATAGCGATTTTGACAGAAGCAGAACTCTGGCGATTTTGCATGAAATCTCAGCTTCATACATCTGCGAGTTTCAACTCTCCCGAGAAAATCGCTGGATTTGCAAAATCGCACTTTGATACATTTACCCCTATGTTTAGTTCTCACTTCTGTTGATCTAATCAATTCCACATAATCAAAAAACCACATTTTTTCTTTAACATTATTTAACACCTCTGACTCAAAACTACCTATGTTTGGGAAAGGTTTCACACACTCCCAGGTCATCTTGACCCATTTGTCGCAATTCACCGTTGCGTATGCACCATACTTTTCAAACATACGGAACCTCGCCGAACCAATTGGTCCTTCCTTAGGCAGCACAACATCAACCATCTCTAGCGTTTGCTTTGCACCCATTGTGAAAACAACGCTACGCAAAAAGGGCCTATTTAACTGTTCTCGTTTCAAACAGAGCCTACTAGAGATTCACAGTGGATGATTTAATCAGGCTACGCCACCCACCTCCTAACCGTGGACAATTTAATCAGGCTACGCCACCCACCTCCTAACACAGAAATATCACTATGGACAACAGAAATATCAGCTCCTTGATATCCTGGCTCAACACAAAATCTGTCGAGTATATTACTTAACTGGTAGCATCAGAGTTTACCCGCCTTACCAGCGTAATTCCTCCCGCATCTCCACCCAATTCACAATCACGGTTGCACAATAAACCATGCGGTCCAATCGCACCGCTTAGCTATACTAGCTATCGCTAAACTTTGCGATTACTATTGGGGAGTACGTTTCAAAAGCCTTTTTAACTGTTCTCGTTTCAAACAGAACTTTTGCTGCCGGTATACCTGCCATGTATATCTAACCTCGGTTCCAGGCCGCCTCGTTAGACGGCAACTGATATCCCTGTATCTTTCAACAGTAGATCAACTTTCACTTCAAAATCATACATTTCACAAACACATACACATTTTTCTGCGCAGAAAATAAATTTCCCAAACAATAGCACTATCTTTTCAGAGGTTTTACCAAGTGATTACACTATGCATATATAACAGACAATGAACACGACTGTTTAAACACGTGGCAACAATACCGGAAGTTCACATACGCAATGCAGGAAGTACACATACCCTATGCCATGCAATACCTTTTAAAACGCAAAACGACAATAAAAAGAAACATTTTTCTTTCTTGTCCCTAGATTCAAGTTAGCGTTCCTTCAGATTATGCAACAACGGACATTCGGTTTCTCAACACAGAATGAACAACAGGTTTTGAACACATTGCGTTTTTTCCCGGATGTGACGCGTCAATCTACCCTTTGTTGAGGAACCGAAATCCATAAGCGTTGCATCGCTTCCGGTAAGGTAACCTCGCCGCTAAGAGCCCCCAAATTATTAAAGTAATTCTATCGTTTTCAAATAAGCATTGCATAAGCGATTGTATTGGGTTTCCATAGCACAAAGTAATTTATTTTAGCAGATGTAAAATGTATTAATTCAATACATGATTATAATACAGTACATCCAATACCAAAAGATAACTACATACCGCTGCGCTCGCTTGCGCTAGATGGTACCAGTAGTGTTGGAATTGGATGTACATACAGGGAACTGCCTTTACTATACATTGCATCCGCCCCTTCCCCACCCCATACGCTCCCCGAATCATAGGCTGTCTTAGGTGTCATTAGCGCTAGAAGATGGAGTGGACGTTGCTGCATTCATTGACATATATTCCGGTTCTGGGTAATGCTCAAAGAGATTTTGCAGACAATATGCACAAAATCAGCAGATACGTGCCTTGATGAATCAGTACCCATGATTTTAATTCATGCTGGCTTATTTTGCAACAAGTTAGCACATCCCACATTTGTTATATGCATCAGTTGCACCACTATTTGTCAAAAGTATTCCTTTATATGAAGATTTAAAATGACATGGTTCTTAAGAGAACATATTATTCTGCATATGCATAGAATTGTGGAAAAAAGTGTGAGAAATATCAGTAGTCATTACAGATTTTTATGATGTTTACCAAAGCAAAGCCAATTTAATCTGTGTTTATTGTCAACAGAGAGAAGAATGAATACTGAGACTATAATTAAAATTAAAGTCTTTAAACATTTGGAATCATTTTTATGACCCTAAAATTATTCAGCTCACAGTGTTTTCATTCTACACTAACATCTGCATTTTCCTTTCTGTATTACTCTTCTGATTTAAAATTAAAGTATTGCTTTAGAGAGCATCCCTGTCTTAATGGCTGCTGTGTTGAAGCCCTTCATAAAATGTTGTAACAATATCACGTGATGTTTGACAGCAGCCATTAGCATGTCATTGAAGCACTGAGCAACAACAAGGGAGCATTAGCAAGAAATTAAACCATCAGAAGACATCTGATCTGTACTTGGAGAGAAATTACAATGTTGACTACTGAATAAACAATATATGTAACTAAATTTTATTTAATTGTTTGGGTCTTGTATGGCATACCAAATGGTGTGTATTTATTAAGTACTAATGCAGTGTTGGCTAACCTGTGACACTCCAGGTGTTGTGAAACTACAAGTCCCAAAAAAAGGGAAGAAGGAAAATAGGTTTATAAAGATGCACTAATTACTCCGTAATGCTAAGTATAATAGGGACCTGAAACATAAAACTTAACTTTTATTATTAATGATGTTTATAAAATGTATTTAAAACAGCGAAATATAGAACAGAATAAAATAGAAACATAAAATTGTAAATATGAAAGCTGGTGTCACTCACCGGGCCGTGAGTGCCTCTACTCTGGTGCGAGGTCCTCCATCTTTTCTACCTACACCTGTGTGGAATCGTGGCCGCTCGCTATCCTGCCATCTGCGCATGCGCAGGTCTCGCTATTAACTTCACCTGTCCATGGAGGTGATTGACAGAGCAATCACCTCACCCTATTTGAGGCACCTGCAACCCTAGGTAGGGGCCTGATCTTGAAGTCTCATTCCCAGTGAACTTCTATAGGTGTGTGCAGATCCCATACTGCTTCCAGCTTTACTCGTTTGTACAGTTTCCAGACTGTGTGCAGCTTTCTCAGACTACAGCTTTCACGCTGCTCCCATGTTCAACTCAGCGGTGGTTCCCATACCGCTACAACGCTATCATCTGATCGCTGATCGTGTCACAGCTTCCACGCTGCTCCCGGCTCCACTCAGCAGCGGTCCTCTTACCGCTCCAACGCTGACACTCTGCTGATCGTGTTACAGCTTCCACGCTGCTTCCCTGCTCAACTCAGCGGCGGTTCCCATACCGCTACAATGCTTCACCTCTCAGCTGATTCCGGATCTACACAACTGGGGTACAAGTACCCATATAGACTGTGTTACCGCATTGCTCCAGTTAGTACAAGCTGTCACTCAAGCTCGATATCTTCTCACGCTACTACTTGGCCTCATTGTGCTTAATCTGCTGTGATCAGCTTCTCCTCACTGCAAGGCACCAACTATATACAGACTATTCACTGTGCCTTCCAAGACATTGCTCTACTCGCGCTGTTCCCATACAGCCACAGTTTGCCTTTCAACTTCACTCTCCTGCACCTGGACAAGTCCTCACACCTTCACACAGCAGTGGTACAACTTGCTGCACGCAGACCACTGACTTCCCTGCTACATACCTGCACCTGGACAAGTCCTCCTATCACAGCGGTGGTACAACTTGCTACTCGCAGACCACTGACTTTCCTATTACCTACCTACACCTGGACCCGTTTCCTCACCATAGCGGTGGTACAACTTGCTGCACGCAGGCCACCGACTACCCTGCTACCTACCTGCACCAATCCTATTCTTCCCATCAGAGCAGTGGTACAACTTGCTGTACGCAGACCACTGACTCCTCCTCTACCTATCATCACCGATCCACGTCAACTCCTCGTGTCTACATTATCTTCAGTTCCAGTTTACAGCTCTAAGTCGTTGATTGCCTCAGACTATCTCTACTCTCCTGCTGTTGTGTCGCTCCAATCATTCACCTGCCTGCTTTGAGGTGCGTGCTATATCCCTGCCTCTCCAGCAGAGTGCCATCTGGTGAAACTCGGGTAGCAACTCCTAGTGCCCGTGACAGCTGGCCACGTCTCATTGCCTAATCATCAATCGTAAAGGGCAATAATATGTACAATACTCAATAAATAGTGATTGTTAATAATTCCCTTTACGAAATGTAACGGCAGTCCAAATATTCGGCATTTATATGCCTGTTGGGCAAGAAATAGACTTGTGAAGTCTAATTGTTATTGGATTAAATATTCACTGGATATGACTAGTGTAGCGCTACAATATCTTGTATAAGACAATGTTGCTACGAGATTGTCATATTGTAGCATTTATTATCCCATAGATGATTTGTAACACAAAGATGAAATAATAGTGAGAATGCGGATCTAAGGTATATGTCCGCAATCTCTTAATTGTATCTTGATAGTGGATTTTATATATTTCCTATCTAAATAAAGAGAAAAACAAGGACTAGAGATTGTATATCTCTTGTAAGGGTGATTAATACACCACAATATGATTATCATAAAAGGATAAGCATTATCTAAGTGAGTATGTGTTCTCATCAAACGGAGCACGGACATCGTGCCTCTACTATAAATTGTAGAAAAAATATATATGTATTCCACTTAATCATGAAAGTAATTCCCAAATAGGATTACAAGAAATGTGTTGCGATTGATAATTTTGTTCTTTAATTATTTACAGCTGAGGCTTTATGTAAGTATTGGGTAGACTAGAGTGTTAATGCGGGTAAACAAAATTGCTAGTAAACAAGTCGCAGGTCAAACTATATTGCATACTTTTGATGCATTTCATATCAGTGATCACCCTTCTGGGATCTTAGCAAGAATCTATGACTCTACCGAACATTCTGGGAGAGTAGGTTTCTATGTCTTAGGTTAGGTACATACTGGAGGTTTTTCAGCCAATTATCGGGACAATTACTCGATAAACGACAGCTCGCCCACATATCGCGTTAGTGTGTACACTCGCACAATGAACAATAATTGCTCCAAAGTGCCGATTGTCATTTTATTTGGTTCGTCGTACTGTTTAATAATCTCGTATCATTCACCTTACGATCATGTAGAGTGTATGCACTCATTGTCACGATCTTCATAGAGTTTACACAGTCATGATCTTTTCAGTCGATGCCGGCAATGACATGTCCTGGTGACTAAATGTAGAGAATGATCAATGGAAGAAAGGGAAACAGCGCTAAAGGACACTCTGGATTAGATATTATAAATATGAAAAATTGGTCAAAAACCAGGGCAGAATAAATAATACTTCAAACATTTAATAATGTGCATACATGTATTAAGGATCCGGCAATATAATAAAATGAAGAGATAATACTCCCAAACATAAAAACCGCAATCAATCGGGTCATATGAACACATAAATGTTGTTAAGCTGCATTAATATGGAAGCACATAAACCATATTTTCATATATATGGAATAGAGAAAATGGTATGGTAACAATAATAATGATGTTGAAGGTATTGGTAACCGGAATGTAGAGCCTAATAAAGTGTCCAGCAATAGATGGGAATGGCGAAAACCAACGGTACTCACGATCCCCTAGTCTCAGCTCAGTTCACGGCTCTCCGGATTTAAGTGCTTGTACAGCTATATGCTGTTAAGTGTTCACGGTGTCATAAAAAGCACAACCTCCTTGATGGTTGAATGTAGCGGCTTACTCCAGCGTGCAGCGATCAGCACGTGATGGTGTGCTGAAAAAACCTGCCCAGGCAGAAACAAGGAACCAGATGTCAGGTCCTTCACAAGTTAATTCCGTGTATCAAATATGTGTTCAGACTCCAAGTGATAAGCGGTAGTGGTATATCCCACAGCGATAGGAGACTCGTTTCGTCTCCGAGTGAGACTTTGGCTTGAGAAAGTCTCATTCTGAGATGAAACGCAGGAACAGATCATGCTCCTCCATTTTGCACTTAGTGAAGAAGCACATCTCCAGGCTCACTCTGAGAAATGTAATAATAAAACTTTCCACACATGTCGTAAAAACAGTCCCCATTCTCCCACACTCTCATGTCTACTATAACCCACAAACTAAGCAGCATTTTAGGAGACATGTATCTAATAAAAAGCATGTGGTACTAATGGTCTTTGATATGACATTGTGGCTCTTGCAATAGCTCCTCAAAAGATTTTTCCACCTCTTGTCATATAAAAGTGTTCTATTAGTTTGCATAGGTGACTCTTGGAGGTGTGAAACTTGAATTGTGCTGGGCAAACCATCACAGCGCTCCAGTGCAAAACCCAGGCATTTTGCAGTGTTTATTGGGTGCACTTCATATATTACCTCCGTTGATAGATCTCAAGTTGTATTTGCTTCAAGTCATCATTTTCACAGGCACAGCAATTAAGGATACACAGTCCTGTAATTTGATGGTAGTGGCTGATACCCAGGCACCAGCTCTAGTCTATTATCAGGCTTATATCATCTGCATTCTCCTTATCTGATGTTAGAAGTAGAAACTACAGGAGGGCGTTAATAATCTAATACTTTACAAAAACATGCTGCTCTTTTGTTTCTTTTTAAATCTTATTGAAAATATAAATAACTATAGACTAGAATAATGAAACATCTGATATACAGCAGGATATAATTTACCACATTTTTTTTTTTATGAATTTTCAGTAAACAACATAGTGTAATGATATTTTGTCTCTTTCACCCAAAGTATAGTACACGGATATGTTAACATACTCGCTGTTTACATTTAGCAATGCACATTTGTGTTTTTCAAAGACACTGTGTATGACACATGCATGAAAAATAGAAGCTATTCCTTGGTGCTGTTATCACTTTCATGTTTCGGTTGAAGTGGTTTGTTGTACATCTTTTGGAACATATAATTTTAAATAATTTCCATACAAAAAATTAAAAATGAGAGCTATAACCCAACCATAAATATGTGTACCATTCTCTAAATAATCTAAATAAATGACGATAAGGACAAAAGGGTAACAGTAATTTCACTTAAATGGCTTTTATGTGGGTTTAAAAGTCCTGCAGAGTATATATCAGATTTATGAACTGTTATATGCCAAATTGGAGTCATAGTACAATACTGGCACTGCAAGCAGATGTATACAACTGAACCAGCCTGAGCACAGCTCCAGCCAAATGTCATGTGAAGCAGAGATATGACAGCGTACAAATAAGGTTTATTGTTTTGAAAAACAGTTTGAAATAATAAACTTGAAAAATTATAAATCCATAGTTGATTATTTACTTTGAAAAACTCTGTTACTACTGTATTATACACATATGTATGTAGGGATCCCAAAGGTTAGGTCCTGCAATTGGGAAAAGTTAGATCCTGGTCTAATTCCTTCCTCAGTTTTCTGTTTGGGCCATGTTGTGTTTTCTATCATTTATATTTCATTTGTAATCGGCAAATGTGTTGCTAGGTCAAATATACTGACTAAAAGCAAGACCTATTAAAAAGTAAAGAAGAAAAGGCATCATCAGGGAACAATTTTAACTGAAAGTGGCAGAACCTGACAAGAGAAGTGATGGGGCAAATACAATAAAATAATCAAATGCGAGCAGCTATACTGCACAGACTCCATTCTGTACAGCTCCAGGATCCCAGACCCCCAAATAATTTAACATCAGGGATTCCCTGTCCCCGTGGTTCAAACCAGCCACAGCTGTACCCTAAACATAGACAAATCAAGTCGGACCTTGTCTACAACCTGTGTCCTGCACCTCACTACAAGTCAAGGACTCAAGTTGGCGGACCCTGTTTTTCAGCCTCTACATCTAGCCTTCAAGGATCCCAGTCCATCTAAAAACCCACAACAATCAATTTGAACCCCTGCAGCAATCTCAAACCCAGGAGCATGGCTTGGTTCATAGTGCTGAATAGGCGCCATCTTCCGTCCTCTCCACTGAATGGGACTTTGGTTCTCAGTGCAGACTAGTAGAGCCAAAATCTGCTGGCTTCCCTTACAAATCAAGGAGCCCTGTCTCTCCTACAGTCAGCATCTCCTCACCTGCAATATCAGGTAACTGCACCCAACTGGGAATCTGGAGGTAATTGAACATATTATATCACAAACCCAGCTAAATCAATCAGAAGTCCCCTTTACCCTCTTCACAACCAAACTTTCCTCCAAATCTCGCTAAGGAGACTGAACCAAAACTCCAGACTCATAACTGTCTTCTGCTACATTCTCTAGCTGTAGGTGTGTCTGTCTGATATTAAAACATATCATATTTCCAAACATTATAAGCTTGAGAGCAAGGCCTTCTTACCTCTTTGTCTGTCTGCATTACCCAGTATTGTTTTATTACTGTGTTTGTTCCTAATTGTAAAGCACTACAGAATTTGCTGGCATTATATAAATAAATGTTGATGATGATGATGATATATCTAACCAAAGTCTTATGTTCCTCCCTTGTGGAGAACTCAAAGTTTAGTACACTTTGAACTAGATATCACAGACTGAATACCTACTAATAGGACATGGCATGTTCTTTCTAGTTCTCAATGTCTATTTCTGAACTTCTGCTAGAACAAAGTATCCAAATCACTTACAGTCTTTTTTTCATGAATCCCTGCTATAATTCAGGCACCATGCCCTACACCATGCCCAAAGAAGCAAAAAAAAAATGCTCTGATCTTTCACGCTTCCTCCACAAAAAACAGGAAAACCCTCACAGTGTTATGTACTTGCCCTTAGATTTGCCCTCATTCAAGATGGCCATGATTACCTCATGAAGTTTCCATCTTGGATTTCTGTTATGAACTTGCCCTTACAATAGCCCTTATCCAAAATAGCCGGGACTGTCTCATGAAGATTCCATCTTGATTCTCATTTCCTGTTTGGGCCTAGAAAAAGCACTTCCTGTTTTGAAGCCGGTTTGAGTATTGTGTTTGTATCTGAACCAGATGCTTCCACAGAACCTTGCTCCCTCTTGTGATTTGGACTACAATTGCTTGATACTTCTACCATGCCTTTATCTGTCTTGAGACTTTGGACTTTTCTTATTGGACACTTGAGATTTATTTATATATCAAAATAAATCCTGTTTACTACAGAACTACCTGGCTCCTTGGGTTCCGTTTGTGATACTAGACGTGTGACACACAGGCCCATAGTCTCGGAATCCAAAGTGTAAGATCTCACCTCTATTACACAAAAAGACATCCTCCTTCTACTAAAATAGGTAAAAAAAAACAGAACCTTAGTCCAGTCCGAAGTACAGAGTGCCATCCAGTCTCTAAAAACCTAAATAACATTCATCAGTGATAGAATAGATCAATTATAAAGAAAGATGTAGGACATAAGTTCCTAACAGCAAGACGCAGAAGCAAACCAAATTCAACTTAAACAGGACTTCCTCCAACAGCAGGAAAAACAAGAAAATTAGGACCACAAGGCCAGAAGAAATAATATTTGAATTAAAGGAGTCCAAAAGTAAATTAAAGAACCCCCCCTTCCTCACTGAGTGACTATTTAAAGAGACTATTCAACCAGGGAATGCAATTCTCAGATTTCACCATTTTTTGCAAAATAAATGGTTATGAGAGAAGCCCATAAACAATATGAAATGACCTTTAAAAATGTATAACTCCAAATTTTTCAGGGTATTTCCCCTCTAACCTCAACAAGAACATGTAATTCAGACCCATCTGCATCCTTCTGTGGGACCAGAATCTAAACTATAGCTGGGACTACACATTTCAACTGCTTGTGTGGTACCAGAACAAAACTCATGCTGCCAAGAATGTGGAGGAAGCACAAACTTTCCTTAGCAAACATGGCCTTTGTATCCAGCTAATGTCTCCAGAGGGCCCAGTACCCATTAATTTAGAGAGTTCTCCACTGCTCCCGAAGAAAGTGCCTGTCTGAACCACATTCACCATAATTCCCAAGGCAGAGCCGACCAAGACCTGAGGGAGACAGCTAAGACTATTTTGTTTTACAACAGTTATGCCTTATGTAAACTCTTCTTTGGAGTAGTTCTGAACTTTGCCACTCAAACACCACACATTACTGAGTTAGGCACATAACTAAAGCCTTTAAATATTCATTTCACGTTGCCTTGTTATATTATACTCATGGCCTTAACAAAGAGACTGATATTGCTGTGCTACTACTATTAATAGGCTTATCTACTTAAATAATGCGCAATTGAGTCTTTTCTAAGAATATGCATAGGAAATATCAATATGCATTGTTATGTTAGTTATATTTATTACCAAGGTCATTGTGATAGTTTTATAACCATGTCCTTTACAGTTTGCTTTATATTTTGAATGTTCTAGCTGGAGGGATCATGTAACCCACCTCTTCTTGCACTCTAGTAACCTATGTCATTATTTCACTGCGCCTTCCCCTGGCACCAAATCCTTTTTACCCCAACCAGCACCTTAGGACGACGATGACCACATCATATTACTTCTGAAGTTCTAAAGACCCACGGGAATAAGTAAGGAAGATACCTCTTCTTATTGGGCAAACTTAACAACCTCCTTTGTACCAAAGTAAACGTCTACATCCCTAACCAAGACCCACACAGCTTCTATTCTAACCTGGGACATAAACTTTCATCAATTAGAAGAGGACAGTTGATTGTGAGATGGATCTTTAACCCAGCCTTAGATAGATCTTCCACTGTGGCCCACTTCCCAGACAAATCCGATACCCAGAACTCTAAGACACTTGCTGATCTCCTAAAACTGCTTCACCTAAATGACTCTTGGAGGGTCAGAGAACATATATTCTAGTCCGACGTCCACTTCTCTTGCTCCATTTATTTGATACTACTCAGTCATCATCTGTCCTTCAAGGTTTTTGACCCTAGAGTCCACCTAATCACTTGGTCAGATCACCCTCCATAACAATAGATCTCTCAGACCTGGCCTCATCATGGAAACTAAACAAAGTACTCCTTCACCATACTCAAAATTAGTATTTCACTACTAATGACAATAGAAATGGATTCCTGGACAACAGACCTGGTCAAGTAATTCCAAGACATTAAAACTCAGGATAAACAATCTCTGGACTCATGTATCCTACAGAGGTCCAGCTAATAAAATTGTAACTAAATTTAATAGTGTCAGAACAAATGGCCCATAAAGTCAAAAGGCTGAAGCAAAACTTCCAGAAGAAGGGAGACAAAGCTGAAATTTTTTTAGCTTTAAAACATAAGTCCAAACAAGCTAGACTTTATGTTATAGCTACTGAGACCTTGTATATTACCCTAATGCCATCACAAAAGAATTTCATAGATATTATGCTAATATGTATAATCTCCCCCACGACCTGACCACTAGCCCTCCTCAGCAGAACACTAAATCAATGACTTCCTAAAAAAAGTTAATCTCCCACATCATTCTTAGCATACAGTAACACAGCTCAGTGCAGAAAATACAATTCAGGAAATCGCTAAAGTAATTAAGGACCAGAAATATAGAAACTCTCCAGGCGACTACAAAAAACGATTTGCCACCTTTTACTCCTTGCAATGCAGCCCCCCAGGGAACTCCTTTTCTACATACAATTTTTCAGGTACATCCACAAGGAGAGAAAAACCCCCACAAGTAGCAGTTACACGCCCATTGTCATGGCTTCAGAGTCAGGATGGGCCTTGAAGTCTGCTCAGGTGGATACTATCCCCCAGAGATTCGCGGAGTCTAACAGAAGGTTTTCACCAGGGATCCCCATAAGTGGTATGGATTTAGCAGCTCTCTAAACACAGGTCGCGGTCCTCTAGGGGGGAATGTAACACTTACCTCTCCCAGTTCTTGCGCCGCGATCGCCGCAGCCCCGGCTCTCACTTCCGGGTGTCGGCTGTGTCACGTGATCACGCGGGGCGCGGGGAATTCAAACCTGCCTTCTATTTAAACCTCGCTCTGGCGCTTGGGCAACGTCAGAGCAATTTTCAGCGTTCCTGACTCTGTGCCTTTGACCTGAGCCTTGTACTCCTCCTGTGTACTAGTTTTGCTGTCTGACCATTCCCTGCTCTCCTATCCTTGTGTACCAGACCCAACTTACCTGACCACGATTCTGCTGTCTACTCTGTGTACCAAACCCAGCTTACCTGACCACGATTCTGCTGTCTCACATGTGAACCAGTCCCGGCTTACCTGACCTTGGACATCTCCCTCAGCTTACCTCTAGGGGCAGACCTGTGGACTGCGACCTGCGAGCCTACGCAGCTAAGCCCTTCCAGCTTTGCAGCAGTTCTTTGTGAACACCAGGGGGTTCATTAGACTCCACACCACAGGCCAGCGAGTGCTAATCTAGAGTGGGGCAAATATCCCATCATTTCTGTTACAGGCGATGAGTGAAACTAAATGGCTGGACAGGAGATAAAGGTGGTAATGTGGATATATCAGAGCGGTGAAGTGCTGATGAGCTGGAAGCCTTGGAGCAGGATCAGAGGTGATGCTCAATAATCTGCAGAGTGGCAACAGCTTCTTGACTGAGGAGGGGATACAGAAGAAAACAGGAGAGCAACAGGATACAAGATTGTGAAGCGCTGAGGTCCTGATGAGCTGGAAGCCCTGGAGCAGGATCAGATGTGATGCGCAGCGATCTGCAAGATGGTTACTGAATCTAACGATTAACGAGGTGGAAGCAATAAACAGGAGCCAGAAGAGGAGACGTCCTAACAGGTACCAGACAAGAAGATTTGCCACCTTAGTAGGAAGACAGGTGTTTTAAATAGACAGGGCTGACAGGCAATTAGCCAATCAAGTTAATGCAGGAAGTTTTGAAAAGACCTGGGAATAAATGTATCAAGGTGCGATTTTGCAAATCCAGCGATTTTCTTGGGAGAGTTGAAACTCGTGGATGTATGAAGCTGAGATTTCATGTAAAATCGCCAGAGTTGTGTTTGTGTCAAAATCGCTATTTCCAAAATCGATAGAGATCAAACTTCCAACTGTTTGCCACTCTAGCTATACAAGTCTCAAATGTATGAAGCTGCGATTGAGTTTTCTTTAAAACACGCCTGATACAAAACGCTGCATCCTAGCAGTGTTACAAATCTGGAGCCCCCCTGCCTGAAGGTAAAAAGACTTCAATCAACAAGGGGGACTTTTTGCCCAAGAAGAAGAGAAGATATTACAAGCAGGACTTTTGGATACAAATCATTTTTGGACGTTTCAAGTCAGACTTTGGGAATTACAAATTTATTTTGGACTTGTTCAAGCTGGACTATTGGATACAAATTTATTTGGGACTTGGTTTACATCCATTTTAGGATTAAAAGCTGCTGACAACAGATGAAAACATCAGTGGTGAGTATATGGGGATTTAGAATTTTTTATAAAAATATGTTTTATAAATGAGGGTGTTTAGGGTCTTTATTGGGGTTTTATTATTTGTATTTAATATATGTGGTTTTAATGAGGGTGTGGTGGTTTATTTAACATTTTCTTTTGTTTGAACTACAAGTCCCAGCCAGCCGTGGGTGTCAGGGCATGTTGGCACTTGTGGTCCTCTAAGTACCAACATGCCCTGGCTGCCATGGGTATGCTGGTGCCTGTAGTTATATAAGTATCAGCATGCCCACACTGTTTATAGCACCCTGGCTGGCTGGGACTTGTTGTTCCACAAAACAAAATGGCGTCTGTTTATTTTTTTATACTTATATCGCCGTTTATTACCCTACACGCACGGCCCAAGGGTGTAGGAAGAGCCCTAGTGCTTTTCATGTAACCAGCAGTAGGCTGGCAGCACTAGGGTTAATAGTGAATAGAGGGGGGACCCCACACTTTTTTTTTTAACTTTGAACTATTTTTAACAGTTTTGACAGCTGCCAGAACCTCCAGCTCTATAGACAGGGCAGTGTAACAGTGATGTATTTACTAATCTCGCAGCTAGATAAAGACAACATAGGAGAGTTAGCTAAACAAGGGAGTGTTTTACATCGCAGCAAAGCACCCGAGATGACCAGTGATTTTGAAGATCAGGGTAAAATTTGCAGCTTAATACATTTAAGAAATTCTGGACTGCCGCAATTTTAATACCCTGAAAAAAATCGAACCTTGATACATTTACCTCCAGGTGTGGGCATGCTCAGTTCAGTTCAGCAAGTGAATGAAGGGAGTGAAAACCAAGGGAAACAGGTATGAACAGAGACCAGAATGAATGGTTAACTGGTGTGATGTGTGACACCCATATCGGGCTTAAACAGTGATATTAAAATCTATTCTAATATCCTGGCCAATCTCCTAAACCAAGTCATTTTTACATTCCCCTGATTGCTGGAGCAGGGTTAACACAAAAAGTCTCATAGACCTAATCCAAATGGGAATAATAACAAAACCCATGTGGTCATCTTGTTGCTTGACACCAAGATAGCCTTCAAAATGATTTATTTGCAGATCATGATCCAGACACTAAAGAAATGTGGCCTAACAGATGATCTCCTCATGGGCATAAAAGGCTTCTACACCTCCCCTGTGGATATAATTCTGATAAATTGCCCTCCCTCAAACATAACTATAATCTACAATGGCACAGCATAAGGATGCCCACTGTCTGCCATAATATTTGCATTGGTGATTGAAACTCTGGTGCCATGATCAATACATCAAAATATGTCCAGAGTGTGATGGCGGGGGACTTTCCCTCTTTGGGCATTGCATACTCCTCACCATCACCCAATTCTGAAAAACAGTCCCCAATCTGTACAAAATGATTGACAATTACAGAGTCTCAGAATGCAAGATAAGAGAATGTTCCACTAATACTGAGCAGGATTAGAAAAGACATTTCATCATTTCATCATTGAAACCCTTGTTAGTATTGTGGATGGATAGGATCATATCCATTAAAATGAATATGTTCTGCTTTTTCCAGACTCTGCTGATAGCTTTCCCACACACAGTTTACCAAGGTACAAAAAAAGTTTGGAATGGGAAGCCCCCAAAAAACAAACAATAGCTCCTCATGAAATGAACCACAATGGGAGGCAGAAGGTTTCTAGCTGTCAAGATTTACTATTAATCTACCAACCTAGCACAAATTGCAGCAACTTTTAACTCCCCAGACACTATTTCGGTAGAAGTAGAAACCAAATCTTTAGATCTCACATCCTTCTCCTCCCTGCAGGGGCTTCCTAAACCACGTAAACATATCAAAATTAGTATTTTTCGTACCCTAAGACATGTATATGCAAATATAGCCTATTATCTGCTATTTCTCCTATTACACCCACTTTCTCTGAGTGAAGATCCCCACAGGTATTAAATTTATAACCCATCTTACTGATGGTGCACATTTTGCTCCGGTTTATGTCATCCGGCAAAACTTTTCCCTGCTGAACCTGAGGACTATGAATATTTCAAAGTTAGGCATTTCAACTTCTCACTCCTGACCCCCAAAATGCTTTCCGACCAGTAACCCCATTCAAAAAAATATTTCTAAGATCACCTCTCAGACATGACATTATTTCCTCAATCTACAAGATGCTCTTAGGCTCAACATCAGCGCTCCACCATGGGCATTAGTTTGAATGGGAGTAGCACCTCATTCCTCTGCCTAAGTAGGAGACCTGGCATGAGATCAGGGCATGAATATCTCATACATTGATATCTACACTGATCAAAGAAGCAGCACATAAACTGTATTATCAACATTACCATAGCCCCCGACAAGCTTAACAAAATATTCTACAAGGCTGACCCAGGTTTCTAGAAGAATTCTTTCCACAGGGGTATATTTATCCACATATGGTGGACCTGTCCCAAAATTTCCTCATTCTAGGATAAGACCCACAGAATTCTTAATTCTATAATGGAAGCTTCAATCCCTAAAGCCTCGTGGACAATTATCCTTTTTATCCCCTCCAAAACCTATCTAGACAGTTCACAAAATTTGTCTCACACATACTAGCTGTAACCAAGTCAGCCATTGTTCCCATTGGAACCAAACAGACCGTCCCACAACATGGAAAAAAATCACATGCCATCTTCAGGACAATTCATACTGCTTCAACCAATTATGGTCCCCATGGCTATTCAGAGATGGAAGAAACCCACCTCACTGAGCTCTTGCCTAATCTCTCTCTTCCCAACTTCTTTCTCTCTTTGACCTGAAGCAGAGGCCACAACCTGTCCTGGTCAAAACCCAGTATACAAATGCTGGATATCCAGTGACACCACCCCTCTCTGCCTTCCTTCCCCAAATCCTGTTTTAATGCCTTTATTATTCATATAAATATATATACCGTGCAATTGCAATACGTGTTGTGACGCAATCGCATGGTTTAATAACACACACATTTACATTCGGACTTATACTTGTAAATAATACACATTTATCTAGGTCTCAATCCACATTTATTTATTAGTAAAATGTATTAGAGATTGTTTATACACAAATGATAATATATTAAAAGTATCTAAGGCTCAGGATATAGAAAATATATCACATTTAATGTAATTTTGTTTTGCACATTACCATCTCGAATCTTCTACTTTCGGCTTTGCAATCACTTCCTACAATCAATAGTTATGAAAGATAAAAGATTAATGGTCAAAATGGCACTTTGTGGAAACTGGTTTAGATTAGTTTCCTTAAACATCACATGTGTTCAGCAGTTGGGGGTGAGGTGGTGACTCCTTATCAGAGGAATCCTTTGAATTAGCCTATGACCACTCTCCTGTTCAGCAGTTGGGGGTGAGGTGGTGACTCCTTATCAGAGGAATCCTTTGAATTAGCCTATGACCACTCTCCTGCTTTATTGTAATATCCTATATGCGCAATAATGGCTTGCTGTAAATCCTGCTATATTTTGCAATTAAATATCTTTGTGCTTTGGAACCACAGTCATCACATTGGACAATGTTTATTTGGTAAGTGATAGAATTACTTTAATAATATATATATATATATATATATATATATATATATGTATATATATATATATATATATATATATATATATATATATATGTATATATATATATATATATATATATATGTATATATATATATATATATATATATATATATATATATATATATATATTAAAGTAATTTTATCACTTTTCTAGGCCTTTGTGTTTTCCAGATCCCTATGATGCAAGAGTGGACGATAGTGTCCTGTTATTTGGAGGTAACTTTACACAGTGTTCATAATATGTTCCTTTCCTATGCAACTGTGGTGTGCTTTGTAATTATGTATGATAATGCCATAACATTGCTACAATGTTGAAATGTGTACACATATATGTACTTATATGCACAAAAATGGGGAACTGTTATATATTTGTGTTGGGAAATGTTTTTTATAATGTTTTTGTATATTTATGTCAGAATTGTATTAAATGTGTGTCAAAGGGGTGTATTGGTATGAAAAGGTTTATAGGGCCACCCCATGAGCTAGTACCAGGAGCATGGGTTTAAAAGTAGGGACCTAGGGCAGTTGGTTCCAAGTGGAGAAAAAAGAACAGAGTGCAGATGTTGCTCTGTTGGAGGGTCCATGTTTTTGGTTTCTGCTGGACTAGTGGTTGCTCATGCTTCCTCAGCACATCACCCTGTGAGTTTGATAGCATGATGGCTCTGCTGGAGAAGGGCGAGTTTGTATCAGATTCCTACCACCCTGAGAGAGGGGAAGAACATTGGCTGGGACTCTACGAGCCAGTAGAAAAGGTGACTACAATCCTTTGGGCTAGAGAGTGGTAAGGGACAGATTGCTGATTGGTACCCCACTGTGCTTTCCAGTGGTTTGTCAGACTACTCTTCACTTTGTTGATTCAGTACCACACTTTCATTGGCTCCTGCAAACTTCCTGCAACAAAGCACAAAGTCACTTGCAGGTATCCCAGAGTATCTGTCCAATGCAATTAATGTAAAACTAAGTAATAAAATAATATACATTGAAAAATCTAGACACAATTACTATACACTTTTACTTATTTATAATTCATTATACAGAGACCAGTATATTATTTATTAACCATTATCTTCAAAGACAAATGGAGTACAATTATTTCACATTAATGTCACAGCGCACATTAATCACACTGTTTAACTCTGATATCACTACATCACCACTGTTACACAATGGAGTAGTAGGAGTTACAACAATTAGATCTGGTGCATCCTCTGCAGTTTGGGTGACACCAAATTAAGCCTATTTTCCCCCAAACAATCTTGCTCTATCTGTTGCTACATAACTGTTGACATAAGGTACTTGTGTTTTAAGATCATTGTCCCATTGCAGAAAAAGATACCCATTGAGGTGAGGTTCACAAATGTATAAGAAACTGACAAATTATTCTTTGCATAGGGAGACAGGTACTTTCATAGGTACTCATCATCTTGCTTTTGATTCAAATATTATATAGATTTACTGTAGTGGCATTGCTTTATCACTGATAAAAAAACATATTAGGCTACAAAACATGGCAGTTGTAAAGTAGAAGTTTAATTAAATGTGAAGGCAAAATGTACTCTGCTGCTCTGAGTCTGTCATCTGTTAGCACCAGATAAATTGATGGTTCTTATGGATTCTTTATTCAACTTTATTCTGTTTCTTCAACTAGAAGTTTGTGGCACATCAGTCACAACAAAAAAAAAAACCTGTGTACAAGCATTCTGTATACACATAAGTGGCCAGTTTACAACCTAAGTGCATGGTGCAGGTACAAGAGAATTATCAACAGATTGGTGTGCTGGTGAACAATATCCTAAATAGGTACTTGCCTATTTGGTGCACCGTGATAGGCGTATAAGACCAGGTGGGGAATTTATCAAGGAATGGTTTGAGCAACTCAATGATTTTTTACTTACAAACTGTCAGATTTATTGAAGGCTAAATTTATGAAAAATTGCTGGAAAGCCACATTTGACAATTGTGATTTGTCACAAATTGCCATTTTTACCGCTTTTATACTGCTGCCCCTGCAATTTACCGGGTTTTTCAAGCCGAGTTACAGAGCGTCCCAGCCAAGAGACCCCGTTCACACTGCACCTTGGACCCGGGAATTTCCCAGGTTGACCCCATTCATACTGAACCTGGCAATAAGTGTGAGCTTTCATTGGCTGAAAAATACTGAGGTCATTTAAAAGAGTATAGTTTTTTTGCACACAAAGATGATGTCAAAGTGGGTGGTTACTGTTCACAGCATTGCTTAAATCATGGCCGACGAGTCCCTATTGGGTAGCCCAGAGTTTCTGCTTTATTGCGTTTATTTGCTGTTTTATACAGCAAATGAGAGCTTGTTGCAGCTGCACAGTATCATTTCAGGAGGAGAAAGGAGCAATTTCTAGCACAGAGGGAGAATACTCAGCGTCTGTATATGCACAGGAGGAGAGTTTTACTTAGGGCCATAGTCCCAGACACCCAATCAGCTGCTTTATGTGAGACCCGGGTTGAAAAATCCAGGTCTCACCATTCATACTGCAGGCTAACCAGGGCCAACACGGGAATTACCCCACCAAAAGTCCCAGGTCTAAATCCCGGGTTTTCACTAGCATCATTCATACTGTTCCTAAATCCAGGTCGTCTGGGCTTGCCCCAGCAAAAACCCAGGTTTTTCATGCAGTATTAATGGGGTATTAGATGTTTTATATTTTTAATTCAAAGCTCCAGATATATTAAGCTGTGATTTTACAAATCGCTGGCAAACCGGCCAAAAAATCAAACAAAAGAGGTATCTCTGGGAGGAGAGATGGCTCAAATCACACACCTATGGGCTATTAGCATCCAGAAAGCCTATAGAAAACTACACACAACCCTTGTAATTGTTGTTGAGGCAGATTGTGGATCCTTTTGGGAGTTTTTATTTCAAAGAGCAGCAAATAACTTCCAAACATTTTACATTTCCAAATGCTGAAAACATATCTGCAGACTGTTTCCATGGGCAGTCTCAGGTTTTCTAGAAATGACACCAGAATTATCAAACCTGATAATGTCAATGTTAGCTTTGTTGGTAGATTTAATGCTTAAAGTCACAATATTTGTGTAACTCCTTGTTTGACTGGTGGGTGGTGTTGGTGTAGTCTCTTACTGACATAGACACCTAAATGGAAATTTTTCATATCTACTACAAAGGTCATCTGCATAACGGAGAAGGAGAGATGCACAAGGGTGGAGGAGCCTCAGCACAAACCCAGGGTCCGCACAAGTCCCGCACTGCCCGTGTGTTTATAGTTCAATTGACCCTGGACTCGGTCTCAGAAAGGAGGTGGTGTGGATGTTTTGCCTGAATAGCACAAATCTCCTGCCGCTTTATGAGAAGGTGAAACATGACATTAGAACCTATAATATTAAGGACCTATGCAGTAGCTGGACTGCAAAATTTATTGTGTGACATTCACTTTATCGCCACATTTCTTTCCAATCTGTAAGCATGCTCTTAACAAATGGTGACACACATATACCTGCTTCTCCACACCTGGAGTCATGACCTTAAATTAGCCTTTCATAGGGCTTCATGGATACCTAATGTCCTGGGAACCATTGATTTTACTCATATTGGGCCGAGAGCACATCACAGACATTATTACCACTCTCTGACTATTCTATGTCCTCGCTCTAACCCCTGCAACCCTATAAACTAAGCATTGGAATTAGGCAGGCTTATACAGTGCAGGTGAGGTAGAAATCGTACCATTTCTGGGTTGCTAAATCAGCATATCAGAATCCAGCATTTTTTTAAAAAAAATGCTGCATTTACTTCAGTTGCCAGTGGTTTGCAGTGTTTGACAAGGGTTAAACTTGCTACATAGTTGCATCATAAATCCAGCAACTTGGAGGCTAAAATTGCAGGCGATTTGTAACGAGATGAAAAGAGTTCAAACCCACAGGAAAAACAAGCATTTGATAAATTGCCCCCATGACTGGTATTCTCATTTTGCCTATTAAATATTTACATTTTGAATACTTGGATGTGACTTCTTTTTGGATCTTTTACCTCTTGCCATGATACTGACATTGATTGTTTCTTGTCTGTCTTAACCAGTTCTTGGACACCCTTTGAAACATGATTGTGCCTGATCTCTTAAGCTGGGTACACACTACAGAATTTTCCACCAACTTTTTATGCCGATCGATTTTACATGCGATCAATGGTCCGATGCTCGGCCCATGGTCTGCATACACACTAGCCTTGTTTAGGACGATAAAGGGAAGAGCGGACGTCCCTTTAACGACTTTTTACAGCCATGTTGTCGTGAGCAATGACTGTAATTTCGTACTCACTGTTGTGGAAGTTTATACACACTACACAACGGAAACGAGATTGGAACGAAAATATTAAACGGTACGACCAACCAAATGAGGCGACAATCGTCCATTTGGGCAGACTTTCGACCATCGTGTCACTACACACACTGACTCGACTTTTGAACGAGCGGTCATATGTCGGCTGATTGAGCCGATTATTGGACGAAAACTGTGTAGTGTGTACCCAGCTTTACTGGCCCTGTCTTATATTTACCTTACCTTTTCTCACATCCATTGGCACCTTCCTAAATCACTTGTCTCATTCATTGTTTTGCTGTTATACTCTTTCCAGTTTAATCATTCCACAATCAAGTTGTATGGTTCTCTCCCTTAGTGCAAATCCAGAGGGCTGTTACAGGTGAATGGCACGGTATCCTGGTCATACATATATAATATAGGATACACAGGTCTGGTGTTGATAACCTCACTCTCTCCCACTTATTTATTTGAGCTACTGCAATTTTACTGAAACAATAATGATTATTCTATCTTTGCACTGCACTGTAAGCCTTATATACTATACTTTAGTTCTGTGATATACATTGCAGTGGTATAAAAAACAACTTGTTGCCTCTGCTCCCCCAGGGTATTTATGCTTTAGAGTACTGGAGCAGAATGCTATCAGAAGTTTGCAATGATCCAGAGGATTTCAAACGAGCAGATGAAGCAGGTCAGAACGTGACTTAGTTGGCCAGGCTCTCCCTTGCAAGCCAAGCTGTCGGATTGGCTGCAGGGCTGCAAGACCATCTTGTCTTTCTGGCAGGCACAAAGCACTTCCAGGTTTAATGTAGTATAAATTATAAAGACATAAGTGGAGTAGGAGAAGGAGGAGGAGAGGTTAAATGGGAGGAAGGAACGTGAAACAAGAGCTGTGCTATATGAAAAGCCCCCTCAAAAAAAACTAACAGGTTCTCTAACAAGTGATAATCATGTAGAGAAAACAACTCTCAATTTTTAACCGCAGATTTAATTAAAGACACATATATCAAGAACCTCTGTAGATTTTGATGCAGTCTAAAATGTACATGTGCAATGCGTGCCACTAATAAGGTGCGTTTGCATGGTACATTCTGAGTAGCAACTTGCAATTACACTGATCAGAACACTGGGCAGAAAACAAGCCTGGAGTTGCTGGATTGCACACAAAAGTATAGTCCAAATAACACATCAAGATTACATCAGAGGTTTAGCCAAGGTTCAGGTATCAGAAATATCAGTCAGAGGGTGCAGCAGCCTCAAACAATTACCTCCCAATGCTGCAATGCAAAAGGCCCCTATTTAAAGAGTAGTAATCAAGACAGAGTCAGCTAAACAGTGATGAAAGCTATGCATGGCTATAGTGCATGCTCATGGAGCGCGAGATCATGACAATCCCTAGCTTCCATTCACCTTAGCCATACCAGCTGTAAGCTGAGATATTTCTAGATGACTGCTGTACCTATAGAAATATATTAGTCCACTGAAAATAAATTGTTTCCTTTATTTAATAGAGTTGGTTCATATACAGTGATAGTATTAAATGTTTTAAATGTTCTACAGTTAATATTGTAACTTTGTGTAGTTGTTAGTTTATAATCAATTTCACCAGTTCATTGAAGAAAGGGCATTTATAATACTATAATCTCTAATCTCAGATTGCAATATTTATTTGCATGATCACAGATATTTGAAATTCCAATTAAGCAGCATAACTTGCCTAGCGCATGATACAATTTTTACCTTATTACACTTACCAAGAGTTATCTTACCTATATAAATAACACATGACACTTGTCTGGCGAATGAAACATCACAAACTTTATTGATAATTAAAGTGGTGGCAATTAAAAGAAACACCATACAGTTATTAGCTATTCCAAAACCAGAATAATAGCAAATTCAAATATTCAGACACTTCTAGGCAGTGGAGTCCTACACTACACCATTTTGGCTCACAAGTTTGGCTGGCGTTACCAGACGGTGTCCCATAACTGTCCGAAGTGTAGTAATTGAACCTTCCTGTTAAGAGAGTGCCCAACAACCACTCAAATGTGTCATTATGCCTGCCTATTGGCAGGCTTTTCACCACAGCTAGGTTCCACTGAAAGGAACTGAAGCGCCACAACCCAAAATGACATCTCAATGTCAAACAAGAATCCTAAAAACATGCTCTCTAAAACAAGCTCTTCAGACAATTGCCCCTCTTCCAACCAGTACTAGTGTGGAAAAGTATTCCTAATGATCGGATGGCTAACCACCGACCCTCCTAATCGTGCCAGAAAGTTCACAAAGGCCAGGTTAACTAATTGAGGCGAACCAGGTTAACAATGCCTCTCCAAGTCCTTCTATGGATAAAATCTGACGAGACTAAATGGATTCCAGGCCAGCAGGACAGAATAGCCTTAAAATCAGAATCCATATGCTCCATGATATAGAAGACCTTCAATTACCACCCAAATTAACTACCAGTATCACAGGGCACCCAAACTAGCTTCTATCAGGGACAGAATACCCAAGTGGGCAGTTGTTGATTTTTTGAAAACAAATTTTTATTGACGGTCAAAAATATAATACAACAGGAGTTGAGTACATTTGTGTATAAAGTAATGTGCACAATAAAAAGAGCTCTGTGCAATGGAGAGGACAATACTCAGACTTTATTAGAGCATGAGAGAGGTAAGACAGGGAATTTTTAGAGAGTTAAAAAAAATAAGAAATAGAGGGTAAGAAAGGAAGAGAGGCAAACAGGAGATCTAAAAAGGAGAAGAGAAGAGTAAAAAAGTAGAGAGAAGTAAGACAAAAGAATAAGAAGAAGGTTGGATTGGCAGAAGCAGAAACGACCCAAGGAATGGGGAGGGGGGGAGAAATGGAGTGGGAGGGCTAGGCGAAGGGGGAGCAGTACTGGAAGTAGGACATCCAGGGCTCCCAGACCTTGTTGAAGGTTTTAGAGAAGTTACGTCATATATTCCATTCTGATAGATGCGACCTATCCATGAGATAAATTGGTAGGACCAAGTAGACAAATCTAATTTTATTCAGGATAGGGTATGGGGAAAGTTGGCTTGAAAGAGCTGGGAAAGGGATTTGGTGGTAAAAACCTAAGTATTTTATTATTTGGAGGTGCCAAGTAAACGGGAATGTGCGATCTAATATTAGCTTATCAGGTTGTGGAATATAAAAGTCTAGGATCTCCGTTTTGGCAGGATTGATTTTGTAGCCCGAAAAGAGCCCATACATGTCTAGTTCGGAAAGAAGAGGAGGAAGGGAGGTGACCGGATGGGATATGCTAATGAGGACATAATCTGCACACAAGGCAATCTTCTTTTCCATTGAACCAACCCGAATGCCCGAGATGGATTGGTTAGCGCGTATTCTGACTGCTAATGGCTCAATTATAAGTGCAAAAATTAGAGGGGACAGGGAGCATCCTTGATGAGTGCCATTAGCAATTGTGAATGGTTTAGAGGTGAGGCCATTAGCTGAGAGAGTGTCACGTCTTTCACTAGGAATATTACTGACTGGTATTGGCGCTACTAAACTGGGAGGCGCGGAGTCTAACGCACCACCGGTGTTCACCAGGGACCCCTGCAAGGAGGTTTGGGCTTTGCTGCGTGTGATGTGCAGGTTGTGGTTCTCCCAGATAGTTACCAGAGCAGTAAATGGAGAGTAATCAGACAGGCCGAGTCGAAACCAGAGAAGCGCAGTACCACTGAGAGAAGACAAAGAGTAAACAGGAACGGTCCAAAGGTCAATACCAGTGCAGGCAGCAAAGTACCAAGGGAGATCCGGGAGAAGAGTCAAACAAGCCAAGGAGTCAGTACACAGGAGATAATCAGGAACAATAATAATAATGCTGGAGCTGGATGGAACCAATACTCTGGCACCCAAAGTGGCATTTAAATAGAGGCAAACAGGAAATCATGTCCCAGAGGCATAGACGCTACCCAGCGATCAGCTGAGACTGATCGCCGGGTAGCGTCTATGTTGCTAGGCAACAAAAGCGGCACATCGCACATGCGTGAGCGCCACGATCATGTGATCGTGTCCCATTGCCTAGCAATGAGTTGCGGCCAGAGGGCGTCCGTCTCCGGCACCCAGCGGAGGTAGGGAGACGGCGCCTGACAGACCGGTAAAGAGCTGAGATGCCCATTAGGAACCTGCCAGAGAAGCCCATTGAGTCAAGCACGCCAAGCATGTACGGCCAAGAGTTGCGGTCAAATGCCTTATCGGCACTCAATGTCATTGAAGCAAAAAAGGTCTGAGAGAATTGTTTACCGTGGAGTTGTGTGTGGGTACCTTTAAGATGGGTCTCTCATTGACGTTTATAGAGAGTAATTTCAAAGCCATGAAGATAGAGGTGGGATGGCTGCTGTTGAGGGGAAAACCCCTGTGCTACAAGGAGAGAAAGGATTAATCTGTGGATTTGTAAGCAGGGGTGTTACGAGCCGCGGCGGTGCCCAACCGCCGCGACTCACTCACCTGCCGGGCGCATGCTCACTTGTATTTCACAGCCTGTGGGCTGATTAAACAGGGCATATTATTTATTAGCCTACACCTGAGTGTAGGTCCAGGGGCAAGCTCTGATTTGTCTAACGGTATAGCAGGCAATTAGCGTGCAAATGTGCACTCAAGCCCTGATTAGTCTGCCTGTGTATTTAAGGCAGTGAGGTCTGCAGCCTCACTGCCGGTTATAGCTTCTGTGCTCCAGTCTGCTGACCTGCTTGTTCCTGTTCTAGTCTTCTGAGACCGCTACTGATTTTCCATGTATGATCCTTGGCTTGGATTTGGACTTTGCTTGTGAATCTCGGGACCCTGACCTCTGGCTTGAATACCGACCTCCCTGTCTGCTCGTGACCCTTGACCCCAGCTTGTATACTGGTACTGTTGTCTGCTGCCGGCCCCTGACCTCTGCTTGGATTCCACTCCGCTTGCCTGGGTTCTCCCCAGCCGGTACACACTTCACGACCCTCTGTCAGTCCGCAGCCCAGTCTGTCCCAACCATCAGGAGCTCCAGTGAACACCTGACTGGCAGAGTAGACTCCGGGTTGTGTTGTGCCGACTGGAGGGGTTCCTAACAAGGGGAGGGTTGAGAGGGGGTATTGGGAAAGGAAGGAAGAGGAAGAAAGTCACAAGAAGAAGAGAAAGAAGGAGGAGAGAAAAGAAAAGAAAAAAGGAGCCCGATACGGCAAATACCCTTTAACAGAGGGATCCAAGGGATCCGAACTGAACAGAGATGAACATGATTAGGCAATACTACAGTCGTGTAGGAAGCATGGGGGGTGGGAGGCTGACAGTTGTGTATATCACTTGGCCGGAGGCCTCATCATATAGGCTGGATGCGATAATAGATAGATAAGGAAAGGAAGATTCCAGAGGGAGTGTGTTGATAGGGAAAAGGAGTAAGAAGGGACTGGGAAGGGAGGTAAGGGAGGAGGGGAAGGGGAGGAAGGGAGGTGAGTAAGCCCATGGGTGAAAGAAGGCTTATTAACATGTGGAGATATGCAAAATAACAATGCAGCAATAAAGAACAAGAAAACTGTATAAAATATTGAAATACTTATAAAAGGCAACCGAAGTCTGTGGTTTGGAACCGGAAGGTCTGTCCCAGGAACTTCAAGGTGCTTGCTATAGCTGCATCAATTTGAGTAAAGTTTGAGTCAAAGACATGTGGAGACCAGTGGATGACTAGGGGTGAAGCCAACAACCTATGGAGGTATGTATAATAGCAATGCGATAAAAAAGAACAAGATAACTGTATGAAATATTGACAAAAATCAACAGAAATTCATAGGTAAAAGTCAGAGGGTTTATCCCGAAAGCATCAGAGCGCTTGCAAAGGAAGTGCCAGGTTAGTTGAAAGTAAAGTCAATGATATGTGGGGTACAGTGGACAACTAATGGAGGGGATGTGTCTAGAACTCCACAATGGGAGTCTCTGGACCACTCAGGAGTCGGGGAGAGGGCAACCGTCTTTGTCTTGTTGAATCTTGATGAAGTTAAGCAGAGTCAGGTAGGATGTCAAGTTTGACCAGGATGTCCTGCCCTTGGTTTAGTGTCTTGATATAGTGAGTGACATTCACAGCAAAAATTTGAAGTTGGAAGGGGAAACCCCAGCGGTAGTGGATATTGTGTTGGTGAAGGATCCTTGTGACAGGCTGGAGGACTCTGCATTTTTGTATTATAGAAGGGGCAAGGTCTTGAAACAGTTGTATGTCCATGTCTTTATAAGAGATTCATGAGGTATTTCTTGTGGATGTTAAGACATGCTCCTTTGCTCTGTAATAGTGGAGACGGACAATTATGTCTTGTGGGGGTTGGCTTGATGTTGGATTGGCCCTGAGGGCTCGGTGGGCGCGGTACATGTGGCACTCTGAGTCAGTAAGAACTGGGAGCACTTGCATGAAGAGGCCTTTGAGGAAAGGTTGTATATCAGATGGGGAGACATCTTCCAACACGAATCTTGTTGTGTCGAGAAAGATTTTCGGCGTCTTCCTGCTTTTCTTTCAATGCTTCTAACTCATCAGGTAAACAAGATAGTTCTTTGTCGAAGATAGCCTGTGAAAGGCATAGGTCATCCATTTTAGTTTCGAGAGCATTTGTACGGGTACCCAAACAAGCAATTCCAGCTTTAAAATCGTTGACTGCTATCGAGAGTTCTTGCTAAAAAGCCACCTTCACTCATTCAAGAAGATTCATCATGACAGCCTGAATCTGAGGATTCAGTTCAGACAATGGAGGGGGGATGATGGTGAGGTGGCTGATAGATCAGACTGTGGTAATGATGCTTTAGTTGTTGCTCCAAAAAATCTGGCAGTGGAGCTGCCGGGAGGTTTCTTGTTCTTCTGAGACACGGTGGTAGGAAACGTGAAATAGGAGCCACAGGCAAATTGAGCCACGCCATGTCCCCTTGAAAATAAGGCAAGCAATGCATGTCATGGGTCACATGTTCCTCAAAGCCTACCAACCTTCCACCTAACCCCCAAATCTCCTCCGCTCGTTCTCCCCTCTCTCCTCCCACCCCCTGTTCTCTCCCCACATACTTCAACTGGCTCCCTTTGTGCCTGAGTTTTGTTTACCTTCCCTTCTTCTGCTCTGTTTTTACTGCATTAGCCTGCCTGGAGTTTCTGAAGTTTTTGTATTTTTTGTTTATTGTTCAGTAATGTTTCACCCTGTATTGTCTACTCTTTGTGCTGTGTACGGCGCTGCGGAAATCTTGTGGCGACTAACAAATAAAGGATAATAATAATAATAATAATGGGTCAGCCTCGCCAGGGAAGGAAGCCTGCAGGCAGCCTCACATACATCTTACAACACCCAGACTTTCATCTCCTGAAGCTATTATGGATTGAACAGAACAACCGCCGTTGTCCAAAATCATAGCGGCACCGATCCTAAAGGAATGAGTGCCGTAGGCTGAGTTCAAAGCCAGTTTAGACATTCATTTCCGAAAAAACTGACCTGAACTGAACTTAGTCAATGGTGACTCGTCATGTTTTCCTAACCAATTACAACCTGGGTCCACACCCCTGGCCAAATAAACTCTACCCAACTATCCATGCAAAACCCTAGCATAGACCTTGCACAGCAATGTGATCCAAAACCCTTTACCGAGCTGATCAAATTGTGACCTGTGGATCTTAGAAACTAAAAACTACTACTGAGAACATTTACATTTCTGTAAAGGAGATCTGTACAACCTGAAAAACCTAGCAAAAAAACACTGACTCACTATCCCAGACAGCACCAAAAATAAACCATAGAGAAAGTCAAACTAAACAAGCCTACCTAAAAATGATCAACCACAATGTCAGCAACAGTCCCCATTATTGAAAACAAAATATCCCTGTCAATAGGCCGCCCCCTGGCAATTACCACCAGAGCAAGTATAGCCTAGCCTATTAATATTATATGAACCCAAAAGTTATGGTAACCCTGCAACCATAAAAAGAAAGGGATGCCCTCCAGGGCTGACACCATAGGGCCTTAGACTCCCCAGAAGAAAAACTGTCCACAAGAAAAGTCAAACAACACTGTTTATTTGACCACCATTGGGGCCACTTGCATGACAGAAACCGTCCCTCCCTATACTTCTTCATAGTTGATGGGCCCACTGCATGCTCAACCAGATTGATAAACTGACAAAATATAAGCAAGGCAGGATATACCCACAACATTAGCCAGAGGCGCAACAGCATTGAAACGTAACCAAACAAAACAAAACAAAGCATCAGCAATAACGTTACAAACTCGAGGGAAATGTACAGCAACAAAAACAATATTAAGGAAGAAAGATCTGAGAGCAAGATATCTAAGCAATCAAAACCCAGGTGGGGAGGAGGCTCTCTGAGTATCAATGGCCTAGACAAACCCAATCTAGAAAACAATGCACTTGTCACAGCAACAATCCCCTCACAATTCAACAGCCACAATGATTGGCAAACAACTCCAAGTGAAGCAGGTTCCTTGTGACCTCCTCCCTGTGCCAAACAAGGAGCCATGACATAGCCATGGGGACCCAGTCGGAAGAATAAACAGCTGAATGTCCCAATAGTTCTGAGAGTAGGAACCAACAAGCAAACCCTGTTGAAATGGTGCAAGAAAAACACAGCACAGCACAATTTCTTCTCTGATCTCGCCAGAAAGCCTAATGAATTATGATTCTGAACCACACCTTAGTAGCCTTATCAAGTTGTCTACAAAAGCATCGGGATAATCCAAAATGCATACTCCAGAAACTTCCTTCACAGGCCACTTTCTCTTGCATTGCAACTTCGGAGCCGACTGTACAGTCATAAGAATCCAAGCAGTCTCAGTAGGGATATAAGCCCAACCATGTCAACGAATCATCCAAAACCTCGGGGAGAAACATCCATAGCGAGGAAGGGGCCCCCAACCAAAAAAGCCCAGAGGACAGGTAGACCCAGGCATCCAGTATCAACCCTCGTCTCTGTCAGTAAGTCCTTCCCTCAGGAAACCCAGCATGATGCAGCATAACATCCAGCCAAATCTCGATAGCCTTGCATTCAAAGTCATCACACTCAAGCTAACTTCCACATAACACTTTAGAGGGCATGTACATCCCCTGGGCCAAATAAATGCAGCATGCAACAAAATCAACATCCTCTCCAACCAGATCACTCCAATCATAGACGCTCCATTCTGCCAAGTCATTCAGTTTATTTACATATATTTTAAAAATGGAAAAAAACCCAGGGACGGTGTGTCATCACAACATACCACCTATTCACCATGCCCAACCACTTACACCCGGGACCACAGCAGGAATTTAATTATGGTCCACTGTATTATCACAGCACACCACTCTTCACCTGAAATAGCCTGCTGGCCACCAATCTATTAGCACAAACATTTTCACCTGCATTAACCCACGGGCCCACTCACTTACTCCTGGCACCAAGATCATTCTCTCTAAAGAACCTTACCTCCTTCAAAGCAGGAGACAATTGGCATCTGGAAACACTCCCTAGTCTGAATGCAAGCTGGGCCAGTATATGCCAAGGCAGCAGGACCAAAATGAACAGAGTGGGGCCAACTGGGTAAACACAGAACCCATACCAGTTGGTGGCCACCAGTAAACGAAAGCAAGAGAAAGGGTACAGGACAGCGCCAACTGGGTAGATGCTGTACCCATCCCAATTGGTGCCCAATTGGGGGGGGGGGGCAGGGGCAACCAAGGAAGGGCTGTGAGAAATGGTCTGGTAAGGGAAAACCTGTCAGGCAGCAGAGTGAAGGATGGGGCAGGCAGAATTGGCCAGGGCTGGACAACCGCAAGGGGGGGGATCTCAGAGGCTGGGAATGGGGAAAGGGGTTGGAAACTTTGGCCAGGGCACATGACGAAGGGGCAGGGAGAAGCAGCTGAGCCAGGGAACAACAAGGGGCCGGGACTATGGGGACAAAATGAGTGCAGGGTGGGGGGTCTCACATGCATATATGAAAAACTGGGTAAAACACAGGATAATGGGGATATATGTTGCATGGGAGGCATAAGTGCACAGAAAAATAGGGACTGCGACAGAAGACGAGCAGAGCAGGACAACCGGGACATGTGTACAGAAGGTTGTGACACGGTAGGGTGGGAAGGGTGGTTGACAGGAGAAGCCCAGGGTAGACAAAAGGACCACAAAAACATATATCAAATCAAAACAGCGTATAGCAATGGCAAACATAAGAAAAACACAGCAACACAAGTACTTAATATAATAAAATACTAGCACAGATTGGGGGGGTTCAGTGTCAAAGTTCAAATATATTAAGTTTATTTACACACCCCAAAGGCAATGAAGACCAGCCCACAGAAGGGGGGGGAGCTCTGGAGGGATGGCAGTCTGGATAGTAGCTACTGACTGTCTCCCTGCAGGAGAGGGCAAAATGTCTTTGTAGACCACGAAAAAGTACACGATTAACAGGGAGCTCACAACTCTCCCACCCCAGTGGCAGCCATTTGCAAAGCTGTCCTTAGATTAAAAAATGACTGACTATGTCTGGCCACTCTAGAAAGACAGCTAGGGCCTTATTGGTAGGAGGGGGATCAAAGGTGAGGAGGCTGACATTGATGACAGTGGCAGCAGCCCACTGCTGCCACAAATGCAAACAGTGAATTTGCCGACTGTGCATGCGTACGGGTGCAAGCCCGTGTATGTGCAGAAGCACGCGCCGTGGCTGCTGCTTGGCTGGAGCTCCCCTCTCGCTTTCCATTAGCGTGTCAAGCGAGGAAAGAACAATTTGCGCAACATTCAGTGAGTGGATGTGCTGCAGGCCAGCTGAAGGGGGACCCTAGGAAGCCTCGATGAGGTAATGTGGGGGCATTCGGGGTCTCCTTGGATGTAACATTTATTCAATAAGCAATTAGCGGAGGGGGCAAAAACTGACTTATATAAATAAAAAAACAAAAAGGGGGAAGCTAAAGTAAATAGGTTAAGAAGCTAAGAGACAGTAAACGTGAAAGAAAAAGAAGGTAGGATATAAATGGAAAATAAAAATTAATACAATTCACAGGGGTAAAACAGGAAAAAACAAATGGAAAATAATAAAAGATAAGATTGAAGAAATATATAAATAAACAAAGGAAGAACAAAGTTAGAAATTAAAGGAAAACGGACAAAAAAACACACAGCAATTCACAATCAAATATACTTTCCAGAACTCTCCAGAAGGCAAGAGAAACCAGGCACTTCCCTTCCTTGTAAGCCTTCCTTATCCAGTAGTAATCATTATTCCGACGCTTGTAATAGCGACAACTGGTACATAGACGAAAGAAATCCGATGACTATAAGAGAGACATTGTTTACATGAAGATTTACATTAAAACAGAAATGGGACCTTTCCGAAGACACTCACATGTAGACGGTAGAAATAGCGAACAGCATGCACTTACTGGCACTTCAGTTTGATGTTGTAATACAGAGCGACACTGTAGGATTTTTTTAGTCTATATACTAGTTGTTGCTATTACAAGCGTAGGGATAACGTACCCCACCCTCCTTATCAGCCCCTCCCTAAACCCCTGTACTCATTGGCTAATAATTTATAACAAATCTATGTAAAGTTGAAAAAGTCAAATTTTTTTCTCCGCGTTCTACAACCGAGGCCTTTATGTTACCTTTACCAATTCCTGCCCTCTGTTATCCATACAATTCTAAGCTAATAATCACTACATTTCCAGTGTCCATGATTTAGATGTTACTGCAAAAGGTTAATCAGGATTTCTGCACCCGATCTAGTACTCACCTATCACACATGTTTCACATTTAGCTACAAAATACCCCAAAAGCAGGTTTCTCACATCCATACAAACTTAATTGCCGACCATTACCATTTTGTATTAGGTTAATAGGCCTCAACGCTCTGTTACGCAAACTTATGTTCTGGCACACACTATGCTTTTCGTTAGTCAAAGGGTTAACTTGCACACCAGGGTTAATATGTCAAAACTTGGTTACACAACTATACACGTTGGCACACACTATGCCCCCAAAAGGTTTAACAATTCGCACATCAGCAATCAAAATGATAACACAGTTAAGCACTCAAAAGATTAACATAGTCAAGCAATACTTCACTTCATAAAATATTTATGGATTCATTAGATCATCAAGGGCAAGTTTTTTCAATTTTAGATTTAATATAAAAAAGGTACAGGACATTGGATATAACTAAAAGCATTTAATAATATGACATACAAATAAATGCAATACAGTTAGCAATTAAGCAATACAGTTAGCAAATAAATGGATACAAATACAGCAATATAATTTTCCCTATCATACACAGGCTTTATAAACATATTCCACTGGCAGGTTCCCATGATGGGCATCGTATATATACTAATATGAGGAGGAAATCCTCCAAAATAGTTGAAAATATTATTACCTGCTATAGCATTCCGTTGATACCTCTTAGAGACATAATTCCCCATTCAATAAACTGGTCATAACAAATGACATGAGTGCAAAATATAGTGTGCGTATAGGTCCCACACTATTATTTACAGTGGGCAGAAAGAGCCTTCCACATATGAGTCAAATTTGAATGGGGACCAAAATATAATTGCTGTGCTGTGAAACTTGAAAGGAGTGTTCATTAGTTAATAGAGGGAAGCATGTAAAACTAACTTAAAAGAAGCAGCATGAATCTGGTAAAAGAAAAAATTATAGTACAGTAAAACAGAAGAGCAAGAGGTTGATGAGGCATCCATGACTTCAGTACAGGTTGCCTTAGGGAGTAAAGGTTGCCTTATTCTGACACTACAAAGTATTGGTTTATCAAAGCTAATTCAATGCAAAACATTTTTATTTTTTTTTGTTTGGATTATTATTGTTCAAAAATTAGGACACATTGGTTTGCAAGCTAAATGTTGTATTACTAAATATATCAGTATTTGGAAAACACAGAAATGTTTTAGCGAAGACATAACTGGCCATCTAGTGATGATGTAGGGGTAGTACAAGAACATTTCACAGATTCAGAAAAAAACAAACTTTTGTATTTTATATTTTTACTTTTAGCAATGACTGAAATGATAAAAGAGAAATAGATAGATAGATAGATAGATAGATAGATAGATAGATAGATGGATAGATAGATAGATAGATAGATAGATAGATAGATAGATAGAGATAGTGCATTATGCAGTAGTAAGAATAATAACAAAAGCAAGTGCACTGGGGCCCCCATATATACAAAAAAAAAAAAATTGATTATATATATGGGCCCTGCAGCCCAGGGGGGCCCGTCGGAGGCAGCAAAAAAAAAAAAAACCTGAAAAAAAAGAAGAAAATACTTACCTTGCGGTCAGCTCGCGATCCGGCTCCCTCCATGGTCTCCTCCTCCATCGCGCTCCGCAATGGATGTCGGGCGGGAGTGATGACGTCACGCCCGACATGCACTGCAAGCGTGACGGAGGAGGAGACCATGGAGGGAGCCGGATCGCCAGCTGACCGCAAGGTAAGTATTTTCTTCTTTTTTTTCAGGTTTTTTTTTTTTTTTGCTGCCTCCAACGGGCCCCCCTGGGCTGCAGGGCCCCCGGGAACCTGCCCATTGTGCCCAATGGGAAAGACGGCCCTGACGATATAGAATATAGAAAGCAACTTATTGAACAATATACAATACATAGAACATTCTAGGGACCTCAATACAATATATACACTATTATAGTAACCTCAGTGTTCTAGTGACTGACATACAATGCAGAGAGAATCCTAGTGACTTGTATATAAAAAGCAGAAAGCACTTTAGTTACCTCAATGCAATTCTGAGAGTATCTTAATTACTTAATATATAATACAAACAGCATCAATAAATAATAATATGCATACAGAGAACATTTTCGTAATCCCTGTTCTGAAGACCACTGAAAAATAAAAAAAACTCAAATATCTGATGGTTTTATAATGCATGTTCCCAAATCTCTGGTGGCTTGACAATAAAAGCCCCATAAATCTCTAGTGGAGTTACAGTGCAGATCCCTAAAATCTCTGGTGTCTTTATAATGCAGAGCCACTTCAAATTTTTAGTAGATGCACCAGATGTATAGTGGCTTTGCAATATAGACCACAGATCCACTGTAGCTTTACTAATTAGACCCCCGACCTATTGCAGCTTTATAATGCAGACTTCCTTCTGCCCCTTAATCTCTGATGGCTTAATGATACAGACCCCAAACCTACGGTGGTTTTACTAATCAGACCCCTGATCTTGGGTGGCTTTATAATGCAGAGATTCCCTCCCCCACCCCCCAGAGGTGAACGCAGGATTTAGAAGGGGGGGTTTCCGCCCCCCCGGGGAAAAAAAAAATAGAGCGCAGCAGCTCCATTTCAGCGAGTCTGAATTCTACAGCAGCCGCGGCGCTGTCAAGCAGCATCCGCCGCAGTGCTGTATTATACTACAATACAGCACTGCCGCGGACGCTTCTTTGACAGCGCCGCGGCTGCTGTGGAGTACCGTTGGTTCCCGGAGGGGAGGGGTTTCTGGGGAACCAGAAACCCCCTCTGCGTGTGCCACTGCCCCCTAATATCTGTTGACTACATAATGAAACCCAGATCAGTTGTGGAGTCTCAAATGAATTAGAACGCTTGTGATCCTGCACTGTTCTATGACACATTCCAGAAAAAAATGTGCTGTTTCCAGCACTCTAATTGGTGGATAGTTTAAGCCATCCACCAATCAGAGTGTGATGACTTCCTGACACTGATTAGTGAGTGACCAGCACTATGCACCAGGCAGCTTGCTAGCAGCTGTCTTTTGGGTATGAGAGCATACCCTGTTACTGTGCAGCAGTATAATTCATGGCTGCAACCGAATGCAGTGAGGCAGGGAGAGGCTTACTAAACAGCTGTTATATTAGTGTTTCATGCTAAATGTTAATCATACTTGCCAACTCTCCCGGAATGTCCAGGAGACTCCCGAAATTCAGGTAGGTCTCCCGGACTCCCGGGAGAGCAGGCAACTATCCCACATATAGCAACTTGCTTGCCAAAATGATGCAATTCGCAGTTAATCGCGTCATTTTGGCCCCGCCCCGTGACAAAAATTACATTTTGTAGTGGGCAAAATGACGCAATTGACCACGCCCTGCCCCTCCCACCCTCCAACCACGCCCCCCTGCCCGGGGTCTCCCGGAATTAACTTTTAAAAGGTTGGCAAGTATGATCTTAATGACTGTAGAACATTCTCGGCCTGCTTCATTGCCACGAGCTATGGCCACAGGCATCCTGGTCCAAATTGTAGCGGCCCAGGAGCAGATACCTTCCTGCTCTTTGGTCCAGCTCTCCCCTGAACATAACCAATTTTCAAATAATTTATGTATCGTACAAGTAGCCATGTTTTTTTCTTATCTGCAGCATGGCTGAAAACCATATGGTATTTCCCTGGAATGTTTGGTAAAACCAGCACTTAGACTGGATATTTACAGGGATGTGTGGCTAATACTTTTATTATCCAATCTCACTGTGATTAAGGGTTCATCATGTCATGAACTCCAGTAACCTTTATTGTTCTTTTTATTTTTGTGGAGACCAGCCTTTCTATTTGCAGAACAAAGCTACCTGCACCGTTATTATTAATTTTATTATCATTTATTTATTGGGCGCCACAAGGTTTCCGCAGCGCCTTACATAGTACAAACAGTAGACCATACAGGGTGAAACATTACAGAACAATAAACACAGAGTACCAATGCTTCAGAAACTCCGGGCAGACATATGGAGTAAATACGGAGCAGAAGATTCGGTATGGAGACAGGAGGGGAGAGGGGCCCTGCTCATGCGAGCTTACATCCTAAGGGAAGGTGGACAAAAAGTCGGGTCAGTGTGTGCAGTGACACAATGGTCGAAAGTCTGCCCAAATGGACGATTATCGCCTCATTTGCTTGGTCGTACCGTTTAATATTTTCATTACAATCTCGTTTCCGCTGTGTAGTGTGTACAAACTTCCGACCGATCCACAACAGTGAGTATGAAATTACAGTCATAACTCATGACAACATGGCTGTAAAAAGTCGATAAAGGGACGTCCGCTCTTCACTGTATCGTCTTAAACAAGGCTAGTGTGTATGCAGTCCATGGACCGAGCGATCGGAACATCAATCGCATGTAAAATCGCTCGGCATAAAAAGTTGGTCGAAATTTCTGTAGTGTGTACCCAGTTTAAGGCGGTTAATCCACACATTGTCTCTTAACCAGATCTTTGCTTTAATGAATACAGGATACAGGTTTGTATATACTAGAGATGGTCACTGACCCCTGTGTTTTGGTTTTGGATCTGGATTACCTGTTTTGGTTTTGGTTTTGGTTTTGCAAAACCGCCATTGCGTGTTTTGGTTTTGGTTATGTTTTGCTATTTTTGAAAAAAATAAAAAAATTTTGGTCTAAAATAATCTAATTTAGTGCTCCACCAGTTTCTTAGATAAGTGAGGTAATTCTAAAGCTAATAAATTATGAAAAACACAGTTTAATCCCTGGTAGGCCGTCCTTAATTCGAACACTTGTCTGCAAATTATACAGACAAACCTGGTTGTCTACCTCCTCCATCTATGATTATTGGCAATGTAGCCATCGTCTTTGGATGTCTATTACACCCTCCACTTGTAGTTGAATATAAAAAAAGCAGCCTGCAAAGACTGTGGAACTAGAAAGTAAAATTAAATGGACCATGGTAGTTTGGTGGCTATCTATGCCCCCCCACCCCCCACCCTCCACGTAGTTGAATATAAAAAAAGCAGCCTGCACAGACTGTGGAATTAGAAATTCGAATATACAAAGAAATGGACAAAGGCAGTTTGGTATCAGTCTGCATCAGATCCCCTCTCCACTACGAGTAAAATAGAAAACTATTCAGCCGTTATATAAACTAGAATATAAATAGAAATTGAGAAGGGCAATTTGGTGTCTGTCTGCATCATAATCATCAACAATCTCATCAGCGCCCTCGTCACCTCCACAAATCTCCCCATCATCCTCTTCTATTTCCAAAGTGGCATCCTCAATTTGTGTATCACCGGCTACACTCGGGCTGTTCAGGTACACATCACCAGAACTGCTGAAAGGGCCCTTCTTTATGGGTACACTAACAGAATGCTCACGATTAGACATACCACTGTTGGATGGACTCTCCAGAGGGATTGGTATCATTTATGAATCAGAGCAAACATTATCCTCTAATGCCTTACTGTTATCTTGCAGCTCGGCTTTGACGCGTAACAGTAGTTGTGCACCAATTGTAGGCTCTGTAACTTTTTGGGATCTGCCACTAATAGCCAAAGGTGAAGGCCTCATTCTCTCTTTGCCACTGCGTGTGTAGAATGGCATGCTGGCAATTTTTTTTTTAATTGGCACTTAACTTTTGCTCAGTAACACTTCTTTTTCGCTTCAACACAGTAAAAAAAAAAATTGTTTTGGTTTTTTGGACTGATTTAGAAACACTGTGTAGTTTGACATCGCCTTGCCCAGATGACGTACTGGGAACACTAAAATCAGGACTGGTGACAGAACCTGGTTGCTCATTCTGATCATATGTGGACTGCTTTGAATCCATTCTGAGCCCAAAGCACTTGTAGTGCTAAAAATTATTTGGTAAGATACTGCTGACAGATAGTAATTTTGACAGCCAGAAATATTTATGCACAATTATGGGGGACACCCCAAAAGCACTGGGGAGTGCTAAAAATTATTTGGTAAGATACCGCTGACAGATAGTCATTTTGACAGCCAGAAATATTTATGCACAATTATGGGGGACACCCCAAAAGCACTGGGGAGTGCTAAAAATTATTTGGTAAGATACCGCTGACAGATAGTCATTTTGACAGCCAGAAATATTTATGCACAATTATGGGGGACACCCCAAAAGGACTGGGGAGTGCTAAAAATTGTTTGGTAGATACTGCTGACAGATAGTAATTTTGACAGGCAGAAATATTTATGCAAAATAATGTGGGACACCCAAAAAGCACTTTGAGTGCCAAATATTGAAGAAAAAAAAAAAACTCCTCTATCCTCCTCTCTCTATAGCGATTTTTGTTAGCACAATTGGATTCAGAATATTGTATTCTCTATCCCTGCTCTAATCAGCCTGTGACTACACCCTGCTCTCTCCCTCTGTCAAATAGCGATAAATTGCTGTGGAGGCAGGTATTTATAATCTTCAAGTATCGCGAGAACCGAGCCCCGAGATCCTGCTCGGCTCGGTACTCGGATACCCAAAGTTCGGGTGGGTTCGGTTCTCGGGGAACGGAACCCGCCCATCTCTAGTATATACAGTGAAAACTCTTGTGGAAATAGGATAATAAACAAGACACATCTGTGCAGCACTTCAGCACTCATACACAGTAGATAATAAGAATTGCGCATGCGCAATAAACACCCGGTACCCGATCACTGGACACAGCACGCAGTTCCCATCGATTTCAACAGTTTGCATTGAATAACGATTCTGTCCTCTCAGAGCTCATCTTTAGTTAAAGTCAATACAATATATCACTTGAGTATATGATACTTCTTTAAATTATTATATTGTATAGAAATAGGGTAATGTAACTAGCATTTACTACTACCACTTTCAAGCTGCATCTCTATGGTATCATAAAACGTAAGAATACCTTTGTATGCTCAATGTACATCTGGCTCAAATACTATACCTCCAAACTATCAGTCATCAGGAAACAGCACATTCTTTAGGCGTGAATGAGAAGGGGGCATGGTCACGTTACTTTGGGGATTACCATGTCCCCCCTAGGGGGTATGCCCAGCATTTACAAAGCTCTGCCCCCACTCCCAGACCATGTCTTCTTCACTAAAAATACCCCTTGAATGCTGCATGCACCTGGTAAACCTGTCGATTGACCGGGAACTAGAACAAAAATCTTGATCAGTGTTACGAGCCGCCGCAGCTCGCTTCCTGGGTCTGCTAGCGTCCCGGCCGTCACCTGGAGTTCCTAACAATCAGAGGATGGTGTGTACATAGGAAATACTACTGTTTTTGAGTTTGACATGGCTCTCTTAAATTAAGTAACCAGCACTAGTGCTACAGCCTGGGCTGGATACCGCTAAAACAGGGGGACAATGAGTGTGCCTATGTCTGTTGAGTTCCTCCCATAAGAAGAAGCAAACTTTTATTACTTCCACATTTGCTGCTACCATGACACATTAACCCATGCGTGTGATTACATATGGTGCAACAGAGCAAACTTAGGTGTAAAAATAAATTACATTTGCACTGCCCCTCTGCATTTTGTACACTGTACTGTTTCAATTCCATGACCTGTCCAACAGCACTCTGCCTGCAGCCTTGGGGATTTATAATTTATCTTCTAATATATGTCACATTCTCTATGTAAAATATCCTGTAAAATATATTCTTATATCTGATGAATAGTGATGTCACTCCTCTGTAAAATATATATTTATCTTTGGTGAAAATGGTGTCACGTGTCACAGGACTCATTTTATTTGTGATTGGGCAGCACGGTGGCTAAGTGGTTAGCACTTCTGCCTTACAGAGACTGATGTGAGTGAGTTCTCTGTACAGCACTGCGGAACTAATGGCGCTATATAAATAAATGGTAATGATGATGATCCTTGTTGGAGCTCAATGAGCAGCACATAATGCTGACCATGCACCTAGGTGGTCGGCCCAACGCACATACAGGCACTCATCAACCTTCCACTTTCAGTAGATGTCTCTGTAAATTAGAAATGCTCCTTGGTGAACTTATTAGACAATCCAAATCTTCTCTTAAAGGCAGCAAGTTGATCTCTTTGTAATTTTAAGAACTATACTATGAAAAGGTTAGAATAACCTTGTCAATCAAGGTACAAAAGGAATTCAGCAAGTGCATCCTAGTCCTTTAATACACACATTTACTGTTGTAATGGTTTCAATTCTCTAAGGCAGCAAACAACCCTGGCTTTCCAAATTGCTTTAATTGAGTCTTAATTAGTTTACCTGTAGACACCACCTGGAACATTGCTTGAGCAAGTGCTACCTTGGAAATCTGGCAAGTTTTTAGCCTTTGAGAACTAAGGTTACCGATCAGTAATATAAAGCTGACTGAGATGTCCTCCCCTCTCTCCATCCTCCTGCAATGCATATATGACTCTGAAGAGGGAATTCCATACTTAATGAAATTGCGGTGACTATTATATTGTATTTTATACATATTATATATAAACCAACACAATGTTTACTATGTTCTCTACATTGTTTTATGCTAAATATATATTTTATACTGTAACAAATTTGAGGCATTTCACATGGTATACTACGTATTTCTCTTATATTTTTAATTTCAGTATTCTAGATTGTGTCAAATGACAAAGTTCAATTATTAAATTCAGTCCGGGGTGCAGCAGTTATAAATAAATAGGAACAATAAAAATAGATAGTTTACTTGGTTAAATGGCTCATTTTGGAAGGTATGTAGACAGGGTCATTTCAGCATATCCATAGTGTCACAGTTCAGAGGCAAAGTTTCATCTTGATGAGCAGTCACTACTGTACAAGGCCTTCACATGACAGGCTCTTAGTCAATGTCTTCCTGCACATCTATTACTACCAGACTGCTGCACTATTCAGTATAAGGTTCACACCTAGGCAGGTATGCCAGAAATCAAGGACTTACATATCAGAGTCTCCGATTAATAAGAAGCACACAGATTAATAAAAACCACAGAGCTCCTCAGGTTACTTGAGCTATCCCAGTATTATAAAAGGCAATAAGCCTCACCAGAGCTAGAGGCTTCTTGCGAGTTTCTGTTGCACGTCTGGTTCCTAGGAAGGATGGATGTAGGAATTTCATCCAACGTTATATACTAGATGCCTTCCCACATCTAGGTCATAAATAAATCTGCATCACCCTGCTTTTAGTGGAGTCTTTCACAATGTTTCTGCAAGCTGCTGTCTGACGATCTGGCTCATTCCTGTGGGCACTTCCCTCTGGGTACCAAAGTGTTCCGGCTTAGTCCTTGCAGCAAGTGACTGGGATCCACAGCAATAATTAACAGAAAACACAGATACAGGAATAACAAAGGGACAAGGAAAGGAGAAGGGGCTGATAACGGAACCACTAGCCAAATCTCCAGTATGAGTTTGCACCTATATTAGTACATACAGTAACATTCCTCTCAGTGCATGATTTTGGGATTCCAGATGCCCCAAGGAATTCACTGTACGAATAACTTGTATCATCAACAGGGCAACCAAGTAAAGATGGTAGAACCAGGATAGGGGAAAAATGCAAGGGAATTGAAAACAATAAAAGGACATACGGTTAACAGCAAAACAAGAGAACAAGATATACCAACCATGTAAGACTGAAGGCACATATACATGGACAAAACCAGGTACGAGTGGCACAGTTTAATAACATCAACAACAGGCTGGGACAGTGACAATTCACAAATCACAACGGTAACCTCCAGCATTTTAGCAGGCCTTATTTGGTTGCTGGGAATTGGCTACACATTGTTATTACAGAGAAGATACACATACAATACAGGGGCGCACCCAGGGGGGGTTTCCTAGTCCCCAGAAACCCCTGTCCTTCCTGGGGTGTTGTATGCTTACAGTGGCTGGCCCCTCTACCGGGACCAGTCACTACTGATTGCAATACTCTCCCAGTCATTCCCCTGCTGTGAGAGCACAGCTCTCTGCCGGCAGTTTGGCTCCGCCCCTTCCTCCCACACAGCCAGCATGGGTGTTATGCAGGAGGCAGCAGCAGAAGAAGGTAAGATTGTGTGTGTGTGTGAGCCTGTGTTTGTCAGTGTATATGTCAGCTTACATATTTGTGTGTTTATGTATGTGTGTATTTATGTATGTGTGTGTATGTGACAGCTTACATATCTGTGTGTTTATGTATGTGTGTTTATGTATGTGTGTGTATGTGACAGCTTACATATCTGTGTGTTTATGTGTGTGTGTGTGTGTGTGTGTGTGTGTGTGTGTGTGTGTGTGTGTGTGTGTGTATGTGACAGCTTACATATCTGTGTGTTTATGTGTGTATGTGTATGTGACAGCTTACATATCTGTGTGTTTGTGTATGTGACAAGCTTACATATCTGTGTGTTTGTGTATGTGACAGCTTACATATCTGTGTGTTTATGTGTGTATGTGTATGTGACAGCTTACATATCTGTGTGTTTGTGTATGTGACAGCTTACATATCTGTGTGTTTGTGTATGTGACAGCTTACATATCTGTGTGTTTATGTGTGTATGTGTATGTGACAGCTTACATATCTGTGTGTTTATGTGTGTATGTGTATGTGACAGCTTACATATCTGTGTGTTTATGTGTGTGTGTATATGACAGCTTACATATCTGTGTCAGGGCTGCCGAGAGGGGGGGGAGCGGGTACATTTTACCCGGGCTAGGGCATGCCAGGGGGCCCGGGCCGGGCCCTCGGTTCTAATTTGTAATTTTTAATTTTTTATATTTTTTTATCTTGCTTTTTTTTATGTATTTTTTTTTTCTCCGCGGCGGGCGGGGAGGGGGGGGGGTTGGGTAGGATCGGCTCGTTGGTGGGGGGAGCTGGAACAATAAAACAAAACAAGAAGAAAAAAAAATACTCACGTGAGCGCGATGCCGCGTCCCTCCTCTCCTCTTCTCCATTCACACTGACTGTCGGGTGTGACGTCATCAAGTGAAAAAGAAAAAGAAAGAAGCTGACAGGAGGTAAGTAAAGAAACGGAGAGGCAAGGGGAGGAAAGGGACAGTGCTATAAAGAAGGGGGAGTAAAACAACGGGGGAGAGAGGTAGAGAATAAATAAAAAAAGTAGAGAGAAACAATAAATAAAAAAGGGGAGAGACACAATAAATAAAAAAGGAGAGAAACAATAAATAAAAAAGGGGAGAGAAACAATAAATAAAAAAGGAGAGAAACAATAAATAAAAAAGGGGAGAGAAACAGAATAGTTAAAAAGGGGGAGAGAAACAGAATAAATAAAAAGGGAGAGAAGCACCGAGTTAAAAAAAAAAGGGGAGAGGCACATTTAATAGTGGGGACTATTAATTTAAGATGGGGTGGTTTGGGGGCTATTGAATATGGGGGTGAGTTTAGGGAGAATGAGGTCTATTTATTAAATGTGACTATGAATTTATTAATGGCAGTGATGGTTGCAGGAAATAGGTATTGCTAGGCTGTTTGCAGGAAGGGAAATAGGTTTATTTAATAAATGTGAATACTATTATTTTAATGTTGGGGCTGGAGGAAGGCCTAATTATTAATCGTGGGTGCTATTGATTTAACGCTGCGTCTGGCTGTAATTTTCTAATGTAGCCATTTTTTTCCCCAAATAGGTCCCTCAACATTCCAGGATGCAGACAAAGCCGCAACTAAAGAAACCAGCAGTCACAGGTGGTGAAAGTGAGAAGAACAGGTAGGAGAGAGCAGCAGAGTGTGTGAAATGTTGTGATTCTAGTAGGGACAATGGGAATTTTTGGTGAGTGTCGTGCCCAATGTAAGGTGCAGGCCAAGACTGAACTGTATGTGTACACACTGCATTCTTTGTATACTACACTGTGGTGCTAGATGTCTTAAAAGTCAGGAGTGCTGGGACATATGTGACGTTCTGGTGAATTCAGGACCTAGTGATTTTGATGTGTTAGCCACACCCAACGGCGCATTGCCACGCCCCAAATGTATGACCACACACCCCCAAAAATTTGCACCGTTGTTAGGCTAGCCATGCCCCAACGACGCATTGCCACGCCCCTGAATGTATGACCACACCCGTGAATTTTGGGGGCTTACTCGACTATGAGGGGGGCCCCATGAATTTGTTGTACCCGGGCCCTGAATTCCTCTTGGCAGCCCTGATCTGTGTGTTTATATATGTATGTGTATGTGACAGCTTACATATCTGTGTGTTTATGTATGTGTGTGTTTATGTATGTGTGTATGTGACAGCTTACATGTTTGTGTGTTTGATCCTGTGTGTGTTTGTGTCTGTGCTTGTCTGTGTATGGGACAGTTTACATATCTGTGTGTTTGACACGGTGTGTGTTTGTAGCCACGCCCCTACACATATTGGAAACGCCCACTTGTATCATGACGCGAAAACCCCCCTCCTCGAATCCTGCGTTTGCCCCTGCAATAATAACAAACCACACCCAACAGAAGAGCAGGAGGAGAAGCAGATCACTATAGAAGCACCAATAATGTAGAGGCTAAGAAGCAAGACAAGCACTGAAGTGCAGTGATCCTTGGTTTCATTACAGGCAGGACCATACACAAATAGCCTAGCACTAACAGTTATAGCTTAAATGTGCATACCGAACACTGCTTTTGACAATAGTAGGCCATGACTAGTTTCAAAAGGGTTGAAGGGTGTTCAGTACGGTAAAGGAAGGAATCTGATTGACTGTGAATAGTTAGTTATTTGCCACCCTCTGCCTTCAAACTATTATGAGTAAATTAAAATGAATTCCAAGGGTATATACACTTAAGGCTGGCACAAGGGCAAGGCAATTTCCTCAAGACTCAAGATGTTATAGGTTCCAGTCAGCATATCAATGTTTTAAAAGAATTTCTTTCTGATTAGGGGCACTTCAAATGTTAAAGATCAGAACAATTTTTGTATTTTGCAGTAGTTTCAATGTTTTCTTTATAGGAAAGTATATATAGTATAGGAAAGTAAACATGGAAAACTTTCTAAATTTGAAAAAATACAATTCTGTGCAAGATATTGAGTTTTTATAAATACAACAGACAATGCACCTGTCCTCTAACTTCTCCCTGCCTCCTTTTCCCCTCTAAACAAATATCCAATAATAAGGTAAAGTACTTCTGTTAGAAAACTGAACTGTACGTTCAGATCCTTTGAAACTGCATGTTCCAAGTGTGTCCAGCTGTACTCACTCAGCTGTATTTGGTGTACACAGGATAAACAGAACATGACCTGTCTGTTACATATCTAAACAGAGAGTAAACAGGGAACATAAAAAACACATGATCCCATGTAACCCCTAGGTTATGGGTTATAAAGGCAAGTTTGCCTTTACAAGCCATCGTCAATATAAATTTTCCCTGCAGAGTCGCCAATTTCTGGCGACTTGCAGAAATCAGAGATTCATACATTTACCCCTTGGTATAGTCAATGTAAGAGAAAATATATTCTAAAAACATTTATCAATATAGACCACCTTCTTTCTGATGAACCCTACTTTATATGAGTCACTGTACATTCTGACAAGTTACTACTGCCAGTTTAGGAACGATGAAGGTTACAGTGATTGTGATTAAGACCATGCTTGGGTACATTTCATTCATAGTGAAATTCATTCATACATGGCATCAGAGGAACTACACACATGTAACACATTAGCTCAAATAGCAAAGCAACAATTTTCCCTCCCTTTAGTTAGTTTGTTTGTTAGTTATATGTAAATGTAAACCCATTAGGTGCTGTGCAAAACTCTCTGGGGCATATTCAGTTAGGATTCGCAGCTGCGTGTGTAACGTGTCATTATGGTACAGCAAATATCACAGATTTCCCTGCGCACACCTATTGGATGCGCAAGAAAATCTGAAATGTTGCGGTACTGGGACCCTTGCAGCCGCACGTAATCGTGGCCATGAATCCTAATTGATTATGCCCCTCTGTATGTAGTAGCTACTTTAATCTGCATTTGTGAAATAGAGTGGTACATATAGAGGTGGAGTAGGAAGTTTAGCCATGTACATATAGAAGAACGTTTTATCTGGAAAGACAACAAGTGTTATACTTCAAACTGGATGTTTACTGCAAACATAGAATTTACTGAAAGTCTTAATTTTGTTTTATTTATACAATCATACGGTAAAGCTTTATAAAATGGGGTTAGTGTGTCTCAATGTGTATTGCCATATTGAGAATAATTCTTGGTGCCTATTTGTTCTCTAATGAATTGTCACTGTAAAGGTCTGAAGTCAATTCAGTGTACATATGCTTGAGCAGAATAGAAGCAAAGGTAGGTTATAAGCAGTGGCAGATTTAGATCACCTGGACGGTAGAAAAGATATGGGCTTTCTCACCCTCCAGGTCCCAAATAGATCCTTTTTTAAAATTAAAACCTTATAAAAAGGATTCAGAGCTCTAACAACTCGCTTGCTGACCGCACACACTGCAGTATTGCAAGTTACAATGGGCAATCAGCCCAAACTAACAGTGTGTATAGATTTAAAATCATGCATAATACCGAATAATAGTCCAATTGAAAGCTATCGAATAAGCATACATGTTGGAGAATGTGGGTGGACTGCTATAGAACTAGACTCCTAGCACTTCCTGATTCTCTGAGTTTGCAATCATGTGATCTCTGGCTTGACTTGCTGGTTCTTTTATACTGTGTAGTCATGTGATCTTTTGCATCATTTCCTGGTTTCTGTCATGTGATCCCTGTCACATGACAAACGCTCTCACCTATTTAAACCCCACTCTGTGCAGTAACAACTACCAGAGTGTCAGGTCATATCTACTCTAGCTGTGCTGTTTGCTGCACTTTAAACATTTCTGTGAATTGACTTCATTTGCCTCTTGATTTGAACCTGTGCCTGTGACCCCAACTTCAGTTTGGATCTCATTTAAAAACTTTGCTTCTAACCTCGACCCTCGGTTTGCTCCTGACTTTGCTTTTTTCCAGTGATTTGGTGTCTCACTCCTGACATCTTTTTCCAGGTAGCCACATCAGGTAGAAGTTAGTGGGCTGTGAACTGCCGGTTCCTGGCAGTAAAGTCCATGCTACCTCGCAGTGGTTCCTGGTGAAGACTGAGGGGGATCCGTCAGACTCCACACCTCGACTCTGCCAATGCCAATCCTGACTGATGAACAGGAATCCTAAATACACAGTCTGAAGTGTGACAATAGCGTAGGGAGTTTACCCCCCAAATGTAACATAATAAACCAGTAATAATAATAATAGTGTATTTGCAAAATAAAACTTCACTCTATATTGTCACGAGCCGCGGCGGCTTCAGGCACTTCCGCAACTCGCTCTTTCTGGTGCCCCCGCATCCCGGCCATCGCCATGACAACCGGGACATCAGTTCCGCTTTGTCCCGGCTGTTGCCAAGGCAATGGTCGGGACGCTCTCTGGCTACAGCGCCGCGTCCCGGCATCTAGGGCAGCCGGGCACGCGCGCAAAGTTCATTAAGTTTATTATCAAAACAAATACACATAAATGGGGCGCTGGTTACCCTATATTAATCGATCAAGATGCAGCTGTCTAAACGGGATCTGGACCCGTCAGAGGTATAGAGACTAATATAATAAGGTAAGATAGCGCAAGACTCAGATCGATATAAAATTTATTACAAATACATGTGTATCAATGATAAAAATGGTAAACAATTACTACAATATATTCTGGTTAAATGAATAAAAGTGTTGGAGGAGACCTGACAGTCGCGAGACTAGGTCAGTAGCATAGTATCATTATAAGTGTCATAGTGAAAGTATGTATATATCACTAGAACAGTAACACTTAAGGTATGTAAATTGTGTCACACAAAAACATATAGCCTGGTCCGGAGAGCTTTCAGACACTGATACGTGTCATGAATATCATGGAGATTGACTACTAGGAGGTTAATGTTATAGTGATTATCGCTATGCAGATGGTTATAGATCTCATCAGAGAGCATCTACTGTCCGATTGACAACATGCAGTGAACAGTAACGATAAACAGATAATTACAATTAGTAAAAACGTGCTTAAATGGTCTCCAATTAGCGTCCATTGAAATGGATCGTAGAAAGTGGTGAGTAATCACATTAGGTTCAGTGTCCTCCGCCTGCAGATTAAGCCGTGTCGGCATCCGTTTCAAATAAAGCGCAGAGATCAATATGTGGTTAGCAAGCAGAATGAACTTAATCCAACCCCGGGGTATGGGAAAGAAAATTTTATTTTTCTGCCACGTCTCCAAGTCTCCAATGGATAGGTGTACTTCGCCTGACGCGTTTCTCGGCATTTCAATGGACGCTAACATGATTAAAACCGCGGCTGGAGGATACTGAGCCCGACATGCAGGTTTGATGTTTATACCTTCGCTTATATAATCCAGCATTGTTGGCTACAACTCTATTTATAGGAGTATCTAGAGCGGGGATTGTGGGCTGCGTAACCTGCTCATCAATTGATATTTTGGGCCCTCTTTTTCAGCCTGCTATACCTTTTTACTTGCTTGGACTTGACTGTTGTCATATGACATTCTGAGGAGATTTACTGTGTAGAGGTGCACATCCAAACCAGTCTGGAAATCAATTTAACGAGACTGACATTTTAACGGAAGCCCTCTGCGATTCCCCTGAATTCACATCCCAATCGATGCTCTAATTGGAGACCATTTAAGCACGTTTTTACTAATTGTAATTATCTGTTTATCGTTACTGTTCACTGCATGTTGTCAATCGGACAGTAGATGCTCTCTCATGAGATCTATAACCATCTGCATAGCGATAATCACTATAACATTAACCTCCTAGTAGCCAATCTCCATGATATTCATGACACGTATCAGTGTCTGAAAGCTCTCCGGACCAGGCTATATGTTTTTGTGTGACACAATTTACATACCTTAAGTGTTACTGTTCTAGTGATATATACATACTTTCACTATGACACTTATAATGATACTATGCTACTGACTTAGTCTCGCGACTGTCAGGTCTCCTCCAACACTTTTATTCATTTAACCAGAATATATTGTAGTAATTGTTTACCATTTTTATCATTGATACACATGTATTTGTAATAAATTTTATATCTATCTGAGTCTTGCGCTATCTTACCTTATTATATTAAGTTTATTGCCCAGCTGGGCTGTTCCCTCCCCCTGCTGCTAGGACATTTTTCTATTGAGCCACATCAGTATATAAGGCAGGAAGGGGCAACCCCTCCCTGCCGGTTATAGTCCCTGCTACTCTGCATACTACCCTGCTGTGACCTTGCTCCCTGATTATCTTTTGGATCCTGATTATTGTTGCCGACCTATTGCCTGGATACTGACTTCCATTGATTGCTTGTGACCCTTGACCTACAGCCTGGATACTGACTTTGATTGATTGCTTGTGACCCTTGAACTATTGCCTGGATTCTGACGCTGCAGTATTGCCTGTTGACCTGTTTGACCCCGGCCTGGACCTTGGCATTATCGTTTTGCTGACACCCTCAAAACTTCTGCTGGAATCATCACTCCACCTCTGCGTATTCACCAGCGCTACGTTATCACGGTATCAGCTCCTACTACTAGAGTACAAGACCTGGGGGCATCAGAGTACCTGTGAGCGCATCTAGCTCTACGGGAAAAGCAGTTCCTATAGGTGAAGACCTCTCAAGCGGTTCTAGGAGCTGATACCTGGGGCATGAGCTGTAACATATATCAATATTTCTGGAGTATATGGTCACTTTTTAAGACAGTTAACAATGTCAATTAATAGATGAAAAGATAAAGGTTGAAGCAAAATCCATATAGCAAAAGCTCATAAGACAAACATTTTTTATGTTTAGAAGACAAGTACAGACAAGCAGAAAGAATATCTACAGCTTAGATATGGCATTCAAGGCATTAATAGTGAGTTATTGCTGCATCTTCCCTGATAAAAGCTAGTGCTGTGCACACAGCTTTGAGGATGTTGTAAACATGGACCAATAGGATGCCACAAGCTCAGCAATTGGTCCGCACAGACACCCCAAACCTTCTGCATCCAGTACTGCCTCTGGCAGATTAAACCAGAGCAGTAGTGGAATCATTGGCGATAGCCCCTCTTTCCCTATTATAATCTGCCAGAGGGTGAGATGGGATGTACAAGTAAGCCAGTTTCAGTACACTGGCAAAGTCAGTAACAATACACATGCCAATAACTAAAGCATTAGCTGAACACAGTACGAGTGGAGAGAAACAATACAGATTGCAGGCAAATGAACAATAATATATTAAAGAGAAAGTGGAGGAGACTGGTTTAAATAAAAAATCAGAAGGTGAAGTAATAAGAAGTAAAACAGCTGAATGTCAGTCATAATGAGCTGCACACAAAGGCAGGGGAGGTCGCTATCCAACAACTAAAATATCTTAGTCACTAAAGCTCTTGAATCTGGTAGCAGCTTTGGGTTTTGAATCCTTACTGTCAAATTGAGTGACAATTTAGAAGCCTATTTGCTCCCCATGGGATTGTCACATTGACAAACATACCGGATGTCAATTTAAACGTTTTTTAACTAGCACTTTCAGAGTAAAAACAGCCACTTGTTTTTTAAAACAACATTTAATGATTTATTGTAATCCTTACAACAATGCGCAAGTTAACTTCTGTTTCATATGTATATATAAAAAAAAACTTTAAAATGTAGCAGAATGACATCATGAATATCTCAGTGGTGCTTCTGGCAGAATCATATCCATGAAGAAGCATCTTTCAGGCTCTGCACAAAGCATCTATTAGCAAATGCTCTCACAGCACTACACAAACTGAATTTGCATTACTACTGTCCGCCAAGCCAACTGGCAAACAGCTTTACCAACGGAATTCATCCATATGTCATCAAGAAAATGCATTTTTAAAACAATGACATTATGAATCGCAGTGTTCATCTTGGCCCCATGCAAGGAACTAATAAACGGACATAAAAGAGGCATCAGAAAACAATGCCATTATAAATAATGGTGTTTACCACAATACTATCAGCAACAGAGTGTTTCTGTTAATTTCAGGTCGTAAGAATTTAGGTGTTTTTGAAAATGCCTTGGAGCAGGTCAGCATGCAGTATATTGTATTGTAAAGCAGAATTATTTACTGTCCTCTACTAATGTTACTCCTGGGAAGATTTTTAAAATCAAATAAAAAACAAAAATGATGCTCTGAAGAATTGTACCCTTAAAAAAGGAATTGCAAGGGTCACCAAAGAGTGTATATATATATATGTAATAAAGCAGATATTTTAAGAGGTGCTTTGTTAACTTTGTAGCTATATCAACGGAGACAAGTCCTCTAACAACACCCTGCATTATGGGAAAAAAATAGCAAAATTTACAAGGACATTGCAAAAACCTTTGTCAATACAATTGTTTATGAATAATCATTTAAAATGTTATACCATACTTACTAGTCTTCATTAAAGCACTTACATTTAGGAAACAGGGTACTTTGTTACATGCGTGCTGGGGACTATTCAAGAATAACCCTTTAATGGTTTAAATTACTCATTTAACTTATTTTAATTATTGTACAGATTATTGAACTTAAGGCCTACTTAAACCTGTTTAAAAACTATCTCTTAAGATTCAATTATACAGAATATAAACAAATGTACTCTTGAAAGGCTGTTTGTAGGACCATTTACATAGTTGAACAATATGATAAGATATGGGACTTATGGTTTCCAGCAAAGAAATATGCATATGGTCATTTCTGCAAGCGAAACACTCAATTGAACACATTGCTACTAATTCTCCAACATCTGCTGACTGACATATTACTAGACTTTTATTTTGCTCAAACAAAAAAAGTAAGATAACTGATGTTTGGCTAGTAACTTATTCTAGAAAACACGTCACAACTGTATACATATGTTATATAACCACCTTATATCATTGATATATCTGATCATTTTCTATACATCGTGTTGAATTTTATTATGATCTTATTTTATGTTGGGTTAGTGTAGGATCCTCTGTCAAACTTTGGATTGATTGCTATAAGTTACAGCACACTTGCAAAAACTTTAAACATTTTTAATTACACTTTAAAGGGGTCAATAATTAGCATGCCATTCATTACTAGCCCCATGTTGTCAGTGCTAGTATTTTAAAATGTGTTTAAGTTATAACCCATGCTGTAGTCATGATTTCTAATACCACAAACAATTAAGATGTATGTAAACTCAGTAAACTGAGGGATTCCATGAGAGATGGTATTCTCACAGTCACAGTCAGTTTTTACACTGGTAATCTATAGCTTAGAATGATGATTTCCCCATAGTGTAGGTGTCGCGCACTAGACTTAAACAGAGAGCACTGGAGTCCTTGGCATGGGTAGCGCCAAATTAAGCTGGTTAAGGATTTCAAAATCTGTGAAAATCTGACTGTAGGCTTCTAATTCATGTACATTTGCCAAAGCTTGATTAAAGTCTTACTAGACTCTAGGCACTTTGCTTGCTCTTGGCCATAGACACAACTACGAGGGTTGCAAATATAGCAGCTGCTATGGGACTGAAAGGTGAGGATGTGGATAATGGCCTGTCAGCTGCTGGGTTCTCTATAGTTGCTACCCATGCTACTCCATTGCTTACTGCCCTCTAACCTCTCAGATGAGATTAGCGCAGTGTTCATGGTCTGCAGGGAGCTTATAGTATACATTTTTCTAGTAGGAAAAAAACCTCAATACCAATAAAGATTATGAAAAGCATACTGTATATATGGATATGTCACAACTTGGCTAGAGGGAGTCAGAAGACAAGGTCAGTTAGTCAGTAGGTAGCTCTGGGGAAAATGGGCCATAGTGCTGTGCCAGGTAACCTCAGACCTGAGGTAAGTAAGAAAAAGACTTTTAGACCAAGGGCCTTTACTATATCCTAGGAGATTTGAGCGCAAGATAAACCTAATATCATAAGAGATTCAGATGCAGAGTAAAGTGCTTTGCCCAGTATCCCCAGGTCTGAGGTCAGCAAGAAAAAGATGTTTAGACCAAGGGCTTTACTATATCCTGGTTGATCTGAGAGAGACCTAATAACATAAGAGACTAATATGCACCTTACTTAAATAGAAAGTGTGGAGAGAACCTGCCAAAGTCATCCTGGGTTACAGGCTAATCCTCTTTCATGTACAGTTTATGTTTACTCAGATACTCACCCAACCATACCAATCATTCAAAAAAGTGCAAATTTTTTCAAATGGCTGCCAACCATTTAATATATAACACCACAATAACATACAGTACTTAGCAGGATGCAAGCAAAACACCATGACACACCGTTTTTTTAGAGCAGCTCCTGCCCTCCATGACTGCATGCAATTGATGACTATCCTATAAAGGTCTAATCTCTTTAGATTGAGTTGCAGAGTAGTTCCTACAGTGGGGCAGGAAGCCTCGTTTACAAAGTATGCAATATAAAATAATTGGACTTTTCTGTCATAGATAGGAAATGCAGTTTCCACTGACTACCATCAGCATCCCAGCCTAGGTGCAGGAAAAATTTAATTTACACTATCTTTAGAACTTTGCTTAACCTCTACAAACCATGAATTCTATTCAACTTATTACTCTTGTGTACCAAATCATTAGTATATTATTAATGTACATCAGACGCTGATTAGGAGAATAAATTATTCAGAAATATTTAACCAACAATGCAGGTTCAGCCTTCTGCATGCAATGCGTTGAAAGGTTTTGGGGGCTGGAGGGTTTGGGCAGGGGTAATGAAAATGATGCCAATAAACTATCTTATTTTACAATGTGATCATTATTTTGCAAGACTTGTGGTAAAAAAAAAAAAAAAGACTGCAAAAGGGAGATTTGGTGACATCCTCTCGATTTAATGAAGCTTGCAGTTATGGGCAAGTGAGTAGAACTGCTGTTATTATCTGCATGAGTGATTAGAGGCCGAGGGTCTGGATATATGGGAAGATCCCCACTGTAAATGTGCACATTGATCATACATAATCAGACCAAAAGGGTCAGACATGGCGGGGGCAGAGAGATATGGAAAAGCTGACAAATGAAGCAGTGAGGCTCGGGGGTTAACATAATATTCAAACAGAATGAGATCTTCATTTTCTTAAGCTTGTCACTTTTACCATCTTGTGACACTTGGTTAGGAAGCGGAATGAGAAAGAGAGAAATTGTCTGGGTAGGAGCAGGGAAACGTGCTCATTCATTTATGGAAAGGACGACGAACGCAATCAAGAAAATGTTTCAATTCATTTTCCTTTCTGCTTGTTAAGGGGAGCATTGCAATGCAGATTATATTTCTTTTTGTTGCTCATCATCTTATATATACACAATCTGCATCGTACTGTGCACTGCATGTTAAACATCTCAGCTGCCCTTATCTTTACATTTTTTTTATATACTGTAGCTCAATTGTCTTAGATTACTGCATTCATTTAATCATTTTAAAGCAAAGATGAGTAACATGTAACAATAGAAACTTCTCCAAGAAGGAGGGAACCTGAGGTAAAATGTGTGTTTGCCAGTAGAAAATAGTACATGTGATAATGAACACGCTTCTCGGCCTTTTGGCTAAGATCTAATGTAGATGCGCAGCTACATAGTGAGGTTTAAATGTGCCCTCAATAGTTGATGGGCCATCACCTGGTTCTCTGGCCAAGAGGCCAGTCACATGAAGCCTCAGGTGCTATGTGCCCCCAGTGCTACCCAAAAATGCACTAGGTACTGGGATGCTCTCTTTTGCATTTTTTTAAAGTGATACTAGTGTTCCTTTGTCATTAGCGTTACTAATTCCGCAGTGCTGTACAGAAAACTCACAGTCCATGTCCATTTGAGCTTACATTCTAAATTCCCTAACATACACACACACACAGACCGAGAGAGACTAAGGTCAATTTAATTGCAACCAATTAACCTACTAGTATGTTTTTGGAGTGTGGGAGGAAACCGGAGCACCCGGAGGAAACCCACACAAACACAGGGAGAACATATAAATTCAAAACAGATAAGGCCATGGTCAGGAATCATCAAACTCATGACCCCAGAACTATTCACTAAGCCACTGTACTGCCCATCCCATTCACTTGGTACTAATAATAGGGACACCTTCATATCTGTGAACCCCACCTGGGGGCATTTAAAAATATGTAAACCACAACACATATTAAAAATACATGTAATACAACTCATTAATCTATGCAATTAATTTATTACTGGTGTCGAAAACCTTGATCTCGTCACACAGAAGCGAAACTAGCAAGAACACACAAACAGACAAAAAATGTATAGTATCTTTTTGTTTTGTTTACTTCAAGTTTAAAGAAAAAGAAATAATAAAATATACTTTTGGCCAAAAGGCTGGGGCCCATATGGCACTTTTTTGTGTTTGTGTGTATTTTTAAATGTTTGGGGGACAGAAGGTCAGACTCGTCTGGGCCTATATCATCCACATGTCATTGGAGCTATCTCCCTATGGGAAGGCTGAAGACTATTCCCGGAGGAAGGTTGCAATGGAGGTGAGCCAGTAGACCCATATACTCCTAAGGGGCCTTATGGCTTTGGGGGACGGTGAGGAACAGGGTCCTTCTCCTTATAGAGAGGTCCCAAAGTACAGTTATGGCCAAAAGTTTTGAGAATGACACAAGTATTGGTTTTCACAAAGTTTGCTGCTTCAATGTTTTTAGACCTTTTGTCAGATATTGCTATGGTTTACTGAAGTAAAATTCCAAGCATTTCATAAGTGTCAAAGGCTTTTATTGACAATTACATTAAGTTTATGCAAAGACTCAACATTTGTGTTGATCCTTCTTTTTGAAGACCTCTTCAATTCGCCCTGGCATGCTGTCAATCAACTTCTGGGCCACATATTAACTGATGGCTGCCCATTCTTGCCTAATCAATGCTTGGAGTATGTCAGAATTTGTGGTTTTTTTGTTTGTCCACCCGCCTCTTGATGATTGACCACAAGTTCTCAATTGGATTAAGGTATGGGGAATTTCCTGGCAATGAACCAAAAATGTTGATGTTTTGATCTCCAAGCCACTTAGTTATCACTTTTGCTTTATGGTAAGGGGCTCTATCATGCTGAAAAGGCAGTGGTCATCACCAAACTGTTCTTGGATGGTTGGGAGAAGTTGCTTTTGGAGGATGTTTTGGTACCATTCTTTATTCATGGCTGTGTTCTTAGACAAAATTGTGAGTGAGCCAACTCCCTTGGCTGAGAAGCAACCCCACACATGAATGGTCTTAGAATGCTTTACTGATAGTAGTGTTAACCTTTCTTTCTCTGGACAAGCATTTTTACAGATGGCCCAAACAATCTGAAATAGGATTTATCAGAGAAAATGACTTTACCCCAGTCCTCAGCAGTCCAATCCCTGTACCCTTTGCAAAATATCAGTCTGTCCCTAATGTTTTTCCTGGAAAGAAGTGGCTTCTTTGCTGGCCTTCTTGATGCCAGGCCATTCTCCAAAAGTCTTCACCTCACTGTGCGTGCAGATGCACTCACACCTGCCTGCTGACATTCCTGAGCAAGTTCTGCACTGGTGATGCCCCAATCCCGCAGCTGAATCAAAATTAGGAGACGGTCTTGGTGCTAGCTGGATGTTCTTGGGCACCCTGAAGCCTTCTTCACAACTGTCGTGAACATAGAGAGCTTGCAGTTATTTATAAGGAATAAATCATAACTGCAATGTAAATAGGTTATATCAAATTAATCCATTGGTAAGTTTGAAGTGTAAAATGTGTAAAATGTGTCTGATGTCAGAGCGTCTGATATAAATATATTTGATGGCTTTGCACATCCCAGTGTGAGAAGATAGAAGTGTAGACTTTTAGGTACCGCTCAGCATGTGGTCTGGCTCAAAGAGCCCATGTGCTGACGTAGGCTATATGTAATATAGACAAAAAGAATTCAGTTTTAAAATATGCTACTTAAAATCAATAAAAGTAGTGATCAATCACATATTTCTCAGAAGCATGATGAAGGGCAGCTCATATGTTAAATTAAGAATTCTGCCCCACAGAGAAATTAAGGAAATGAGTGTAAGCTCTGCGAATATCCTTTTCAACACTCTCACCTGTGTTAACAAGAGAATCACTGACCTGATGGCAGCGGATCCTTTTGTGGCAGGACTGAAATGCAGTGAAAATGTTGTTTTTGGGATAATGTTCATTTTAATGGCAAAGAGGGACTTTGAAATTCATTGCAATTCATATGATCACTGTTCATGACATTCTGGAGTATTGCCATCATAAAAACTGAGGCAGCAGACTTTGTGAAAAATAATATTTGTGTTATTTTCAAAACTTTTGGCCATAACTGTACTAATGCAGTATTGTCTATGCAGCTGAGTATTGTTCAGCTGCCTCAGTGACATTTCTGTTGATAGATTACATTAATAAATATATTGGGCCTGATTAATCAAGGAACACAAATGCTGATTTTGTGCGTATAATCCGCAAACTTGATCAGCACATGCACAGAACCAGACCATATGCAACTAAACGCAGCAAGTTTTCGATTTCTTGGAGGGAACAGGGTGGTGAAGGGGTGTTCACCTGTAGTCAATGTATTGTAAGGGCGTGCCAAACTCAGGCGCACACAGCCTAGTCTGATTAAAGCTTTGGACATCTCAAAGGTACTAGTATTTCTACTTTATCTCTTGCTCCAGCTACAGGGCTAGTCGAAGTCCTGATTACTAGTGATGACAGTCGCATGTGCATGCTTTAACTTGATTGTAATCAGGAGCAACTGTAAAAATTGTATGTTATGTTCAGTAGACATTAAGAACTAATAAATGTATTTCATGAAAACAATTATTAAAAAAAAACACTTTTTTAACTGTTTTATCACTAATGCCTATATTATTAACAGGTGACACTAATTTCATTTTTCTTTTTTTTATGTGCGTTCTTTTGCGATTTTATATTTGACATAGGTGTTGGACACATCCTGCAGTGTAGTAGAGCTGAGCAGACCTACATCCGAATTCATCAGCGCACATACCTTGAGATCTGCTCCTTTTTAAATTCTGTTGTGCGCATGCCTAAATTTCAATCTCTGTTTAATTGCTCTTTTTCCTTTTGAATATTGCTTGTGGGCAATAACGGGTGCAGGTGAAATATTATACTCATTACATCTTACCATTTGGCATGACCATTGTTTGGCTATAATCCACAATATTGTTTTTAGATTATGCATTTTACATTTGCTATATATATTATCTCTTATGCTTTTGCTTAACTTATTTTTTGTGTGTTGAACTTTTAATGGCATTGCTCATATTGCACCTAGAAATGAGCATCTTCAATGAGTTGCAATATGGAGGCACAAAAAGGGTCTATTAAAAGTGTAGGAAGTGAACTCCAGACCTCCAGCTCTATGCTGGTGAAAGTTCAAAAAGGCCATATGCCCATCTGCAATGCAATGAACACCTCTAACACTGAACCAATCCACTGATTTATCTCATTTCAATAATCACTCTCCGCAAAATAAAATATAGTTTCTGCACTGGTTCACAAAAACAAGGTGCACCCACTCTGTACTTCTCAAAGAGCACCTTGGGCCTGATTCATTAAGGAAAGCAAGACAAAGAAAGGTGTAAGTTTTCTTCTGGACACACCATGTTACAATGCAAGGGGTACAAATTAGATTATTATTTTGCACATAAGGAAAATACTGGTTGTATTTTCATTTAGCACACAAATACTTGATAGCTTTATTATCACACTGAAATGTAAAGGCAATCTAGGACATGTCCTACCCCAACTATAAGTCTGTCCCCACATTTTAAATTTACCCCCCCTCCAATGCAACATGGTTTTGCCAAGGGACAAAGTTACTTTTTTTTTTTGCTTTATGAATCAGGCCCTTTAACTCTTTTCAACTTCTTCCCACTGCCTGTGTAAACTGTTGCTTCTCTGGAATTGTGGCCATTTTTTCCATAATGTTTTGCTCCTCAGTGGAAAGCTCAGCTCACTTGCGCAAATTGAGGCACACAGCAGATTCAAAGTTGATTTTATACTGCGGAGCTGATGGTTTATGCTTCATAAGTGACCTTAACTTTCTCAAAGGGTTTTTCGAGGGCTCATAACAATATCAATCAAAGAGATTTAATGGTGGGTGTGGGCAAGAGCAACAGTCCATGGTGCCATCAGTTCTGCTTTAGAGTGCCTTTACAGAAAATGCTTTATTGAATGGGATTTTGAGCAACATGCCATGGGTAACCGATGATAAGCTTGAAGCTATTGAAAAGAACAGAACAATTCTCAAGAATAAAAAAGTGGCATGTTTAATATTTTAAGATTTTTCTCAACACATTCATTAAAAGCCCAACATCTGCCAAGCATCAAAAATTCTGAAGCTTATAATGAGTAAAACCACTTAAACGCACAGGAATTTTCATATTGACTACAATGCTTGAAAAGCCTTATCCAGACACCAACCAAAGTCAAGTGGCTTTGCCTATAAATTACCATAATGTCTGTTTTAGGGTTGGAAGTTGGAGCTAAAATTACCACATACAAAAGAGATGGCCATATCATGCTCTCAAGACAGATCTTCAAAGTTCAAGGGGAGTTCAGGCATGGACACAGCAGTCAAGAAGGGGTCAAGTGTACAGAAATTGTTCTTGTTCTGGAGAAATTAGCTTTACAAATACATTGTTTCTGAGGTGGTAATTGTCTCATCCTCCAAATATTCACACCTCATTTAATCTTTGAATTTCCTTACAGCCATTAGCATAATTCTTCTTCACTGAAATAGATATGATTTTTGCCTAAAAAGATTTGTTTATAAAGCATCTCATTGAAGATTTAATTCCTGGAGGTGAGGAAAAATACTACAGGTTTTAATAGATATATCCTATTCACAGACAGATTTCTTTCTGGCCTCTGTAGTAATATAAGTAAATCTCTGAAGGTTTAAACATTAACTGCTGGCTTTCTCCTTATTATTTAAGTTGAAACTATAATGGTAAAGTAAATGCTACTTATGTATGAGAAAGAGAAATAATAACAAGTGAAATGTATCAAAATAGTTATTTTCAGCCACCATGATGCCAGTGGTAAGTAGGGTGATTAATTGAAACTTTAAAGTTGATAACTATGCCCATGGGGTCTCTGTGAAATGGGCAAGGACACCTCACCATTACATAATTTTGCAAAGTCAAAGAAGAAAATAAAAAGCAAGAAACAATCAGAACTGCTGCTGAAAAAATTCTTTCATTATGTAAATTATTTATTTCTAATCTATTTCCATTTTCAAGACTTCGGGCTAGATCTACTAAGCTGCGGGTTTGAAAAAGTGGGAATGTTGCCTATAGCAACCAATCAGATTCTAGCTTTCATTTATTTAGTACCTTCTACAAAATGACAGCTAGAATCTGATTGGTTGCTATAGGCAACATCTCCACTTTTTCAAACCCGCAGCTTAGTAAATCTAGCCCCTCATCTCCTTTGTTCTTTTCTATTCTGTGCCCTCTTTTTCTTTGTTTCATATTTTGTCTTCAACTGTTTTCTTTTAATAGGCAAGGAAGGTAGATTATAAAAATGCATGTACAGTATGCATTGAAAGCATATTCATGTATTTAATGTAAAAAAATATATATTTTTTTTCAATCAGACAATCATGGAAGAAATCAAGATCTGGAAATTTCTACAAAGTGAGAATGTTCAGAAACATCTTATTTAAGAATCAGAAATCTGATTAATATCACGGGGTATTCAAATTAGCATAGATTCACCATGCAAGTTACAAGACACTCTCTCTTCCTGAAAGATTAACAGCACTTTTAAAGAATTAAAAGAAAGATTTTTTTTTACATGCACAGTACATGAAAAATGTTTATCTGAGAAAACAGTTCAATAATGTAACTTCTACTGGGGTTAGACGGCTGCACTTCACACATTTCAGCCACATAGATCACGCCAGTCTACTGTCTTGGTTTAACTAGCCTCAGCTAGATCTATTCACCAGTGTCAAATAAGCAAAACATAAAAAAAAATCTTTGCCTGTCTGGCTTCTAACTAGTACACATAAACACTCTATCTCAAGTAAAGGACCTTGTGTCCCACACACACACACACACACACACACACAAAATAGCAGTACTTACTGGTCATACATTGCAGGTAGCATCTGACCTTCTCTCCAGGTAATGAAAGACTGATTGAGCTGCCTTACAGCCTTTTACCAAAGGGTGGGGTACGCATACCCGATGACTACCAGATCATCAATAATGTGAGCGACATCAAGATAACGATGACAAGTATTCCGACGGCCAGTATACATCTACATACCTTAATAGAGATGTGCAGCATTTGCAAAAGGTCTTGTAGCCGTCACGTGCCAATTACCAATGAAGAGAAGTCGGCAATGGCTGGACCCTATGCCTCTATAAGGTTTTGTGGCGCCCGGTACAGCCATTGCCACCTTAAAAGAGGCAATCGCACTGTCAGCGGTGGAAATGACGTGCTTACTAGATGCCAACTTCTTTTCATTCGCAATTGGCACGTGGCGGACACAAGACCGGTCGCAAATGCTGTACATCTATATTAAGGTATGAAGATGTATAGTGACCGTCGTAATCCTCGTAATCATTATTTTTCTGTCGCTCACATTCTTGTCTGTGTGGTAGTCATCCTGAAACTGACTACCACCATTACCAACATCTTTTGCAACTCCCGATTACTAGCAGAGTGAACTACAACATACTCCGGAAGACGGAATGGGCAGAGACCCTTACCGCTAAAGCTGAAGACAATCTCTGGGAAGTTTTTCACAAACTCCAACAATCTCCCTGGATTTCTAAAGCAGATAAGACAGAAAGCCAGGGGCATACTGTATATATCTGCCTCTTGTCACTTTCCCAGTGCTTCTGTCACTATATATATATATATATATATATATATATATATATATATATATATATTTATATATATAGATATATTTGTTTAGATAGATAGATAGATAGATATACATATATAAATATATATACACACATATATATATATATGTGTGTATATCTATCTATCTATCTATCTATATTCCTGGTAGGTAGGCCTTCATTAATTCTAAACACAAACCAGATTGTCTTCCTCTCCATCTATGCATATTAGCAATGCAGCCATCATCTTGGGTGTATATTACACCCTACACTTGTAGTTAAATATGTAAAGAAATGGACAAAGGCAGTTTGGTTTCTGGCTCTCTAGGCCCCCCTCCATTTGTAGAAAATACAAAAAAAATCAGCCGTTATAGACTGTACAATATTAATTGAAATGGACACAGGCAGTTTGGGGTCAGTCTGTGTATGACACCCTACCCATAATGAGAAATTGCCAAAACAGCAGCCTTTCAAGACGGTACGTGATATGGAAATGCCCCAAGTCCCTTTCCTCTTTGGGGGTAGATTGCACCCTAGACTTAAATAGAAAGTTTTAAAAAGATGTTATCGTCATCATCTGGATCTTCATCCTCACCCTCATCAGTGTGTACGTCATCATCACAGACTATCAATTCATCGCCGCTTGAATCTGCCATTAGAGAACAGTCAGTGCTTGGATGTCTTTGATGGTGAAGGCCTTCCTCGTGGAAGATGTAGTTCATTTTTATAAACATCATTTTCTTCACATTTTTGGGAAGTAACCTTCTACGGCGATCACTGACTAAGTTCCCGGCTGTGCTGAACACTCGTTCAGAGTACACACTGGAGGGTGGGCAGCTTAGGTATTGCAAAGCAAGTTTTGTACATGGGTTTCCAAATGGCCTGCTTTTCTTCCCGGTAAGTAAAGGGACTGTCTGACATTTCCAATCCATATCAATTACCTCTTGAAAATAATCCTCCACCATCCTTTGCATGTTAATACTCATATTGGATGGAGTTATGGGCAAGGTCACACATTTTTTTGAAAAATCCTTAAAACCAGCCCAGATGTTAAATTGTTCTGGTCTGCCCCCTGCGTCTTCCCTGCTTCTTTTTGGGAAATTAAATTTTTTACGAGCAGCAGCAGCTTGAGAAAGTGAAGGAGGACACGTCGTCAAGCCGAGACCCAGTTCAGCGGCCAGCTTGCTGAGCAATAGCTCCTTGCAAAAGTTCACATCTCGTTTATTTTGAAGCAAAGACTCAATGTAGATACATCGATGACATCCTGATTTTGTGGGATGGAGATACTGACCACTTCCATACTTTCACCACGATCCTTAATGATAATGACCTCAACCTGAAATTAACATCAGAAATCAATACATCAACAATTAATTTCCTGGACTTGACAATTTATAAAACCGAGGAAGGAATACTTAAGAGTGATGTACATCGGAAAAAAACTTCCACAAATACTATTCTGCACAACCAAAGTGTCACTTCCCACCTGTAATTTGGGGTATCCCCAATGGGGAACTACTTAGAATTAAAAAGGAACTGCTCAGACAAATCCACCTATGAGAAAAGAGCTGGAGAGCTAACAGCTAGACTTAGAAATAGAAGATATAGTAATAAGACTCTACAAAATCCAATTAAATCTATTTCTAAAATAGATAGAGAGTCATTAATTTATCCCAAGAATGAACCGACAAACAAAACTCCCAAGATCCGAATGGTTGGGACATTTTGTACTGAGTGGCGACACTTTCAGGGCATTTTCCAGAAACACTGGCACGTTTTACTCTCCGATAGAGACTTGGAGAATGAGCTAGACAAATACAACTCCTTCAGCTGGAGAGGGGCCAGGAGTCTAAAGGACATACTAGTTCACAGTCACTTACAAAAAAATAAATTAACACTTAACAGACCCAAGGGCTTCTTTAAATGTGGTACTTGTAACTTGTGTCAGTATGTGATTCCCACTAAGTCCTACACGGATAAGTTTGATAAAACTTGGTATATAGAAGAATTCCTCAAATGTAACTCCACTGGTATCATCTATTGTCTCTCCTGTCCCTGTCCTAAATTGTATATTGGGATAACTACTCGAACTTTCAAAAAAAAGACTATCGGAACATGTCTATAATATCAAAAATGGGATAAGAGACCAGAGGAATTTTAAAACTATTACCACAGTGGCCAAGCCCTTTATGATCCATCATGAGAGTAATCCCAGACTCCTGAAAGCTTTTGCGATGGAAAAAGTCACTTTGGAAATTCGAGGAGGAGACATTCAAAAGGAACTTCTAAAGAGAGAAACCAGAAAGATCTTTCTAATGGGATCTATGATTCCAGCTGGTCTAAACGACTATAATAGTTATAAGCCCTTTGTGTAATTTTTCTCTTTTGCAGTATTTACATGTACTCATTTCTTTCTTTTTGAAACTCACCACCTCCTCGATTTTCACATATAAAACATTTAACTACAGGTGCTCTGTACTTCCAGGCACTGGAATTTAGAGCAAACTACTTACAAAGTTTCAATTACACATTTGACAGTCGTTGTATTAATTGAATTCCAATATGAAAAAGTTTTTTCAGATGATTAGCCTATATATATAGTTTTAGGTATAATCTACTATTATAATGAGTATACAAGAATGAATAAACACCAACAGAAACACTAACTATTTAATTCAAATTCATTTTAACCTGTGGTGTAGACTTCTGCTTGGAGATAATATCTTCTGTGACACATCCAAATCTAACCTATATAATTTTTCATTTATCCCCGATGTATTTCTTTTTGTCTCAGCGAAACATACTGAGATAAATTATAATAACCAAAGGGGTTTCTGACAAAATAATTGACACAGACATACAGTTACAGTATAATCTTGTTTACTGTTTAACTCTAAATAATTGGAAACAGCAGACTCTTTATAGATAAAGGATCCTCTACTAATAATGAAATTAGGCTTTATTCATTGGTCCGTTCCGTACTTTTCCGCATAAGAGCTTCATAATATGAAGGGACCTTCAATGATTGGTCACAATGTATGCCACTCAGGACCTATTATAATATCGACTCCCTGATTGGCTCTATCTCTCATGTGATCTGACATACCCATCTTAGGGTACTATATAAGAACTGTCATTTGCCTCCCCGCCGCCAGCCTTGAGAAAGCAGCCGAGGCGAAACGCGCGTTGGCGTTTCAGGGCTCCGTTATTGCTCTCCTTCATATTTATTTTTTCCATTTTCCTGATCGCTCCCCAGTATACCTAGGCAGGGACCATTCACAAAATCCCGCGATCAGTAGGAACCGCACTTAGAATTCTATGCTCAATGCCGATATCAGCGATTCTTTATCCACTGGATCAGTTACTATAATCCATTGGAGTTTTCACAGCCGCCACGCTTACCTTGCTCACGATAGATGTTAACTATTTAGTTACCATCTTCTCACCCTCAATTGGTGACTACATTGGAGCATTCTGGGCGATATTTTATTGGCGCTCTATGATCAACCATAAAGGCATAGACAATAATCATACTATTATCTAGGAGTTATACCAAACTAATTTATTGGGCTTATTATAGCTCTTATGTTGACAGTCAAAGATTATTATAAGCTTACTGCTATCTTTATGAGTGTAGTTGTTCAATCTCGGAGCCCTTGCAACATAGTTTGCATTTTATATTGTGTTATCACTTATATTGTGTTATCTTTGCCCTTAGATTGTACGCTCCTTTGAGCAGGGCCTCCTCTCCTTCTGTTCTCCACCACCTTAACTCTGCTCTCCAGCTCCATGTCTCTTCCGTGAGGTCCTCCTGCCCTTCTACCCCCCTCTCTACCCCGCTGGGGGCTCTCACCTCTCATCTAGCTGTACATTGAGCTTCTGAGTTACTGTGCTTTTTGTTAACTGTACCGTGCTGTCTCACCCTGTATCGTGTTACTGTCTGTCCCTGTACGGCGCTACGGATACCTAGTGGCGCCCTATAAATAAAAAATTTAAAAAATGATAATAATAATAATAATAATCACTGTGTGTTTATATGTTTCTTTTATTTTTTCGCTCTCATTTCTACCTTTTAATGCATACCAATAAATTTCAGACATTTTAATCTCTTTTGTTGGAGTGCCCCAGTTACACCTCTTTTCTCTCTTTTGTATAACATTATGTTTAGTGTTGGGTGCACCCCCTGGGTAATCACTCCGGGTCAATAATTGTATTATGATACTTTTTGGAGGAGGATTTATCTATTTCTCTGTCTAGTGCGGTGATATTTCTCACTTTCTGTGCATTATCCTCTAACACCTTACTGTTATCTTGAAGCTCGGCTTTGACGCATATTAGTAGTTGTGCACCTATTGTAGGTTCGGTAACATTTTTAGATCTGCCACTAATAGAGAAAGGTGAAGGCCTTATTCTCTCTTTGCCACTGCGTGTGTAGAATGGCATGTTGGCAATTTTTTTTTATCGGCACTTAACTTTTCCTCAGTTACACTTCTTTTTCTCTTCAACACAGTAAAAAAAATTTTGGGGTGTGTTTTTTTGACTGATTTCAAAAGACTGTGTAGTTTGACATCGCCTTGCCCAGATGACGTACTGGGAACACTGCCATCAGGACTGGTGAGAGAACCCGGTTGCTCATTCTGCTCATATGTGGACTGCTTTGAATCCATTCTGAGCCCAAAGCACTTGTAGTGCTACAAATTGTTTTAGATACTGCTGACAAATATGACTTTTGACAGCCAGAAATATTAATGCAAAAGAATGGGGGACACCCCAGAAGCACTTGGAGTGCTAAATATTATTTTTTTAGTCTGCTGACAAATAGGATTTTTGACAGCCAGAAATATTAATGCAAAAGAATGGGGGACACCCCAAAAGCACTTGAGAGTGCTAAAAATTATTTTTCAGACTGCTGACAAACAGGACTTTTGACAGCCAGAAATATTAATGCAAAAGAATGGGGGACACCCCAAAAGCACTTGGAGTGCTAAATATTATTTTTTTAGACTGCTGAAAAATATTACTTTTGACAGCCAGAAATATTAATGCAAAAGAATGGGGGACACCCCAAAAGCACTTTGGAGTGCTAAAAATTATTTTTCAGACTGCTGACAAACAGGACTTTTGACAGCCAGAAATATTAATGCAAAAGAATGGGGGACACCCCAAAAGCACTTGAGAGTGCTAAAATCTATTATTCAGATTGCTGACAAACAGGACTTTTAACAGCCAGAAATATTAATGCAAAAGTATGGGGGACACCCCAAAAGCACTTGGGAGTGCTAAATATTATTTTTTTAGACTGCTGAAAAATAGTACTTTTGACAGCCAGGAATATTAATGCAAAAGAATGGGGACACCCCAAAAGCACTTGAGAGTGCTTAAAATTATTTTTCAGATTGCTGACAAACAGGACTTTTGACAGCCAGAAATATTAGTGCAAAAGAATAGGGGACATCCCATAAGCACTTGGGAGTGCTAAATATTATTTTTTGAGACTGCTGTCAAACAGGACTTTTGACAGCCAGAAATATTAATGCAAAAGAATGGGGGACACCCCAAAAGCACTTGGAGTGCTAAATATTATTTTTTTAGACTGCTGAAAAATAGTACTTTTGACAGCCAGAAATATTAATGCAAAAGAATGGGGGACATCCCAAAAGCACTTGAGAGTGCTAAAATCTATTTTTCAGATTGCTGACAAACAGGACTTTTAACAGCCAGAAATATTAATGCAAAAGTATGAGGGACACCCCAAAAGCACTTGGGAGTGCTAAATATTAGTTTTTTAGACTGCTGAAAAACAGTACTTTTGACAGCCAGGAATATTAATGCAAAAGAATGAGGGACACCCCGAAAGCACTTGAGAGTGCTAAATATTATTTTTTTTTAGTCTGCTGAAAAATAGTACTTTTGACAGCCAGAAATATTAATGCAAAAGAATGGGGGACACCCCAAAAGCACCTGAGAGTGCTAAAAATTATTTTTTGAGACTGCTGACAAACAGGACTTTTGACAGCCAGAAATATTAATGCAAAAGAATGGGGGACACCCCAAAAGCACTTGGAGTGCTAAATATAATTTTTTTAGACTGCTGAAAAATATTACTTTTGACAGCCAGAAATATTAATGCAAAAGAATGGGGGACACCCCAAAAGCACTTTGGAGTGCTAAAAATTATTTTTCAGACTGCTGACAAACAGGACTTTTGACAGCCAGAAATATTAATGCAAAAGAATGGGGGACACCCCAAAAGCACTTGAGAGTGCTAAAATCTATTATTCAGATTGCTGACAAACAGGACTTTTAACAGCCAGAAATATTAATGCAAAAGTATGGGGGACACCCCAAAAGCACTTGGAGTGCTAAATATTATTTTTTTAGACTGCTGAAAAATAGTACTTTTGACAGCCAGGAATATTAATGCAAAAGAATGGGGGACACCCCAAAAGCACTTGAGAGTGCTTAAAATTATTTTTCAGATTGCTGACAAACAGGACTTTTGACAGCCAGAAATATTAATGCAAAAGAATAGGGGACATCCCATAAGCACTTGGGAGTGCTAAATATTATTTTTTGAGACTGCTGTCAAACAGGACTTTTGACAGCCAGAAATATTAATGCAAAAGAATGGGGGACACCCCAAAAGCACTTGGAGTGCTAAATATTATTTTTTTAGACTGCTGAAAAATAGTACTTTTGACAGCCAGAAATATTAATGCAAAAGAATGGGGGACATCCCAAAAGCACTTGAGAGTGCTAAAATCTATTTTTCAGATTGCTGACAAACAGGACTTTTAACAGCCAGAAATATTAATGCAAAAGTATGAGGGACACCCCAAAAGCACTTGGGAGTGCTAAATATTAGTTTTTTAGACTGCTGAAAAACAGTACTTTTGACAGCCAGGAATATTAATGCAAAAGAATGAGGGACACCCCGAAAGCACTTGAGAGTGCTAAATATTATTTTTTTTTAGTCTGCTGAAAAATAGTACTTTTGACAGCCAGAAATATTAATGCAAAAGAATGGGGGACACCCCAAAAGCACCTGAGAGTGCTAAAAATTATTTTTCAGATTGCTGACAAACAGGACTTTTGACAGCCAGAAATATTAATGCAAAAGAATGGGGGACACCCCAAAGCACTTGTAGTGGCAACTATTGAAAAATAGACTCATCTATCCTCCTCTCTTTTCTATCAATTGTTATCAGAATTGTAATCAGAATTGTTATCAGAATTGTATTCTCTGTCCCTGCTCTAATCAGCCTGTGACTACACCCTGCTCTCTCCCTCTGTCAAATGGCGATGGATTGCTGTGGAGGCAGGTATTTATAGTTTTCAAATATCGCGAGAACCGAGCCCCGTGATTCGACGATGTCACAATGACGTTCGGCCTCGATTTGGAATCCGAGCAGGCAGGAGAGTACCGAGCCGAGCAGGCTCGGTACTCGGATAGGCAAAGTTCGGGTGGGTTCGGTTCTCGGGGAACCGAGCCCGCCCATCTCTAATATACACACATTACCCATCAGCTTGTTTGCTGAACGTTTTGGTTTTGATTTTAGTACACATATTACCATTAGAATATTGGGTGAAAAGGAGCACCTACTATTGGCACTACGATTGGTTCTTGGATTCTTATTGTGTTATAATCTTGTTGTCCTAATCTTCTTGACATTTGGTCAAGAAGATTAGGACAACATGGTTTTTTTGGTGGGGCTGATGGAATAAAGTGCAGTCAGGGGTTACATTGTGCAACAAAAGAGCGTATCACCTTTTTTTTCATTATTGGACATTTTTTTAAAATATTTTTAAAAGAGAGTTTGGAATTAATTTATTTATTTAGTCTATTGAAATATTTTTAAACTCTGTAAGGTTTATTTACAATTAAATTAAATAAGCTTAAAATCTATTTACATCTATTTTTGTATGAAAAACCACATAGAATAGTGCATCCAGATAACTGCCATGTTGCTTGGGTGTGAACCTTTTAGACTTTCCAGAATTTCTGTATAAACCTTATATATATTAATAATAGATAGTAAATGACCTGGTAAATCAAATAACACATAAAGGATATACTTTTCCATTAACTTATTGATCAAAATGAAATATTAATTAAATATCTTTGATGGAAAAAGTATGTAAACCTCTAGGGTAATCAGTACAGTTAAGGAGACAATGAGAGTCAGGAGTGTCAACCAATAGGATGACAATGAGCTATGAGTTTGGGTTACTCTGCCCTATTTAAAAAACAAATCTGGTATTCACTAACAAAGACTAGTCTTCAACACATAGATTTGTGAGTGCATTCCATGCCTTGATCAAAATTGATTTCTCAGGACAATTTCTAAAGATTATGGACGTCACCAATCCACTGTCAGACAGATAGTGTAGAAATGTAGAAAATTTAACACCATTTTACTCTCCTCAGGCTTGGTCGCCTGCAAGCCACTTTTGCATTGGCTAAATCTCAGTGTTCACGAATCTATACATATCAAGGAGGAAGCCACTACTTTCCAAAAAGAACATTGCTGCCCATTTAAAGTTTGTTTAAGACCTGTTGGATGAGCCAAAGGACTACCGAAAGAATGTTCTGTGGACAGATGAGCGTAAAAGCAAACACTACATTCTAATATAAGAACTTCATTCCAACCATGAAACATGGGGGTGGCATTATTATTTTTTAGGGCTGTTTGCTTGACAGGGGGCCAGGACAGCTAGCAATCATTGATACAAAGCGGTAATCTCCTCTACTTTGACATATATTGTGTTGCAGAAAGCCATTTCCTTCCCTTTTAAATGAGCTTCAAAGGGTGGAAACTAAGCATTTAGAGAGGCATTACTGATTTTGCTGGTGACCGCAGAGCCTTTCCAACACCTCCAAATGACTTGATTTTCAATCATGCTGCATGGTGACGACCATCAGGCATTAGTCATTTCTGTAAATGCTGAAATTTAGCACATGAAATAAAGACAACCCTGACACATACAGTAGGTCATAAATAAGAGGGTCTCATTTACACTATTAAACATAATTTCATAATTTTAAGTTTTATATTTATTATGAAATATGGTATTAGGACGTTAACCTAAGGGTTATTTAAAAAACCTGTCTTTCACTAATGTTTGTTTCTATAAAGTTCAAACTGAATTTTTTCATGAGTGTTGTCATATTCATTTTTGTACATACAGAATGAAAGAACTACACTTCTTCTCCCATTGTGTATTAATCATTTCTACAGCAGCCAAAATAGCTTGGAAGATGTTGAATCCACCATTTTAGAGATAATATCAAATCCAAGATACACAGGGTGACAACCTTGCATATTAAATTTACCCAGCAACTGGCATCCTTTGCTACATCAAATTGCTATTCTTGAATAAATATTAGAAGATATGGTTTTATTTTGCATTCCTTTCTTCTCTAGGATACCGGGCAGATAAGAGCTATCAGTAAAGGTCATCCTCAATTTCTGTACAGAAATGATCTGTCTCCGCTACGTAATAAACATTTATCCATGCTTTTATTAGCTATATTGAATCTGACAGTTCTGTTAAACCATTTCCCTTCATTTTGCTAGGTCATGATGGTTAATGTCGCTTAAAAAAATCTCATCACTGTTTTTGATCGCTGTATCTTATGCCTACACTATTTTGTGCAGGTAAGCACTGGCAAGAATTAACCTCTTTCCAGTGTTTAAAAAAAGAAACTTTACAGAGCAAACTTACGATAGCTACAACTGTGGTCTGAGAGTGTGCCTTGGGTATAATAATTGGCTCTGTCTAGTGAGTCACCATTTACACTTACATTCTTTTAAATTTATGTGCAAGAAACCCCAGATTTTCAGGGAAACACAACTGCCCAAAGAGGTTTTGTCAGTTGTTGGGATGGGGAAACCTGTAAAAATGATGTCAACTTGTTCTCTCCCATCTGTGATTTGTAAGAAGCCATATTGTAAATGTAACTTACATAATGCTGCAGATCAAAGATAGGATACAAATGTGTAATTTTAACGTCATATAGACTTATATATTTATTTATTTAGGGTGCAATAAAGTCAAATTAGTTAAGCATTCAAATCCAAGTGTAGTGCTGACATCCTGGACAAGCCGTACACGCAAAGCTGAGCACCGCAGTGGTGGCAATGCACTACATCTCCCAGCACACTTAGAGGCTTGTGCTGGCGCACAGTGTGCGCAGAGGTGGTACAGAGCAGGAAATAGAGTGGTGTATGCTTGGAAGAAGAAGGTGGGTGGAGCTTGAAACCGGAGAGGGGAAAAGTGTAAGCTGGGCAGAGAGACAGGAGACAGACAGATGGGGAGAAAAGTTCTGTCAGAGCAAAGAAATGGCACTGAAGCACCAGGGAGAGAGAGCAGGAGATTGGAGGAAGAGGTAAAGAGAGGAGTGAAGACACAATTTGAAGAGGAGTGGATGCAGCTGCCAGATTCCATACATGAGAGGAGCCATGCTGCCAGTGGAAGATGAAGACCAGTGGAATAAGTAGCAAGCAATAACTATAGTCTATACTTAAAAGAACTGAGTATTTTATTATTGTTAGTTAGACAGGGAATTGGTGGTGAGACCTGAAGACTTTTGTGTAAAAAGCCCTATTCCAAGGCTATGCTTTGGTATCAAGGGTGTAGTGCAGGGAGAGATAGATAGGAACTTTGGGACTGAGACACTAAACATAGAGAGTGATAAAACCCACTACAGCTAATATTTTCCATTGGATAAGTTACAATTGTGATTTGTGGCACAGAAAAAAGTGAAGGAGTTGCAGCATCACAGTAAAAAGGAGGGAACAGCCCGCATTTATTACACATGCTTCTGCATCTATGTTGGACTTACCTTATATGAAATAGAAGGAGCAATGTTTGTGAAAGTTTCATTGCATTGGTAAAGCATAACATATTACATTATCTACGTCATGGTATCAATGGTGGTGCATAGCAATCAATTTGTTGTGATTTTGATGTGATTTTCCAATGAATAACAACTAGGTGTGTATGTACTTTATCATTAAAGAAAAAGTGTTTATAATTTATCTCTTACAGCTTTTCATATGCTAAAAGTAATATATTGATGTTAGGGACATCACTGAGTGATAATTATTGTACTAATACAAAAACTTTTATGAATCACTAAACTTAAACTGGTGATCATATGTGATATACATTACATGACTGTGCTTGAAGTTCAATGGAATCAAAGTGTTAAGGCAGACCTTTTTTATGTAAGCTCTTTGGTACTCTGTAACTAGGTCTCTGTCTTAGCTCCATTCAAGGTAGTGGACAATTAGATGAATAAGAGGAAACACAAACCAGATTGAAATAAATTTACAGATAGACTACCCAATGGGAAGAAATAAGTCTGAGACAGATAGGACCAAACAGAGTAGGAAAGAAAATATAGAATATATTCATTGGGGTATATACCGTCAAAATGTTGCAGGTTAATTTGCAGTTAGTAAATTATTTGGAATGCATGCTCAAAAAGAGGTATCAGTGTGGTCCTAAAATAATTGCTTTGCTATTTGAACATATTTGAAACTTATATCAAAACTAATAATTACTACCCCTTCCTGTGCTCTAGAAATCTGAAGGGTATGGGTATTTTATATATATATACAGTATATAACATTCTGGCCCTCTACGTGAGTTAGCTGGAAAAGAAACTTATAGCTTTAATAACATGTTTACATTAAAAATTATTGAAAAATACAAAAAAACTTAATAAAGGCCATATCAAAGGGTTTTCTTGGACACTGTTGGCCTCATGTAAATTGAAAGAGTCTGATTCATTAAGGCACGTATCTGCCGATTTTGTGCGCATTGCACATTCAAACTCACTCTGCGCATTCGCAACTAATTGCAGCAATGTTCTCCTCATCTACGTACACAGTGGACACTTATTACAGCCTGCAGTTTCTGGGAGTGAACGGGGCGCGGAAGAGGCGTTCACCCATAGTCAATGTACAGTAGGGGAATGCCAAACTCAAGCACATGCAGCCACGTCCTAACCCAGCTTTGGGCATCTCACAATTACTTGTTTTTCTTCCGTATCTCTTGCTCCAGCTACAGGGCTAGTCTAAGTCCTGATTACTAGTGATGTCAGCTTCATATGCATGCTATGACAAGTGTTTGCAATCTGTAGCTACTGTTAAAATTTATTTTATGCACAGTAGACATTGAGATTATCCTAATAAATGTATTTCATGGAACAAAATATATATTTTTTTGCTTTTGTTTTTAACTGTTTTGCTATTAATGCTTATATTATTAACAGGTAACATTAATTCAATATTTTCTTTTTCTGTGCATTCTTTTGCGAATCTGTATTCCACATTGGCATTGGACGTATCCTGCAATATTTTGTGTAGTAAAGGAGAGCAAATCTACACCTGAATTCCTCAACGCACTGTAAAAATAAAATACTTGGATGAAGATTGCAAGTAATTATTTCTCCACTTAGTTGCAATGTGATTAACACACAACCTAATTATAATTGCAATAAGTTAATTGCATAATTATAACATAAGTATAATTGCAATAAGTTGTTACGAGCCGCGGCGGTGCCCAGCCGTCGTGACTACCTCACCTGCGTCCCAACCGTTGCCTAGGCAATGGTCGGGACACTGTAGTCATAGCGCCGCGTCCCGGCATTAGGTCCAGCCGGGCACACGCGCTAATCAGCACATGAAAATGATTATAACAGCCACTAGGGCTGATTACACTATTGCCCCTATTGGCCAGTGCCTGTTTATAAGGCAGGGAGGGCTTAGCCTCCCTGCTGGTTATAGTTCTGTCCTCCAGTCCTTAGCCTGCTCCTTAGCCATTGTTGCTGTGAACCTGTTTATTGGTTTGCCTGTGACCTTGACCTATTGCCTGTCCCCGGATTCTTAACCTTTGCCTGTGACCTTGACCTATTGCTTATCCTTGGATTCTGAACCTTTGCCTGTGACCCCGACCCTGCTGGTACCTGACGTCTCCTCTGGTGCTCCGTCCAGTCTGCAGATCGCTGGCCTGCCTCCATTCCGTGTGTTACCTCACGAACCTGTGCACAGCCGTGTGAGTATAAACTTATACTACTTAGAGTTTAAGACCTGGGGGCATCTGAGTACCTGTGAGCATAACCAGTCTCTACGGGAAAGGCGGCTGCTAAAGGTGAAGACCTTGTCTGCCTGTTCTATAAGTTTATGTCACACTGGTTGCCGTAGCAAAAGTTTAATGTTTGCCTATTGTTTTATTTAAAATAATGTGGTGAAAAGGCTATCTGTTCGAAATTGCATGAGAATGTTTTCAGTGCTATTTATGTAGCGTTCGCACTTTGCGAATGCTAGTTATGAATAATATTACTTTTCAAACACTAACAGCCAGCTCACAGGGATCATAAAGAAACAGTTTAAACAGGTCTAGAGGCGGGAATTTGAAGTAAGGACACTGGGCATTCCTAAAACAATGACCAAAGGAATCCACCAATGCCACGTTGAATATCTGAGAGTGCGAGACCCTTTGTCAGGCGCCGCCTCCCCACTGACATGAGGTACGAGAGGCGGCCGCCTGTGAAGTCCCGATCAGGCAACGGGACGCTTTCTCCCGTTTCTGGCTGCGGCGAGGGCATGCGCAGTTAATCTCACGTCCTGTTGCTAGGCAACGGGACTCCAGGAAGCACCGACTGCCGGCAAACCACCCACCTATCAGGGCTCACTAAGGGGTATTTATAGAAGGCTCTGGTACCACTAGAGTGCCAGAGTATTGGTTTCAACCAGTTCCAGCACTATGTTTGTATTCGGTTCCTGCTCCAGTTTTGACCCGGCTTTCATCTGACCTTCTGGTTGGATTTCACCTTGCACCTTGCTAGTCCTGGTTTCCTGATTTCTGACCTGTCACTGACTATCCTTTGGATCTCCCTTTTGTACCTTGCTGTCCGTTTGGTTCTGACCCGATAGATTGACTACTCTCTGTCCGCTCTGTTACTAAGCTGGTGGCCGTCTTGGAGAGCCACTACCTGCGCACCCTCTTGCAGCGATGCCTAACACCCGGGGTGCATTGGACTCCGCGCCTCCTTGCTCAGCTGCGCTAATACCAGCTAGTAACCTCCTCTCAATGAATGAAGATCTTACAACTATAACTGTGGGTGATTGTGCACGGTGGCTTAGTGGTTAGCACTTCTGTCTCACAGCACTGGCATCATGAGTTCAATTCCCAACCATGGCCTTATTTGTGTGGAGTTTGTATGTTCTCCCCGTGTTTGCGTGGGTTTATTCCTGGTGCTTTGGTTCCTCCCACACTCTAAAAACATACAAGTAGGTTAATTGGCTGCTATCAAATTGACCCTAGTCTCTCTGCCTGTCTGTCTGTCTGTGTGTGTGTGTGAATGTTAGAGAATTTAGACTTTAAGCTCCAATGGGGCAGGAACTGATGTGAGTTCTCTGTACAGCGCTGCAGAATTAATGGCTCTATATTAAAATAGCTGATGATGAGGATGATGAACTGTACAGTGTGTAAATTGTTTTCCTCTGGTTTCGGACCCCAGAACATTCTGATTGAAGTTTCAGTTGGTGCCAAAGAGCGCACACGTATGTATACCAAACTTTGCTTTGCTAATCTTTTGCTAATAAATCCTTTGCTAATAAATCCTTCGTGCTTTGGAACCACAGCAATCGCATCAGAGAATCTTTGTTACTAACAATAATTACAGACGTAACAGCATGTGTCTTCAGATTCGTTGCTTGATGACATCTGGGGGTATGCAGGGACAATTTGCATTTTTAAACAAACATACATTGTACTCAGTATGCATGTCTTGATGAATCAGGCCCAAAGAGATCATGCGCAGTACCCAAGGATCTGTCTGTTCTCAGACTGAGATATCCCTTCCCCTTCTGCCTCTCCATGCTTAGAGAGGGAGAACAAGGAAGGTAGTGGGGGATCCTAGCAAGTTAAGTGCATGTTCATACTCTTACGTGCTATGCTGGTGGGGAAGTAGCTGCAGACAGGACTCTACGAGACTTCTCCCTGGTGCAAGATCCATGCTGCTGCTGCTGATGATGATGATGACTATCAGCATGTACCTTGTTGTAGTACAAAATAAGAAGAAACTTATTTATTTATTTATTTTAAAAAAAGCAGCGTGACCACCAGGGGGCACTGCAGGCTCCAGGGCATGCTGACAAAAGTTTAAAAATTCCAGCATCCCCTGGAAGCCATGGGTATGCTGGTTCTTGCAGTACTACAAGCACCAACATGTCCAAACACTTAATGCCTGGGCATCTGGGACCTGTAGTGCAACATGGACAAAATGGATTTATACATTTACTTAATTAATATTAATCTACACCCACCTCCCAGTAGTTTGGGAAGAGCCCTAGTGCTATCAGCATGGGGCTGGTTAAACCCAGGGGGGGAGATGGCTAGTGAATTTAACCTCCTGCTGACTGGCCTGGGGCTGGATTGCCATTATGGCAGGGGGGACACCGCACTGCGGGTTTCTTCTTATATAGAGGCACCAGGCCAGATTGGCAAACCCTACTGCTGGTGAAATTAAATTCTAGGGACCCCACGATTTTTGTTCCCCCGATCGCACTAGCATCAGCCTAGGCTGGCAGCACTATGACTGATGCACCTAAAGTGTACCAAGTGCAGCGGCCCCGTAAGGCAGACAAAGAGATCTCTCTTACGAAGTCTAAACAATTTGCATACTCAGAATCCTATGTAAATTGTGGGATGCAAAGTAAATTGCACCCGACTCTACATGAGGCTCTATGACTATCCTATTAGTTTCATTTGTTAAATATATGTTTTTCTTTCATTCATGATTGTCTTTATTTGACTACTAAAGAGAATATAAATCTGAGCTTCAAAAATAAGAACTTTTAATATGAGTAATATTTATATAGTAAAAAAAACATACGCACTACTAAAATATTTAAGTAATATTTTTATAGAAATTGACTTAGGCCTACATAGAATCTTTGCGAAGAGCTGAAATTCTCATCTTTGTTAAAATATAGACAAAATACACCATCTAGATTCAATGACCTTCTAGGCTATTTCTCTGTATCTTCATTGTGGTCAGTGCCATAGTTTTACACAGAAAGGGGACCCATTGTCCACTATAAATATATTTCATCCCTTAATAGGTCTTCAAGAGTTCAGCTTGCAACAGAAAATGACATGGCCATAGATATTCTTATTACAAAGTGCAAGCCAAGCAATTTATCAACACAATACAATACCAAATTCTGACCTTGCCCCTTGCAGACACTAGTTAGACCACCGGGATTTCTTACAACAAGCTGTTCATTGATTCTAAGGTCAAAAGGACATGTTAGAATTTTGACTGTGAACTTCAAAGTTGACTGTGAACTCACAAAAATGACTGTCAGCCCTCTGAAGCCTATGTCCTTCTCAAGAGTAAGGTAATCGGTACAAAATAATTAAATTTTTTTGTGTTTTTTTCTCATACAAATTAAATACAGTGATTTCAGAGATATAATAAAACTTCCCAATTTTTAAGAGAAAGATATTGGGGGTTTTTAAATGCTCTGATTTGCCCATATATAATTTGTTTTTTCAAACAATAACACAAAGGGGCTAATGCAGAGTTGGTGGCAAAATGGGAGTAGATGACTCTAAAAAAAAGAGCATGGAAAAATTGAATATTTCCGCTGATATGCTGAGCTGTGCACAGCTTAAGATGCGTCCACCTCGGGATCAGCAGCATATGCTCCTGGTGTACAACAAATCTTCATCATCAGCAAGTAATTGCACCTGCCCTATATCAGGTGCAAAAGATACGCCTCCTAACAGGTGTATTTGCGTATTTCTGCAGGGCTGCATGAGCTGCATTTATGTAAGCACTCCTTTACTGTACTCGGCCAATGGTAGAACAGGGTGTGCTTTTTCCTGGCTATGATGGGTACTAGGATGTTATGCTAACTGTGGAATGTATGAGGTGCGCTTGGATTTGCTATACACATGCACATACTTTCTCTAGCATTTTATATATTTATTTTTTCAAAGTACCACAAAATCAATTTACTTTTTTGAAGTGATGTGCCCCATGTGTTTCACAGCTTCCATCATGTAGGTCACAAAGAATGTGCATCCCTACACCTCTACATAGTTGGATATGCTATATTTCCCAGAATTCTCTATGCCATAGATCAATCCACATAACTGTAACTGTGGGGTAACTAGAGGTACAAACCTGTATTTCATTACAACGCATAAATGTGTGATTTAAATGTATAAACTCTATTGATTCTGATCAAGACTCACACTATGAGAAAGGGATATTGTGAATGTCTTTCTTTCTTCTCTGCCTTAACGTCAATAGCACAGAGCAATAAGGGTAAAAGTGAAGAAAATGATTATACAGTGTTTTCGTACATGCTAGAGGGTGTCTAAATATTTAGGGATTTTTTTTTCTAACATCTGATTTGTCTAGAAGCATAATGACTTGCTCCTAGACAAAGCCCACATATAAAAATTACCCTGCAGCCATTATCAGCATGCACCTTCAATTATTGTCATGAAAAGTGCTTCATACTGTTGCCCTTGTGGTTTGGTCAAAAGAAAACATCATATTGGCTTATCCACGGGAAAGGGTTCTCAACATCTATGTATAATGCAAATATTGCTTGAACATAAAACCTGTATAGCATTGCAACTCCCAGTGTGAGAATATTAAATGATTGTGTTGCTTCAACAGGAGGGCAGTGAGAGTCTGCCAGTGTCCCTCTTCCACTGTTGGCCAGCTATGCTGTTCCCTGCCGTGCATACTGACTGTCAGATGCTATATGAAGATGCTTTGATAGAAAAAAGTACATTGTCAGGATGATAGCAGGATATTTCACTGGTTATGTCTAGTTTCAAATACCAACTGTGTTCCCTAGACTGTTTCGTAGAAGAAGACCTCTTCAAAAGATGAAAAAAATAAAAATTTTATTGCTTCATGAGAAGAGGTGAGAGCACCGTATACACTCATGCCTCCTGAGAGTAATTTCCAGTACGACACGTCTTGTTTCTTTCCATATTTGCCCAAAGCATTTTAGTTTTCATAAAGAAAGGTTAATGCTCCTTCTAACAGGGCATGCATGCCTTCTACAAACTGATTGCTTTATTTTTGTTAAAAGTCTTTTAACATGGCATGTGCGGCTTTTTTAAATTGAATGCGAGTGCTAAAAAAGAATATTTGCATTTGAAAATTATGCAACATTTATCATGCAAATGGAGATTGTTTGCAGGGATTTTGTTTTGCAAAATTTTACAACAGCCGCCCCCACCCAAAAAAAGCTATGTGACCATTTAGAAGTTATTATCTTTTTCACATATAACCACCATATTTATACAAAGAAGTAGGAACAATGAGCCCAGCTGTCTGCAATGGTTGTCAAAATATAAATGAATACAACAGCATTCCAGCATACTTGCTTACTCTCCTGAAGTGTCCGGAAGTCTCCTGAATTTTATGGAGTTCTCCTGGACTCCCAGAAGAGTAGGCCACCCTCCCACATTGTACATATGCAAAACTGCTTTCATCTTGGACACAACTTCACTCAGGTTGTAGGTGACATCTTCTACAGCATCTTATGGAAATCTGGGCAGACATGGAGCTCCAAAATAATAAGGCATAGTAATAGGTGTGGTGCTGGTTTCAGCTTCGCTAGCAGGTCTTGTTTGGATCTCACTTCATGTGGCCATCTTGAGTTAGTTACAGAGATTCCAAACTCACTTTGGAATCTCTGTACTTTACTTTTCCTGTTCGTGGTGTGGTGGTGCGAGGACCCAGCTGGGCATAGATCCAAAAAAAACGAGGCAGACTGTTGATCTGTTATCAACAAAATAAAGTAAACCTTACTTAGGTTACTATAAAAAGATTCTTAAATTACTCAATAAATGCATTTAACAGGAATCAATACAATATTGCTCTATAAACTATAAAAAAAAGTTAGTTTATTAGATGTGTGACAAAGGGAAGGGTTTTCCACAGGCCTCTAAAGAGGAATTAGCTATTCAGCTGACAGTCTGTAGGTAAAAGGCTGCAGACCGAGTTACATGCAGGTATAGCAGTGCACCTAGGTTTAGAGATATGCAGGTCTGAGACATGGGTGACAAAGTAAAAGTATAAGTCTGATTTAACTTGCATGGTTTAAGAGTGTATTTTTCGCTGCAGGCTGGCAGGGGTGTCTGCAATTGAGAGCAAACAGAGCAGCTAATAAGAGCTCCTTTATAAAGGGTCGGTGGGAGTTTCACCTGCCCATCGAGCTGGGCCTGTGGGAGGAGTGTTAGGTATAACAACCTGTTTGTTTCATTTTTCAGGGTGACCGATGCCAGTTAGTGGCCGGTGACCAGATAGGGAAACTGGGACTATCCAGTGTTAGGTTGCCTGGTGTCATCATGACACAGTATTTACTGTATTATTGTGACATAAACAATAAAGCATTGTTTGTTTCAAGCAAGAAGTTGTGTGTGTGCATCATAAAGAAGGTGCAGGTGTCACAGCCGATTACAACTATTACATTCCATAGTTTTCTAATGGTATAATCACATAGTTGCCTACTCTCCCGGAATGTCCTTGAGACTCACAAATATCTGAGAGTCCTTTCGGAATCCCGGGGGAGTGGGCCTTAGTAACACGATTCACGTGTTATCATGGCCTCGCCCCCTGCTGTTATAGGCCAAAAATGGTGATGACAGTTTAGGGCAGTGTTGGCTAACTTGTGACACTCCAGGTGTTGTGAAACTACAAGTCCCAACATACCCTTCCAGCAATAAGCTGCTATATATTGGCAAAGCATGCTGGGACTTGTAGTTTCACAACACCTGGAGTGTCACAGGTTAGCCAACACTGGTTTAGGGGGCAGTGCCAAATGATGCAATTCACTGAGCCCCGCCCCCACACACCCACCTGCTTCCCGGACCTCCTGGAAGACAAATTGCCAAAGTTGGCAAGTATGTATAATCGCTGTCTTTAATAGTCATACACAGTATGTATTCAGAACCATAGGACCTCTAGTAGTCCACAATCAATTCTTGAGTATCACAATTCTCTTCTGTTACTAAATAAACTAGAGTTTGATGTTATAGGCCCTCACTTTTGAGTCCAGTATATATCGTCAGTGTCCAGTGTTGCTCATATGGGTAGACTCTCCTTGGATACTATATGGACTCTGACAATATTTTCTCCTGGCCAGAGCTTATATGTACAATTTACAATCATTGGTGAGTGTAATGTACAATTCTTTGGGTGTTGTTACTTATCGCTCTGAGAATTCATGAATATATTGTCACTCCTCTTCAGGTACTGGATCAGTCTCAACTGATGCTTCATTTCTGTTGTATCTCTCTGTAATTGTTCTTTTAACCTCTGTTACAGACTCCTGTCAGCTCTCTTTATTTCTCTAGCTAATTCCTGTCAGCTCTCTCTCCATCTTCAACTGTCACTCTGCATCAACTGTCATTCTCTGCAGATCACGAGATGTAACTGTGGAAACACACACATCGATGTTTCAAACTATACAACTTTGTTGCAAACAATCAATTTCTACATTGAACAGCTTACATGTCTAACATATTAACATCAAATACTATTACATCATTTAACATTCTTATGTAATTAATTATCATTTTTATTCTAATATCCTTATACACTAAAGCTCATGTGTAGGGCTGCTCATGGCACTACGAATATAGAGATTCACTTAGTGTTCATTAAATGTTTTCAGCGTTTTTGTTTAGTTTTACATTAAAGAAATAATGTACCCCCCTTGCCTTATTTTCTTACCAAAGCAACAGCCCCTATTTATAATTTGAAGTGGTTTGCCTATTTTTCCGATGTATTGAGCTATTGCAAGAGTATGCAATGTTAATTTGGTTTATCCAACTCAATGAACCAAATTCACCTTTTCAGGCATTATTTGAACAAATAAAGAATTGGTCATTTCTAGCATATTGTGCTAAAAGATTAACTTCATTGAAACTCATAGCTCATCTTTCCATCTCCAGAGGCTGATTTTTACAGCAGTGAACGCATCTATTGTATGTAATCTTTAGTTATTTAGTGATGTTCTTTTAAATTTAACTTTTCATGTGCAACCCTCTTCAACAGCTAACTTTTTTCAAGGTGAAACGTGTCTGTGTATGAACATCTGTTCCCACATTCAGTTTGTTTAGATGGATTTTGCACTCACTTGAGTATCTGTGCATATTTGTTCAATAAACCATGTACACTTGTATGATGGTTCTTTGTATAAGAGTTTCAATATAAAAATGCATTATAAAATTAATAACATCAAAACGGGTTCCTCATAAAACATTTGTGAATGTACTTGTTTGTGTTCTTTTTCCAAGTGTCTGGTATAACCTGTTTCTAGAACACAGAGGTCAATGATCGTGGAATAATAATAATATTCCTTTTGTTCACTGCACCATTGATACGCAGATATGTCAAGCAAATAACAGAAATGAAAATTATGATGATTTCTAAATTTTTTGAAAAATAGAAAAACTACATTACATTACAAGAATCTAATTTTTTAAGGATTTAAACGAACTGTACAAAAGGAAAAAAAAAAATAAACCTAAAAAATGTTACATGTATTTTTAAATCCCATAAGGCAATAAGTAATATAATAATATGGATGAAAGTAATATATATATATATATATATATATATATATATATATATATATATATATTTGTTATTTACATACATCAGTTCATGTTTGGTTTTCTGATTGGTGGTTGCCATGATAATATCTCTCAAGGTGGAAAGAATTCTGTGCATACTAAGAACAAAGAACATGATGTAGTATTAGAAAACATTGCGTTAAATGTAATATGTAAACAGGAAAAACGGTGAGCAAATTCTACTGCAACATATATATTGCAGTTCACAGGTTTGTGTAGTTAATTGAAGACAGTGACTTGGGATGTGGAACAGACTTTAACAGATATGGCAGATGTGGCAGTGCTCAGTCAGCAAGCGACATTTTATCTGTATCCTGAATAAATGGCTATACTGCTCTTGAAGAAAAGGCCGAATGGAACGGCTTAGCCTCCTTTAATTTGCTATGGGTGTGCAGTAGTACGTCTGTCATTTTTATATTCTGTCTATGACTGCAAGATGAAGATCATTACAGGAAATCTACTAGCAGTGGATGTGTGTTTGCACCTATGTGTTTGTTTTTTTGGGTTTGTGAAGAAGTTTTGCAGACCAGTATCTCAAAGAGGCGCAATGTGGGAAAGAGAAATAAAATCACGATAAAAAAAAACCTTCTTACACTTGTGCTGCTTTGAATGTAGACCATCTGTGCCCCCAGCTGGAGTGCCGGCAATGGTCTGGCACTTGAACCACACCATATTTACAGATCTAAACACAAATGGCTACTGCCTGATTGTTTCACGATTCATTAGTCAGACAAGCTCTCCTCTCCCGCCAGCACAGCTGTTACAGAGTAAACCTTTGTCACTTAATAGGCCTGATTATTACCTTCCATCAAAGGTATTGATCTGTGTCAGTTTCATTTTTAAGGAAGGGAGACGAATAAAACAAAACAAAAATGTCACAAATCAGAAGTAACTGAAAAACATCCTGTTTGATTCATAATCAATGATAAAATGTCCTCTTAACACTAGTACAAGTTAGATGAATAAAAGGTAGACAATGATTTAATCATGCATAACAATGAATGATAATCACACAACAGGAGTATATTAGGTCTACATTTCAACAATGCATACTGCATAGGACACGGCTAACTACAGATGAGCAAAGTTGCAGTGGAATGTCACATGAAGCAGATTGCGCAGTGGAACAGGCCATTTCGCAGATTCCCATGGTATAATGGGGCACATTTAACAAATGACGGTATTGCACTATCGTGCACTTACCGTGAAAATAGGTGAAGGAAGTCTGCAATTGATATTTATGACAGCTCCGTTCGACTGTTCAATCTTCAAAACCACTAATTTTCGCTGCTGTTCGTTTTTTCTAACAGTCACCATTCAACAGAATGGTGACTGCTCCTGGCCGCAATCTAACAAGTCCCGAAAAAACATTTTTTTCGGGAACTTGTCATGTTAATGTACGCCAGCTGAAGCTGGCGTACATGAGGAAATCTAATGCTGTCAGCTCTGCTCCGGAGAGCAGAGCTGGACAGCGCATGTGTGGAGGGATCACATGATCCCTCCCTGTCACTCACAGCTCTTTCTCTGCAACGATAGTTGCAGAGACAGAGAGGGGATCTGTGTGCGCATGTCCAGTTCTTGGAACTGGATATGCGCACTTGAAGAGTGAGGAGAAGACCTGAAGACAGCGCTTCCGAAGAGGGGGGTAAGTAGGTTTTTTTTTATCACTGAAATAGCAGTTTTTCGGAACTGCTGTTTCTCTGCACGGCTGTACATAAATGTGAGAAGTAGTTCAATCCTTATCATTGCGATAAGGATTGAAAACTACTTTTCACTTTATGTGAATAATGATAAATGTGCCCCAATATCCTTTCCTTACCATCACTTAACTAGTGAGCTAAACTTGTAGGTGACCATGGAATGTGATGGGAAAAGAGTTAGGTGTATATTTACTATGCAGTAGTTCGGTAGAACTGCCAACTCCCGGCACTTTGAAGTCATCTTCTTCAAGCGATACTTTTAATAAAGACAAAAGCCGATGAGCTTTGTCTTTAATAAAAGTGCTGTTTGAAAAAATTGACTTCAAAGCACCCGGGATCGGCGGTTCCGTAAGACTTTTTTCACTTGAGTAAAAGTGCATAAGATGTTTATTTCAGTAAACTGATTAGCAAAAGAGATGTTTTTTTATGACAGACAAAAATCCCACTTGTGAACAGAGGTATGAAGATGAGATGAAAACACAAGAAAGGAGATCAAAGCAAAAGCAGAGTGTAAAGTGGGGGGATGAAAACCCGTGGCGACGAATGAAGAACATGGCAGGTAAGGATGACGTCTTTTTTAATCCGTACATTATGTTTGCTGTTTTTATCTGATTTTTTTAAGGAGCCACTGCCTGTACAATGTATTAAGCTTTCTAAATAACATTGTACAGGCAGCGGCTCCTTAAAATAGCAGATAAAAACAGCAAACATAATGTACGGATTAAAAGTGACATCATCCTTACTGCCGTCTTCTTCATTCGTCGCCACGGTTTCCGGTCAGTCTTTACAGCTGTCAGCATTACCAGTGTGCCAGGGAATGCACCTTTGGTGTATTCCTGTCGGCGTATCCAGTATCGGAGAGATGCCCATCGTAAAAAGGTACCCCATCCGCACAGGCAGGGCCACCAAAAGGAAGAAAGGCTAAAAGTGGATGGTGGCAGCATATGGTTGAAGACGGTGGGGAGATAGATATGATAAGAGGGGTAACACAAACACAAAGGGGGGACAAAGAGAGACAAAAGTAGACATACATATTGAGACAGACACAAAAAGAATGGGACAGAGGCACTCATGAACAGACAGAGAGAGAGACTGGCACAGACAGAAGAAAGGGAGAGACTTTGGCATATGCAGGGGACAAGCAGAGAGGCTGGTGAAGGCAGGGGAAGGGCAGAGAGGATGGTGCAGGCAGGGGATAAGGAGAGAGACTGACACAGACTGGAAGGGCAGAGAGACTGGATCATACAGGGGAAGGGCAGAAAGGCTGGTGGAGGCAGAGGAAGGGTAAAGAGGCTAGAGCAGACAGTGGAAGGGCAGAGAGTGTGGGGGGGCTTACCTGGATGGGATACATCCGGGGGGTCCTTCAGTGTATGTCGCGGCTACCCGGCGACACTTTCAGGGATCAGGGCTCCCCGCTCGGTCTATTGAATATAGGCGCCGCGGTGAGGCAATCTAGACTTGCTGTGTCAACATGCAACAATGCAGTAATGTCACTTGACGTCGTCTAGTGGGCGACTATTTTGTTCAGTCGATGGCGGAGAGAGACCGAGGTGGACGTTGCGGGACTGTGGGAGCAAGGAATAAGAAAGAAGACTGTGAACCCGGAGAAGAAGATGCTGTGTGCAACTGGTAGAAGAGGAAATGCCGTAGAGATAAGACAGAAGGCGGCAAGCAAGGAAGAAGACTGCAGACAGATAGTGGAGGCAGAGAGCCCTTGACAGGGCAGAGAGCTACTCGCCAGGGTCAAGCAAAGAAGACTGGCGGCAGAGCATTGAGGATGGTGGCAGATTAGGGGACCTTTGGAGAAGACCCCCAAAGACACCAGAAGCAGGTAGGGCCCTGGTGGGCACCCCCTTTACCAGGCTCCGGCCCGCACTTCTACCCATGTTTTGCCAAATAAACCTTCCTTCCTCTCACAGCGGGCACTAAACCTGAGCCGCATCCAGACACTAGGCCTGAACCTCAGTTCGTGTGACCCCAGTAGGAATTGTTTGTGGTCTGTGTACTGGGCATAAAGGCCCCACAGTCCGAAGGGGCAACAGGCCCCCATAGGTAGAAAGGAGCACAAGGCTGTCATGGTTAGAAGAGGCACAAGGCCTCCATCGATAGAAAGGGCACCAGGTCCCATAGTTAGTAGTGGGCATTAGGCCCTATAGGTTAACTGGGCATTAAGCCTATTAGTTGAGCAAGAGGCCCAAACTTAGTTACAGGGCAAAAGGCCCTATAGGTAGTGGGCACCAGGCACTTGTATTTAAGCAGGACACCGGGCCCTATAGTTAGGTGGGGCATAGGGCCCTGCAGGTAGAGTTGGGACAAGACCCATAGTATAGAGCTGGGCACAAAGCCCATTCTGAGTAGGGCACTAGACCCTTGATAGTTTGTTAGAGGGCTGTAGGTCCTTGTGTTAGGTGGGAGAGTAGACCCCTGTTGTTAGCAAGACAGTAGGCATTTATAGTTTTTTTCAGGGCGATAGGCCCTTGTGGTTAGAAGGGCACTAGGTGCTTGGTAGTGAAGAGGACCTTAGGTCCTGATAGTATTAGGAGGGCACTCAGCCTTTGATGTAGTGGGACACTTGGTCCCTTGATAGGGAGTAGCCTAGTTCTAGGTAGTTAAGAGTGGCATACAAGACCCCTCTATCCGGTCCGGAAGGGCACCTAAAGTCCTGAGCCCCAGAGAGGTGGGCTTAAAAGCTGGAGCTCACGCCGCGTGCAGAGGCCTGCGGAACGGCTGAGTACCAGTGGACCCATGTGGTCAAGGACAGATGAGCAGCAGCAGGTACGGTGTGCTCATAGCTGTCCCTCAGGATCGGGTGAGTACCTGTGGTGCTGGGAAGGAGATTGTAGTTTGTGTGACTTTGCATCCCCTAGCACCTGTTACAAAGAGGTTGGTGCAGACAGGTAAGGGCAGGTAATAGACTGTTACAGATGGGACTGGTGGAGAGACTGGTGCATGCAGGAGAAGGGCACAGAGGATGGTGCAGACAGTGGAAGGGGAGCGGCTGGAACAGACAGATGGTGCAGACAGTGGAAGCGGAGCAGATGGAGCAGACAGTGGAAGGGGAGAGGATGGAGCAGACAGGGAAAAGGCAGAGAGGTTGGTGCAGACAGTGGAAAGGTAGTGAGGCTGGAATAGACAGGGGAAGGACAGAGAGGCTGGCCAGGCAGTGGAAGGGCAGAGAGGTTGGCACAGGTAAAGAGAGAAGAGAAGAGAAGAGGGACTGGCACTGTCAGTGGATGGAGAGAGGCTAGCACAGGCAGGAGAAGGGCAGAGAGGCTGGTGCAAACAGGGGAAGGCCAGAGAGATTGGCCAGACAGTGAAAGGGCACAGAGGGTGGCACACACAAGAGAAGGGAAGAGATAATGGCACAGATAGCAAAGAATAATACCGAATAGAAAAGTTACGGAAATATACACAGTGACAGGAATGCACACATACTTACCTTATTTGCCTTCAGTCCATCTTAGATGTACATGGGAGAGTTGATGTGGATGTCAGAAGCCACTGCCCAGTAGAGGAGTTTATTTGGGGTTAGGATAAGCGCAGAAAATGTTGTGGCATTGGTCCCCTTCCCTCTATAAGAAGAGTTATGGAAACAAGGCACTGGGAACTTGGTAAAACGGTGCCGGCACCTAAGAAACCTAAAAAGCAAAACAAACTTGAGGTGGCCCTTTATTTATATTATGTTAAAACGTCCCTGTGTGCCTCACCATTTGCATATTATATAAGTGGCAGAATCATGCAAATTTCATGGACACATAGGCATGCACATTCTATCTGACACTCTACGCAAACTGACATAGTTCTCATTCCGCATCAGCCCCTATGCTTTCGGAGAGCTTGTGATTGTGAATCTTGTGAACACAAATCTTTAACACTTCTCTTCTGTGCTTCCTTTGGAGCTGAACTGCACCTTTGCTTTCTAATGAAGAAAGAAATAGCTGGGTCAACTGAGTGACTGTAGGTTTGAATTACAGAGAAGTATTGATTTTTCATTAAACTCCGTGTACAGCTGTAAAGAAAAAAAACAGTAGTTCATTGATCAGAGTTGAGGGCCATATTCATTTATTGGCTTTCTGCCACATGCAGTTATTCTCTGTAGTAAATGTACAAGAAAGTCAGTATATCTCAGTCATTGCCTCAGTGCCTTGGACAATCGTCTTCCACAACTACTAGTGTAATTGTACTTATCTGCACTTAATAATGAGGCCTAATATCCACATCTGGCAACTTCATGATATGATATTTTATAGCTCCTTCTATAATTTAAGTTCGTAGGTTATCATTTTTAGAATCCATCATAACTGTGTTTGTGAATATTTCAACACAATTTTGTTTCCACTGTAAATGCTAACAATAATATTTTACCAGTATACCATATATTGTGTTAGTAGTGGGAGAGGAGGATTTCTTCCCAAATTGAGAACTTCCATTCTAACTGCTATAGCTGTGCACTGTCATCTAAGATGTGTCTTGCTGTAGGAAGACTGGCCTCACTAGGCTAGTGTGCATATGGCAAATATATAATTTGCAGCCCACGGAATGGCATGTTCTGCAGAAGGGATATAAATAGAAACAGAGTTTGGTAAGAGATAAGTCAAGAGTTAACATAATATGCAAATGTCTGCAGTCTGCAGACAATTCAATGATCAAGATCACAACTGAGAGTAGTCTGGACCAAGTCAAAGATCAATATCACAACTAAACTTTGTATTCTAAAATAATTCAAATATCATGTCTTCAGCACCACTAGGAAATTAGCCAACCAGAAGTGAAGAGCAGGACAAGAATAGATTAATGAATAAATAGGTTACACTATCAGCTATAGTGCTTAGAGATACAGTGTAGCACTAGTATCCTTAGTTTTATAGGTGAACAGCAAAGAAATGTCATTAATGAAACTGTAGATATGTGGCATACAGTGAACCAACCTTATACAATTAAAACAACTTTTTCTGATGTCTATACATTTGTTTCTGATAGTTATACTATATGATGTCTGCAAATGTAAAACCTGTTTTCATGTATTAACTGTTTTACCATATTGATGTAATTATCATGAGCATATATAGAACTTATACTAAACTAATAAATGTACTGTACAGCTATCAGTTGATACTTTTGTGCTTCATACTCCTAGCAGGCACAGATTCATTTTTTTTGTATCACACACCCATCTCTAAAAACAATAAAGGAAGAATTTGGTGCACACACACACACAATAATGTCACGTGCAGGCAGATTTTTGCTGCAATTTAAATTTTGACATTTTGTTAAGTGCAAAAAGCTGCTTGTGACATAAAATAAAGAACATAATTATAGCATAATTTATAGTAGTTGAAATAGGAATTATGGTGCTGAAGAGAGAGTGGAAGTTGAAAACAATAGATTGTCAGCAGATGCAGGCTTCTGGTGATAAAAAGATTAAAGGCAAAATTAAAACATGCAGAAATTCAGTACTTCTTATTGTGCAGAAATGTGTTTTGTCCACATCTTGCATACATAACCGCATACTCACTTTCACGTTTTGGTAACCTGATAAAGTACCTGATAAACATATTAGTCTGCCTTCTCCCCTTTTCCCACACATTATATCATGTCTCATAATGAAATCACATGGCATATTTGTGTATAACTAACTAGGCCACACACAGCAAGTAATGTTCTGTTTCAACCAGTTCCTCCAATAAGGATATGCATTATTTGTCACCCCCATAAATGTCATAATCTATGCACATTGCCACAAAGACACTGTGCATATGCAACGCTAGAGTTGCATGATTTTTAATAATTAGCAATATATTTTTCTCATGATTTGTATGTTTTTTCTTTTTTTTACTGTGCTTGATTTTTACATATCTATGGTTATGGTTGTGTCGAGTACAGGGCTGGCGCTAACACTAGTCAAACGCCTATGGTCTCTGGGTTTAGGGCCACCTAAAACACTGAATGAGTGATTTTGAGTGACTGAATATCTTTCATTCAATGAGTTTTTCACCATGGAGCCCCCACACTAAGAGTCCGCTGCTGACATAGAGGGGCCGCTTCACAGGTGAGCGCCTCCTCTCTGTAGGCAATGAGCTGGGACTGAGGTGCTGAGCTATGATGTCACAAACCAGTAACATACTCCCAAAAGTATAAGATGCCAGGCATGGGGCAAAGCCAGAGGGGAAGTGCATCTGGACGGAAAGGACAAGGAAGGACATGTAGTGAGTGTTGGAAAATGCCTTTTCTATTCATTGGTCCTCCATTGTAAGGGAAAATTACCTTTAGTGTACCCTCAAAGTATAGAGGGTAGTAGTGGATCACAGCAGCATAAATTAACCCTGTAATAGATCTTAAGAACCACTAGAGATATTGATAGCCCATATGCAGTCTTATATTTTTTCTAGAAATTACTGAAGCTCAGCAATAAATCTTATACCTCATCAGCCAGATTCATTGTAGTAATTTATTATGTAGTACTCAACATTGACTAGGAGGTGATTCAAAATCTCAGATCAGTTCAAAATGTTATCAAACTTCATGGCTACAAACATGTTCACGGTACAAACGTCAATTACCTGCAAATTCAATTCTAAATTTGGGCATCACCGTTCAAATACATGGTCAACCTGTGACATTTTTGATTTTTTTTCTTAATTTAAGAAATTCCAGCAAGTTTTGTATCAATTCAACAATTCGGTTCAATACATTATATGCAGCTGGTTCAAAACCCCTTGCAGCTACCCAATAACTAGAATATTGTCCTAGGAGATGATGATAATCTTCTGGGAACAGAATAAAATACAATGCTTGAGACATCTCTGTTTAACAGATTGCTAACCCACCTCTGGAACTGGAGAATGCAAGACTGGCAAGATTTGATTGGATTTCTAAGTGTGTCCTGCTCACAACAAATTATTACCTACATCGCCTCTATTGTGATATTAATAACAGGAAATGGTGTGGGCGTGATCTCTTATAGGAAGTGTCCAGGGAGCCTGCTACTACATTATAGTTATGATGTTATTTTATATATACCTGCGGATGTAAATGATCATGTTAAGGATTGGAAATGCCATTTAATGTAAAATATTTGAATACTATGTAATCCTGAGACTGTCGCAGCTCTGTAGATTTCGTATCACACTGGTCAAATTGCAGATACCAGGAGAAATACTCTTTTAAACACTGCTGTGTTCAAAGCTTGCTGCTTGTAGTTGGGCGTTTACAATTAAAAACAATCAAAATGTATAAAATTTAGCTCAAACCGTCTTGATCATGTGCCGACCATTCAAATGAGCAGATTCGAACATGTTCAAATCAGCATAAATATTACAATATTGAATACATGACTGTAGTTGAATATAGAATGCGATCAATGCTCATTGTGGCAACAAATTTCAGGACCACTGGAACAGCAATTGTTAGTAGACTATGAGTAATTTTACAAATTCCCTATGAAAAAATGTTCCTGTGAGCAATTGTCTATTATGTGAGCAATTGTCTTTTTTATGAGTGATTGTTCATTGGAACAATTTTCTGCATATGGAACACATACTGTATATGGAAGTGCAAGATACGAGTTAATATGCAGTCATCAATAGCCGTTACATCAAGTACAAATTTTCAATTGCTGATTTCCATTTCCCACAAGTACAAGTAGTACAAGAAGTACTGGAGATCAAAAGCAAAGGCCTCTTTATGTGTAGCCATTACTCCAGTCGTCAAACACCTTCTATTTTCTTACCCACTTTTTGTCAACTTAACAGGAAGTGAGATGATTACCGGTAATGATGTTAGTCCTCTATTCTAAACTCTGCATGTCTCTAAGAGAGCAGGAGCATGATGACGTGATTTGCAACATCATTCACCTTGGCCTGTCGACTTAATGATACCAAATGCATCATCAAGCCATGTCCATGTCTTGTTTTTAATATCTCTGCCTGGAAGGAAGGAATGAAATGTAGGTAAGTAGTGTATAATTGAATGTATTACTGAAAACACACAGGGTGTCTCTCTGAGTGAGCTCCCGCACTCTAAACTCTAGGTCAGACTACCAGCATTCTGCTCTGACCTCACACTCCACCTTATCACTTTCTGGAACTGCACTTGTTCCTATCTCTCTCAAGCATCATAAAAGATACATTTCAATTGTGGTAGAGACTGGGTGGAGGCTGCATTTGAAAAACACCCATCCCTCCTCTTGGTGCACTAAGGTACCCAGCAACATTGGGGCTACAGTTAAGATTCCCCATTTGTGCATGAACAAAGATACATCTGCATACTTTAATTTTTTGCATCTGTGTTTAAAGTATGGGCAAATTAAAATCTAGCATATACAGGCATCTGGCATTTATTTAACTCTCTAACTGGGTCTCCAGCTCCCGTTAGCCCAGTGATTATCCTGAGCCACCTCCCTGCACCTTCCAGCATGCCTGTACTTATATAGGCCCTCAACACTCCAGGCAAATGTCACTGTATTTTATTCACCTGTCCTTCGTCATTACAGTCTTAACTCCTTTCCACTCCTTTGCTGATCCTATTACATCTTTTCCACACCTTTTCTCTTATGCAACCTCTTATTTTTCTCCCTCCACTTGTCTTATCCTTTAGTATCATCACCTCACCCCACTTTTAACCTCTCACAGCCCGTATTTCTCAGTTATACTTTTAATTCTCTGTTTCACGCTTATCTCTAGTCATATCATGGGTTGCTCTTCTCTCTCTTCTGTCCTCTCCCTCTATCCTTCTGCTTCTCTTGTCTAACCTACCTACATTCTTCCATCCTCCCCCTTTCATCCTCCCTATCTCTCTCCTATTTTCCCTCATCTGCTCCTTTGCCTGAACTCTGACTCAATGCACCCTCCCTCATATTCCCCTCTCTCTTCCTATCCTCACTTACTCCCTCTCCCTTTAGTCCATATTTGCTGCTTTTCTTTCTGCTTTCTTCTGCTCATAACTCTCCCTTCTCCCCATTCCAAAATCTATTTCCTCTCATCACTCCTCTCTCTTGCCTCTACCGCTCCCATCTATTCTCCACAGATCAGTACCATTTGCATTTCTCTGATCCCACTGACCCCAATTATTTCGCCCTATCCTCCTCCCTTGGTCTCTCAATGGACCTCCTCTCCCCACTGTCAGCAGTGGCCAACCTCTTAAACTGGTCTTTTCCCACCTCTGTACTGTCTCTGAGTTAATCAATTCATCTTTCTCTCTCTCTTATCACCATCTCCTTTCTTTTAGTATCTCCCCAACCTTTTCAATTTTCCCCTCCCCTAAAGTTACACTCACGAGGTGCATACTGGATGACTTTGATCCTACCACTTTCTCTTCCTCCCTTCTCACACTCCTCACCTCAATTACCACCCTTTCAAGCTGTCTCAATCTATAATCACACCCTTACCACGGTACTTGACTATGTTGTTTACCTCAGTCATGGCACTTCAAGCTTACCCGACACCTTTGAAAATGTTCCCATTGTGCAGAGCGGCTCTAGAGAAAGTTACATTCTCATGCTGAAGTTCACTTTATCCTTTACAATTCTGCCCTATCAATCTCTAAACAGTCCTATTTAAGAATCCCATTTCCTCCCAATCCTCCAACCCCTGTTAAATTTAAGCTCCTTCCTCTCTGCTCTCAACTTTGCTACCAACTTCACCTCCAAAATTGAGTCCATAGGTCATGACATTATCTGCTCTCCCATTTGGGGATGCTTTTTCCAACCCCCTCTCACCACTGCTACTGCCCCTCACTAGCCCACCGATCTTATCATCTTTCACTCCAGTACCCGAGAATGAAGACTGTGCCCTTCTATCCTCCTCATCCCTCCACATGCACCCTTGACTCCAAGCCCTGTCATTCCCTCTACTCCCTCTCTGTCAAGGCCTGCTCCCACATTGCCCACCTCCTTAACCCTTCTCTCTCCTCTGGTAAGATTCTCTCCTCTTTCCAACATGCTTTCGTATCCCCCACACTCAAAAAACTGTCCCTTGACCATACCTGTCTCTAATTACTGCCCTATCTCCTCCTTCCCTTTGACTGCAAACTTAATGAATGGTTTGTTTATATCTGTCCCACATACTTTCTCTCCGCTCATTATCTCCTGGACTTCAATCTGGATTTTGCTCCCTAATGACCTTCTCTCCGCTAAATCTAGGTGACATATCTCCCTTTTCATGCCTCTTGGCCTTTTGCTGCCTTTAATACCGTTTGCAATCTCTCAGGGTGTTTTTTGGGTGGATTGGGGTGTGGGTTGGTTGAATAGTGTTTCTTGATTTTCCAGCTTCTAATACTGCACATTAAGATGTTGCATTATGCCCAAGTCTTGTGGTCTGGCAGGCCATACTGGACCTGTAATTCCCCAACAGCTGGATTATAGGTTCCAACATTACCTGTCAGAATCTGGCAGTTCATGTTGAGACTTGCAATTCCATAAGAGCAGGTGTCACAGGTTTGGTTCCAAATGTTGCATTTTGTGGCATTGAAGCATACAGTATGTTTTTCAGGCATGTTAAGGAATTCAGACTGTAAGCTTCAATGAGGCTGGACTGATGTGAGTGAGTTCTCTGTACATCGCTGCAGAATTAGTGGCGCTATATAAATAGCTGCTGCTGATGATGATGGAGTGCACTGCATACTTAACATAAAGTGTACTGTATATTGAGCATGAAGTGTATTGTATACTTAGCATGGTCTTACAGTAAACATGCCATGGAGTGTACCATATACTTTGCATGGAGTATACTGTATATGTGCTATGAAGCATACTGTATACTTGACATGGAACATACTGAATAATTTGATACTGCTTACTGTATACTAGGCATGAAGTGTTCTGTATGCTTGGAAGACTGAAGTTGGCATAGGCATAATGTAGACATGACCTACAATGAAGTTTAATGGTAGGATTGAATACAGATTTATTAACCACTTGCCAACCGCTAGATGTTTATGCATGCCCTGGCACATGGTGCTTTATTCAGACAGAACTTAGATAAATGGCCTGTAGAAACAGTTATGCAGCATGTTTAATAATGCTGCCACTGGAATTAGGCAGGTACTGCTAACCTTTTGTGCTAATACTGTGACTGGGAACCGATAAATCAAACAATCATTTAACACTAAACCTGAATAAAGAACACATATTTGGCATTGTTTTACCTAGGAGAACTAGACAGTTAATTTTGTGATGAATCAGGGGCTCTACTAATTACATTGCAGTATTTTGTCCTACTTTTCCCTGCTGTCCCCTACATAATCTTATAAAATAAAAATATGTTTATTCCAATTTGCTACCAAAAGAAGTTCTATTCGTCCCATAAAAAACAGCATAGAATATGTTTCAGTAGCCTAAGACATAAACCAAGGTATTTCCAAAAAAAACTGTTGCATCCCAAAATATGAAAGTTAATCTGTTCATGAAGTGGCAAAGAACCTCCAGTCATCAAGTGGTAGAAAGAAATGTTCAGTTTAGAATAGAAAGCTGTGATTACTCCGTGTAGGTGGACAGTCAGGCAGTTAGTCATACTATCTTACTACCTGTATCACTACAAAAGAAAAATGTTGGCTATTTGAAACTCAGAAATCAAGGAGTAAAAATAGAGAAGAAAAATGTATATAACATAGTGTTGCAGCATTTATGAAAGTCTAAATTAAGAAGAACAGGATCCATTTGGTTTTGATTAGAGATGTTCACTCATCCCCGTGTTTTGGTTTTGGTTTTGGATCTGGATTAACTTTGTGTGTTGGTTTTGGTTTTGGTTTTGGCAAAACTGCCCTTGCGTGTTTTGGTTTTGGATCCTGATTTTTTCCTAAAATCCCTATATTTTTTTTTGCTAAAATCACATAATTAGTTTTTTTTTATCCCTACATTATTATTAACCTCAATAACATTAATTTCCAATCATTTCCAGTCAATATTTGTTAAGTCATAAGAACACTACTACCCCTGTTTTTGTGTGAGCAATGGCACTGAGCAATGTCACTAGAGACTGGAGAGTGACAAGAACACTGCTATCCATGTTTCTGTGGGAGCAATGGCGCTGGATCTCCTGGGGAGGGAGGTACTTATGAAATCCAAAACCAGCGAGATCCGACAATGCAACAATGACATTTTTCCTCGATTCAGATCCAAGCACACAAAAGTAACAAGCCGGCTCACAAGCCTACTATGATCCCCTAAGTTTGTGTTGGCTCGGTTTTCAGAAAACCGAGCCTGAGCATCTCTAGTTTTGATCTAACCCAGTCCCTAGAGTGAGAGGGAAAAGTCAGAGTAAGACCAGACACTGCATCTTAGCTGTTATATGCCTTCAAATTTGAGCTTACTAACACTTTAGGACCCTTCTGTCATGGTGCAAACAGCTCCCAGGAAAGAACTAATTGGCTGTGGTAGCTACCAGAGACACAGCATGTCTGGCCAAGCATTCTGGCCAAGCTCCTGAGAGAGAGCTGGTCATGAGGTACAAGCTTAAGGCAAAGAATTGTAGAAGGTAGAATAGTGATGGACAAAGCAAAAGTCAAGGGATTGAAGAAGGTAGAATAGTGAGGGACGAAGCTGAGGTTGAAGGATTGAATAAGATAGAATCGTGATGTACAGTCAAATAAAACAAGTCTTCAAAGCACAAGTAGAAAAATCCAAAACAAAACTGCTCCTGAAAAAGTTTTGGAGAACTGAGAGACTTTATAAAGGCTACAAACAGGTGAGATAAACTGTGAGATAAAAGGGCAGATTGCAGAGTACCTAAAGCTGTGCAATAGTCCATGTAAGTTGACTAGCTAGATTGCAGTTCTTCATAGAGTGCTGATTATAGGAATTTAGAGGATATGTTTGTAGCTGTAATTATAAACAGTTTTCTTACAGTTGTCATCTGGATCTAGTGTTCTAAATCCTTACATCTTCATTAAATTTTACTTTTTACAATTTTTAAATACTGTTCAGTTTAGCCTAATTTATATCTTAAATTAATAATTATGGGAAATTGTGACTGTATTTTTTACATGTGACTTTCGTGTCCTTAAATGCTTTTAAGGCAAATCATTCCACTGAAAATATAGGCCAAAACTTGGTTTCACTGCTTCTGAGTAGGTGTAAAATTCAAGTCCTTTTGTGTAGAGAAAATGCTCTGCCAGCCACCTGTTTAATAGGTAACAGACCTCTAAATGTGCATGGTATACCCCATTATATATATTTTAAATAGTCACATCCAACAATGAGCAAGGATTCACCTACCCCACACACCAGAAATGCCCAAATCTAACTGGCTCCTCCCAAAAATGTGCACCCCACGCATGTGTCGCCATGCCATGTTTGCCCACAAATCCATCTGCGTCACCTTAACAATTGGTGTAGTCACACAAAAATATGTGTGGCATAACCAGCAGACTATGTGCTGCTGGCCTGCAGTTTTTCACTTTTGTAGATAACCATTTATGTAATTAGTGATGGAGACAAACACAAATGTACACTGATCTCAGAACATGGCATTCTAGCAGATTATTATTGTAGTGGAATAATCTCTATCTTTATCTACCTATACCCTCCATTGCTCATAATGATATGGTTAGAATAAATGTATCATTATATATTATATTGTATTAATATTGACATATTTGATCACATTTATATTATACATGAGATAATGCACTCCCTACTATAAATTATAACAATATTAGAAGTCATTGAGTTTTGTAAACATATAAACTAGACACAGAAATCACAACTGACCTCTAATATCCATAAAAATTCACAGTAAGGAGGTGCATTATTCCTTATAATACACAAGTTTTTCTAATGAATACATGAAGTGTTGACATCAGAACTAATCAATTATACGTGATGACATCATAGCTCACTATTTATACTGATGATTAATATTATTGTTTATTTATATGTTTATTAATATGGTACCACAGAATTTTGCAATACAATACATAGTGGAACAACAAGCAAAAAACAAATAATCAAATGCAAATTGCAGGCAATGGAACAAGCATGAATGCAATAATACCAAGAGATTAAGATGTAATAGGCAAGCTACAGAGCCAAGAATAGTACAGAGAATACAAGAGGAAGGGTCTGATTAAGGGTTCAGGTCACCCTAGGCTAATACATTCGTAATGCCCCCTCGCCTTCCACGCCAGGCTAATACGCAGTGGGTAAGGATGAACTCGTCCTTAATTTAACATCTGCCTTCCTTCAGCACCGCCCCCCCCCCAATGTTTATGTTCCCGTGTTTTCAAAACTCCACTGCACTTGGCTTTCCAATAGGGGTAACAAGTAATGGCAATCTTTGTCACTCATTTATTTTCAATAAAATCAGAATTGTATAGAATGGGTGCATGGACGAGCGCTACTGAGGGTGAACATGTGGAGGGGGGGCTATCACACCTGCGCCTGTTGCCATCCTTGCATCTCCTAAACGCTTAGCTTCAAGCGCCCACCAAAGGATGACTCCTGGTCTTCAGCCTTTCCCCTGGGAATACGTCAAGATTTAAACCTTATTACATTTTTCTTTCATGTTTTCTTTTTACTTTGGAACACAACTGTTCTCTTATATTTTAAAATGAATTTCAGTTTATACCTGTCGCTGTCACAATATTGCATCCCCACAAAATTTTGCTTCCCCCCCAAAAGCCTTGTGCCCATAACCATGTCAAAAGGCATAATACAAAGACGCAGGTCAGAGCGGACAAGAATGCAGGAAGAGGGAGTACCTTGCTTGTGTTACAATCTAATATGTAGATAATATTTAAAGACGTTTAAACATATATTACGATAACTTATAACATTTCCAAAATACATATTTACTATGCTGTATATGGTTTTATTCCAATGAGCTCTATTCTCTATTTATATTAATTACTATTTAGAATTTGTAGTGGAAATATTACACAGATAAAAATATGTGCGTTGTTGATTGATCCGAAACTTATTTTATTTTTTAACAAATGGATCCATTCAGGGAGAGAGCATACTGACATTTATCAATGCAATACAAGATCAGTAGGGAGGGTCTGTCTGCTTCTTACTTTATGTAGACAGTCTTTGAATTATATAACTGCAGAAGTGACAAAACCTTATATTGTAATATACATACATAAGTAAATTCACAATATTTATCCGTCTAGCAGCTAGTCAGTATTTTAACAAAAGCGTCTTGCAAAATAAAGAAGCATACAATAGCCTGTACTCTACAAGTTAAGTTTTTTTCATACATTACTTTAAATATATGTAGTATGATGACTACAGATGCCTGTCAATACTGGCCCAACCCTACCTATAACAAAGTGAGACACAACGCATAGACCTGTAATTACAGAAGTTGTTTGACCCGACAGGCTTAATTAGAAGGCCTGGTCTTTAATAGTCTTAATGGATGATGGACTACAAATTGTATTATTATGAAAATTCAGAATGTCAGCTGGTAATCTCTGCAGTAATGGCAATCAATTCATCATCCTTCCCATCAGGAATTTGTCAACTGTTTGTTGATTTAGCTTCCTGCTCATTCATATATAGAGAAGACAGAAAGCACAGCACAATAAACATAATTTATCACGGCTTGAAGTTAGGATGAAAATGGTTATATGGCTTTATGAAAATAAGTGGAATCAAAAGGCAGAATTGTAGTGCAGTTTGGAAATTTGTATAGTGTTAGTATCCATTTTTAAAATGTACTTATTTTATAAAACGTTTCAGTCTTTACATATGACATTAAAATAGATATGTATCATCATCATCATTATCATTTATTTATATAGCGCCACTTATTCCGCAGCGCTGTACAGCGAACTCACTCACATCAGTCCCTTCCCCATTGGAGCTTACAGTCTAAATTCCCTAACATACACACACACAGACAGACTAGGGTCAATTTTGATAGCAGCCAATTAACCTACCAGTATGTTTTTTGGAGTGTGGGAGGAAACCGCAGCACCCGGAGGAAACACACGCAAACACGGGGAGAACATACAAACTCCACACAGATAAGGCCATGGTCGGGAATTGAACTCATGTCAAGACAACAATAAAAAAAATATTTTTAATAAAAAATACAGTTTTGACAGAATACCGCTTGTTAAGGGGCTCATGTAGAGTTGGCCATATTTTTTTTATGTCTGTAATATATGCATTTCTATTACATGTAAGCACACAAAAGTGGGTACACCTGGGACCGTATGAAGTCTAGATTGCATATTCCACTTACGACTTCTTACACTACTGGTGCAAAATGCGCACAGATGGTGAAGATTAGTAGCATTAGCTAGCCACATCTCATTAGCTGGCTTCTGATTGGCTAATTGTATATTGACATCTTCAGCTGATTTTGCTTCATTATTTGGCATTGTGGCTATATTATATTTTTCTGTAGGAAAAGAATGATATGCGCACAGCTTGATTACTATAGGATATAGATTTGAATAGACTGACACAGAAAACAGCAGCTATGAATCATAAGACCATCCACAATATTAACATTAAGCAAAAATAAAGATTCAGGGTTCAGTGATCGAATGCCACCCTAGTGGCTGATTATATGTCAGATGTAAATATTGGGGTATGTTATTGTTTTTTATAAATAGCAATCAAATTCAGGGTATATGTAATATATTTTCAAATATTCAATTTATTCCTGCAAAATAGATATCACATGAAAAGATATAAATCTTAAAACATTATCCACTTTGTGGGTAAAAACATAAATGAAAGTCCCAATTGTACAGTAACAATGTCCACCCTGATTTACAGAAACCAGGTATTGAGAAACAGTAAAGTGAAATAAATTGTTCAGCATGAACCAGGATTGTACCCGGATACTTGCAGTATTGCTGCTCAACTAATGTCCTCTTTAGTCCAGTTAATCATACGCCTAAGTTAGTGCAGAAAAGAAGGCAAGAACTCGCTGAATGTTGAACTTCCACAGCGACTAATTCCGGTCTGAAGTATGTTGTCACTTCAGACTGGAACTTCCAATTTTTTAGGCAACAGTATGACAAAGTTGGTATTAAAGATGACATGATTAACATGGTGCCTAGCAGGTACTGTGAGAAACCACAACCCAGGCTAATTTAAGATATTAGTACACTCAAAAATGAAAAGCCCTTTTCAAAAACCAAGTGGTAACTTACAGCTGAATCTTGAATGTTAAATGTTACCAAGGACTAGAGGAAAGGCAATTAATCTTATTAGTGGGTTAGCACAATTCCATATTGGGTCCTGTTCTTAATAATACTGTTTAATAATAACTTTATAGATTACCTACAATGGAAAGGTGTTCATATTTGCAGAATACAATATATTAAGTAGGATTATTAACACACAAGAGAATAGTATCTCATTTCTGAATGAATTAAATGAATTGGAAAGTTGGGCAGGCGAATTGCAGGTGAAATTTAACATAAATAAGCGTATGATTATGCACCTTGGCTGTGATAACAACTAACACTGTAAAATCTTAGATGGAAAAGTATTTAGGAATACTAGCAGACAGTGTTAGGCAGGTTATGCTAGGGCCAATTAAATATTGCTATGCATGAAAAGGAGATAGATGCACATGACACAAACATAGTATTAACAGTGTATAAGTCAATAGTTGGACCACATCTTGAATATGGTGTACAGTTGTGGGCACGTATTATCATAGGGCCATAGGAATACTTGAATGGGTGGAAAGCCTGGCAACCGTATTCATTAAGGGAAAATAAACAAATGTGTACAGATGAGGTTGACAAAGGATGTGCAGACATGAGACAAAGGGTAGAGAGGACTCAGTTCTTGAGAGACTTCAGTCAAGAGGGTGGCAGCAATGCAGAGACAAAAGGAATTAGTGGGGCTCAGAGAAGGCAAGGGACTTGTGCTGGTAAAGCATGCAGAGGGAATAGTATCAGGTGTAGGTAGGATAAGCTTTAGTGAAGAGGTGGGTTTTAAGAGAGCGCTTGAAATATTGAAGGTTGGGGGAGAGTCTGGTCAGGTCTGGTATGGAGTTCCATAAGTAGGGAGCAGGATGGGAGAAGTTTTGGAGGTGGGAGTGAGAGGTAGTTACCAGAAAGTAGGAGAGGCACATGTGAGAGTCAGATCGAAGAGGGCTAGAAAGAGTGTGCCTTGTGAAGATGTCAGAGATTTATAAGGGGAGGAGTTGTTAAGGGCTTTGAAGTAGAAAGTGAAAAGCTTGACTTGAATGTTGAAGGAAATTAGAAGTCAGTGTAAGTATTCGCAGATTACTATATCGGATGTTGAGCAGCAAGAGAGGAAGATCAGTCTTGCCACCACATTTAGGATGGATTGCAGAGTGGAACGACTGGGCAAATACCTGAAGAAAGAATACTTAAAAATTATTTAAAACAAATATTCACCAACAACGCTATAACACTTTTAAGGAACTACTTTACAATAAAACAATAACACCGAAATAAAACATAAGGGGAAAAAATGCATTACAGTTACCAGCAGAGTTGGATTAAGGGTTTGGGGAGCCCAAAGCGCTTAAGACAGGGAGGCCCTTATGGTCTGACATTAGATGCAAAAAAAAAAACTGTGTTATGTCATTTCTCTCTCATTACCACCTCCAAATCTCACCCATTGCCCCCTCCAATTCTCATCCATTGCCCCCTTCATATCTCTGCCATTGACCCCCTCCATGTCTTGCCATTGCCCCCCTCCATGACTTTGCCATTGCAGCCTACTCCATATAGTTCTCTTTGTAGCCCCTTTCCTATAGTTCTCATTACAACCCCCTCCTTATTGTTCTTAGCACAACCCCCTCCCTAAAATTCTCCTTACAGCTCCCTCCCTATAGTTCTCATTTCAGCCTTCTCCCTATAGTTCTCATTGCAGACCCTTTACTATAGTTCTCACTGCAAGCTTCTCTCTATAGTTCTCATTACAGCCCCCTTCCTATAGGTAACATTACAGCCCCCTCCCTATAGTATTCATTACAGCCCCCCTCCCTATAGTTATCATTAAAGCCCCCTACATAGGTCTGTCTCATCCCATTTTAGTTACCTATAGTTGTTGAGACCACCGGCATGGTTCTGTAGTTCTGTGCTCCATTCTGCTCAGATAGGAAGTGTATACCCTTCCTATCTGAGCACTGGATTGTGGGGCTGCCTGAAGTCTCCTTGGAACACTCCGAGTCACAATAGCCTCATGTATTTTAAAAATGCATGAGGCAAATAACTGTCTGTTAGCTCCAGGATGACAGGCACTTCTGCTGGAGTCTGGCCGACCATCTGCGTGCATAGTTGTGGTACTTGCAGTGGTAAGAGCCAGCGGTTAGTTCAACTTTGGAGCAGGATGACTACAACTCTTTCAGATAATTTTTTACAGTGTACATACTGATCATAGTATACATAATATCACATGTGTACATAAAGTGAAAACATAAATCTGGCTCCTGTTAGGAGGAGGGGTCCCCACAGTCTTAACCTTTACTCTCGGAGTAACTGGGACACAAGTGGGTAACAATTAGCATAGCCAAAGTCCATTTACTGTGGGAGAATTGGTACAACAAAGGTAGGGCAAGTTTAACCCCTCATTTTGCCACAGTTGACTTTTTATGGTTGCATACATTTTATACATATGATAAACTGTCATGTGAAAATTGCACATATATTACAAATAACTGGTTATGGGCCATTGCAAAAAAATAAAATCTATAGAGGCCCTCAGAAGACCTAGCGGTCACAAAAAATATTGAGGATCTGCAGAAGGCCACCAGTGGCTCAACCCTGTTACAGTAAATATTTTTCTGCCTTCAAGTTTCATAGCTTATAAAGACACGTATATTTCACTACGAAATTATTCCCTTACCATAAGTATTGTCTAATGTAAGTGACAAGCTTGTGGATGGAATACTGAAGAGCCAGACATTTTGAGACTTTGAGGAGCTAGGAGCACATATCCTGAATTATCTATAATAATTAACCTAGAAATTTGGATTATTTTTAAATGCCACATATAGCTGGATTCTGGAGTTTGTCTAACTATGGGATAAATTGTATTTTGAAAGCTTTTTAGTTTGTAAATATGGTACACTTACATTTATTAAAGTCATAGTAGAACTGAATTAATCATTTTTAATGTTTTCATAGTTAGATTGTTCAGAATAGCCAGCAAGTGAACCTAGCAAGAATTATTCTTAGGAGAAAATAATCTTCAAAGGACATTAATGTTATTTCAAAAATATCACTCTATTAAGATCTCAAAAAAGAAAAAAAAAGAACCCAGAGCATTACTGATTTTAATTCTCCAAGACACAATTTTATGTGCTCCAGAACATTGGTTTTATTGATATTTTATCCAGTAAAAGCACTTTTGTTCAGATCCCAACTGATTAAAATGATAAGCTCTGGTGCTCTGTCTGAATCCTGGTATAATGATTCTTTATCTAACAAGACATTCTTTGCGTGCAATGTGTTTTTGTGGAAACAAATGTGCAATTTACATAATATGCAAGTGAGGAATGAAAGATTGTCAACCCACAAAATGGGAAAAGTCAAACACATGTTCGTAAGGATTACCTTGTTGTTGTTGTTTTCACTTTATTTAACCACTCAGTCCCATAACTCCTAATGCTAATCAGGGATTTAAATACCTTAAGCAACACAAACCAAAGTGTTCTGTTGACACGTACTTGCAGACCCAATTGTTGGACTACTCATGTACCCAAGAATGTGTTTATAACAAAAAGTCACAATGCACAGTAATATTGCTAGCACTGCAGTACACAATGTAATTTGAAATACATATTTAGAATACATTTGGATACTTTTCCATACATATTTATTAAAGTTTATAATAACTCTCTAATGTATAGTTGAATGCTTTCATAATACACTTAATATTATTTCAGGAGTATTCCTATATATAATTTAAAATAATAATAGGTCTGCAACAGATTGTAATGTAAGAGTCTAGAGTCATGAGATAATAATTGTAATCACTTAGGCATCTATTAGTATATTTTAATTGTACAAAAGACCAAGTAATTAGGGTTACACAAACCACTTGAAGCCTAAAAGAGCATGTGCATATATATGATGCAGTTAGTCTAGAATGAAATTAACTGTGTGTTCTTTTCTATTTTACAGACTGACAAACTCTAACCTCTCAGGCCACAAGCACAGTGGAAAAATGGGATACATTTTTAGTTCAACGAAATTCAAAGCGAACACGTCCACAAAAGGTTCTTTGTGTGCCTATGTTTCTCTTAATCCATTGTAATGCCATGTAAAAATGTTCTGATTTTATAATCCAATGGGAATTCATTTTGTCTTTGTAACCCAATGGGAGGAAAAAATAAATATAAAAGTGAAAAGTTGCATAGAGAGAAGATTTTATTTTATTTTATATTAAAGTGGTGAAAGAGGGGATTCAGGGCCTGATGCAGAGTCGGACGTAATTTACACTTAACTCGTAATTGTAAATGGCATCCCGTAATTTACACAGTATTCCAAGTCAAATGGATCTTTAGATCTGTACAACTCAGAATACTATGCAAATTGCACAAATATATCTCTTTATCAGCCTTATGGGCCATGTGCATGATACATTTGAATAAATTAATTCATGTAAAAAAAAATAAGAAAAATGTGCTTCTCCCCCTTAAACAGCACAAGGGTTGATTAAGCTATTTGGGAGGGAATGTTAGGTCGACTGGTCTTGTAACAAACTCACAGAACTAGTGGTAGAGGTCTTCGCCCATAGCAGCTACCTTTCCCGTAGAGCTTGATGTGCTCACAGGTAATCGGATGCCCCCAGGTCTTAACTCTATTGTTGTGCACGTTTATTAACAAAACAGCAGCGGCAGGTCAGCTATCCACAGAGAGTAAACGCTATAACCGGCAGGGAGGATAAGCCCTCCCTGTCTTTAATACTAAATGCAGCCAATCAGGGACAGGGAGTAGCATCACATGATTAACCCCCAAGTGCTTTTAATTACAGTTAATTAGCCCGCAGGCTATATTGATTGATGCGCATGTGCCCGCTGCCCTGTATTTCCGGGACATGGCGATCAAGCAGGTCAGCATTCGGCCATTGCCTTAGCAACGGTCTGGCCAGAAGGGATGTCCCCATCGCCAAGGAGACGGCCGAGACGCAGGAGACAGGAGAGAGTGAGATGTGGCGTGCCTTAGCTGCTGCGGCTCGTAACAGGGGGTGCACACCTTTTTTTTTATTTATTCATTTTTTTCATTCTTTCATTAATACTTTCAGGTCTGTTGCACCAGGAGAAAGCACCCACAAAAGATACATCTCCTAGAGACCTATCTGCGGCTGCTTTCAACTCAGCATAGCATGTTAAGTGCATGAACATGTCTTTACATTGCTAGGCTCACCCACTAACTTCCCCATTCCACCTCTCTAAGCTCAGAAGGGTGCAAGTGGGAGATCCGTCTCAGTCTGAATGCAAACTGAGATGGATCCTTGGCTAAAAGTGCTTTTTGAACTGTTTAGTTGGACTTGCGTCTGACTTTACATCAGGCTCTCAGTGAGTATTTTATTAAATGAAACTATTTCAAAAAAAATTGTGCCTTTTATTTTATTGTTTTGCTATTTTGGGATTACATGGTTCAGCATGCACTGGCAGTCATTGACTGAAAGGTCATGCTGATGTTTGTAACTTCACAAGAGACAGCATGCTCTTTCATTCATTAGCTTCCAGTGTATGCTGGAACATGTAGTACCACATTTGCTATCAATAGTTCCAGGTAACGCAAAGAAAGTTAGGTAGTCAGCACTGCTCAAAGTTGCATGCAAAACTCAGTGTCATGTTCAACTTTCCTTCTCACCAAAAACCACTACGTAATCTCGGGCTCTAAAAGTTTATACATATGCCTCATCAAATCAAATTCAATGTTAAAAAAATTAAAGTTTAAAAACAAATTTGAACTGCGCAAGTGAAGCCTATATCACAATGAAGTTATTGAACCATGTATTAAATTTTAACACATTTAACAACACTTAAAACAGATAATGCGGAATTAGTGGAGCTATATAAATAACTGGTGATGATGATGATAATGATAATGTCTCATAGAAACAAAAAACATACAATACATGCAACATGTAGAGAAATTTTGGCAAAATTGCTCTCTATCTTCACCAATAGGATCTGCGTTCCATAACCAACCAGCCAATTGTTCCAAATATTCCTAATGTTTTTCCAGAATGACAATTATTCATCAATTAACATCTCTTTCCATCCAATGTAAGGAATCCTCACGCGTGTAGGTGTATCAATAGTATGGACTTTTATCCTAGCATGTAGCATATTGGTGAAGATACAGAGCAATTTTATCATGTATTGTATGTTTTTTGGTGCTATGAGGTATTATGTGTTTTAAGTGTTATTAAATGTGTTAAAATTTAATACATGGTTTATTGACTTCATTGTGATATAAGCATCACTTGCGCAGTTCAAATATTTCAACTTTCCTACACGCCAAACCCAGCATTTTTTGCATGAGCAAGCAAATACTTCAGTTGAAAATGGGTGATACTTTGGGCGCCATTTTAATGTGAGTAAAAAGCCACACTTCTTGCACCATATCGATCCAGCCCCAAACTGTTCACCGTTTTCAATTTTTTTGCTTCTTTTATTTTTCACACATACAAATATTTTATTTTAACACTTTGCAACACATTGCATAAATACTTTGTTAATATAGTAACTTTTTTTTACGATAGATATATTTGATTAAATATCACAGCTTTTCCTCCTAGAGCTCATTAATTAGGCAGGAGAAATCCATGAAAATATTGTTTAAAATTGTCTAAGTTTTATTTTTTTATTTAATTTATGCTAAGAGTGTGGAAGCTTTACAGTAACATATGTTTACATTTAAATGTGAAGTCCATAGATGGGCAGTCCTTTTCTTGCCTTTATCCATTCAACAGAGGACAAACCCCCTGCTGATTTAGATGATGAAATAAAGATGAGCTGCAAGGCTTTTTATGGACGAGGTAACAGTTCCATTGTAATCTCATAATGCAATAATAGTGACATCATGAACTTGATGGACTGCATAAGGAAATAAATAACAGACACATGTACTGTAAGTGTCACACAGCCCTCACATACACACACAAGAGCTCTTTACTGGGGGGAAGGGCTTAGAGTCCTCCAAAACAATTAACCAACATTTTGTTTTCATAGGCAGGGGGCCTGGCTGAAGCAAACCCTGCAGGCAGACATTGGCAGGCTGATTTATGCAAAGCCATTGCTAGATCAGTCTTTATTTATCTGAATTACATACTATGGCCAAACAAGTAACGTGCTTATAAATATTTTGAAATGCACAAAATAGGAACAGAGTTGCATACTGCCTGCTTGTGGAAAAAAATGCAAACGGCAAACTCTCTCTTCCTTTAAGCTCATCTTGTATTCAGCCAGCTGCATATAAATATTCCTCTATCTCATCAAACTCTCACTGTTTGGCCTCCTCTGAATGATATTGGCTCATCATACTTAATCTAGGGTGAAATTTCCTCGTCTGAGCTAAATTACTCGCAGCCATCAAGGGAAGCGATATTTATTTTTCGTGGGGCTAATGACCTGTCCCCCAGACCCACCCATTGATGGTTATTTACTAGGGCCCAGATGCTTGAGCTCAAAATGAGTGCTAATGTCAGCAGGTGCCATCCCTCATTCAGCTCTCTGATTGAATTGGAGCGATCCCATTGACATTGACTCTGTGACTTTTAAGGCTATTACCCTCAGTAAGAGATGAACCTCTCATCATTGCTGCAGCACTGACAGCTGATTAGCGACAAATTACAAGTACGACGAAGCTAAGATGTTGTCGGGTGACGGAGTAACAGGGGGAGGGAGAAAAGGGAAGAAGTATAGAGGTACATGTAATAAAAGTAATGATATTGGAAGTGGGACTATCACCTGAAAAGTATGAACAAAATACTTTGAATGGGCTACAATAAAAGTACCCCCTCATTGTGACTAACTCCAAATCTATAAAATTAGCCAGAAAGAGATTTTCATGTATTTGTTTTTTAATATAACAACCAAAACTCTTTGGTATAAATGCTGAGTCTGTGATTGCTGTAATAATAACTGATGGAATATAAACCAGTCTAGTACTCTTACAGTATGGGATCTTTATTAGTGTTGTAAACTAAATGAGCCTTAGAGATTTACATCCTTAGAACTAACAGTACTTGATTAACCCTTTCTGAGTAAGTATGCTATTGGATTATGAAGGCAGATTTACTTTCTTTATAATTCCAGTTGTAGGCACATATACATAATAATAATATGTCAGGCTACATAGGCTACATCACAGTGATGTCACAAACATCATATTTCATGCTACTACTCCAATTAGTTTCTCCATGCTTGAAAATAAATCTCACTGTGAACTTAACCTAAGGTTCACACTGAGATTAATTTGAGAACATATGCAAATATTGTATAGGTTTAGTGATTATGATATTTGTTGTTTTTTTTTAAGCTGACATATATGAAACCCATGTTAATGAGAACGTTTATTAATGTTACCAGTTACTGAAATTTTTTAAATAATGTTAACGCTAATATAGACAGTGCTGACATTAGAAGTTGAAGACAATTTAGCAATAAAGTATATGAAATAAGAGTATCATGATAGACTAAGAAGATAGCAATCGATACAATAGGAGGATAAACTATAGAGAAACCTCAGACCACAAGGATGGGAATCTGTTTGCTGGGAATATGTCAGTTGTGAGAGATAAGCGTATCAGCCCACAGTCCAGCAATAAACAGTGTGGGTGATTTGTCTACAGATGTTTATATAACTGAACTACAGTAGTTTCCCTTTCTCTAAAACAAAAAAGAACTGGATTAAGAGATTATCGGACTAAGATTTTACATATTGTGCTTTTTTCAGACATATGCATGTCCGCATTCAACAGGGAGCGAATGTGAATGTTGTGTCTGTTGTGGAATATGGGTCTAGGTGTGCTCTGCTCTGCTCTAATAGACTATACTTTGCAGGATACGGCCGTATGTGGAATATAAAGTCCCAAAAGAACGTACACATGAAAAAAAAAAAACTATTAATCACTTTATATCACAGTTGCTCTTGACTACAAATACATGTTCTAGTATGCAGGGGCGGGCTGGCCCGGGGTGCAGGGGGGCAGCGGCCCCCCGGGCCGGTCATTCTCACCGCTGTTAGGGCCAGGGGGAAGGCCGGCCGGCCACCCCCCCCGGAGGCAATTTCGGCTGTTTTTTCCCGGCGGCCACATCCCATGATATGGGATGCGACCGCGTCAGTGCCCAGGCGGCCGCATCACATGACACGCGATGCGGCCGCGTCATTGGACGCCATGTGATGCGGCCGCCTGGGCGCCCCCCCGGGCTGCAATCCGCCAGCCCGCGCCTGCTAGTATGTATACGCAATCACTAGTAATTGTCACTTACACCTGACTTGTAGCTGGTGCAAGCGATACAACAGAAAAACACGTACTGTTAAGATTCCCCAAAGCTGATTCTGGTGGGGAAGTCTCGATTTTGTGCAACTGTCCCACTCAATCAGGACTTTGCAGGGCGGATTGAAAACTTAAAGTGACCCTGGAAAAAAATCTGTATGTGGCATGATGTAGGCGGGACCAAATAAATTGTACGGAGGGTCAATAGTAGACATAGTTGGCACATCATTAGCACTAGCCACATCAGTTTTAGACAAGGCAATATGCAGAGTCCACCTGTATTTATTGGTGGAGCAAATAAATAAGTAGGCAAACCATTGCATTGGTGTTAGGAACCCCTCCAGCCGGCACAACACAACCCGGAGTCTACTCTGCCAGTCAGGTGTTCACTGGAGCCCCTGATGGTGGGGACAGACTGGGCTGCAGACTGACAGAGGGTCGTGAAGTGTGTACCGGCTGGGGAGAACCCAGGCAAGAAGAGTCAGGTCCACGCAGAGGTCAAAGGCCGGCAGCAGGTAACAGTAATGATGAACAAGCTGAGGTCAGAGGTCACAGGCAAAGTAGCAGAACGGGTAAACAAGCCAAGGATCAGGGTCACAGGAAACACAAGCGAAGTCCAATACGAAGCCAAGGGTCATACACGGGAAGTCAAACGTAGATACAGGATACAGGAACTGGAACAAGCAGGTCAGCAGACTGGAGCACAGAAGCTATAACCGGCAATGAGGCAGCAGACCTCATTGCCTTAAATACCCAGCTGAACCAATCACAGGTTGAACACACTCCTGCAGGTTAATAGAGCAGTCACTAATAGAGCCAATCAGGGCTTGCCCCTGGCCTGCACAGTTGCAGGCTAATGCCTGTAATTGCCTCCTATGATCTGCCCCTATTAATTAGCCCACAGGCTGTAGAATCGCTGCGCCCGGCTTCCTCCTATTGCCGGGACGCAGCTCTGAAGCGTCTGCTGGTTGCCCCGGCAACGGCCGGGTTATGGCCGGAAATGACGTCCCGGTCGCCATGGCGACGGCCGGGACGCGGGTGAGTGAGTCGCGGCGGCTGGGCACTGCCGCGGCTCGTAACAGTACCCCCCCCTTGAGGAGGGGTCGAGGGACCCCGACATCCTGGTTTCCTAGGGAATTTTTTGAAGAACTCCTTCAGTTTCTTTGGGGCATGGAGTTGTCTCCGCGGAACCCAAGATCGCTCTTCTAATCCGCGATTCCTCCATTGTATAAGGAAATGCACCTGTCCTTGAACATTTTTAGAATCAAGGACCTTTTGAATCACGAATTTCTGTGGCCCACTGGAACCTCTCCCAGGCACAATTGAAGACTGGGCTTGACCAGGATAAAGCACTGGCTTCAATAGAGAACAATGAAAGGTGTTTGGAATTCTTAACGAGCCTGGAATTTTTAACCTAAATGCGACGGAGTTCACCTGCTTGATGATAAGAAACGGCCCGATGAACTTAGGGCCCAATTTCTTGCAAGGTTGTCTGAGCCTGATATTTTTTGTAGACAGCCAGACTTTCTGGCCAACCTTAAGGGAGCAGGGGGTACGGTGTCGGTCCGAAATTTTTTTTGCAACAAGTGAGGCTTGTTTTAAAGATGAATGTACTTTCTTCCAGACAACTCTGAGATCCCTGGCAGTGGAACGGATCTCCTGGATACCAACGGACTGGAGTGAATACAAAGAGTTAGATCTGGGGTGGAAACCATAATTGCAAAAGAACGGAGAGGTTTTCGTGGATGAGTGACAGGAGTTGTTACAGGCAAATTCTGCCCAGGGCAACAAGGAGGACCAGTTGTCATGGAACTCCGATATGTAGCATCGCAAGAACTTCTCCAAGGACTGGTTAACCCTTTCAGTCTGCCCATTTGACTGAGGGTGGTATGCAGATGATAAACTGACCTTGATTCCTAGGAGGGTACAGAATGATCTCCAGAACTGCGCTATGAACTGGGAACCCCGATCGGAGACGATGTCTGTAGGGAGTCCATGGAGGCGGAAAATGTGTTGAATGAACAAAACTGCCAAATCTCGAGCAGTAGGCAGCCTAGTGAGTGGAATGAAATGTGCCATCTTGCTGAACCGGTCTACCACGACCCAAATGGTATTGTGTCCCGCAGAGGGTGGCAGATCGACTATAAAGTCCATGGACAGATGTGTCCAAGGTTTACCAGGGGCGGCCAACGGAACTAACTGACCTACCGGGCGAGTCCTGGGAACTTTGTTCCTGGCACAAACTTCACAGGACCGGACGTGACTCTTGACGTCAGCAGACAGAGACGGCCACCATACAGTACGGGAAAGGATTTCCAGTGTTTTGTAGACTCCAGGATGCCCAGCAGTCCGACTGTTGTGTGCCTCAGCAAGGACTGTCTTCCTTAGATGAACTGGGACAAACAAACATCCTGCCGGAGTGTTATCAGGAGCCAACCTCTGGAACCTTTGTAAGGTACAGCTCAAATCTTGAGTTAATCCGGCATGAATCATAGACACAGGAACAATAGGCTCTGAGCAGGTGACCGGAGCATGATGTGCCAGGAAACTTCTAGACAGGGCGTCCGCTTGAATATTTTTGGAACCAGGACGATAGGTGATAATAAAGTTGAACCGAGTGAAGAACAGCGACCACCGAGCCTGTCGGGGGTTCAGACGTTTGGCTGACTGTATATACTGTAAGTTCTTATGAATCGTTATAACGGAGATCTGGTGTGCAGCGCCTTCCAACCAGTGTCGCCATTCCTCAAAGGCCCATTTAATTGCCAGCAATTCTCGGTTTCCCACGTCATAGTTGGTTTCCGCTGATGAGAACTGACGGGAAAAAAAGGCACATGGATGTAAGCGGTGGGTCTGGGGGTCTTTTTGTGACAAGACAGCCCCAGCACCGACGTCAGAAGCATCTACCTCAAGAACAAACGGTACCCTAGGATCCGGATGTCTGAGAACCTGAGCAGACACAAAAGCTTTCTTCAGGGTTTTAAATGCATTTATTGCCTGTTGTGACCAAACAGTTGGATCACCTCCTTTGCGGGTCAAGGTGACAATAGGAGCCACGATATCAGCAAAGCCGCCAATAAACCTCCTGTAGTAATTGGCGAATCCCAGGAACCTCTGGACCGCCTTGAGGTTATTCGGTTGAATCCAATCCAGAATTGCTTGGACCTTGGTTGGGTCCATGGAGAAACCTTCTGAGGAGATTAGATAACCGAGGAAGGATACCTTCTGGACCTCGAACTCGCATTTCTCGAGTTTCGCGTAGAGGTGATGTTCCCGTAATTTCTGTAGGATTTGTCTGACATGACCCTGGTGCGCAGACAACGATTTTGAATATATGAGGATGTCATCAAGGTAAACAACAACAAAGTGTCCCAGGAACTCACGTAACACCTCATTAATCAAATCCTGAAATACGGCAGGAGCATTACTCAGGCCAAACGGCATGACCAGGTATTCGTAATGGCCCGAGAGCGTGTTGAACGCCGTCTTCCACTCATCACCTGCTCTAATACGTATGAGATTATAGGCTCCACGAAGATCAATTTTTGTGAAGATAGTGGCTCCTCTTAATTGATCAAAAAGAACGGAGATGAGGGGAAGGGGGTAGGTGTTCTTAACCGTAATAAGGTTCAGCCCTCGATAGTCGATACAGGGTCTGAGTCCACCGTCCTTCTTGGGTACAAAGAAACACCCTGCTCCTACTGGGGACTTGGATGGCCTGATGAAGCCCTTCTCCAAGTTTTCGTCAATATACTCCTGCATGGATTTGGTCTCTGGACCGGAGAGAGGATACAAGCGTCCCTTGGGTAATTTAGAGCCCGGAATGAGCTCAATGGCACAGTCGAAATTGCGGTGCGGTGGTAGTGTGTCAGCAGCCTTTTTGGAGAAAACATCCCAGTAGTCATGATACTGAGAAGGGAGCTGCTCCGGAATAGACTGAATAATACGTAGAGGTAGTGTCAAGCAAGACTGTGTACAATGGGGGCTCCACTGGACAATTTCTCCTTTTGCCCAATCCATGACGGGGTTATGGCAGGATAACCAAGGGTGGCCCAGAATTAAAGGAACCGATGGACATTCGATAAGACGTAAGACTATGGATTCCGAATGGAGAGCGCCAACGTTCAACTGTAGTGGTGGGGTCTCCCAAGTAATCTTGCCTCCTGGCAACGGACTACCATCTAAGCCACATACCGTAATGGCAGATTGGAGTTTAATCCGCGGAATCCCAGCAGAGCGGGCAAACTCGATGTCAAGGAAGTTGTCAGCAGCTCCACTGTCAATGAAGGCTGATAGTTTCGTAGAACGAGCACTGAACGTGAGCTGTGCAGGGACCAATAGTGCATTTTTCTGGGAGACAATTTGTAGACCTAAGTGAACTCTCCCCTCGTTCCTTAGGCATGCTCGTTTCCCGACTTGTTTGGGCAAGAACGGGAGAAGTGGCCTCTTGCGCCACAATATAAACATAAGCCTTGTGACCGTCTCCTGTCTCTCTCCTCAGAGGAAAGACGGTATGCTCCCAATTGCATTGGTTCCTCACCATCCTGGGAGATAGGAACGAAGGCGGATGGAGGTGATGACGTTTCCTTTTCAGTTTTCCGCTCTTTATATCTCCTGTCAATTTTAATGGAGAGGTGCATCAGATCCTCCAGAGAGCTAGGAGACGGGTATTGCACTAGCGAATCTTTAATCTGTTCAGATAGGCCGACACGGAACTGACTACGTAAGGCAGGGTCGTTCCATCCACTGTCAGGTGACCATCTACGGAATTCCGCGCAGTATTCTTCTGCCGACCGTCTGCCTTGTTTCAAGGACCGTAGGTGAGCTTCCGCGGAGGCCACTCGATCCGGGTCATCATACAGTAAACCCAATGCCTCAAAGAAGGAGTCTACGGACTGCATGGCCGGACTGGTCTGTGGCAAAGAAAACGCCCAAGACTGGGGGTCACCCTGTAGAAGGGAAATAATAATCCCAACTCGTTGCTGCTCTGAACCGGAGGAGCGGGGTCTCATCCGAAAATAGAGCTTGCAGCTCTCCCTGAAGTTCCGAAACAAGGTTCTATTTCCGGAGAACCGATCCGGTAAATTCATTTTGGGCTCACAGAAGGGATCTGGAGGAGATGGTGAAGCTTTTGTGGCTTCTTCTTGAACAGACATACGCTCAGCCAATCCCTGCATCATCTGATACAAAGACTCAACATGGCCTGCTAGGGTTTGTGCCGGAGACGGTGTGGATCCACTTGAATCCATCCTAATCTTGTCTCCGTGAGTGGGCCGGTTATAATGTTAGGAACCCCTCCAGCCGGCACAACACAACCCGGAGTCTACTCTGCCAGTCAGGTGTTCACTGGAGCCCCTGATGGTGGGGACAGACTGGGCTGCAGACTGACAGAGGGTCGTGAAGTGTGTACCGGCTGGGGAGAACCCAGGCAAGAAGAGTCAGGTCCACGCAGAGGTCAAAGGCCGGCAGCAGGTAACAGTAATGATGAACAAGCTGAGGTCAGAGGTCACAGGCAAAGTAGCAGAACGGGTAAACAAGCCAAGGATCAGGGTCACAGGAAACACAAGCGAAGTCCAATACGAAGCCAAGGGTCATACACGGGAAGTCAAACGTAGATACAGGATACAGGAACTGGAACAAGCAGGTCAGCAGACTGGAGCACAGAAGCTATAACCGGCAATGAGGCAGCAGACCTCATTGCCTTAAATACCCAGCTGAACCAATCACAGGTTGAACACACTCCTGCAGGTTAATAGAGCAGTCACTAATAGAGCCAATCAGGGCTTGCCCCTGGCCTGCACAGTTGCAGGCTAATGCCTGTAATTGCCTCCTATGATCTGCCCCTATTAATTAGCCCACAGGCTGTAGAATCGCTGCGCCCGGCTTCCTCCTATTGCCGGGACGCAGCTCTGAAGCGTCTGCTGGTTGCCCCGGCAACGGCCGGGTTATGGCCGGAAATGACGTCCCGGTCGCCATGGCGACGGCCGGGACGCGGGTGAGTGAGTCGCGGCGGCTGGGCACTGCCGCGGCTCGTAACAATTGGTAGGTGGAACAAGCATAAGCAGGCAGATTCAGCACACCAGTGCACAAATCAGTTATTGGAATGGAGCAACTTAATTCAGCACCAGGGAGTTCCCTGGATTACCTTTAATTTAATAGTAGTTGGGTCTCCCAAGGGTTCAAAAGTATCTCTAACAGTATAAATGAAAGAAAAAACACATTGCCTCTGCCTACCTGAAAGGAAAACTTTAGGGTGTCCCAACCATAGTGATGTGTACCCTAACTCCCAAAAAGAGGTTCCACCCTCCCAGTATTCTATGTACATATTCCTGGGGTTAGGGGTGGGATTTCAAAGATAAAATACACATTCTATTAACTAAAACTGTGATTACTGTGTAAACACACTAACATGAACAATTAAAAAAATTTTTTTTTCCCCCTGAATTAAACGAAAATATTCCCATGGATGCGTCATACAAAATGTATCGTAAGGTTTATACTACTGTTCTGCATGACAATTTGGACAGCATTATATATATACAAGTTAACCCGTGCATGATACTCATGCATTCTAGTCAAATCAAGCTACTTAAGGTGTTAAAAAGGTTCTTATCATGCATTTGGGCCTAGCCCAGGCCTCCTCAGGGGAAGAGCGTTACTTCCCGACGCAAGCGCCCTTTTTTAACGTGGTTTTGTCCACATGTCACCACCTCATCATTTTTCTCCATCACCTCATCCTTCATCTTCATCGCCACATCCTTCATCAAGCTACTTAAGGTGTTAAAAACTCCCCACTGTCAACCCAGGCAACCACCAACCACTCCCAACTGTCACTTCTCCTTCAAGAAATATATAGGTCAGTGTATAACTCTGCCCAGCAGGTGGCGCTGCAGCTTGGTTGTTTTTTTTCCACACACGCCACTAGGCATTTATATAGTAGATATATACATACATACATTATAAAGAACATTATTGTGACTACAATACAGATTCCATTTTAGTGACCGCATATAATACAAGGAGCATGTCAGAGTCACAGGGAATAACTTGAATCCTTTCGGTCTGTTAGGATTGGTGCTACTCCTCCCCGAGGCGCAGAGTCTAACAATGCAGATGATCTTCGCCAGGGATCCCTGCAAGAAGATTGGGACTTCGCAGCTTCTGCACTGTGAGTCGAAGTCTCCAGGGGGAGTACCCAACGAGACCTGGGAGATACTTGTGGAGTTGCGACAGCAGCGATTGGCAGAGCTGTAACTCAGAGGAATTATTGCACAGGAATGAGGAAAAGTATACATTGGGTACAATAGTCTGCAAGCCAATATTCAGGATGTACCGGATACAGGGTGCAATGGTCTGCAGAGCTTTTACCACCTGATAGTTGAGATGATGCACAGGGTGCAATAGTCTGCAGACCGATACACAGATGACACAGGAAACAGGATGCGATGGTCTGCAGAGTTTTTACCACCAGATAGTGGAGATGATGCACAGGGTGCAATAGTCTGCAGACCGATACACAGGAGGTACAGTATACAGGATGTGATGGTCTGCTGAGATTTTACCACCAGCTACTGGAGATGATACACAGGGTGCAATAGTCTGCAGACTGATAGTCAGAAGGTACAGGAAACAGGAGGCCACGTCCAAAGAGCAACAGGTACTGACTCAAAGAACCGGCACCAGAGAGAGAAGAGTTGCTAGATATAGTCCACCTCAATGGGCGGGGAACCCGGGACTCTGGCGCGTGACAGAGCATTTAAATACCGGCTGTTTTTTCATTTGGCACACAAATATCAACTTTAAGTTTCAGTGTACAAATAAGCTATCAAGTATTTGTGTGCTATATGAAAATACAGCCAGTATTTAACTTATGTGCAAAATATTAAACTAACTTGCACCCCTTGCATTGCAACATGGTTTTGTCCAGAAAACTTACTCAATTTCTTGCCTAAGTTCCTTAATGAATCAGGCCCAGGAACTTTGTTTCATTGGAACTGAAGAACTAGGTTATCCGTTTTCCAGGGGTGAGTTTAAGAACTTGACACACTCCAGCAGCAGCTTGGTTCTCTATCAACTGCAGGTGCCTCTATTCTCTTAGTAGTCTATTAGGATATAGTTCCAGATATAGTAACAATTTAACACATATATGAAAATAAATGGTAATGGATCCAAAGTAAAGTACTTTCCTCTTCTCCTCAGTTGATCGTGTTGCTATTTGTGCATGCTATCCTTACAACAATATCTGAATAGTTTCTCCACCATCATCATCATCCTCATTTATTTATATAGTGCCAACATATTCCATAGAGTGTCACTCAACAATGTTGGTCAAGGGGTATTTGTATAACAGGTGGTAATAGGTTAATGTAGTGAGGTTAAGAGGGTGGTTGAGGAATATTATAAGCTTGTCTGAAGAGGTGGGTTTTCAGAGAACGCTTGAAAGCTTGTAGACTAGAGGAGAGTCTTATTGTGCGAGGGAGAGAATTCCATAGAGTGGGTGCAGCCCGGAAAAAGTCCTGTAATCGGGAATGGGAGGATGTAATGAATGTGGGTGATTCAATCCAGTGAGAGAGGTCAAGTGAGGAGGTTAGAGAGAGTAGTTTGGAAACAGCTTTGGAAGGTGTGTTATCAATGAGGATGTTGAAATCACCCAGGATGATGGTGGGGATGTCTGAAGATAAGAAGTGAGGGAGCCATGAAGAGATATCCTCAATAAATTGTTGGTGTGCTCCAGGGGGACGATAGATCACTGCAACACGTAGAGAGAATGGATTAAAAATGCGAATAGCATGTACTTCAAAAGATGTGAACGTGAGTGATGGGACATTTGGTAAAACTGTGAACGTGCACTCTGGGGAGAGAAGTAGTCCAACCCCACCTCCTTGTCTGCCTTCAGGTCTGGAGGTGTGGGTGAGTTGAAGGCCACCATGTCAAAGTGCTGCAGGTGAGGCAGTGTCTGATTGCATGAGCCATGTTTCAGTTATTGCCAGAAGGTTTAGGTTTTTTGAGAAGAAGAGATCATGAATGGAGGTAAGTTTGTTACAAACAGAGCGTGCATTCTAAAGGGCACATTTAAAGGACTTTGGAAGAGAGGGGAGGCAGGTGATGTAATTGAGGTTTGCTATAGAGCGGTAGTGTTCTGATGCATGTGTGTGTGAGGAGTGTGGGGGACCTGGATTAGGTGATATATCACCGGCTAATAGAAGCAGAGAGAGGGAAAGATAGGCAAGGGGATTGTAAGATGTGTGACCTTTTATTTTCTGGCGACAGGTGGAGGTTGTACTTGTTAGAGATAATAAATAGGAAAACAGTTCATGGGTGTTAACTAGAGGTGAGTGGAGTAATGAAGGTGCAATGTGGACAAATGTTTGGGTTGGTGGAGAGGTGAAAGATGACACAGTCCTAAAAATAATGCCATGAAAACAGACCAAGAAGAGCAATTTGTTAAACATTGTGATGAGAGTAAAAGCAAAAATAGTAAGGGTTTTTTAAAGAATTACCCATTTGCAGTGTTCCGTATAGATAGACAAGTATTGCAGAAATAGACTTTGCAGATATAGCTTATTCCTTTGAGTAATCCAATGTTTGTCCAACTGTGTTGTCTAACTGTGCATTTTCTAACACTTTGTGAGAAAACCCACTTAGTGCAGAAAACACATACGTCTCACCCCACATACGTCACCCCTTAGACTGAATCTAAGATGTAGTTAGGCTAATTTCGGAAAACACTACAGCAGTGCTAATTGGTCAGCTAAGTAAAAGAAAACATTTGTTGAATAGGCTAGAGAAGGCCAGATACCTATCATAAATTAGGCATCAATAAAAGACTCTGGTCGACCTAAGTTAGAACTGATAACAATTTCCTATAACATACTTTTAAACACACAGTTGCAGAGATGAGATACAGAAATTAATATGGTTTCCTCAGAGATCACCCCTGGAAACCGGATAACCTTGTTCTTCAGTTCCAATGAAACAATGCAAGGAGACAATATTGTTTAAGTTCTCTTTGTGTGTGTGAGTAACAAATTAATGAAGTTTAAATCTCAATTCAATTATGTGGTTCCCTACAAGTGCACTGTAGGTATAGAGTGACATTATTTGAACAACAAAGCATCCTTTATCCTGAAAAATAATTTTACTATTTTTTAGTGTATAAATTGTTATGTATATGTTTATTATGAAAATAATATATATTTTTAATAAGAATAAATTTCTTTTAAATAAGATTGATTTGTGATGGTATAATTCTCTTGGTAAAGGAGATGTGCACTTTTCTATTTTTTTCTTTTGTTTTCTATGTTGAATGTATGAATAGACAGAAAAATCCTAAAAAAAAGAGCTGCAATCACCACTATCAGGTGTAATATATGGTGGCTTTTTGAGCAAGGTGCTCATATTAAATTTATATATTAAATCTACACAGAAGTGCCCATTAAATTAAAAGCATGCCTCCCACCCATGTACTAAGACACACATTATATTAACACCCTCCTTCCATCACACTTTATAGCAGCATACCACCCCCTTCCCCCAAATATTATAGCAGCACACCATCCCCCTCTTTCCGCACACATTATGGCAGCATACCACCCCCCCTTCCCTCACACGTCATTATGGCAGCATACCATCCCCCTCCCTTCCATCACACATCATTATGATAGCTTACCACCCCCTCTTCCCTCACACATCATTATGGCAGCAGACCACGCCCCCTACCTTCCTTCACACATCATTATGGCAACATAGCACCCCCCCTTCCCTCACACCTCATTATGGCAGCATACCACCCCCCCCTTCCCTCACACCTCATTATGGCAGCATACCACCCCCCTCCCTTCCCTCACACATCATTATGATAGCTTACCACCCCCTCTTCCCTCACACATCATTATGGCAGGAGACCATGCCCCTTACCTTCCTTCACACATCATTATGGCAACATACCACCCCCCCTTCCCTCACACCTCATTCTGGCAGCATACCCCCCCTCCCTTCCCTTACACATCATTATGGCAGCATACCACCCACCCAAAACCCCTTCCATTTCTCATCTACCCTCTTCCCTCTCACTTACCTTGTCACTGCAGCGCTGTTGAAGACTCCTCTCTCTATGTCGCACCGAACTCACATGGGATGGCATCTGTCATGTGGTGTAAGTCACATGTGACAGCTAGCAGTATGGGAACTGGGGGAGGCCACAGATAGGGGGAGGAGGGAGGGAGGAAGGGACGGACCAATAGATCCGCAGCCACATTAAGGAATGTGGCTGGTCCCAGAGGAGGGACCAGCCACTTAGTACTATACTGCCCAGCCCCCCCCCCCCTCCCCCACTGGCACCCAGTCTTGGTGGGATCCCAGGCTAAATTCATTTTTTTAAAAAATAGCTTAGGAAGCCAAGGACCAGCCAAAGTCTGTTACTATAAAAATTATTTACTATCACGTAATTTTTTTTTTTATTTATTCCTTCCCCCCCCCCCCCAAATAAGACTTCAGGCGGCCTCCTGAGTCCATCCCAGTAGGTTCTTTGGCCAGTCTGCACCCTGGAACTTTGCCCTGACTGCAACGATGTATGCTCTGTTTCACACTGTTGAGCAAACTGCATGCATTACAGTAAGATGCAAGCAGCTCACCCTTAATAAAAAGTACAGTGCAAAGCAGGACATATATTCCAACTATCCTACCAGTCGGAACAAAGTCCTGACTGAACGGGACAGTCACATAAATTTGGGACTGCCCCACCAGAATCAGGACAGTTGGATACCATTGCCCGTGTATTTGGAAGGGTTGGGGAAGATTTGTAGAGCATACACTCTGTCGGTGTGGCATGTAACCTCCATTCTAGAAATCCTGTGTTTGCACCTGCGGTAGTATGCTTCAGCATCCTGATTTTAACCAGGCTTCCATTAAAGGTAACTGAGTACCCCTTGATTTTTCATTATTTTTTTTCATTGCTTACAAGCACTGTGTCATCTATTGTTCTGTCTGCACTGTGATTGTATTGCATTGTGTTGCCTGTTGTCCGTTGTCAGGTGTTAGATTTAGTCTAAGGGGTGTCGAGGGGGGGGGTACAAATGACTTATTTTTTGCAGAGTGGGTAGCGTTATGAAAGCTGCAATAACAGGTAGTTGAGAATAACACAATTTTAATAGATAATGGAGGGAATTCACTTGGCGCCTATGTGGCGCAAGGACATCAAGCCGCACACATTGCCAGCAATTATGGTAAAAATCTAATTGAATTCCCCCCTTAATATCATGTGTAAACCCCCATCTTTTCTCCTCCTATGTGTGATGGTGGGGGGTCCCTGAAAGTTGTTGTACTGGGACCCCAAATTCCCCTTGGCGGCCCCGACAGTAGTAGTATTATAGCAGACTGTGAGTGAAATTGTTGATATTGTTTCATTTGCAGGTTCAGCAGGGCAGAAGGTTGATCTACAGTCAAGGGGAGCCGATACGATCCACGGTAAGTAGAATCTGTGTTGCGACACTTCTGGCTTCCCCTCGCACTCATGAGAGTAAGGTTTCTGTGCAGAAAACGTTTCCATGGTGGACACCTGCAGTCACCCATGTTCAGGCTGGTGTAACCGGGACAGTAGCAATGGGATGTGGCAAAGGTACCTTAACTCAGTTATATATCCTGAACACACCCAGTCCAGTCCTTCCCAGATTTTCATCTATGTTTCTTGCGACAGGAACGAGGACCATGTGTCTGCAATTCTTGTGCGGGTTGGTAGTTCTCCACAGGACAGCACATTGAGTGATACAGTACCTGGTACATTATGACATTGATCAGTGCTAAGACGGAATAATACCTGCATATGAAGCAAGAAATACACTATGGAGCATTTTAAGCACTTCCTTACGGACAGTATGCAAATTTCTTAATTTTACCAAATTCATTATGTGTGTTGGGTTAACTGTCTGAAAGCCAAAGAACTCATCAGCTATTTTACAATTTAGTCATTAGCTTGACTTATGAATGAATGAATGAATCTGTGTCACATATTCTTTTGTTCTCAAATTGGCTATAGATCCAATCATTTCACAATTGGGCTGAACAACCATACCTGTATGTTTGTGGCCATACCCAGGGGCAGACCTTAAATCTTTCCGCCCTTAATAAATTTTGTCTCCTGCCATACAATGTGGTATTACCAAGGTGCCAAATTGCATCATCTAGCTGGATTTACTCCTAACGATAAATATGAGGCCCATAATGTATAAAAGAAATTACGTGTAGATATTTGTCTTACTGTATATTGTAATTTATATTGCAAAACAATTTTATTTACAAAACAGTTTATTTTACTTTTATTTACAGTCTTGTTGTCTCATGGATTTAAATCCTTTTTTTTTCTTTTTCTGCATATACCACACAAATTAAATACTGATTATCCCTGTCAATAAATCCAGTTTAGTATTTAAGAGTGTATATTTGCAAATGTAATTTGAGGAATACAATAATCCGTATATTTTGTTCTCAGTTTAAAGTAAACAGTCTCCTTGATTTAACGCACCCTTAAGATCCCTTTTCCAGGGAACATTCATTTACATAAATAGATAATCCAAGATAAAAATTTCCATTAGACAGAGGTGAAATGGATCAATTTCCTCTGCCAAGACAAATCTTAAATCTTCAGCAGATATGGTCATTATTACAGTGGCCCCATTTCAGAAATAATGTATTAAAAAAATCAGCAGATAGCAGCCATTTCCAGATTTCCAATTATCTTTAAGAAAAGCTTATTCTGTGGACAATAAAGCACATTACTGCACAATATGATACAGTCCATAAAGATCACAATGTTTTATGAAAGGTTAAAGAAAGCTCAGCACATTTAGGGCAATGTCATAACCCACAAAATATTTGAAGTCTTGGCTGTGTGCACAGATCTGCCCGCAAAACAAACAGCTTTGCTAAAGGTAGTGTTCATGTTAATTGATTATGATTTTTTTAGAAGACGTTGAGGAATATTAAATAAAATAGCAAATATACTGCATAACATAGCACGCTGAACATACAGTTATGTGAGATCAAAATAAAAGCATCAAAGAGCCCACAATGTCTTTTATTTGCTTGATTATACTGATTACTGTTGATATATTCAAGTTATTGTTAATGAATAGCAATGTTAGTCATATCGCACATCGCCTCCCAATATCCCTCATTACTTAATTAAACTTTTCATGGGTTCGTATATAACAAAGCATTCTAAAATCAATGTAATACAGGATCTATGGCAGGGCCATGGCATTTTTTTTTTTTTTTGCATTGTCAACACAAATGGCACCATACCGAGTGATTTTGAATAGAGCTATAATCAGTGGACAGTGTCAGATCTAGATGAGGACCAAAGGGGTTGTTAAATCATTTTTTTCTTTTTTGAATGGACACTTTTAATAAAGATTGTTTTAAACCAGAATTAAAAGTTTGTGTATATTATTCAAGCATCATTTTTTTTAAAAAAAAAACTGTTCCATGTCCATTATAAAAGGAAACCACTAGGAGGTAAATTTATCAAGCTACAGGTTTGAAAACGTGAGATGTTGCCTAAAGCAACCAATCAGATTTTAGTTATCATTTATTTAGTACAATCTGCAAAATGACAGCCAGATTGGTTGATATTAGAGATGTTCACCGACCCCCATGTTTTTGTTTTGGTTTTGGTTCTGGATTTGTATTAACTTTGTGTTTTGCTTTTGGTTTTGGCAAAACCACCGTTACGTGTTTTGGTTTTAGTTTTGGGTCTGTATTTTTTTGAAAAATTGCTAAAATATGCTAAAATCACATAATTTGGCTTTTTTTTGTTCCTACATTATTATTATTAACCTCAATAACATCAATTTCCAGTCATTTCCAGTCAAACTTGACCACCTCACAGATCACAATATTACAGCAGTTTATCAGTTTATACCACATGCATGGAACATTGCCACACAGCAGTGACAAAAAAGAAGTGTGGTGTAAGATGAAATTATCCCTGGGCCCTCCCAACCCCCCTTATTTTGGATATTAAAAAGGACATGTACAGTGTAACAAACCAAGCATTTCAGCAACAAGGAGTGCTACTTTTGTGGCTAAAGTGCTTGGTTTGTTTGGGCCCCCACAAAACAAGCTACCAATGGGCTAAAGACAGTTAAGCTAACAGTGCTGTCAATGAACTCTAAGGGCTAGATTTACTAAGCTGCGGGATTGAAAAAGTGGGGATGTTGCCTATAGCAACCAATCAGATTCTAGCTGTCATTTTGTAGAAGGTACTAAATAAATGAAAGCTAGAATCTGATTGGTTGCTATAGGCAGAAAAGTGGTGCAAGATGAAATTGTCCTTGTAAACCTCTCACCCACTCTTATGTTGGATTGACATAAAATGATTGATGGGCAGCAGACTAGACAAGGTTATAAACTTGATAATATAATGACATCAACAGTATTATTGGGACAGCAATTTAAATGTAGACAGTATTTATTAGGTTGACAAATCAAATTTAGACAGTATTATCCCTAACTCTAGCCCTGCCTTTATTTCTAGACCTGTCCCTGTCCTTATCCCTGGACTTGTGCCTAACCCTGGCCCTATCCCTGTCCCTTGATCTGTCCTTGACCATATCCCTAGCCCTATAATGTGAGCAATGGCACTGGAGACTGGAGAGTGACAAGAGATATGCTACCCTTACTGTGTCTGTGTGAGCAACGGCACCAGAGAATTTGGCACTGGAGAGTGACAAGAATGATGCTACCCCTCCTCTGTCAGTGTGAGCAAAAGGCACTGGAGAATTTGGCACTAGAGACTGGAAAGTGACACGAACAATATTACCGCTCCTGTGTCTGTGTGAGAAATGTCACTGGAGACTGGAGAGTGACAAGAATGATGCTACCCCTCCTGTATCTGTGTGAGCAATAGCACTGGAGAATTTTGCATGGAGACTGTAGAGTAACAAGAACGATGCTACCCATCCTGGGTCTGAGTGAGCAATGGCACTGGAGACTGGAGAGTGACAAGAACAATGCTACCCCTCCTCTGTCAGTGTGAGCAATAGCACTGGAGAATTTTGCAATGGAGACTGGAGAGTGATAAGAACGATGCTGCCCCTCCTGTGTCTGTGTGAGCAATGGTGCTGGATCTACTGGGGAGGGAGGTACTTATAGAATCCCAAACCCGCGAGGTCCGATGATGCGAAGATGATGTTTTTCCTCAATGTCAGATCTGAGGAAGCAGGAGAGTATCAAGCCCACTCGGCTAGAGGAAATAGTTTAGAGGTAAAAGAAGATTGTGGATAATCAATGTTGAAATCTGGTAGTAGTCATTATACCAACTACCACAAACCTGATACCACTTACCCCGAAACGGATTAGCCGACCGTCTGTTTTTCTCCACAGATGTAAAGCCGAATAATGTTTAGTAAACTGATTTCAATAACACTAATTTCCAGTCATTTCCAGTCCATTTTGACCCCCTCACAGGTCACAATATTATTTTCATACACATTTAGCCAAATACTGCAGCGAACTGGCTGGTTACTAAGCGACAGAGCAACGGCACAAACACACAGCAATTCATAGCATATTTAGGAAACATTGCTAGACAGCAGTGGCAGAAAAGAAAAGTGGTTCAAAATGGAATTGTCTTTTGTCCCTCCCACCCACCCTTATGTTGGACATTGCAAAATGATATGTACCATTTAACAAACCAAGCACTTCAGCCACTGAAGTGCTTGGTTTGTTTAGACCCCAGAAAACAAGCTACCAATGGGCTTTATATCAGCTAAGCTAACAATCCGCCACTGGTAGGAACATCATCCATGTTACGCCATTTGAAGCGAGTTCATGGCAAGCTCTTGGGAAAATCAGAAACTTATTCTAAAAAAATAGCAACAAGCAGTGCAGCATCAGCTAATTCCCTTATGTTAGCTATATCCCAGCACCTGCATTCTACACCCCCAACACCTTCATTATCAATATCCTCACTAGTGATCGAAGTTAGTCATGCATCCAAAATGCTAAGGCTAGAAGACTCCTCTCCTATCCAAGATTCCTCAGAAGAATCCTTGAGGGTTAGGCCCGCTGCTGCTGCTCCTGCTGTTGGTGGTGGATCTTCAACCCAGAAGTAGACCAAAAAGAAGACTGCTAGTATTTTATAACAATTGACTGTTAAACAATTCTTTGCAAGAGGAAGCAAGTATGACAGCTGTCACTCAGTTGCACAGCAGATCACAGGTGCCATGGCAGATATGCTAGTATTAGATCTGCTTCCAATATCCACCACTAATGCAGCAGGTTTCAGACAGTTGATTGAGGTCCTGTGTGTATATTAAGAGTTCACAGACTTGGCCTGCCCCTTACATTAGGCAGAACAGTCACCAAAAATTGGGATTATCAAACTAGAATCAGAACATTTGACAGACTGTCCTTTCTCCTACTTGTTTTGCCACTTTCATCACCTGTGGCTGCAGGTTTCTTTAGTTGTGGCTTGTCTGGGTCCTGGAAGGTTGGGGGCCCGATTTGGAAAAAAATAGGTACATTTAGAAAATTCCAACCAGCCCCGGCATTAAGTCAATAGCACCCACAATTAATAATTAGGCCTTCCTCCAGCCCCAACATTAAAAAATAAACCTGTTTCCCTCCCTCCAAATAGCCCCAGCAATAAATTAATAGAATTTACACATCATAAAAATATCTATTTCCCGCAACCATCACTGTCATTAAATAATTCATAGTCACATTTAATAAAGAGACCTCATTCTCCGCAAACTCACCCACACAGTCAATAGCCCCCCAACCACCCCTTCTTAATTTAATAGTCTTGCTGTGACCTCTCTATGTCGCTCCTCACTGAATGTCAGGCGTACGGAGCAGAGAGGAGGAAAGAGTGACACCGGCGTTGCGATCATGTGAGTATTTGTATTTTTTTTTTTTTAGCACCCTGCTCCCTCCACCTAAGAAGGGGTCGGAGCCATCACTCCCCCCCTCCCCCTTGCAAAAAGAAATACAAAAGAAAAAAAAAAGGCTGTTAAATGCAAAACAAAAAAATGGCCGGCAGTAAGGGCCCGGGCCAAGCCCCCTGGCATGTGGGGACCCGGGTAATTAATACCCACCCCCTCTCAGCAGCCCTAGCAATGGCACACAGCTATGCCACTGGAGACTGATAAGAACACTGTCACCCCTCCTGTTTCTGTGTGAGCAATGATGCTGAGCAATGGCACTGGAGACTGATAAGAACACTGTCATCCCTCCTTTTTCTGTGTGAGCAATGACGCTGAGCAATTTCCCTGGAGACTGATAAGAACACTGTCACCTCTCCTGTTTCTGTGTGAGAAATGGCGCTGGATCTTCATGGAGGGACGTACTTATACAATTCAAAACTTGCGAGATCCGATGACGCGCCAATGACATTTTGCCTCGATTTCAGTTCCCAGGACTCAGGAAAGTACAGAGCTAATTCGGCTCAGTACTGGGATCAGTAATGTTTGGGGGGGCTTGGTTTCTTGAAAACAGAGCCTGAGCATCCCTAGTTTCTATAGGCAAAAACCATGACAGGATACAGGATAAATCGGTAAAAACCAGAAAATAATGTCATATAAATCGTTTAATACCTCGATAGTTAGCAAAATAATCGAATCATAAAATACAGCAACCAACAACCATGAACCATAAAAAGTGCTATGAACTCTGCTGAATAAATGAGTGTCACAAAAGGATTACATAAACTGTCTTTAATAAAGTCTGGCTATATTAGACGAAGCGCGTCAGACATTTTATGCTGGAACCGCTGTTTATACGTCCTTATCTGGTATTATTATTACCTCCCTATGTTTGGAACTATTGGTTCTTTTCAACACCACGAGGGAAGTCATTAATAATCAGCTTATAACTTAAAAGCAAAGGAGATAAAAAACGAATGTGCAGACCCAAATCCATGATGCTGCCCGCCATGAGAGGTGATGCAGCACTGGGGAGCCCTGACAGAGAAGAACAGGTGCGCATACCGGAATTTCCCAGAGGTATTTCTTTGAGACAAAACAGCACCAACCACCACTGCCAAGGCATCTACGAATCATCTAAGAATCAATGGTTCGGTGACATCAGATTGTAAGAGGACTGGCACAGAAGAGACTAACCGCCGATATAAGAATTAAAGCCGCATCCTAAGAGGCCAGCAGAACACCCAGAAGTTGATTAGCGTTGCTTAGCTCTTCTGAAGTCAGAAGGCGTTTGTCCCCGTGGCGGAGGAGGATAGCTGAACACCTGGAAAATAGACTAATTAGAAACAGTAGGAAATAGGTGCACTATTGTAGGGATTGGAGATCATGGGGCAGATGTAAAATAATATGGTCCCTCTCAATACAGACCCTACCAGACTTTTGGCCCAACAATCAGGCCAGCATTCATGATGGACAGGCCCCTATGACAAAATGTGTCTGACAAAAAGCATATGGATGAATACACAGCAGGGTAAACCATCCATGAACAATAGAATTGATGTTACCAGGCTCTCGAAACACTGCATGGCAAGAATAGCAAGAGCGCAACATGGGAGAATTGTCCTCCATGGATTCCGCTCCAAGAGCACGGGGAGGAGACGGGATGTTTATATGCCTTTTCTGTTGATTCTGCAAGTTTATCCTTTGTTAGAAGAAATTGCCTGTCAGGTGCCGTCCCCGCACTCCTCCTAAGTGCAGGGGACGGTCGCCAGTTGTCGCTGCTTGGTGCAGAACACACTTCTGGTATTGGGGAACTGGCTGAGCGCGCATTCACAGAGATGGTCACATCCTGTTGCTAGGCAATGGAATGCGCCGCCTGGGCTTCCTGTCGGCGGTGAGCTGGTTCTGACAGCCGAATCAGCTTCTTCTCCCCTCTATTTAAGAAACACTCTTGCACCATTAGGGTGCCAGAGTATTGGTTCACACCAGCTCCAGCATTTCCAGTTTGTATGCTCCAATGTGTTTTGCTGACTTGTTCCTTGGATCATTCTCCTGGATCCCGATTGGTACTACACAGTCCGTTTGGTATTGACCTTCTGCTTGCCCTGACACTTCTTCTGATTCTTCTTGTGTACTGTGATACTCTTTGGTTTGACCCGGATCATCGGACTATTCCTGTCTACAACTCCATGCTGTTAACTGACATGGAGAACTGTCACCTGCGCATCCCACGCAGTGATGACCCTACCTCCTTGCGGGGGTCCCTGGTGAAAACCGGGAGTGTGTTAGACTCCACGCCTCCCTGTTTAGTTGCGTAAATACCAGACGATGCCCCCTACGGTGTCCATAACCGTCACAGAATACTCTGGCCATGAATGGACAGGAAGAACCATTTGCCTGGGAGCTTCTGCTGCATTTGGCTTCAAGAGTAGAGCAGCAATAGACCAACTAGGCACAGCTCCTACAGTGCATTCAATGGGTGGTATCCCACCTGGACTCTCTCCAAAGCTCATTACCATCCCGCACTGTGGCAATAGTGAGTACGGCAACCACCTCAGCCACTACCACGACTACTAGCATTACTGGAACCCTGGGTCTTCGTATACCACCTCTAGAGAAATTTGATGGAGACCCTAAGAAGTACCGTCACTTCCTCAAACAATGCGCCATCCAATTTTATCTGGCTCCAGAGAATTTTACTTCTGAGCTCACCTAGGTGGCCTACATAATCTCTCTTTTATCGGATCAGGCCCTCGCTTGGACATCACCTTTATGGGAACATGATGATCTTATACTTCAGAGTGCTACGGTGTTCATTGGAAGTTTTCACAAAGGTCTTCAACAAACGAGGCCGGGTGCCCTCTGCCTATGTCAGGGATCTCCTACGGCTGGCCAGTATGCGGTACAATTCCAGACCTTTGCTTCTGAGCTCCGTTGGAATAACGAGGCCCTGATTGCCACCTTCTGGCAGGGTCTGAATTATCGCATAAAAGATGACCTGGCCTCCTGCGTGTTGCCTACTAACCTCAAATATATGACATGACTTTGTGTCAATGTAGACATTCGCCATAGAGAATGCACACAGGAGCGTGACTGTTCTCGCTGCCCATTTCCTCATCTGGCCCCTCACTTTCAGTCTCCAGTTGCTTCCACAGAGAGGTAGGTCGCTCCCGCTTAACCCCTGAAGAACGGGATAGGCGTATCAAGAATCGGCTGTGCTTATTTTATGGAGATTCCGGGCGTCTTGCTCTAAGAGGCCCGGAAACGCCACTTCCTAGGTGATATTAGGGAAGTCAACCTAGGATCCCAGTTCTCTTCTCCCTATCCGTAAAACGAATCTGAGCTCCCGATCCCCCATCATCCTTCTTACCCATACATATTTCCTGGGGTACATCCTTCAAGTAACCCTGCCTGAAGTCTATATGACCTCCTGGGTCCATTATTCCATGTCTCACCACATCCCCGCTTGAGGTTCTGACTGTTCTGACTGAGCCATACTCTGAATTCCTCAATGTCTTTTTTTGCCTCCTCACCAGCCCTGGGATTGTCCTATAGATTCCAGGTAAAAGCATTCCCAGAGGCAAGGTGTACCCTCTATCCTTACCTAAGACCCAAGCAATGTCCGAGTATGTGAAGGAGAACCTCAAGCGAGAATTTTATTTGGAAATCCTCCTCCCCGGATGGCGCAGGCTCTTCTTCGTAAAGAAAAAGGCAGGTACCCTTAGACCATGCATCGACTACCATCAACTAAACGCAATTACAGTAAAAAAATCGCTATCCTCTTTCTCTCATTCCAGAACTCTTTGACCGTTTCCACAGGGCACAGATCTTCCCCAACTTGGACTTAAGAGGTGCCTATAATTTGATCAGAATTCACCAACGGGACGAATGGAAGACCATATTTAACACCATGGACAGTCACCACGAATACCTTGTAATGCCCTTCGGGCTCTGTAATGCACCGGCGGTCTTCCAAGAGTTCGTCAATGAGATCTTCTGGAACCTCTTATACCAAATGGTAGTCATTTGTTCGGATGATATTTTGATCTTTTCTCAAGACCTCTCATCCAATCGTAACCACGTTAAGGAGGTACTCCCTCGCCTACGAAAGAATTTATACTGTAAACTAGAGAAATGTCTTTTTGAACAGTCTCAGGTATCCTTGGATATCTGATATCTCACACAGGTCTAGAGATGGATCTGAGCAAAGTGGAGGCTATTCTCAATTGGCCCCAACCCATCGGTTTGAAAGCTACCCAACGCTTCATTGGTTTTACCAATCATTAACGACAATTTATCAAGAATTTCTCTACTTTTAATTTTTCCATCACTTCTCTTACCCTTAAGGGAGGACGAGTCAGATCTTGGCCTCAGGAGGCTATCCTTGCATTTAAGGCCTTGAAACAGGCTTACTCTTCCGCCCCTGCTCTGTGTCAGCCAGATCAAAACAAACCCTTCTTTTTGGAAGCTGATGCTTCTATGGTAGCAGTAGAAGCGGTGCTCTCTCAAAAGGATTCCTCCGGTATGCTCAAACCTTGTGGATTCCTGTCTAACATAATTTCTCCTAATGAAGCCAATTACTGTATCGACTACAAGGAACTGTTGGCCATCAAAGCTGCCCTTGAAGAATGGCGTTACCTATTGGAGGGGGCTCTCTTTCCCATTACAGTATTTACTGACCATAAAAATTTAACCTACCTACAGTCTGCTCAATGCCTAAATCCTAGACAGGCTTGATGGTCATTATTTTTCAGCAGATTCCAATTGATTTTGACTTTCTGTCCAGGCACCAAGAACTTCAGTGCTGATGCCCTTTCTAGGTCTTTTGACCCCTCTGACTCGGATTCTTTTCCGGTATTGAAGCCCATTATTACCCTGTCTAAGGTTTTAGCCTTGACCAAATCCTCTGTCAAAACTCCTCCTATTGTCAGATCTTTTTTCACCACCCACCTGCGCACCAAGGTCTTGGCATGGGCTCACAAGTCTAGGTTTGCTGGACATGCTGGTATCAAGAATACGGTGGCTCTCCTCTCCCATCTCTACTGGTGGCCTTCCCTTGTTGCTGATGTTAAGAAATATATTCTTGATGGCGAGGTTTGTTCCAAACACAAGACAGACCCCCAGACATTCACCTCTGGGTCTACTTCATCCATTCCCTGTACCGGAATCTCCTTGAACTAGTGTTTCCATGGATTTTATCATTGACCTCCCCAACAGCCATGTTTACAACTGTATTTGGGTCGTAGTTGACCGTTTTTCCAACTTTACTCACTTTATTCCTTTGAAGGGACTATCATCCGCTTCTACTTTAGAACTACACTTTATAAAAACATCTTCCACTTTCACGGTTGTCCTCTGGAAATCATTTCGGACCGTGGGTGCAGCTTGTCTTTAAATTCTAAAGAGCATTCTGTAAACATTTAGGGATTAACCTGAAATTTTCAGATGAATGGCCAGACCGAACAAGTCAACCAAGACCTAGAATCTTATCTTCGGTACTACTGCTAAGAGCCGCAATCCTCCATTGTGTTTTGCTGACTTCTGGCTTGTTGCTTGGCTCATTTTCCTGGATCTCGATTTGGTACTGTACAGTCCGTTTGGTATTAACCTTCTGCTCATCCTTGACACTTCTTCTGGTTCTCCCTGTGTACTGAGCTACTGTTTGGCTTGACCCGGTTCGTCTGACTATTCCTGTCTACAACTCTACCGTGCTGATAACTGACTTGGAAAATCGCGACCTGTGCATGCCACACAGCAAAGACCATACCCCCTTTTCGGGGTCAATGGTCCCTATTTGTGGCAACTGAATAAGTCTCAGTGTTCAGTTGCATTAATACCAGCCGGTGCCCCCTATGGTGTCTATAACCGTGTAACTAACTATATTTCATTATATATGGCTTTCTTATTTTCTTCTATATAAATGATGAGTATTATAGGACAAAACCGTGGCAATTATTGATACAATCACCGATTTGAGCAGCAAGACACCACTGAGAAACTAAGGTATGTGGCTTCATAATGAAACACTGACAAAACTGTAAAAGACACATGCTCAACAACCTTTTTAAGCTGCACACAGGTGCTGTGATTTCTTTGCATGACATTGTTTTGAAACAAAGACTTGATACAACTCTGCTTTGAACTTTCGTTGGCATCATATTTATTAAGACTGAAAAAAAAATTGTATTCTATGGGGCATATTCAATTGTTTGAATATCCCGCGGCGTTAAAACTATTACTGTTATTACGGTAATAGTAAACCGGATTTCAGCTCGCGGCTCAGGGAGCTGCAAGCTGAAATCCAGCGAGAAAACTACCGTAACAACGGTATTTATGCGCCGTTTATAGTGTGTGCGCCGTGATATTTTTGGCATTTTCACCAACAATTGAATATGCCCCTATATCTGGATGGGGTAGGGAATGTCCTAGATCAGCTTTATATTTCAGTGTAAAAACAAAACTATCAAGTATTAGTGTGCTAGATAAAAAAAACAGCCACTATTTATCTTATGTGCAGAACAATAAACTAATATGCACCCCTTGCCTTGTAACATGGACTGTTCCAAAGAACATTTACTCCTTTTGTTGCCTTACGTTCTTTAATGACTCATGCCTCTAGAGCACTCATAGTAGCACAAGCAGTATAGAGCTGGAGTCTGTGCCTGAGTACTGAACTGGAGTCAGGTGTAATGACAAACTGGAACTGTTCATAGGAACTCAATCCCGGCACCTGTGGCCAGGCACACGGGACTGGAACCCACTGATAAGAACTCAGATAGAAAACACACAGAAACTCAGAACAGAACAAACTGGAACTTGAGACAGGGACTAGGAACTCAGAATCGTGACACAGAAAGTGAAACTTAGGACTGCGTGGCAGATACAAACCTGGAACCCACAGACAGATAAACCGAACTGGAAATAAGTCCTAGAGACTCAGTACCAGCTCTAGCAACAGAACTGATGATACTGATATAGCCAATGATGCTGCAGAATAGACACTGGATAGTGCAAAGTTCTTACTGAGATAAGCAGGCTTGCTGAATGCAGAATATTGCAGGAAGGTGAGCAGCATGGAAGTGCAAAGTAGTTGCAGAAAAATGAACTCCAGATAATGCAGAATACTTGAAGAAAGATATGCAAAGTTAAGTTGAGTTGGTAATGCAGGATGTTCATGTGGTACCCCAAAGCCCTGTTGAACAGCACAGAGGAAGTGCATAAACACTTTTAAAATGCAGGGCTACAAGGGGTTAATTGTGCTCCTGAAAACTTGTGCCCAGGAGTGATTGACAGGAGGAGGATGAAGGCCCTGATTGGCTGGGGGAGTAACAGGAAGAGGGTGTGCAGGAAGGAGGAGAGAGAGAGAGCAGCATGGTAGAAGGAACAAGGGGGAGAACGTGCAGCCGAGCAGAGACAAGAGTGAGCTGCTGCCAGAACTGTGACATTGCCAGCAAAGCGGACGGAGAACAGCTGGGGACACGCAATGGGTGTCAAAGACAGTCTCCACTAACTGCATAACCGTCTCAAGGTAAAACTCTAGCCTGCAGTGTACTGCACACACCCCAGTGTCAGAGGGAAGAGTGATGAGAGAACCTATCCAAAACTGACATTGCATTCTTGTACAAGGAAGGATTGTGAGAGCTTTTCCCCCAGATCATACCTTTACACAGGCTGCAGGGAACAATTAAGATGGTCGTTTCAGCTATATCCTGTGTGTGTGCTGATATCTGGACACCATACCCTGTTGCAGAGCACATGTACTGATAGAGATTCAGTGACTGTTGAGAGAACAGCGCCATCTTGTGGCTGAAATGAGCAACAGCCCTGCTTTCTACTATAATACTTAACCCTTGATGGAAACCTCTGCAGGACATTGGAACACTACCAAATTCCTGTGCACAGGTCAGCCCAGGACTGAGTGGAAAATATGGTAACGTTACCGGGGATAATATTGGTGCACCAAATGTTTTAGATGATGTTAATGTTATGTGATTTACCTAAGAATTGATTTATTAATATTGAAGGTGTGACATTCAGTGTTAGTGGTACCGCTGCAATTCAAGTTAACTCAGCAGTAGATGCTAAAAGTGGGGCGCCTGACCCATAGGGAATAGCACGGTAACCCAAACACCTGAATAAGAAGTAGCCCTCTAGTGGGCGTGGTAGTGACCGTAAGAGTCTTGATGGGTTATTATTGATGGTTTTTGCATCATCACCAGTCAGATATTGTTAACTTGAAAGTAGTAACTGTGATTACCAGTGTGCCTTATTAGACAATGTGCATTGAAGATGTTATCGTTATTCTGCCTTATACTCACCAGGTGTATGTCATATGTTAAATGCTATTGTGCTCTATGCTGATCAGACGCATTATTTTGTCATTACTATTGAGCTGAAGGGGTCAGTGGCGCGGTGTCTTACCGAAACTATCCTTACCGCATTCACAATAAACCCAAGTTGTTTGACCAATCCTTGTCCCTTTCATTGAAGTATTTATCTCCTGACCACCGGATATCCGAACAGAAAAGAACCTGACTCGTGTCTGGAGGACAAGGTAAGGGAAGGATTCCCATCAGTACTCGACCACCACATTCACAGAAGATGATCACTTTATTAAAGCAGTATAATCAGGAACAGTGCAGGATCAACTGAAACCTGGAGCCAAACACTATCCTCAGGAGAGAAGTGTGAATAGATCTCAGCAGCAGGTTTAAATCATACTTGACAACTCCCGTAAACAAGTTTCCGGGAGAGGGGGCGTGACTGGAGGGCGGGTGGGGGCGGGGCGAGGCCAATCGTGTCATTTTGGCCCCGCCCCCCACTGCAGGGGCGGGGCCAAAATGACGCGATTGGCCTCGCCCCGCCCCCTCCCGCCCTCCAAAATGGCGTGAAACCTGGGATGCGGGAGAAATGCCAGCTCGCCCGGAAGACTGACCCGAATTTTGGGAGTCTCTTGGACTTTCCGGGAGAGTTTGGCAAGTATGGTTTAAATAGTGAGTTCCAAACAACTATTGGCTGCATAGTTCATGTGATCACAGCTGCTGAATCTGGTTGGTCTGGAATGATCACCTGACTGCATCCAAGATGGCCACACCCATGCAGCAGAACAAACAGTATGGGCCTGAGTCATTAAGGCAAAAAAGGAATAAATGTTCTCTGGGACAAACCATGTTACAACTTAAGGGGTGCAAATTAGTTTATTATTTTGCACATAAGTTAAATACTGGCTGTTTTTTCATCTAGCACAGAAATACTTGTTAGCTTTATTATTACACTGAAATTTAAAGTTGATCTAGGACATGTCCTACCCCAAGTATAAATCTGTCCCAACATTTTAAATTTACCCCCCCCTCCAATGCAACATGGTTTTGCCCAAGTGCAAATGTTACTCCTTTTTTATGCTTTGCTCTCCTTAATGACTCAGGCCCTATGTGTTTGTTTACAAACGGATATGTGGTGGACAGGAATGCTGCAGGCGATCAGGAGGGACCCAGGTAGCTGTGATTTGACAGCGGCAGATGTGGTAAGAGCGGCTAAGACCCCGTCGTGTGACATTTGGTTTATACACAGGACTGGTTGCAGAGTCTCATCCGGTACAATCCAGCATTTACCTACTGATAGATAACCATATTGATAGGATCCATATTCCCTGGCCCCCTTCAACCCTCAACCTTTTTTTTTTTGCCAATATAAATTCTATTGTCGAATACTCTAACCCATTGCTGACAAGGTAGAGTTTTGTATTTTAATATGCTTCTTAAATCTTTTGCATTGCCAATTTTCTTTCCAGATTGAAAACACACATTATCTTTTCTGCCTGTTTTATATAGCAAAGTGTGCATATATGATGGTTTTGTTGATTAAGCAGTTAGTTACATGAAACCTGATAATACAGTAAACCAGTTTATATTACTATTCTTTCAGTAGTAGATATTTTTCTAGTATCTTTATTCAATCTCAACAGCTTAAAAGAAATCATATGTCAGCATTTTTCTAGCCTTAGTGACTTGCAATCACAGTTGTACATATATTTTTTAATACATGCAGTTATGTTTTCTGTGTATAAATTCAACACATCTAATGATTTAGAGAATGTTGTCTTGTAAAGAAAAAAAAGACAAACTCACAGCTGGGTTGCTACATGGCTTAAGGCAAAAGCCAGTTTTAAAAAAATAAAATTCTGTGCTTTGGGAGGTAAATGTTTATTAAACCGTTGCAGCTATTAAAAATATATGACTTATCATTGGCCATTCTATGTGATCCAGTACCAACACGTTTCAGGCATCTAGCATGAGATGATTGCTAAAACAGAGCAATTATGTCTGTCAACTCTGCTGCTCAGTTTCTAAACAAATCATAAAGTTACTGTGCATTTTGGATCAAACAAAGTGTTACAGTACTTCACTAGCAATTTGTGACTGTTCACCGCATCCAAGGATATCTATAAATCAGTGTAAAATGTTCAACATTAATAACAGCTATAAAACTAGTAGTTTGTATGGGTATTCTCAAACCTGCATTATGATTAGAGATGCTCAGGCTCGGTTCCCAAGAACCGAACTTAGCAGATCCGAGTACCGAGCCGAGCCGGCTCGGTACTTTCACGCGCCTTCAGAATTGAAAAAGAGGCAAAACATTATTGTTATGTTGTCGGATCTATAAGTACTGCCCTCCATGGCGATCCAGCGCCATTTCACAGAGGGACAAAGAAGGGGTAGCACAGTTCTTGGCAGTCTCTAGTGCAGTTGGGCAGCGTCATAGGTAGAAAAGAAAGAGGAGGGGTAGCAGTGTTCTTCAAAGTCTCTAGTGATATTCAAGAGAGCTCCATTGCTAATTGTCATTGCTGAAATAGAAATAATATTTCTGGCAGGCTTGGTCTTCTAAATCTGCAGTCAGATTGTACTGTGTTATATAGGTAACATACAAAGAGGAGAGCTCCATTGCTAATTGTCATTGCTGAAATAGAAATAATAGAGCTGGCACTCTTGGTCTAAATCTGCAGTTACATTTTACTGTAACATAGTTCACTCAGAAACAGGAGATGTGACAGAGTTCAGTGCTGAAACAGAAAATGTAATAATAGGGCTGTCAGTGTTCTTAAAAGTCTCCAGTGCCATAGCTCATACAGAAATAGGAGGGGTGGCATTGTTCCACTACCTCATGTGCTAAAGTCTATGTTTAAGTGCATAGTGGTTTTAAGTCAGGGAAACAAAAATGTAAATGAAAAGCTTGTACATTTGTAAAGAAAAAACACCTCTCTAATAAAGGTGAAGGTTTTCTGTAGAAAAGCATAAAATTGCAAACATGCCACTCTACCCAAAATATTATCAAGCATACCAGCACCAGCTAGCTCTCTTCTCTCAGCTAGATCTCAGCACCTGCAATCTACACTGTCATCATTTTCACCCTCATCATTGTGTACATCATCCTCAAATAATACTAACTCATCCCCGCTGGAATCCACCATCACAGAAGTCTGTGTACTTTGATGTAATTGCCAGTAATGGCCTTCCTAATGGAATTTGTAGTTCATTTTACAGAAAAGCTGTCATGATTTTTGGGCAATTCTTTTAGACTAGACCAAACATCAAAATGTTATGCAGACTCATCTGCATCACCACTGGGGTATCTTGTGAAAGCTAAGTTTTTTCCTAGCAGCAATTTCCAGAGAAATTGAAGAAGGAGACATCATTGTGTCATGTACCTCCTCACTGGCCTCCCCCACTCCCGTCTCTCCCCCCTCCGCTCTATACTCAATGCGGCCGCAAGACTCATCTTCCTCTCACGCCGCTCCTCCTCTGTCTCCCCTCTCTGCCTTGCCTTACACTGGCTCCCCTTCCCCTACAGAATCATTTTCAAACTCCTCACCACCACTTACAAGGCTCTTTCCAACTCTACTGCCCCTTATATCTCTAACCTCCTCTCCATTCACACTCCTGCCCGCTCCCTGCGCTTGGCCAACGACCGCCGCCTCTCCTCCATCCTTATCACTTCTTCCCACTCCAGAATCCAAGACTTTTCCCGTGCAGCCCCCCTTTTCTGGAACGACCTCCCTCGTTCCATCTGTCTCTCTCCTACTCTGTGCTCCTTCAAACGTGCACTCAAAACTCACCTCTTCCTCAAAGCCTACCAACCATCTACTTAACCCCCATCTCCTCCCTTTGCTTGTCCTCCCTTATCTCCTCTTGCCTCCACTGGCTCCTCTTGTGCCTGGTCTGTTTACCCTCCCTTAGGATGTAAGCTCGTATTAGCAGGACCCCCTCCCCTCCTGTCTCCATACCTGTTCTTCCGCTCCGTCTTTACTGCATATAACTAGCCGGAGTTTCTGAAGTATTGGTACTTTTTGTTCATTGTTCTGTATGGTTTCACCCTGTATAGTCTACTGTTAGTACGGTGTGCAGCGCTGCGGATACCTTGTGGCGCCTAAGAAATAAATGATAATAATAATAATAATAATACCATTTGAGCTGTCAGCTTGCTGACCAGGAGCTCATTGCATTCACCCTAAATTCTATTCTTCTTGCAGCTGCTGCATTCTCCTACATGCAGTTGCAGAATCCCGAAAATGACCCTAAATATTTCGGGACACAGGCAGCATCTCCTGCATGGCATTGTCATTTTCTAGAAAGGTTTTGTACCACCAAGTTGATTGTGTTTGCAAAACAGGGAATGTGATGGAATTCCCCCTACTGTAATGCTCTAACAATATTGGTGGCGTTATCAGAAATCACATATCCTCAGGAGAGTCCAAGCAGGATAAGCCATGTTGCAATGACATCCCTTAGTTTTTCAAACATATTGTCAGCGGTATTACCTCTGACCTGCGCCTTGTCTCATCTCTGATAACCACCTCTCACTCCCGCCTTCAAGACATCTCCCGTGCTGCTCCCCTCGTATGGAATTCCCTATCACGCTCAATCAGACTTTCCCACAGCCCTCAAATCTTTAGATGCTCTTTGAAAACTCATCTCTTTTCTACAGGTGACCTTATCATCAATAACACTATTCAGACTAATGCACCCTCACAACTATCCCAATCTCCACTCTGATCCACGCTCGCTCCTCTTGTTTCAGCTGTGCCATCTTCCCTTTAGAATGTAAGCTCTCTAATGAGCAGGGTCCTTCATACCCTTTGTTTTCATGTCTCCATTCATTTTGTCTGCCTTGTTTGTTCTCGTTTTACGTATGTCTTGTTTATGTATGTCCTTGGCTTTCCTACTGTACTGCTGCTGCTGTCCCTGCTGGTGAAGGCGAATCACCAACCCAGTGGGCTGTCACAATCATATAATCTTTAGTGTGCCCAGTTCCGCTTGTCCACATATCTATGGTTAAGTGTACAGTGTGTAGAATGGCATTTTGTAGCCCTATAATTACATTTTTACGAACCTTCTGGTAGAGGTGAGGAACAGCTTTTCTAGTAAAATGGTGCCGTGATGGAATTTGGTAACGGGGACAGAAGACCCTTAAGTAACTGTCTAAAACCAGCTGCATTAATAGTGGATATTGGACGCAGATTTAATACTAGCATAGTCGCCATGGCGTCTGCGATCTGCTTTGCGACTGGGTGACAGTTTTCATACTTGCTTCCTCTTGCAAAGGATTGTTTAACAGTCAATTGTTGTAAACTACTAGTAGTCATCTTCTTGGTCTGCTTCTGGGTTGAAGATCCACCCCCAGCAGCAGCAGTGGGCCTAACGCTCAAGGATTCTTCTGAGGAGTCCTGGATAGGGGAGGAGTCACCTCGCCTTAGAAACTTGGATGCAGGACTAACTCTGATCACTTGTGAGGATATTGATGATGAAGATGTTGGGGGGTATAGAATGCAGGTGCTGGGATCTAGATGAGAAAAGGGAGGTAGCTGATACTAGACTGCTTGTTGTTTTTTCTTAGCATAAGCTTTCCATGAACTCGCTTCAAATGGAGTAACATGTATGAGGTTCCTAGATGGTTAAGGTCCCTCCCTCTACTTACTGTGGCTTTACAAATGCTACAAATGGCTAGACAATTGTTGTCAGGGTTTTGGTTAAAATAATTCCACACATAAAGGTGGATGACAATGGCCTTCTTCTTATTGCTGGCAAGAACTGCTGCAGTCTTTGTTTGAAAGTGTATGTAAATAATATTCACAGATGGTCAAAATTGACTGCAAATGACTTGAAATTAGTGTTATTGAGGTAAAGAATAAAGTAAGGGGGGTGGGAAGCAAAAATATGTGATTTTAGCAAAAATAAATAGGGATTTTAGAAACAAATTGGGATCCAAAACACACAAGGGCGGTTTTGCCAAAACCAAAACACGAAGTTAATCCAGATCCAAAACCAAAACCAGAACACGGGGGTCAGTGAACATCTGTAATTATGATATGCATTATAGGTGGTATGGGCAAGAGGTTCGCAGGTCACAATTCGTAGAGAAGCCCCCTGACGTGAGAAGTGAAAGATGGAGAGGCTGTAGTAGGATGGAACAAGTAGCCGGGAAACAAGCACAACTGAAGATGCAGCTCAGGGAAGGAATCTAAATGTGGTCAGTATGGCTGGGTCTGGTACACAATCGGGCTGCGCATTACAAGGGAAGTAGAGTAGCCGGAGTCAGAAGCGAAGCCTTGGTTAGATGCTGAATGCACAAATACAGGGAACAGTAGGGAGATCCAAATTGCATAGTAAGGAAGTTGGGTCATACACTGGAGAACAGAAGTGCAAGCACAGGAACATAGGAGCAGACTGAACACAGGGAACAGAGAGCAGGTCAGACGCTGACAGGAACTGTTGCTCTGATTCTGTGTCCAAGCTGGATTAATTAGCAAACCAGATTTGAATTCCCTGCCTATGAGTCACATGATCGCACTGCCGTGAGCCGATACCCGGAAGTCAGGTAGCGTGCTTGGCAGCAGCATGGGAGCTGGAATGAGGACGGGTAAGTATCTTACATTGTTTTAGTGTGTATATTCACACGATGAACAACAATCATTCTGATTTCATTTGGCTGTTTATACTGTTTTATAATCTAGTTCCAATCACCTTCCGATCATGTAGTGTGTATGCACTCACGATCACGATCTCCAAAGAGTTTACAGAGTCATGGGGCTAGATTTACTAATCTGCGGGTTTGAAAAAGTGGGGATGTTGCCTATAGCAACCAATCAGATTCTAGCTGTCATTTTGTAGAAGGTACTAAATAAATGAAAGCTAGAATCTGATTGGTTGCTATAGGCAACATCCCCACTTTTTTAAACCCGCCGCTTAGTGATTCTAGCCCATGGTCTTTTCAGCCGAAGCCGGCCATGAGCATGTCCTGGTGACTAAATGTAGAGACTGTTGTAGATGGAATAAATTGTTCATTCGTTCTGAGACTGAATATTTTGTTTCAGAGTCACAGAAGCTAACGAAATTTGTTATAACATGTGAATAGCTATAACAAGGCAGTGTGACAGGAATGAATGAATGCATATTGTGCTGTCCTTCTCTAAATGACTATAGGACCAGATGAAGAGCACCGATCTGAAGGTAAATCATGTGTAGTGGTGTATGCATGAATCATCCAAACCGGTCAGACCTTCAGTTGTAGGAACAATCGTTGTTGATAACAGATTGGTCAGAAAATTCTCCAGTGTGTACCTAGACTAAGGATGATTTGTGGCCTTGTTTTTTAGCTTGTGCTACTACTATTATTGCAGGGCAGCTTTTTATCTGTTGTGTAGCAATCAAAATATTTTGTAATTCAAGGTACTTCATTGTAATGTACAGTTATTTCTTGCTAAAAGGTATTGATTCTTTCTTAAACTCTGTTGTGTAGTAATCACTGCAATAATATACTTAATTATAGCACACTGTAATATAAAAAATATATATTTTTGGAGGTTTTACGTGGCGTAGTGTGGTGTAGTGATGTTTTGTTTCTGTTGTCGTGTAGATCTGCTAGATCAGTGTTTCTCAACTCCAGTCCTCAGGACCCACTAACAGTGCAGGATTGCCAGGTGACCAGTGAAATAATTATACCACCTGCTACACTGTGTCAGTCAGTAATGAATACACCTGTGCTCCAGCAAGGAGACATGGAAAACATGTACTGCTCGGGGGTCCTGAGGACTGGAGTTGAGAAACACTGTGCTATATGATATCGGCTTACCTCAGTGTTGCTCTCGTTAGTCCGGTGGGTTGTTGTTGTTTGGTGTGTTCCTTGAGAAGAGACCGTTGTTATTTAGGTTCAATGAAAAATACTTTGTTTCATATCCTGGTCTTAGTGGAGTCCTGCAAAGAGAGTGGGGGGAGGGCTCACCTTTTGCGGTCTTTGTTGGTTTGCAAAACACCAGGTAGGTCTGTTCTTAGCTCTTACAACCAAGCCACAGCTTCAGAGAAAAGATAACATGCGACACAATGGGAGTCATATACCTGCTCAAATCCTCCTGTGGACTACAATGCATAGGAAGAATAATAAGGGATCTAAGGACCAGATTACACGAACATATCAATAACATCAAATATGAAGTGCAGACCCACAGTGGATCCAAGCATTTCAAACTACACCAACGCCACAACCCCTTAGGACTTACTTAAATAAACATTTTATTATTTTATTTGATTTTATATCAATTTCATTTTAATCCTTATTCTTATTTCTAGTTGTTTGTTTTTGGTTTTTTTATTAGTATTATTATTATTATTATTATTATTATTTCTAGTTTTATATTCTCAGATGCTGTAGCAGAAACACCTATTACTTTAAGGTGAACACTGTCCATACAGTCCCCATTTAGTGGCAATGTATTCCAAATAAATATATGAAAATTTCAGTGCAATTCACTGTCATTTTATTTGTGCTAATAAGTAGGCCCTGTATCTGAAAATGTCCAAATGCTTTTATAATTTTAAGCATTTATGATACCTTCTTCTTCAAATTAAATTGTTTTTTTTTTAAGTTAAAATTATAGGATTCATTTCATAATCGTGACAGCACAGTGCTTAGCATTACAGCCTTACTACATTGGATTCTGACCATGGATCTATCTGTGTTCTCCCAATGATTGGAATTTGAAGGTTTTACAATGTAGGCGGTAGGAGAAGTGGCGGTATGGCATACCACCGTATACCAGCCCACTATGACCACTGAATATGTATAATATAAGTGAGTGTCTGTTGTAGGGAATTTAGACTGTAGGCAGGTACTAATGTGAATGATTACATATTCTTTGTACAGTACTGTGCAATATGCATATGATAAAAATTAATAACAATAATAATAAAAATAAGTAAGCATTCTTAGGGGTAGATGTATCTAACATTCTAAAATGGAAAAATGTAGGCAATGCCCATGGCAACCAATAATATTCTAGCTATAATTTTCTAGAATGTAGTAGATAAATGATAGCTGAAATCTGATTGGTTGCTATGGACAATGCCTCCACTTTTCCTTTTCAGAAGGTTTGATACATTTCCCCCTTAATGTGAGTTGTTCACTCTGTAAGTTTAAATTGAAAAACAAAGAGAAGTCTGTAAATGTTTGCATTTAAATCACTGACATCTCCTACTGGTGTCAACTGCGCCTACTGCAAATTCCAACTGTGCAATAGTTGTAGGAGAATTTGGCTGCCGCCACTGGACTCCTTTTCGGCGCGTTCAGAACCGCATACTTCTGTGGTATAGCTGCTGTAATGCCTCTTTGCTGTGGGCTTGCTGGGCCTCTTACTATGGATCAGGACTGCTGGGTAGCGGGCTGAGTGTTGACACAGAGACACTAGGTTCAACAAAGGACAGCCGGGGAACGGATTAGAGTATAAGCTTGTCATACTCTGTGTCTGGAGAATCATCCAGCTAATAAAAAAATACCATATCTGCTAATTTACCACAGGTTGTTCATAAGGCATAGACTTGTATACATTATGCCAAACTACTATTTGAAAGCAAATTGCTAAATACAGTTTAGGAAACTTTACTCCCTCTGGCATTAAAGCATTTCCAATAAAACATTCTTACCTGGTGGACAACAAATATTTGTCCCAGATACCAATAACCTTCAGAGAACATTTTCTATTTGTATATAATCTATTCTATCTTAATGTTTTCCCATATAACTGATAACCATTCCCCCATAATAGGAGGGAATAGTATACACTTTCTAGCAGTAAATATATTTCTGTTGTCATGGTTACATAGGTTGCTCTATGCAAAATTTGTTGCATGCAATCTAGCCTTATGCATATGAAGAGTATTTACTATTTAATATTTCATAGAGCTGAAGGGTTCATCAAAACCTGTAAAGTTGTAGCTGTAGTCTTGCAGGGGTTAAACTATGTTTTTCTTAATCCAAATGCACCAGAAAGAATGATGGCTGGTTGGTGGTGGTTGAGGTTGGCATAGCCAATAAAGGTAATCACACAATATTTATTGTAAGACACGTAAGAAAAATAATACAGTATCACCCATTAAACAATATATTAATCTGCAAGAATGTCTTTACTGCTGAAGCCTCATAATAAAAATACAAAATTAATCCATAATATATATTGTGATAAAGTGAAGTGGTTTGATTTAACTTACAAGTTTTGAGGTAGTTTAAATGCATCTTTTTCCACAGCTAACAGCAGGTTGAAAGGACGTGTCAACAGTGAATAGTGATTAAACACAACACCTGCAAAGAACACCTTTGAAAGCAGTGTAAAGTATAAAAACCTGTCAGTTAAATTGTTCAGTAGGACCAATGACAGATAGTGGCCGATGTCACATATATATATATATATATATATATATATATATATATATATATATATATATATATATATATATATACATATATATATATATATATATATCTATAATATAAATGCTTAGTGGCGTGTGTTAGTTTGTCTGTGTGTGTGTGTGTGGAAAAAATAAAACCAAGCTGCAGCGCCACCTGCTGGGCGGAGTTATACACTGACCTACTAAATTCTTAGTGTGTGTGGAAAAAAAAAATCAGAAAGGGCTGAAATTTGGTATACTAAGATGTTTTTAATTTGTTAATTTAATTTGTTAATTGTTAAAAGTGTTTATAAAGATTTAAAAAAAATATATATATTTCTTGAAGGAGAAGTGACAGTTGGGAGTGGTTGGTGGTTGCCGGGGGTGACAGTGGGGAGTGGTTGGTGGTTGCCGGGGGTGACAGAGTGAGAGGAGTGTGATACTCAGGACCGCTGAGAGAGATCCCTGTGTCTGGATAGACATCTGGATAGATGTGGCGATGAAAATGAAGGATGAGGTGATGGAGAAGAATGATGAGGTGGTGACATGTGGACAAAACCACGTTAAAAAAGGGCGCTTACGTCGGGAAGTAACGCTCTTCCCCTGAGGAGGCCTGGGCTATGGCCCAAATGCATGACAAGAACCTTTTTAACACCTTAAGTAGCTTGATTTGACTAGAATGCATGAGTATCATGCACAGGTTAACTTGTGTATATATATATATATATATATATATATGTGTATATATATGTATGTGTATATATATATATATATATATATGTGTGTGTGTGTGTGTGTGTGTGTGTTATATATTAATATACAGGAGTATGTTCATATTGTGATTTATTGCATTTCTGCTATTTATCTCTGTAATTTTAAATGTTTTAATGTTTATTAAAATATGTACTTTTACTTTATTGGCTGAGAGTATCTATGTAGTAACAATTTTTATCTCCGAGATTAGCACTAGAGGATTGTTTTTATTTTTATATTTTCTATTTGTATATAATCTATTCTATCTTAATGTTTTCTATCTTAATGATAATGCAATTTTCTGATACATTTTCCATGCAGGTCTTTGATATATGGCCGGCTAATGGCCACGTGGCTACGTTAATGGCCATGCTTCTCTGAGGAGTGACCACACCCCCCTATGTCAGCTGGCTTTGCCCCTATGTTGGCCTTTCATGGGCCCCTAGCTTTGCATTTCCCCAGTGGGTCCTTCATGCCCTATTCTGACACTGCACACAACTAGTGGCATTCCTCACATTCCTCCACTGTACACTTTGGGCACCTCAGACGTCTCCTAATTTCTGTGCTCCCAGTTTGATATTTCTGTCTCTGCCATATCTCCTTTGCAAACAATTCTACTGACATGAGGAATGAGCTGCCAATAAAGAAAGGAGAACAGATAACGAAAGTAAAAAATAATGTATCTATAAGTATTAAATAAAATAACTGAGGCCCACCCCTACTCGTCACAGTTCCAACTCTTAGGAGACACAAGTCTTCATCACACAAAAGTCTATGTTAACATATGCATACACATTTTTAGTGCACAATACAGAAATGCGTATCTTGCACAAAATAATTTACTTATGACCAACTCTAAGGACCTCATTCATTAAGGAGCATAACTGTCAATTTGCTGCGTATAATGCGCACAATCACTCTGCACATGCCCAAAACTGAACTATTACACTTCAGAACACAGCACCGTCCGATTCACCTTCGAGGTGAATCGGACGTTGAATCTGCATTTCCTGCAGATACGGTTGTTTCAAATTTCAGTGCATGCAGAAATTGTTATAGCCAACAACCACCTAGATGAGCTTTTAGAACAGGTAGGGTATTGGTCTTCACCTATAGCCGCCGCCTTTCCTGTAGAGCTTTATATGCTCACAGGTACTCAGATGCCCTCAGGTCTTAGGCTCACAGTAGTAAAAGCTTATCAAAGATGGGCACAGTGCAAGTAGAATAGGAGGCACTGGCCTAGGCTGGAGTGGATGGTCAGAGGCAGGCCGAGGTCAGGGTCACAGGCACATAGCAGAGTCCAGTAAACACGCTAAATGGTCAGTGCAACTAGCGAAGGTTCATAGTCTAGATACAAGCAAAAGGTCAGGGCAACAAGCGATGGTTCGGAGTCCAGGTATCAGGCAAAGGGTTATACGCAGAAAAGCAATCCAGGGAATACACCAACACAGCACAGAGCAGGAAAGCAAACAGAGAATCTGAACGCTATAACTGGCAGGGAGGCTAAGCCATCCTTGCCTTAAATACTGATACTGGCCAATCAGGGCTTTACCCAATAAAATATGCCCAGGCAGTGGTGATTGCTAAACAGTACTTAATCAGCCCGCAGGCTTTGAGCAGCGCGCCCAGCTGCCTGTATTGCCAGGGCGCAAGCGCAGTAATCTTGGCGTCCGGCCGTTGCCTTGGCAACGGTCAGGCCGAATCCAGGAAGTGATGTCCCGGTCACCATGGAGACAGCTGGGACACCAGAGGAAGGCAAAAGAGAGTCGCGGCGGTGCCCGCAGCCGCCGCGGCTCCTGACAGAAATATGCTATTTTTCAGACATAAGTTTTGCACCTGCTCGTGATCATGTCTAACTCACGGATGATAGTGATGACCAAACACAGCATTCACAACCTCATTACCTAGTTCAAGAATGGACCTGCTTACTTGCACACCTGCACACAAGCATCATGTTATAGAACAAGATTACCAGAGGGAGAGGACTATGGTGGCATTTATTTTAAAGGATTGTTTGCACTGCTGTTTGCTGATGATTATAGGATTGTTTTATACCAAAGAGATGCATTATTTTAGATTTTACAAGCACTGCATACTTGTACAAATCTTGAAATTGTCTCTGATTTTCATTTTTCCCAGACATTTTTTACATTTTTAATGCAAGAGTGTGTAACAATGCTTGTCTGTTTTTAAACGTATGTGTGTTTTTTATGGTTCCTACACGCTTGCATACATGTGCATTGTTGTGTGCTTTAAATCTTTCAAATATTTTTTCTTTGTCATCTACTATGTATGCTTATGTAGTACATTTTTTCCTAAATAATTTTTTTTAAATGGTCATGTTTCTTAAATTTCATGTCATACTTACTTTTATATATTTTTTAATTGTTTGGGGATGAGCATTGATAGAACTATGCTACTTGTAAGCAGGGCTGCCAAGAGGAATTCAGGGACCCGGTACAACAAATTCATGGGGCCCCCCTTACAGTCGAGTATGCTAAAAAAAATTGCGCCGCTGTAACATTTTCGGAGGTGTGGTCATGCATTTGGGGGCGTGGCAAATGCACGATTGGGGCGTGGCTAACACATCAAAATCACTAGGCTCTCAATTCGCTGTAGGATCACATATGTCCAAGCACTCCTGACTTTCACGACATCTAGCACCACAATGTAGAATACAAAGAATGCAGTGTGTACACAAAGAGTTCAGTCTTGGCCTGCACCTTACATTGGGCAGAACACTCACCAAAAATTGCCATTGTCCCTACTAGAATCACAAGATTTCACATACTGTCCTCCTCTCTCCTACCTGTTCTCCTTACTTTCACCACCTGTGGCTGCAGGTTTCTTTAGTTGCGGCTTGTCTGGATCCTGGAATGCTTGGGGCCCTATTTGGAAAAAAATGGCTACATTTAGATAATTCCAAACAACCCTGGCGTTAAATCAATACCACCCACGATTAATAATTAGGCCTTCCTCCAGCTCCATCATTACAATAATGTGCCCCTCATCATCATCATGCCTTATGATCACACTGGGCCCTCCATGCTGCTTTTTCCCCCTTCACCTTTCTCCTCTTCATTACACTATACTATGCTGCTCCCCCCTTTTTCAATCCCACTGTGCCATGCCTCCCCCTTTTTAACCCCACTGTGCCATGCTGCCCCCGTTTTTTAACCCCACTGTGCCATGCTGTCCCCATTTTTAAACCCCACTGTGCCATGCTGCCCCCTTGTTTTTTAACCCCACTTAGACATGCTCCCCCCTGTTTTTTAACCCCACTGTGCCATGCTGCCCCCTTTTTTAACCCCACTGTGCCATGCCCCCCCATTTTTTAACCCCACTGAGCCATGACCCCCGTTTTTAACCCCTCTGTGCCATGCCCCCCCCTCATTTTTAACCCCTCTGTGCCATGCCCACCCTCATTTTTTAACCCCTCTGTGCCATGCCCCCCCCCGTTTTCTAACCCCTCTGTGTCATGCTGCCCCCCCATTTTTAACCTCTCTGTGCCATGCCCCCCTCTCAATTTTTAACCCCTCTGTGCCATGCCCCCCCCTCATTTTTTAAACCCTCTGTACCATGCCCCCCCCCCCATTTTCCTCCCTTTACTTACCTTTTCTTCTCTCTTCTTTCTTGGTCTTCTCTGCTCCACTCTGCTCCATTCAGACTGAATGCTGGGTGTGACATGATGACGTCATGCCCGGCATTCAGTCTGAATGGAGCAGAGAGGAGGGACGCCGGCGCCGCGATCACGTGAGTATGTTTATTTATTTATTTTAACTTCCCTGCTCTCCCCACCAACGCCCGGACCCCCCCCCCCCCCCGCCACCGCCCAAAAAAAAAAGACAACAAAAAAAAAAATATTTTGAAAAAAAAAAGAAATGTAAAAAAAAAATCGTCGGCGCGAGGACCCGGGCCAGGCCCCCTGGCATGCCCGGGTAATTAGTACCCGCTCCCCCCCCCCTCTCGGCGGCCCTGCTTGTAAGTATGTCTATACTGTATAATGTGCAAGGAGACTACAAAATTTGCAAGGCATGTGGAGTGCATTGCAACAGAAGCAAGTAGGTGCAAGGCCACATGACGCATGGGTGTAAGGCACTATGTTCTACCACATCATGAGTTACAAGTAACCCTTTCTTATTCTAAATAACCCTTTCTTTATATTATGGTATACTTGTAGAACCAATTGTCATATATTGTACCATTACAATAGCACCATATCATGCTTAAAGATATCCCTAATTGTTTATATGTTTAGTTACTTATTACTAATATTTTTCTTGCTACTCTAGACTAGTACGGATATAAAAATGATGAGACTTCATCACACTTTACATGTAAGTACCTTTTGGGCTTTGCTTAAAATGTAATACTTAAAGTAAATAGACAAAAACACAAGGGGGTAAATGTATTAAACTGCGGATTTTTCAAGATGCTGATATTCGGCGACTTTGCATGGGGAAATTTAAAACGGCAATGTCTTTAAAGGCAAAACTTCTACTTTGAAATATTCTTTGGCGATATACTTTTAGTGTTTCTCTATTCAATTGTTGGATTAACACCTCCTACAAGCCTACTGTCACATACCCAGGCTGGGTTATGTCTCTGTAGCTGAACATTTGGCTACATGCACAAAGCTGACTGGCCTGATTACGTCCTTTCGCATGAGAGGGAAAGAACAAGTGCAGGCGGTGGTTGCTTAGAGTTAAGGAGTTTAAGTATGAGTGGCACAGGAGACTGGCAAGAAGTAAAAAGTAGCAAGATGGTGATCAGATTAGCAAAGACTAAGACTGGAACCGAAAGGCTTGATTGTATTGGAACCGGAATGCTTCAACTGGAATAATCGAACTCCCTACATGATTGAGTTTTAGGGCTCCCCCTAAACCCTGTCACCAATTCACCGGCTGTCCTTCCTTGGTCCACTTTTAGTAGTTACTACCCACTGCATACCGGGAACACCCCACAAAGTCCTGTCGTTTTGGAGATGCTCTGAACCAGTTATCTAGCCATCCCAATTTGACCCTTGTCAATGTCACTCAGTCGCTCAGATCCTTACGCTTGCCCATTTTTCCTGCTTCCAACACATGAACTTCAAGAACAGACTGTTCACTTGCTGCCTAATAAATCCCACCCATTGAAAGTTGCCATTGTAAAAAATTATCAATGTTATTCACTTGTTAGTGGTTTTAATGTTGTGGCTGATCGGTCTAAATAATGCCCTCAAAGCATATTGATATGTGGGAGAAGGACATCAAGACAGTTGATTCATGTTATGTGATTTATTTATAAGACGCTCCATAATTCTACAGCACTTTACAAAGAGAATAGATGAAAATTTAACAATGAGTACATAAGAAAAAACAGGAAAACAGAACGGACATAGAGGTCAAGAAAACGGAAATAAAGCACGGACATCAACGGAATTAATAGTGCATAGAATGTAATAATAAGTGCCATGGGGAGGTGAGGTACAAGATGGGTCAGGGAGAGTCCAAGAGGAAGGAACGCCCTGCTCATGAAATCTTACATGCTAAAGGGAGAGGAATGAGGGGTGACATGGAGTAAAGAAGCAGATGTAGGGAAGCACTTTGGAAGTTGACAAGTATGATTTTCTGAAAAGATGATTTTATGAGAGCCTTGGAGGCTGGTGTGTAGTCTGATTGAACGTGGGTGTGAGTTTCATAAGTGTGGGGCAATGAAGGAGAAGTCATGGAGGTGGGAGATTTAAAAGGTTATCAGTTGAGAGGTCAGATAAAGGTTGTTGTCAGAATGGAACAGGCATGTGGTAGTGTGGAGGGAGATGAGATTGGACAGATGAGGGAGGAGAGTTTGACAGCTTTGTTGGTGAGGGTGAAGAGTTTGTATTGGATCCAGAAAGGAATAGGGAGCCAGTACTGATTGACCGCAGTGAGAGGCAGTAGCAGATTGGCGAGTTAGGCAAATTAATCTACCAGCAGCATTGAGGATGGATTGAAGTGGGGAAAGGCAGATGAGATGCACTCCAGACAGGAGGCGTTGCTACGAGTAGGCGAGAGATAAGGAAAGAGTGGATGAGTTTTCGTGGTGTCAGGGATGAGAAAGGGTATAATCCTGGCAATGTTGTGAAGGCGGAACTGGCAGATTGTGTTCATTTGGAGGAGAAATGGGTGGCAAAGGCATGGGCAGAGAGAGAGAGGAGGGAAGAGTAGACAGAGGAGCGCAGAGGTAGGAGTTGAATGTGGCAAATAGACTATGGGAGTTGGAGGACTGGAAATAAATAATGTACTTTAAGTAGGTTTGTTTAGCAAAAGAGAGGACAGAGCTGTAGGATGAAAGAATTCATTAGAAGTGTAGGGACTTGGTCCGCGAATGTTGCTGTGCAGTGCAAGAGCATTTTTGCAGACAATGGGTTTATATGGAGTGTCACAATTACGGTTTGGATTGCTGAAGGCTAAGAGCAGTGGCAGGGACTGCAGAGTCAAGGGAAGAGGTGAGAGTGCCATTGTAAAGTCTGATCGGGGCAAACCAGGGCAGTATTTGGAGAAAGCAGTGCTTCAAGTGAGAAAGAGAAGATGTAGGGACAAGGGCATTAGGGTTATACTTGGTGAACATGTATGTAGCGGAGGGAGCATGCAGGAGGCAGAACAAGGCTTAAGGAAAAGACAATGGAAATGGTGAGTTGGAGAAATGGTGCAGAGGTGAGAGGAGATTAGATCAAGAGAATGGCCATTATATTGGGAGGTAGAGGAAGTGCACTGTCAGAGACCAAATGAAGTCGAGAGGGAGAATTTGTTGGCAACAGCATCAATGGAATTTTGAAGTCGCCCAAGATGAGAGAGGAAACATTTGCAGAAAGGAAATGGGGAACCAGGTGACAAAGTTGATCAGGAATTGGGAGATGGGACCCAGTGGAAGTAGATGACCACAATGTGAAGATGGACTGGGTAGAAGAAGTGAATGGATTGGACCTCAAAAGAACAAAAGGAAAGTGGTTATCAGGGGAAAGCTGCTGCAGGGAGAAAGAAGGATGCCTACATCACCATCTTGTGGGTCTCCAGGTGTATAGGTGAGGGTGAAAAAAAGAGACTCACATAAGAGAGAGCAGCAGGAGAGATGATGGCGAAAAAGGTTGAAGGAGTTTGAACGAGTTTGAAATGAGGAAGCCAGTTTATTACAGACAGATATTGCATTCCACAGAGCATAAAATAAAGAGAGAAAGAGAAGTGGCTAGATGATGATGAGATGTATAAGGGGCATGTGGGGTTTGGGATGGAGGCAGTGGAAGGAGCACCCCAGGGTTAGTAGAAATGTCCCCGGCAGTCAGGAATAGGAGGAAGGAGAGGAGTAGAATATGGAAGGAAAAGCGGTGGTTGAGGGGCATTTTGGGGTAGCAGGGATAGGAGCAGGAGGTACATGAAGGTGGGTATGGAAGGTGAGGTAGGGTAAATGGAACATGATGTGATGCATGGGGCCTCAAAGAAGAGAAAAGGAGGGGGAAGTGACTGGAGAGGGGGGATAGCGATGGAGAAAAAGGAGGATGCGGAGAGGGGAAAGTCAGGTGGTACAGGGTGGGGAGAGGACATTGAGGAAGCTCTGACAAATGATAGGTAGAGGAATACACAGGGGAGGGAGAGCTGTATGGCAGGAGGAGCCTCAATGCAAGAGGATGGTGCAAGGTCTACGGGAGGGAGTGTGAAGGAAGGGGAGCATGGAAAGGGAGGGGAGGGGAGAGGTAAGATGGTGTGCAGTAAGACATAACAGGAGAGATGCAAAGCAGAACATGCAGTTAAGTGAAGGCAGACCAGTGGTGTAGGATAGTGAGTAGAGGATATGGGGAATAAGAAATGAAGACAGGGATGAAATGTAAGCTGGAGAGAGGTGTGACGGGAGTGGGTAGGAGTAGGGGAGATAGTTGAGGCGAGACAAAGACTATACACTATGGTTGAGACAGCAGCAAGACTCAAATAACATAATACAGTATAAAGTAAAAATAAGTGAGTGACTCTTAGGAGTTAATGCATCTATGGCTTGCAAATTGAGGAGTGAGGAAAGTAGAGGGGACATCAGCAGCTTGGGCAATGGTGGCATCTGGGAGCTGTCCTTTGAGCAGCAGGAGTGTATTTGCCCATAAATTGCATTAACAGATGCAGAAGGGTTGACTGGAAAGTAGATGGTGTTTGATTGAAGAGTAGATTCTGGTAGAAGCTGCAGGAGAGTTGATTGAAGAAGTGATGGAGTTGCAGGAGGCTTGACTGAAGGGGTAGTGGAGGGGCAGTGAGTGTTCATCTATGGATAGTTGGTGGATGGTGGATTGAGAAGGTGATGGAGGGGCAGGAAGTATTCACCTATATATGACAACCAAATCTGTACCCTATTCTAGAACTAATGGAGAACACCTGGTCACACACAGATGACCAGGGGCTGCATATATAAACAGCAGAACTAATACCGAAGAAACTAATGAAAAACACTTCAGTCTGTCATGCTGTTTTGGTTTTCATTAACCTTAGAGAACAATCTTCTTTAAAGTGTACTGTATGTTCTATATAGCGTTTTGCACTTGAAGAGCATTGTACACATTATAGTCTACTGTCACGGGCACTAGGAGTCTTTACCCAGGGATCACCAGGTGGTAGGCTTACCAGAGCAATATAGATGGTAATAGGGTACTCTGGTAGCTGGGTGATCACGGACCAGGAAGCAGCAGAGGATGAGATGCTCAGGGAAGTCTATGACTAGCAGCACTGGTAATATGGAGGTAATAGTACACGAGGAACTGTAGGACAAGGACACGTGAAGGTAGTCAGTGGTCTGCGGTAGCAAGTTGTACCACTGCTATAGTGAGGAGGAATGTCCAACAGAAACGAGGAGGTGATGAGAGTCAGCGGTCTGCAGATAGCAAGTGGTACCGCTGTCTGAGTGAAGGAGTGGAATCCAAGTGGAGGTATCCGGGGAGTTAGTGGTCTGCGATAGCAAGTTGTACCACTGCTATGTGAGAGGATACTGGAACAGGTGATACTGGAAACAGGGATCAGTGGTCTGCTACCAGCAAGTTGTACCACTGAATATATATGTGAGGAGGTGCACGGGGAGAGACTGCAACACAGGATATACACAGGCACCTTATATACGATCCACAGTAACATGCACAATATATATATAAATGACTGAACAGGTCTGCAAATATAGGAAGTCTCTTGAAGTAGTCCAGCACAAGTTAACACAGTCAATGATGGCAATAGACTCAGCGGATAGCAGACTCCAGAGGAGAACCAACACAGTCCAGCAAGATATGCAATACACCAGCACAGTCAATGAGAAGTATGCATACCGTGGTTCAGAAGCAGGCAGTCAGATAGGAGTGCAGGGATACCTGAGCGGCAGGAGGCCGGCTGGATGAGAAGTCCCAGGATACCTGAGGCAGCGGTCAGTAGGTGCAGCGCACAGATAAGTAGATCAACAGGGACACGAATCCACAGGAATCAATAACACGTGGAACTGGACTCACGCAGGAGCCAGGAGAGTGGAGATGATCCAGCAGAGGAGTAGTTGATGAGATATAAATCCAATGCTGACAGGAGGGTAGACCGGCGGGACACGTGAAGGCGTGGAGAGCGGATCAGCAGTAGATGGGTGATAGCGCGGTCAGCAGCAGCAGGGCTCTGCGGTACACGGAGGTAACCAGTAGCAACCAATAGTTGTCAGTAGCGATGGAACACGGGAGAGCAGAGTAGACCAGGAGCTGTTGATCACGGAGAGTAGCAAATGGCAATGAGAGCAGCAGTCTCGAGGAAACACAGGAGAGCTGAGAAGAGACTGCAGTGCACAGGAGCAGCCGATAGGAATCAGCTAACTTGTCACGATGATGAACACAGGCGAGTTGTAGGCTGGAGGCTGTGGTGCACGGAAGCAGCGGGTAGACATCAGCTAACAATCCCGATGATGAACACAGGCGAGTTGTAGGCTGGAGGCTGTAGTGCACGGAAGCAGCGGATAGACAACAGCTAACAGTCACGATAATGAACACAGGCGAGTTGCAGGCTGAAGGCTTGTAGTGCACGGAGGCAGCGGATAGGAATCAGCTCACGGACTTGATGAGGAACAGGTGAGTGGATGTAAAGTAACGGTTGGAGTGCACAGAGGCAGCGGGTAGGAACCAGCAAACAGTCACAGTGAAATATAATAGCGTGATGTGGATTAGAGGACTGTAGTGCACGGAGGCAGCGGATAGGAATCAGCAAACAGTCACAATGATAAGTAATAGCGTTGAAGTGGTTTGGAAGACTGTAGTGCACGGAGGCAGCGGATAGGAATCAGCTAACAGTCACGATGATATAGTTGATGGTAGAAGTGGTATGGGAACCACAGTAGTAGAAGTGGTTTGGAAACCACAGAGGTAGAAGTGGTTTGGAAACCACAGGAATCAGCAGCGCTGAAAACACGAGGAATACAGGAACACCTTCAGAGACTCATAGGGAATGAGACTCCAAGATCAGGCAACGTGGTGTTGACCACAGGTGCTTAATATAGGGAGGTTGCCTGATCTGCCAATTGAGTTAAAGGGACATACACTGAAGTATAGGAAAGGGCTGCGCATGCGCAGACCCTCAGGATAGAGGACGGCCACGGTTCCTAAATGTCCGGGAAGAGGCACTCACGGTCCGGTGAGTGACAGTACCCCCCCTTTTAAAGGTGGGCACAGAACGCCTGGAACCGGGCTTGTCCGGATTTTTGGAGTAGAACTTCTTCAAAAGGGCAGGAGCATTAAGATCTTCAGCTTTGATCCAAGAGCGCTCCTCAGGACCAAAGCCCTTCCAATGAACGAGGAAACGAAGGACTCCTCGCGAAATTTTTGCGTCTAGTACCTCAGTAATCTCAAAATCCTCCTCCTGATGAACTTGAACTGGCTGCGGAGCTGAGGGAGGATTTGAGAAACGGTTGATAATAAGGGGTTTGAGTAAAGACACATGGAAGGCATTAGAAATCCGAAGATTCTTAGGAAGAAGAAGTTTCACACATACTGGATTGATTACTTGAATGATCCTATATGGACCAATAAAACGAGGGGCGAATTTCATAGATGGAACCTTCAAACGAATGTTTTTAGTAGATAACCAGACACGATCTCCAATTTTTAGTGGTGGAATAGCCCGCCTCTTCTTATCTGCGAAAGATTTATATTTGATAGATGTCTTCTTTAAACAGGTTTTGACCTGAGACCAGATATTTTTAAAGGTCTGACAAGCAATCTCCACCGCAGGAACTTGGGTGGGCGGGAGGGCAGGAAATTCCGGAAAAGACGGATGGTGACCGTAGACCACAAAAAATGGAGTTTTGGATGATGACTCATGATACATGTTGTTATGGGCGAATTCAGCCCAAGGGAGCAACTCTACCCAGTTGTCTTGATTGGCTGATGAGAACATCCTTATAAAAGTCTCAAGATCTTGATTGACACGTTCAGTTTGTCCGTTAGATTGCGGATGGTAAGAAGATGAGAGTGCTAATCATATGCCCAAGGTTTTACAAAGGGCTCGCCAGAATCTGGAAACGAATTGTACTCCTCTATCCGACACAATCTCAGACGGACATCCATGGATACGGAAGATCTCTTTAATGAAATGTTCAGCCAGAATGGACGAGGAAGGCAAACCAGCCAGAGGAATGAAATGAGCCATCTTCGAAAATCTGTCCACCACCACCCAAATAGTGTTATGATTCTTACTAAGTGGTAAGTCAGTAACGAAATCCATACTAATATGGGTCCACGGTTTGGACGGAATGGGTAGTGGTCGCAGCAACCCTGCTGGAGTTCTGCGGGAGGATTTAAACTGGGAACAAAGCTCACAGGAAGCAATGAACTCTTTGACGTCTCTCCTCATTGAAGGCCACCAGTAACTTCGAGAGAGAATCTCAAAGGTCTTGTGTTCACCGGCGTGTCCAGAAAAACGAGAGGCATGGAACCACGAAAGGATTTTCCTCCTTAGAGTAGGAGGCACGAGGGTCTTCCCAAATGGTAGCGTTTTGGTGGATGAAGCAGCCAGTGAGATACATTTGGGGTCTAGAATGGTATGGTTGGAAACCTCTTCTATATCAGAGGACGTCATAAAAGCTCTAGATAAAGCGTCAGCTTTTTTGTTCTTGGCAGCTGGTTTGAAGGTTATTATTAATTCAAAACGGGAAAAGAAAAGAGATCATCTTGCTTGACGAGGGTTCAAGCATTGGGCAGACTGGAGATATGACAAGTTCTTATGATCTGTGAAGATCGTCACCGGATGGCGAGCTCCTTCCAATAAGTATCTCCATTCCTCTAATGCAGCTTTGATAGCCAGTAACTCCTTGCCCCCGATAGTATAATTCTTCTCTGCGGGCAGGAGACCCCGAGAATAGAAGGCACAAGGATGAAATTTTTGCTGTTCCGAGCGTTGGGAGAGAATAGCTCCTAAGCCCACATTAGAGGCATCTACTTCCAGGAAGAAGGGGAGTGTCACATCAGGCTGTCGAAGGATTGGAGCCAAAGAGAAGGACTCTTTCAGTGTTTGAAAGGCTTGAAGAGCCTCAGGTGACCATTGCTTAGGATTAGCCCCCTTCCTAGTCAGGGCCACAATAGGAGATGCAATGGAAGAAAAGTCTTGAATGAAGCGTCTATAGTAATTGGCAAAACCTAAAAAACGCTGGATAGCACGAAGAGTAGTTGGCTGGGGCCAATGTAGTACAGCATTCACCTTGTCGGGATCCATCTTCAGGCCAACTCCGGAAACTATATACCCCAAGAATGGAATCTGGGGTAATTCGAATGAACATTTTTCTAATTTACAGAACAATGAATTTTTCCGTAGCCTGGAAAGGACTTCTGCCACATGTTGGTGGTGAGAAGGCAGGTCCTGTGAAAAGATCAATATGTCGTCCAGGTAGACGACGACACATACATATAATAAGTCCCGGAAGATCTCATTAATGAAACCTTGAAAAACAGCGGGGGCATTACACAGCCCGAAAGGCATTACCAGATATTCGTAATGCCCGTCTCTGGTGTTAAACGCTGTCTTCCATTCGTCACCGGAACGGATTCTGATTAAATTGTAGGCACCACGAAGATCCAACTTAGTAAAGATACGGGCTCCCTTGATGCGATCGAATAGCTCAGTGATCAGCGGAATGGGGTACCGATTCTTGATAGTAATGGCATTGAGTCCACGAAAATCTATGCAAGGGCGTAAAGATCCATCCTTCTTTTTAACGAAGAAGAACCCAGCTCCAGCGGGAGAGGTGGAAGGTCGAATAAACCCACGCTGGAGGTTCTCCTGTATATACTCAGATGTAGCTTGAGTTTCAGGTAACGAGAGTGGATAGACCCGGCCCCTGGGGGGAGTCTTGCCAGGTAGAAGGTCGATCGGACAATCCCAAGAACGATGAGGAGGAAGACGTTCAGACTGAGCTTTATCAAAAACATCAGTAAATGAAGCATATTGAGGAGGGAGTCCCGGTGAGGTAGATGAGATGGAAGATTGCTGTACTTTGAGAGGAATGACTTGGGAAAGGCAACGATGGTGACATTCAGACCCCCAAGACGTGACTTGAGGGGTGCGCCAGTCAATCTGGGGAGAGTGACACTGAAGCCATGGAAGGCCTAAGACAATTGGACTTGTCGTAACAGGAAGGATTAAAAACGATATTTCTTCATGATGCAGGGCACCAATCTGAAGGGTTACTGGAGACGTACTCTGAGTGATGAGACCGTTGATGAGACGTGATCCATCTATAGCCGTCACAGTAATGGGTGTTTTTAAGGTAATCACAGGTAGAGACCATTGATTTACTAATGATTTGGAAATAAAATTTCCTGCTGCTCCGGAATCAATCAATGCCTGTGACTCAAAGGTTTTGGTAGCACAGGAAATCGTAACGTCAAAGGCGCAGACTTTAGATTTCATGGAAGATGGAGAGGACTCCAGGGACCCTAACTTCACCTCTCCAGAACTAGTTAGGGCCTGGCATTTCCCGATCTCTTAGGGCAAGAGCTGAGCATATGAGTGGAATCAGCACAATAGATACAGAGTCTATTCTTTACTCTTCGTTTCCTCTCCTCTGAAGATAATTTGGAACGTCCTATCTCCATGGGAATCACAGAGGGTGAAACTGGACGAAATTGAGGGTTAGAACGAAGAGGTGCTTAAGCAGAAGTTGTTTTCTCAGCCTCTCTTTCACGAAATCTCATATCAACACGATGGCAAAGAGAGATCAGATCTTCAAGTGACGAAGGAAGCTCCTGGGTAGTCAGTACATCTTTAATTTTATCGGAGAGCCCCTGCCAGAAGGCGGCAACTAGGGCTTCAGTGTTCCACTGAAGTTCAGAGGCTAAGATCCTAAATTGAATGACGTACTGTCCTACTGTATGAGATCCTTGTCGCAGACGGAGGATGCTGGAAGCAACGGAGGTCACACGACCTGGTTCATCGAACACACTTCGGAATGTAGCAATGAATTTGGCACTATCTTGCAATATTGGGTCGTTTCTTTCCCACAGAGGGGAGGCCCAAGCCAGGGCTTGTCCAGAAAACAAAGAGATAAGATAGGCCACTCTGGAACGATGGGTAGAAAAATTTTGAGGTTGGAGCTCAAAATGGACTGAACATTGGTTAAGGAAACCCCTACAAGTTTTGGGGTCCCCATCGTACTTTGACGGAGTAGGCAGGTGAAGCGTAGAAGCTGTAGACACCTGGGATGGCACTGGGGAAACGGAGGAAAGCACAGGAGCCTCAGTAGTAGCTGTCACCGTCTGTCCAGATGTTCCTTGGGAGGTTAACGATTGACAACACTGAAGTAACAGCTGTTGGCGGGCATCCTGTTGCTCCACACGGCTGACCAGATGCTGCAGCATCTCTTTGGCTGTAGGTTCCGTATCTGGGTCTGTCATGGCCTGATCTTACTGTCACGGGCACTAGGAGTCTTTACCCAGGGATCACCAGGTGGTAGGCTTACCAGAGCAATATAGATGGTAATAGGGTACTCTGGTAGCTGGGTGATCACGGACCAGGAAGCAGCAGAGGATGAGATGCTCAGGGAAGTCTATGACTAGCAGCACTGGTAATATGGAGGTAATAGTACACGAGGAACTGTAGGACAAGGACACGTGAAGGTAGTCAGTGGTCTGCGGTAGCAAGTTGTACCACTGCTATAGTGAGGAGGAATGTCCAACAGAAACGAGGAGGTGATGAGAGTCAGCGGTCTGCAGATAGCAAGTGGTACCGCTGTCTGAGTGAAGGAGTGGAATCCAAGTGGAGGTATCCGGGGAGTCAGTGGTCTGCGATAGCAAGTTGTACCACTGCTATGTGAGAGGATACTGGAACAGGTGATACTGGAAACAGGGATCAGTGGTCTGCTACCAGCAAGTTGTACCACTGAATATATATGTGAGGAGGTGCACGGGGAGAGACTGCAACACAGGATATACACAGGCACCTTATATACGATCCACAGTAACATGCACAATATATATATAAATGACTGAACAGGTCTGCAAATATAGGAAGTCTCTTGAAGTAGTCCAGCACAAGTTAACACAGTCAATGATGGCAATAGACTCAGCGGATAGCAGACTCCAGAGGAGAACCAACACAGTCCAGCAAGATATGCAATACACCAGCACAGTCAATGAGAAGTATGCATACCGTGGTTCAGAAGCAGGCAGTCAGATAGGAGTGCAGGGATACCTGAGCGGCAGGAGGCCGGCTGGATGAGAAGTCCCAGGATACCTGAGGCAGCGGTCAGTAGGTGCAGCGCACAGATAAGTAGATCAACAGGGACACGAATCCACAGGAATCAATAACACGTGGAACTGGACTCACGCAGGACCCAGGAGAGTGGAGATGATCCAGCAGAGGAGTAGTTGATGAGATATAAATCCAATGCTGACAGGAGGGTAGACCGGCGGGACACGTGAAGGCGTGGAGAGCGGATCAGCAGTAGATGGGTGATAGCGCGGTCAGCAGCAGCAGGGCTCTGCGGTACACGGAGGTAACCAGTAGCAACCAATAGTTGTCAGTAGCGATGGAACACGGGAGAGCAGAGTAGACCAGGAGCTGTTGATCACGGAGAGTAGCAAATGGCAATGAGAGCAGCAGTCTCGAGGAAACACAGGAGAGCTGAGAAGAGACTGCAGTGCACAGGAGCAGCCGATAGGAATCAGCTAACTTGTCACGATGATGAACACAGGCGAGTTGTAGGCTGGAGGCTGTGGTGCACGGAAGCAGCGGGTAGACATCAGCTAACAATCCCGATGATGAACACAGGCGAGTTGTAGGCTGGAGGCTGTAGTGCACGGAAGCAGCGGATAGACAACAGCTAACAGTCACGATAATGAACACAGGCGAGTTGCAGGCTGAAGGCTTGTAGTGCACGGAGGCAGCGGATAGGAATCAGCTCACGGACTTGATGAGGAACAGGTGAGTGGATGTAAAGTAACGGTTGGAGTGCACAGAGGCAGCGGGTAGGAACCAGCAAACAGTCACAGTGAAATATAATAGCGTGATGTGGATTAGAGGACTGTAGTGCACGGAGGCAGCGGATAGGAATCAGCAAACAGTCACAATGATAAGTAATAGCGTTGAAGTGGTTTGGAAGACTGTAGTGCACGGAGGCAGCGGATAGGAATCAGCTAACAGTCACGATGATATAGTTGATGGTAGAAGTGGTATGGGAACCACAGTAGTAGAAGTGGTTTGGAAACCACAGAGGTAGAAGTGGTTTGGAAACCACAGGAATCAGCAGCGCTGAAAACACGAGGAATACAGGAACACCTTCAGAGACTCATAGGGAATGAGACTCCAAGATCAGGCAACGTGGTGTTGACCACAGGTGCTTAATATAGGGAGGTTGCCTGATCTGCCAATTGAGTTAAAGGGACATACACTGAAGTATAGGAAAGGGCTGCGCATGCGCAGACCCTCAGGATAGAGGACGGCCACGGTTCCTAAATGTCCGGGAAGAGGCACTCACGGTCCGGTGAGTGACATCTACATTATGGGTGTCAGGATGAGAGCATAACTCTGATATGCTGAAATAGAATATTGGATGTCAGGACCCAAATAAATCTTTGCATGAAAACCTAAATTAACCCAGGAGGAGGTAATTGAGTTAGGCAAACCCTTTGTGCAGAGACCAGCTTAAGATATGCAGATCACAGACCTCCATTGTATTTGATCATGTATTTCCCTAGCTAATTGACTTCCTTTCAATAGGTAGTGTAAGCACAAACTAACACCTGGGTGTAAATTGGAGAGCCATATGCCTAGGTGCAAATCTTGGAGACTGTGGTATAAAAATCTGCATGGTCTTTATGCAGGTATATAGAAATATGACCTTCAAATGAAAATGTTGTCATAGTTCATATTTTGGGAAATCTGGATGCCGTTCCGTATTGAGGGGCAAAAACCACACAAGGGTCTTGAAACATAGATACCAACGACACAGGGAACAGCGATAGGCACATGTATTTCAGGATGAGATTGGATATTGTTGTAATTCCATTATGTTTGGTATTTAAACGCGCGGGAGATTATGACCGTTTTATTGAGGGGGGTGTTATTTCTCTGAGATATATCTGTGAAGAATTACAAACAGGTCAAGACTCTGCGAATATTTGCGAGCAAAGTATAGTGACACCCAAGGGACGTTTCCGCCCCCACATTAGCATTCACACTGCCCCTGTGAATGCCGTCCAATTTGAGTTTGCTTAAAAATCTGTGTTCTGAAGGAAAAAACTGTCAGACTTTTGGGGAAATCAAGTTACATTGATAAGCTGTCCATCTTCCTAGCCAAATTCCCCTTGGCCAGAATGCAATTTATGTAAGTGCAAATCTGAATGTAATCCTTTTTATTTTAAACTGTTTTTGCTTGTTATGTCAATATATTAATTGTTTATTCATTATTTTTCTTTATATCTGAATGCCCTGTATTTTCGTATATTAAATCTAAAATTTTACAAGTTGCGTCCTTGATACTCTAACGGATTCATTAGCCTGTTTAGAAGAGATTGCTCGTCCAGGTTACCCTGTGTGTGATTTGTTGATACATTTGATTAACAAGCTGTGTGTGCTTGTATTTACATTTGTGTAACAGTCTGGAGGTGTGAAGAGTTAACCGTGTGTATTGGTGTGAGTCTTGCTAGTTTGTGGAACTAGAAGCCTGTGTGCCAGTGTGGGACAGTATATTGGGGTCCTATTGCCCGTACCCAATAGGTGGTGGCTGAACCTTGAAGTGTCTGGGGGGGTGTGAGAGTGCTGTGTTTGGGGGTGATTCCGTAGGTCTAGAACCTGTGTGATAGGTGAGAGAGACTGTGGGCTGAAATTGTGTGTGACCTCATACAGCAAACACCCCAAAGTCACGGCAGCTGGGAGCGTGTACGTGACAATGGGCCTGATTCATCTCCGGATGTAAGTCCTGTTGAGTGCCATATCTTGTGTGAAATTGCTCTGTGCCTGCTCAGAAACTGACTCTACAATTAGAGTCCAAATGTAAATGACATTTCCGACTGCCTACGATTTGAAGGGCGGAATGGAGGAGGGAAGAGGTAGATGCACGTAGGCAATGTACTGTAATTGCGTGCCGAGGTCAAACACATGCACATTCATCTGATTCAAGCTCTGGGCATCTCTTCGCCCTGTACCACCTACACCAGATACAGGGCAGGTGGAAATGCTGACTGATAGTGATGACTGACGCGTATGCATGCCAAAACATGTGATAAAGAAACTTTAAAATGCATTTTATATACAGTACAATTTAAGAACATTATAATTTACAGTATGTATTTCATGTAAGAAAAAAATTAAAAGAAAATGTTTATTTTTCATTAATGATTATAGTATTAAGAGTTTTTAATGTATTTAATAGAATTTTTTTAGGCATTCTGATAAGACTTCATATTGCACATAATCATGTGCATATCCTGCTGTGTTGTGCCTGTCTGCATATGACAAGTACCATATAGCCAAAGTGTACTTATAGCCCATATTCAAATGGAAACGTTTCTTGAGATCCACTTGTACTTGAATACAGGCTTATGAAATTTACGTACGATTTCAAACAAAAATCTGCAACTTGCGTTTACATTGCGTTCCAAGAGGAATCAGACCCTCTAAGTCCTATTTTTGCTGTAAAGCATATTTTAAAAAAATATAAAGTTGACCTATAAATAAGCAAATAGTAATCTGACATAAACACATAAAATACTAGCATATATTCTCAAAATGCTACGGGACCTCAAAGCATAAACCATCTAAGGCCCAGTAATTCACCTTTGTTAGTGCTATGTACCTCCTGTGTTTTGTTGTTCATGCAGATTTTTTGGGAGCTGTTGGAGTTATATAACCATCTCTTTACCTGTAAGTAATCTAAGCTTAAGACTGACTCCAAATTGGCAACAATTAAATGTGCATTAGAATCAATTTCTCAGATTCTGTGATATTGCAGAGATTGCTTTTGTCTATTGCTACTCATCCTAAAAGACTGAAATATATTGGCTTTTGAACAAACTAATCACTATCATCATCATCATCATCATCATTTGTTTAAAATAATAATCACTTGTTTTATATCTTATTGATTTCTAACAAAATGATAATTAACACAAGCATCTGCTTGGTGACAGAAAACAAGAATTAAAAAAAATATTACTTAATAGAATAGTATCATACTGCCATCTGGAGGAAAACTAGTACTCCTGCAAAGTATAATTTGCTATTGGCTGATGTCTTAGAGACAATCATAATACTTTTAAATGTATATGTAGTTTATTTATGGTTTTACTGTTTTACTTTTTTGTTGCATTTTAGATGTCAGACTTCAGTTTGTATATGGAAATGCATTTGGGTTCTCATCTGTATAATATAATCTACCACCTAATGTAAAATTTTACTGACATACTCATCCCCTTCGTTGAAGCCCCAGGAAAAACATCTGTATGGAGCAGTCCCAGGGCAGCGGCTAAGTAACACAGAACCTGCAAATCAATTTCATTTGCCACTTTAAAATAGCAGTGGAACATGGGTGTGAGTAGAAATAACAATCACAAACCACAATCTCTGGATTGCAACACTTCCATCAGTCATATGAAACTATTGCAGATTTATTTAAATAAGATGCACAATGTATTTAGCTGTACATGATCTTACATGAAAGCACAATGTAATTATGCTTATTCAGAACTATGGCAATGCTGTGACTTCATTCTGTAATTCCCTATCTGGTGGATGATCCTAAATGACAGAAGTGAAAAACTATAACCTTTGCTGGATAGGTCAGGTGAGTAAAACTATGTTATGCAGTTTTGTGGGTTTATACAATTTTATGGTATTTCTGGTTACAGTCTATATTCTCTCTGGTACAATATTCTGTGATTTGTCATTGTGTATGTTCCATGAAAAAAATTATAATGACTTTCTGAACTTGTACCCTACAGGACTGCCAACCCTTGAATATATTACATGCTGATAGGATTATGAAAGTACTGCTCTTTTTTTACTAACACACTATTTTCGTACTTCTAGCATATCGAAAAGTAAATATAGAATCATGTATAGATAAAAGGAGGAACAGTGACTGGATTTACAACTTTCAGATGCAAAACTATTAGTGTGGTAACTGTTTTCATTTTCAATCTGTGTAAGTAATGGAATGTTAGAACCCGACTCCATGGCCATGGGTGCTAGGCTTAATATTTTGAGTATAAATTCAGATCCAATACACACAGGATTGAAAGTAGAAAATTGTAGGCTCCATATTTAAATGTTGAAGGAGTCTATAAAGTTTATTATTCTCCCGTATATTATCTATAATTCCCACAGATCATATCCTCTATCAATTCCCCATATCATCATGTCTTCCATCAATCCTCTATATCATTTATATCATCAACCCCCATGTTATTATCATCTCATTCATCAATCCCCCATTTATCATGAGCACCATCAATCTCCCATAACACCTTGCCCCCAAGCAATCAAATCCCCATCTTCCCTCACTTACCTTACCAAGCTGGCCACCCACCTCCTCTTGCTGTCTGTCCTTCTGCTGCATGCCAATCTGCACTTCAGAGTTCCTTTTACCTTTGAGCAGAATTTAATTTAGGAGCTCTAGAATACGAACTAGCACACATGGAATTCTGGGCTTGAAATGTATTGTGATGTTTGATGGCAGATGGTAGCAAGGCTGGAGCAGCATGGGTGACCGATACTACTTCTGCTATGCTGGAATTATGCTCATGACCATGCACACAGGACACTAGTCACTGACCACACAGAACAACCCCTGCCAGCTGCCTCTATGGGACACAAAGCCAGCCAGCACTACTGAGTGTCCTGCTTCAGTGAAGCCAGTTTGGAGTACTTGGCTCAGTGGTTACCATGTAGCAGCAGTGAATGGCATATGGTGGGGCACATGGCTCAATCAATGGCACATAGGGACATCTGTCTTATTGGATGAGATTTTGACCTAGTGTATGGCATGTATTGCATGTGAGAGGCACCTGGCTCAGTGTATGGTGTGTAAGGGGCTGTTGGCTCAGTGCATAGCATTTGGGGGAATCTGTCTTGTCTGTATATGTCATGTGGGAGGGGGGGTGCATATCTGAGCAAATGGCATGTGAGGGACACATTTGCTAAGTTGATGACAAGTGAGGTGCATCTGAATCAGTGGGTGGTATGTGAATGGCAGTGAGTTCATGTGGGGGTCACCTGGCTTAATCATTCACATGTGGCTAGTACCTGGTTAATCCCATGTAAGGGGTTTCTGGATCAGTAATTGACACTGAAGACATTTAAGGGACACCTGGCCTAATAGATGGCATTTAGGGGGGCACCTCACTTAATGGATGGTTTGTGAGGGTCTAAGTGGAAAGCGTTTGGGGGGATCTGGCCCAGTGGAAGGCATGAGAGCTGGCACCTGGGCTAATCCATGGTATTTCAGTGGGCCCCTCACTTACTAATTGTATATGAGGGGCAGTGGGCTCAGTAGATAGTATATTGTGGCACCCAATGGTCAAAGTGGAAATTTTGAAGTTGCAGTATGAAAATTTATAAGTGGCGGTATAGAAAATATAAGTGAATAAAATGTAAAAGTTTAACAATTAAAGCAGTAGGAGATGTGGCGGTATGGCATACCACCCTATACCAGCCCAATTCGTCCACTGGTGGCACCTGATTTAATGGATGGCATGTGGGAATCATATAGGCCCATTTGCTGGTATTTAAGGTGGCACATGCTATAGTGGTCAATATCTGTGGTAACTGGAGATTGTAAGAAGTAATATTGTGAGTGATGGATTGAGCACCAATTAGGGCTATAATTATGGTGCAAGCAAATATGCTAAAATTGTGTTGGATTATTAAAGATGTGGTACAGTTAGAAAAACAGTAGGTAGGTGTAGAATAGGGAATGTTAACGATGGATTTAGAGGGCATAGGTAAGGGTGTGGTAATTTATGGGAAAAGATGTAAAAATATGTGTAAAGTAGAAAGAATGGAATATTAGAGTGTGCAGTGTGCAATTCAGCTAAACATGGAGAGGTGTTTTGAAAGTGACAGATTAATGCAAGGGTATTTTTAGAGCAGAAGTGATTGGGGCGGCCTAGCGCTTCAAGAACGTTTCCTACTCAGAAATGGCAGCGCTTGTTGTCCCGATTTGCACCAGGGCAAGGTTAGGAGGTAAGTTTTGGTCATATCCTTCAGTCCAGATTATTGAGGGAATAGTAGAATATGTCTTTTTTGCTTTAATTGTTCTGTGGTTTAGTAACTTAATCTGTACTTTATAGAAGAGGTGTGCAACCTTTGGATCAAACCCGCAGTTCATGTCCCATAATTTTTTTATACTTCATACATTCTATTGCAGGCTGCCTCTCTTGGTGCCCCCAAAACAGTAAAGGTCATTTAAAAGGTGCAAAAACACAGTGCAAAGAATCTTGAGACATAACATTCCTACTTTTGCATGAATACACCCATATTTCTGGCTAGACGCAAGGATTTGTTTGTCACGGATGGAACTTCATCCCTATACTTTCAATAAGACAACCACATTTCTAGATGCACTGTACTCACTGTATTAAAAATGTACCCCTTACTCTCATGATTAATTTAAGACATAAATGAGGATAAATAGCTGCTTTAACACCAGGAACACTAGGTGCAGCACCCAGAACTCTGGCAGGCAGAAATGCAGAAAGCTCCATTGAAATAGGGAATGGCATTTTGAATCTGGGTCCTGATGACTTCAGCAGTCAGCTGGCCGCAGTGACAAGGGAACCCAGAAGCCGCTCGGCCGCTTCTACAAAGTCCAGTAACTATAAGCTGTATCCTAGGTGTGGTGTGTTACACCTATTGATTTGTCCCTCACGACCTTTCCACTTAGGGTTAAGTGACTTGGCCAATCATGGTGTTTTTCTGGTAGCTACCCCAGCAAAGTGGTTATCTCCTGGGAGTAACCAGCACCCTGACATTTTGCTTGTGGCACAATATGGACCATGCTGAGCTAGAGCTGCAGTTTGACACTTTACAACACCACTCAGAGATACATGAAGTGGAGATTGCCATTCTGAAGCAAGCACTCCATGTGGCTGATGCACTCCAACATAATCACCAGATGACAGAATCCTCATTTTTTTTGTCCAGTAGTTTCAAATGTTGACATCCTTTTTTGTCCAGGAGTCTAAAATTTCTGCACCCTTGTGTTTTGATGGCAGCCCCTGAAGGCATGGGATTCCTGACCAAGATTCACCTCCAGTTCAAACTACATGCAGTTGGTTCCCCACAAAGTTGATCAAAGTGGGGCATGTCAGCTCCCCGCTGGCAGGTCGGCTTTGACCTGGGCCACACAACTCCACGAGAAGAATGATCCATTTTTGCGTAACAGCAAGGAATTTTTGGACATATGGAAGCTGACTTTTCAAGTTGCACCAATGCCTCCATATGACTGGCAGTATCGAGCAATGTGGTTGCCCAGTTTGCCCGTGAATTCTGGATTCACGTAGAAGAGACTAGATAGTATGACAAGCCTATGCATGCCTCATTTCAGAAAGGATTGATGAGCTCACTTGCTACAATTATCTGATCTCTGGAGGGACTCATCACTGTTTGCATTTGGCTCAACACCTGCATTCAAGATCATCAACTTCAGCGGAAAGAGACGCCTACTCATCACCTCATATTAGCTCACCTTCCACTGGTGGGGTTGGGTACGCTTTCCTGACTACAATAAGAATGACAGCAGGTATGCCTACAAAAAAAATATGATGGTGAGCAATGAGACATGTATAGAACACAGAACTACCAAAACACAGGCACACACTATATCCAGAAAGCTTCATATTCATTATGATGGCGGATAATGCCGCCTGTCTTATCAAGTCAGTTAACAGCCCAACACTGACATTTATAACTTTAAAACAGCAATGCGTGAACCTGCTGGCTATAATATCTAGAATCGCTAACCATAACCCTAACGTTGACATCGGGTTCACATATTGCCGTTGTAAAATTAGAAATGTCAGTGTCAGGCTGTTAAGTAATGTTCTGGTTTTCTGTGTTCTATACATGTCTCATTTCACACCATCATAATTTTTTTGTAGCCATACCTGCTGCTGTTCCTATTGTAGTCGGGAAAATGACTACCACCACCACTGGTGATCTGTCTTCCACTTTCCTTTATGTAATTTAAACTTTCCATTGACTTTAGGAGGCTTACTCCATAAACACAGAGGCATTCCTGGATTCTGGAGCCATGAAGAATTTCATAGGTTTGGCCATTGCTCACAAAATGGAGCAACCTTTGGTTCTGAAGATCAGGCCAGTGGCTGTAGACGCTTTGGACGGCTTATAACACCAGCATCGCTAACCAGCAAGACTATTTGTGTGCTGATATGTGTCAATTCCAGTCACTGGAAGCTGAACTCAATCAGCACCATCCACACCCCAAAGAGACCAATCATCCTGGTTTACACCTGGTTATACATATACAACCCAGTGATCGTTTATAGGGAAAATTATTGAAAGTATTAGAACATGTCATGTCATACCACTTGCTTACAATCAGGGAAAGCCACCAAGCTGTTTGATTCTGAGACAAGGGCCATGACCAGATACATATGAGAGAACTTGGGACAAGGGTTCTTCACAAAGTCCAGGTCCCTGACTGTTGCAGGGTTCTTTTGTGGTTAACAAATACAGTTCCCTAAGACCCGGGATTGACTATCAGGGGTTCAAGGAAATCACTATCAAGAGTCAGTTCAGAGCCATTCAGACTGTGTAATGCCCCAGATGGCTTCCAGGCATATCTGAATTCCCTCTTTAGGGACCTACTGGAGACATCAGTCCTAATTGTTATCCTCATTTTCTCCAACCCACTTTAGAAACATCATGTTCCTCTGGGTACTAGTTATTCCAGCACAGGGGAAACTTCTCTGGTTTCATTTCTATGCCATGTGCTGAAATGATGTGACTCAAGACGCTCACTCTGGACTGGTTGAAGGAACACATCTCCATTTTGGCAAATCTCAGGATGGCGATAGCAGACAATGAATTAATTAATAAATTATTATTTGAATAAAAAAAAAATTCATTCAAAATATTTATTTTTAAATTTGTATCTATATTTTTACTATATGTTTTACTTATTTATTTTATTAGTGAAACTGTTATTAGTGAAGCTTTCTGTCCCACTGTACATGCACAACCTGTCTCGATGGCTCCTACATACGCATATTCCCCAGACTGGCCCGGCCAAGCAGTAAATTAAGCCTTCGTGCTCCCAGCTAGTATTGTGGAGACAGCTGGATGCGATTTTAATGATCAATCATAGCAATCATGGCAAGTGTTTTTCTATCACTGTGTTAAGTGCTGATAAAAAACAAGCCGCATCGCCATGTATTAGTGAATAGGCCCATTAGGTCTGGAATTAGCCTCTACATATATTTCTTTCATATTATATTTCACAGCATATTACATACCATTTTAAGAATAAATTTACTGGTGAAAGAGTTTTGCAACTTTATTTTAGTCCACATCACTCTAACCTTACTTAGTGCTTTGTAATGGTACCCTCCAAGTCCTACAACGTTCAGTCGATTGTTTTATATCCTGCATTGATGATATCTAATAAGGGTTAAACCACTTTCTACAAATAAAAGTGATGATTACAATTCTATAGGGTATATTTATTTAAAAAAAAAAAAACAGTTATCTTAGACTTAATTTTTTTTTTTTTAATCTAAATCATGACCTTAATAATTAAACGTCTTGTCTTCTATTGGATAATCACTTTTCATTGAGCAGTGGCCCTCCCCCAATAGTATTTTTTTCAATATAATTAAAAGTTAAAATACTACTAAAAAAGACTTTTGATGATAGCTATCCTTTAAAAATAGGTCATAAGTAATACATGTGTTTTAAATATATGAATAATGCAAAACAGATTGCAAGCTCTTGGTTATAAGGGCTGCATAGTTTAAAGAAAGAGTCCTGATCAGCTGGATTACTAAGAATAACTATGTTGAACCAGGCAGGTGGCCAATGACAGACAGCTTTTACTACAGTGATTGCACATTAATTTCAAGGGCAGAGTGTAGGTGGCAGATTTATTGAAGGAGAATTCTCTTTTTTATTTCATAAATGATCATTTGATGAACAATCATTAAACATACATCTACATTATGATATGCCATTAACTTTTTACAAGTCCAAGACTGTGAAAAAGAAAAGGTGGAAGTATCCTGTGAAAGTGACAATATCAGGAATGCACTCAGAGGTCGAAATATAATAGCACGAGACAACTGGGAAATGCAGTACATTTTGATTAATATTCAGAGCAATTCTACTTTTAATTCACAAAGGCATTAGGAGATATTTTTGAGGCAAACTACTATCTGATACAAATATACAGTAGCAATGTCATGACATAGTTGTGCTGTTAAAAGTTTACTCAAACTATAAAATAGTTGTTTCTGTTTTTATTTAAAACATAAAAGACTGAAGACTGGTCAAAAAAGTTTTTAAATAATTTATAAGGATTCATTTAGTAGAATACTACTAAGTACTAAGTGCACACACAACAAACAACTGAGCAGTGGAGGAATGTGATATTGTAAGATAAATCATCCTTCACCATATTCTCCCTAAATGAACAAGTGTTCTAATATAAAGATATGTACAGCCCTGAATGTTTGTTTCCAACAATGCAAGGTTCTGGTGGTTATTTAATGTTGTGGTGTGCAATTTCTCAGCATTGTTTGGGTGCAATGGTTTAGAAGGCAAGGACAATGCTAATCACTGCTTAATGGTACCGAGTGATCATTTTCACCCCATTCACTTCTTTCCTGATGGGAGGATTGTCTTCCAGTATGACAGCGCACTGATGTCATCCTTATGTCATGACCATCTCAGTCACCAGGTCTGATTCTAATTAAGCATTTATGAGATATTTTGGAATCACGTTTGAGACAGTGTTTTCCATCACCACCAAACAAGCATTAGTTGAATGGCTGGTGCTGCATTCTTCCAGCATAATTCTAGACATAATATCAGGCATACAGGCCTCACTGGCTACATGTGATGGTTCAATACGATTATACCAACACCCATATTATAACTTTTGGAGGTCATTTACGAAGTGCACCTGATGTACACCGCAAGATGGCTTGGTTTTGCATCATGGCACCTGAAAGGTCCACCCTGTGCACTACAAGGTGTAGGCCTACGTTATGCTCTCAGAAGCCACCACCCCAAACTAGAACTGTGCCTAGGTGTACAGAAAGCTGAAAAAGTATAAACATCAAACTCCAACTTCCTACTAGTGTAGAAGGAAGTTTAATAAAATAAATGTTTACACTTTTCTTCTAAATTACTGCTCTGCTTAGCCTCATTTATGTTAGTTATGAGATTAAGGTACAGTATATGAGGGCTGTTTTTATTACATGTGTGAAATTTGTGTGTGTAAACCCTTTTATTACAATCATTAGAATGCACCTCACCTTGACTACTGTAACCTCCTTCTCTCTGGCCTACCTCACTCTCACCTTGACCCTCTTAAGTCTATCCTCAATGCTGCTGCCCACCTCATTTTTCTCTCCCGCCGCTCTGTCTCTGCAGTCTCCCTCCAACAGTCACTACATTGGCTCCCCATGCTCTACAGAATTAAATTTAAACTCCACACCCTCACCTTTAAAGCTTTTAAGCAATCTTCCCCTCCCTACATCTCCTATCTCATCTCTACGTACACTCCTACATGCCCCCTCCGCTCTGCCTGTGACCACCGCCTCACTATTTCACTGATCACCTCTTCTCACTCCCGTCTTCAGGACTTTGCCCAGGCTGCTACCCTGTTGTGGAACAATCTTCCATGTTCCATCAGGTCAGCATCTACTCTCAAAGTCTTCAAGCGTGCCCTTAAGACTCATTTCGTATTCAAGTCTATCAGCCCTCCTCCAAACTCCCGTGTCCTGGCTCTCTCCCCCAGTTAGTACAACCCTGTTTGCGTCTCCCCCTTTCCTTTAGGATGCAAGCTCTCAGGAGCAGGACCCTCTTTCCTTGTGTGCTCCTTCTACTATTCCATCACCCTCTATACCTCTTGGCCGGCTTCGCTAGCCCTGTTTTCGGCCTACTTATCGCTGATTTCTGCCATCCCTTTCACTAACTGTCCCAGAAATAATTTGATGTGCTTTACCTTGTTACCTGTGTTTGTATATATTTTTGATCTTTCTGTATCTGTATTGTGTCTTGGGTTTCTGTATATGTAATGTACGGTGCTGCGGACCCTTTGTGGTGCCTTATAAGTTAAAGATAATAATAATAATGTTACAAAATCGGATGAAGTCCATCAACTTTGCAGAGTGGAAAAGTGTATGCTCCCTTACGCCCATTAATGAACACCCCTAAAAATTAAATTGTCCGTCCCATTTATCTCATTTCAGTAAGCACGCTCCACCACAAAAGCAAATCTCATTCTTGCACTGCACTGCTATGCAAAACTAGCTGTATGAGACCCTTGTGGTGCTCCATGTACATTTACTTGGGGTGTCATAATATAGTGTAGTACCACCCTTGCTGTATCTCTCCCCTTTAGTTCCGGCTATGGTGTGGGTGTGGCATACCTGACCAGAGGGTCAACTGAATACACAGGTGTTTAACACAAGTTGTGTGGAGTGGACACTAGTGGAGGGGCAGTGCAAAGTCATAAAAAAAATTGTTATGCACTAGACCATCTCATAAAAACAAGTGAACATTTTTATTTACAGTCCTCTTCTCATTCATATAAGCACAAGAGTTGCAATAGATCACAATATACAAACACCTAACTTCTCCAGCAAATATTTGAACGGTTACACTCATGACTACTCTAAATGCCTCCAGCACTATACTTCAGCAAATGTTAATGCTCTTAAATACACCTCCTTACTCCACCTGCACAGTGCTTAATTTAATCAATTGTCCATGATGCATACCCTGTGTTGCTAGTTGCATTAGATCCACACATTCTGATATCCGCTTTTCACTCTCTCTCTCAAGTACCAGCAAACAATGGATAAAATTCATAGCTTCTTGCACTCACCCCATAATTAAGGTTACTACTCCTTGTCTCAGTGCACACAATCATATGGACCCCTCTACTCACAGTCCCACTGCGGCTGGCCACACTTTAATAGTCAATATCTAACATCCTATTATCCGGGGACCTTTGTTTACTTGGAAACCACACTACCGCTGTGGATTAAATAGCTGGCAATAACATTCTTAGGCACATCTCTCACAACGTCCCAGCAATCAGGGACTGTGCTTCTCCAAATGACACTTCTTTCAGCCACAGGGAGAGAGTCCCTTGCTTTTGGGGACTTGCCCTCTCTTGTCAATGTGCAGCTCTCATGCACACCTCCATGCACCCACATTCATTAATGCCTCTTTTTGGGGCACCCCTGATGTTAGCGATCCCCCTGCTGTCTTTACCACTCTCCTTTGAGGCTTTCTATAGATGGGGTCTTTAGACAACTGCCCTTGCGGAATACACCGTACACCCTTCCCTTTCTGGGAACCCAGGACTTCACCATCTCCTAGGTCCCCGCTACAATATGGTGTCTCCAAAAATGTAGAGAACCCAGGGTCTTTATAGATGATGTAGCCACCCTCGGCATTGCATGGGGTCATCTCTACGGTGACGCAACCGCACGCGCCACCTATGCACTGCCTGCTATATGAGGCACTCGCCTCTCTTTCTAAACATGCCTCCCGGTGACCTCACCTTCCGTCACCAGGGGCAGGACCACATTCTAATGCTGTAATAGAAATACCAGTGTCCTATTCAGTAATATCCTCACTTCATCCAACTCTTTCCTTCAGCAAACCCATGCACCTCAGCAAAAATCTTGGCTCACTTGAGCAAATCAGCTCAAAAGTTAGTTTTGCAATGTACAAGAAGTTTTATTCTTCGTAAATTACTTCCATTGAGTGCAATTCACAAACTAATTATTGAGCTATTCTATGTTTTGGGTACATGACTGTCATACTTACATACAAGTTTTTTGTGTGAAATTGTCATTAAAATATTCCTTATTTCCATGTCAAATGAACACATATTATTTACTTCATTAAATGTGTTTCTTTCAATACTGCTGTAAAATGTTAAGCTTTAAAACTCATTCTCTAAAATTGTTGATGTTGATAAAATAACAAATATGTATATTTTTTGGTTCAGAAAACAGTCAATATAACATTGTGTCGATCTCATGAGTAAGATATTGAAAAGATTAGTATAATTTATCATTATTTATTCTTATTCTTATACATTAATAAGCCCAGTGTCCCAGGTTTTTACCTGAAAGAGCCTTAGTTGATAAAGTTACTATCTTTTTATTTTATTATTCTTGTATTTTTATTGATTTTCACTTCCAGGGAAGGGGTACATAAAAAAGGAAGGGAATGAAAAGGGTGGTACAGATATTACATTTTAACAATAACACAAGAAAAGGTTAAATGTTAGGTCTAGCATATGGTTAATAACTAGCATAAAAGCTTTCCCAGGCTTTTCATTTATTTTGGTGCCACACACCTACCGTTCATGATTGTTTTCCCATCTCATGGCATTATTGTATCCTTGATATTATTCTCTTCAGCTGTGGTAGATCATTCAATTACCATGCCTGTATTTTTGTGGCGAGAAATACACGGCCCGCTAGCTATTTGACATGTGCTTCACAGTTTGTAAGGTATATGTGTAATATCACTATGGTTCAGTCTTCAGTATTGTGAAGATTTCACTAGTTTAGATAATAAGTGGAGGACTGTTGGCAAGAGTGCTTGAATTTTGGGGCATAACCAAAATATGTGTGTAGTAAGTGGGCTATGGTTCCGCAAATTCTCCAACACCTAAGGGAGACTGGGGAAAGTCTAAGGAGTCTTGCAGGAGTAAGATTCACACTAATTAGTAGTTTGTATAGTATATTTATATGTCTGTCACAATATGAGATGGACCACTTATGGTAAAAAGATTTATCTACACTTGTGCTAAAGTTGCATAGTAGGTCTGCTGCCAACAAAAGTTTGATTTTTGTTTGAAGCTTATTTTATTACCACAATAATATTGACTATAACATTATCTTTATTTATTTAAAATCACAAAGCTGATACCATCCATAAAAATAGTATACCTCTGATTTTCCACAAAATATTTATAAAACAATGGCTCAAAAAATATGACACAAATAGTAAGGTAGATTTTGAAACGTGTGTGTCTACCAAATGAAACAAGTTCGATTGTATTCATTTTGTTACATATAGGGGGGTATTCAATTGTTAGCGAGATCGCTGAAATACTCGCGCTCCAAAAATATTACCGTTAATACGGTAATATCTCGCTGAAATCCAGCGAGTAAATTACCGTATTAACGGTATTTACGCGCAATATTACCGTATTAACGGTAATATTTTTGGAGCGAGAGTATTTCAGCGATCTTGCTAACAATTGAATACCCCCCATAGAGATGTGTTTCATACTCTTTGCTTGGATAGGCTACATAATGTCCATCTCCCTTCCACATCAGACTTGCCTATACATGGGTACAAAATAGTTAAAATGCAAAAAATAAATGTGCCCTTTGAAATTGTTTTAAAATGTCAAATATGATAACCCTGCCGCCTAAGGTGAAGAGAATTTTGGTATTCTTGCGTGAGCTGGGGACGGTGGTGGAGATTTGGCTTATACTTCAGGTGCAGTTTACAGAAGAAAGCACATCTATACACACAGTTCTATCCAGTGGTCGAAATGGAAATGTAAAAATGTCCGTATGGAAAATGTAAGTTGATAGTATTAAAAAGAAAGCGGTAACAGAAGTGGCGGTGTGGCATATCACCATAAACTAGTTCACTTCGATCACTGGTTCTATCAATATAAAATAGACACAATAAAGTCATGATGTTTACTCTCTCACTTGACAAGTTTAAGACATAAATGAGGCTATACTGAGCATTATTACAGAGCAAAGAAGCAAACTAATTAATACAAGTAATGGTTCTATTAGTGATAGTAGGGAGTAACATTTTTACTGTTTCCACCATGTGCATTTTCATCTGGACCCACTAATCTACAAATAAATGCACCAAATGTTTTTACATGGTCAGCTTCACAAAGCATAATATGGGTGTGCTCTCAGGTATGCACTAGGTGGATAAATAATGAAATAAGAGATCAAAGCAGGATGTCTCCTTTTGGTATTGTGTAAAGCAATAGGCAGCACCAAATCGCTTCGCTAAAAACAGCCTCTCATTGCCACATGCATGTTCTTTATTCATGTAAAATGTGTCAGCATGACGTTTAGGGAGCATAAGGGATATAGATCGACCAACCGGCGTCCCACGCAGTGAGCTAATAAAGAAAACAGAGTGAGGTCATTGCGCGGCATTGTGAGGAGCGGCGCAGAGAGGACCCAGCAAGAAGCAAGTAGAGAGAAGACAGAAGACAAAAGAAAAGAGATGAAATAAGTAAATTCAAAGGTAAGTGAAGGTACGGAGGCAAGGGGAGAAAAAAGGGGGGCAGAAAGGCACAGTGTGATTGAAAAAGGGGGAAAGGCACAGTGTGATTGAAAAAGGGTTGAGAGAACAGCACAGTGTGATTGAAAAGGGGGGGGAGCAGCATGGCACAGTGTGATTGAAAAAGGCGAGAGGGAGAAAGGCACAGTGTGATTCAAAAAGGGGGGGGAAGGCACAGTGTGATTGAGAAAGGGGGAGGGAGCAGCATGGCCCAGTGTGATTGAAAAAGGGGGGGGGCAGCATGGCACAGTGTGATTGAAAAAGGGGGGGGCAGCATGGCACAGTGTGATTGAATAAGGGCACACTTGCCTATTTTTTAAATTTGTACTCTGAGAGATCGGAGTACAGATCATGCGACAGACGTCACTATAACCCCGCCCCCACCATAAAATACAGAAATTCAAGGTATTGAATAGCGGGGGGCGGTGCTTAATGACTCAATTAAGCCGCCCCCCCCCCCCCCCCCCCCCCCCCCGCTATTCAATGCCGTGAATTTCGGCATTTTACAGGGTCCGGGAGGTTTGCTTACTCTTCCGAATTTCGTGAGCCTCCTGGAAACTCCGGGAGAGTAGGCAAGTATGAGCATGGCACAGTGTGATTGAAGGGGAAGGAGGGAAGCAGCATGGCACAGCGTGATTATAAAAGGGTGGGCAGTATGGCACAGTGTGATTGAAAAAGGGGGGGAAGCAGCATGGCACAGTGTGATGAAGGGGGTGAGCAGCATGGCACAGTGTGATGAAGGGGGGGCCAGGTAAAGGTGAGAAAAGCAGCATGGAGGGCGCAGTGTGATCATAAGGGGGCACAGTGTGTTGTGATGAAGGGGCACCGTGTGAACATAAGGAGGCACTGCGTGGTGATGATGAAGGGGCACAGTAATGTGTGTATAATGGCACAGGGGCCTTGTGGCAATGTAGTGTGTGTGAGGTAGATGGTGGCTAATTAATGGGTGCTATATTGTTTGTGGGGCAATAATGGAGCAATTTAATAGTGGGGACTATTAATTTAAGATGGGGTGGTTTGGGGGCTATTGAATGAGGTCTCTTTATTAAATGGGACTATGAATTATTTAAGGGCAGTAATGGGTGCGGGAAATAGGTATATTTATGAAATTTAAATAATATTAATTTATTGCTGGGGCTGTTTGGAGGAAAGGAAATAGGTTAATTTATTAAATGGGAATACTATTATTTTAATGTTGGAGCTGGAGGAAGGCGTAAGTATTAATCGTGGGTCCTATTGATTTAAGGCTGGGGCTGGTTGTAATTTTCTAAATATACCCCTTTTTTTTCCAAATAGGGCCCCCAACATTCTAGCATCCAGAGAAGCCGCAACTAAAGAAAGTAGCAGCCACAGTGACAAGAACAGGTAGGAGAGAGCAGGACAGTTTGTGAAATGTTGTGTTTCTAGTGGGACAAACCCAATTTTTGTGGACTGTTCTGCCCAATGTAAGGGGAAGGCCAAGATTGTTAATTCTTAATAAACACACTGCGTTCTTTATATACTACACTATGGTGCTAGATGTCCTAAAAGTTAGAGGTGCATAACAATGCAGGTTTTTTTATGTAGGACGGTGACCTAGCGTTTTTCACTCCAATAATGCATAGCATGCCCCCAATCGTATAAACACACCCACAGATAGTTTTGCGGTGGCGCCAATTTTTTTACCAAGCTCAAATATAAGGGGAGCCTCATAAAGTTGTTGTACCGGGGCCTTGCATAATGACCACCCATTCAAATAAACGAAAATCTCATGCGTTGTTGCGTCTTGCCTTGGCAAGAACATGTTGTGTACACTTGCATACAGGAACACATAGATGACATATAGAGCATATAAAATGTTTATTATTGACTTGCAATGAAAAGAACACTATTTCCACATGCTTCACTATTAGACAACATAGCACAAGGGAGACGCAAGAGACAACAACATAAATTTAAATATTCACACCCAGAAAGGCGTCGTTGTTAGAGGATCTAATCGGCAGAATTGACGGACAGATTGTTGCGAGTATGTACACACTGCAGAATTGGCACAACATTGTTACATTGTTTATAGAGATTTTTAGTCTGGTTATATATAGGGATGTGCACCGGCGACTTTTGAGGTCTCGTGTTTTGTGTTTTGAATCCGGATTTTCATTATTTTTGGGGTTCGGATTTATCTCGCAAAACACTTGACGAAAGGTCTCGGTTCGGATTTAAGGTTTTGGATTCGGATTTTTTTTGGAAAAAACATAAAAAGTTTAAAAATCAAGTTTTTGGGCTTATTTTCACTCCTATGCTATTAGTAACCTCAATAACATTCAATAACAAGCATTTCCACTAATTTACAGTGTATTCTGAACACCTCACAATATAGTTATTAGTCCAAAACGTTGCAACGAGGTATCTTTCTGGACTGCGTAGAGGAGTGGGTCACCACAATATATATAATAAGAAAACCATCAACTTGTATAATTCGCACCAATAAATGTACCTGGACTGCGTAGAGGAGTGGGTCACCACAATATATATTAAAAACCCTGAACTTGTATGATTCGCACCAATAAATGTACCTGGACTGCGTAGAGGAGTGGGTCACCACAATATATATTAAAAACCCTGAACTTGTATGATTCGCACCAATAAATGTACCTGGACTGCGTAGAGGAGTGGGTCACCACAATATATATTAAAAACCCTGAACTTGTATGATTCACACCAATAAATGTACCTGGACTGCGTAGAGGAGTGGGTCACCACAATATATAAAATAAGAAAACCATCAACTTGTATGATTCGCACCAATAAATGTACCTGGACTGCGTAGAGGAGTGGGTCACCACAATATATATTAAAAACCCTGAACTTTTATGATTCGCACCAATAAATGTATCTGGACTGCGTAGAGGAGTGGGCACTGGGCACCACAATAAAATATATAAAAAACCTTCAACAGGTCTGCATTACACTGCACATACGGCTGCTCCTCCATCCTCTCCATCATATACATGTTGGAGTTTTAGCGTGTGACAACCTCTTGTTTTTGATAATGTCAGTGCATTTTGAATATTTTTCAATTTGCCCCACACCACTGAATGTACTTTATCTATGATACGCATCTATCTATCTTGACTGCGTAGTGTGGTGGCCCCGGTACACAATTTGGAACCGAGGCCACAATATAATTAAAAAACCCTCCACGGGTCAGAATTCCACCAAAAAAGGGTATGGACTGCGTAGTGTGGTGGCCCCGGTACACAATTTGGTACCGAGGCCACAATATAATTAAAAAATTGGGCATCAACTGTCACCGTTGTTTAATATCTGATACACCTAAATATGGACTGCACAGTGGAGTGGCCCCGGTAGTAAATTTGGTGCCGGGGCCACAATACCTCCTCCAACTTCCAAGTGTAGTGTTTATAAAGACAGACAGCGTCGAAGTGTTATTAGTTGACTTTCTTAACCCTAAAATTGTCCCTGTTGCAAATATTCGTGCAATGGACAGTTACTTTTTTATTGAAAGACTCAAGCTTTCAAGTGTAGTGTTTATAAAATATAAACAACAATACAGTAGTTTTAGAGCACGTCAATACCTCTTGTTTTAAATTATGACAGGGCATTTTACTTTTGGTTTAATTTCTTGAATTTGTTTAAATTTGGTTTTACTTTTTGAACATGGCAAACGACTGTTGATTGGTCATATAATGCAAAAAAAAAAGTTCCAAGATGGAATTGTCCTTGGGCCCTCACACCCACCCTTATGTTGTTGAAATAGGACATGCACACTTTAACAAACCAATCATTTCAGCGACAGGGCCTACCAAACAACTTTGGCTGAAATGATTGGTTTGTTTGGGCCCCCACACCAAAAAAGCTATTCATCTCTCCCTGTACAGACTAAACAGGCTCTACTGAGGCAAGATGTCGTCCTCATCCTCAACCTCTGATTCCTCTCCCCCTACAGTGTGTACTTCCTCCTCATCACACATTATCAATTCGTCCCCGCTGGACTCCACAACCACAGGTCCCTCTGTAGTAACTGGAGGGCAGTGCTGTACTTCATTGAGGAATTGATTATTCATTTTTATAAACATCATTTTTTCAACGTTATGAGGAAGCAACCTCCTTCGCCGCTCACTGACCAGGTTCCCCGCTGCACTAAAAACTCTTTCCGAGTACACACTGGAGGGGGGACAACTCAGGTAAAATAGAGCCAGTTTGTACAGGGGCTTCCAAACTGCCTTTTTTTCCTGCCAGTAACAATATGGACTGTCTGACATGTCTACTTGGATGGTGTCAGCAAAGTAATCATCCACAATTTTTTCTATTGTGACAGCATCCAATGCAGCGAGAGTAGACATGTCTGCAATGGTTGGCAGGTCCTTCAGTCCGGACCAGGTGTTATCAGCATCCCCGCCAGTGCCTCTTTTGGGAAAACTGAGCTTTTTCCTCGCAGCCATAGATGCGGAAGAAAATGAGGGTGGAGCTGTTGGCATGTCACGGTCCTCTTCAGAGGACAATCTCCTGACCAGCAGGTCTTTGCACCGCTGTAGACTTGTGTCCGCCGGAAACAGAGACACAACATACGCTTTAAACCGAGGATCGAGCACGGTGGCCAGAATGTATTCCTCTGACTTTAAAAGAGTGACCATCCTCGGATCCTGGCAAAGCGTACGAAGGGCTACATCCACAAGAGCTACATGCTTGGTGTAATCGCAATGGCTTACCAGCTCCTCCCTCACTTTCTCCAGCTGCTTCTGCAACAGCCTGATCAGGGGAATGACCTGACTCAAGCTGGCAGTGTCGGAACTGACTTCTCATGTGGCAAGTTCAAATGGCTGCAGAACCTTGCACAACACGGAAATCAGTCTCCACTGCGCTTGACTGAGGCGCATCCCCACTCCTTTGCCTATGTCGTAGGTGGCTGTGTAGGCCTGAATGGCCTTTTGCTGCTCCTCCATCCTCTGCAGCATATAGAGGGTGGAGTTCCAGCGCGTCACAACCTCTTGTTTGAGGTGATGGCAGGGCAGGTTCATGCTTTTTTGATGTGCCTCTAGTCTGCGGTAGGCACTGGCTGAATGCTGAAAGTGTCCAGCAATTTTGCGCGCCACCGCAAGCATCTCCTGCACACCCCTGTCACTCTTGAGGTAATGCTGCACCACCAAATTAATGGTGTGGGCAAAACATGGGACGTGCTGGAAATTGCCCATATTTAATGCCCGCACAATGTTACTGGCATTGTCTGACACCACAAATCCCCATGAGAGTCTAAGTGGGGTAAGCCACTGGGAGATAATTTCCCTCATTTTCTCTAATATGTTGTCAGCGTTGTGCCTCTTATTAAAGCCTGTAATACACAATGTTGCCTGCCTTTGCACGAGCAGCCATTTTGTAGTTGCTGCTACTGATGCAGCTGTTGCTGTTGCTGCGGAAGGGGATGCATCTACCCAGTGGGCTGTCACAGTCATATAGTCCTTCGTTTGCCCAGAACCACTTGTCCACATGTCCGTGGTTAAGTGGACAGTGGGTACAACCGCATTTTTAGAGCACTGAGGACACTTGATCGTACTTCTCTGTACATTTTTGGTATCGCCTGCCTAGTGAAGTGGAATCTCGACGGGATTTGGTACCGGGGACACAATACCTCCATCAACCCTCTAAATCCCACTCCACTGATGGCGGACACCGGGCGCACGTCTAACACCAACATTGCAGTTACAGCCGCAGTTATACGCTTTGCAATAGGGTGACTACTATCGTATTTTGTGGTCATGGCAAACGACTGTTGGACGGTCAATTGTTTTGTGAAAGACTTAGCGGTCTTACGACTTCCCCTCTGGGAAGATGACCGACTAACAGCAGCAACAGCAGCAGTGGCAGTAGTAGGCGTACCGCTGCAGGATTCCTCGGATGAATCCCGTATTGAGGAGGACTCAGTCTGGCTGCTGACTTGGGCTGCAGGACTGAATCTGATGGAGATTGTGGAGGAAGTTGACGAGGAGGGTGTTGCTGGTGTGTATCCAACTGGACCACGGGATTTAGGTGTCCCTGTACCGATGAGGGTCCTAGCCCCAGTTCCTGAACTAACCACTGAACTATGAAGGTTATTCAGGTGACGTATAAGGGAGGATGTTCCTAGGTGGGCAAGATCCTTACCCCTGCTTATTTGAGCTTTACATAAGCTACATATGGCCATACATTGGTTGTCTGGATTTGGATAAAAATAACTCCAGACCGAAGAGGTGCATTTTTTGGTCTTCTGACCAGGCATGACGATGGGCTTTTTCATCCCATGGACATCAGCTGTTTCCCCCCCTGGTGCCTCATTTACAATAACCACATCACCATCCTCATCATCAAGTTCCTCCACAGCGCCAGCTACATCATCAATAGCATCCTCCCGAGCCACCTCTTCCCGTACAGTGATGGGAAGGTCAGGCTTGACAACCACCAACATCCTTGGACTCGCCTTGTGGATTTGTGATAATTTCTCTTTAGAAGGCAGAGTTGTTTGCTGTTTTGTTGCTGACAGCATAACTCTCTTCAATTTTTTGTAGGGGGGGGAGGAGGAGGAGGGCTAAGATCCGTGGGTGAAGCTGAACCACTAGTCATGAACACGGGCCAGGGCCTAAGCCGTTCCTTGCCACTCCGTGTCGTAAATGGCATATTTGCAACTTTACGTTTCTCCTCAGATGATTTTAAGTTTCTCTTTTTGCTACTTTTTCTTAACTTGGGCTTTTTGGATTTTACATGCCCGGTACTACGAGATTGGGCATCGGGCTTGGAAGACGACGTTGATGGCATTTCATCGTCTATGTCATGACTAGTGGCAGCAGCTTCAGCATTAGGAGGAAGTGGGTCTTGATCTTTCCCTACTTTATCCTCCAAATTTTTGGTCTCCATTATATGTAGCACAAGATACTACAGAATGTGTGAACTTGGTAATATTGCAGTACCAATGGACTTATACTGCTGGATTGGTTTTGCAAATTTGGTTATAATTATTTTTTTTTTTTTAATTTTTTATTTTTTTTTACTTTTTTTTTTATTTTTTAAAAACTTGGGAATAATGGGGAAATAACTATGCCCTTAGAAGCACAGAGCACAGGACACAGCACCACTGGACTGAACAGGACACGGCACAGGACCCAGCAGCACTACGGAACTCAGCAGGACAGAGCACAGGACACAGCACCACTGGACTGATACTGCAGAATGTGTGAACTTTGTAATATTGCAGTACCAATGGACTTATACTGCTGGATTGGTTTTGCAAATTTGGTTATAATTATATATATTTTTTTTAATTTTTAATTTTTTATTTTTTTTTACTTTTTTTTTATTTTTTAAAAACTTGGGAATAATGGGGAAATAACTATGCCCTTAGAAGCACAGAGCACAGGACACAGCACCACTGGACTGAACAGGACACGGCACAGTGTAATATTGCAGTACCAATGGACTTATACTGCTGGATTGGTTTTGCAAATTTGGTTATAATTATATATTTTTTTTTTAATTTGACCTTTTGGAATGTCTTGCACACAGGGCCTACAGATGGCATACCTCTTACAGGGGTGGCTTGTTGGTGGAGGGCACATGTTCCTTTTGGATGACATGCAAACAGCAAATCTAAACCTTTTCTGCTACAGCAATGATGTTAGAAACAATCTATCTTGCTGAAATGTTGCACATTTAGGATTTTAAATACATTCTCTTGTAGCCTTACACCCACATGTTGTGTAATGAGATGAATAAAGACACACACACCAAGGTTTTTTGGAAAATTAGTTATATAATGTGGCAAGGATTCAAAATGAACAACATATTTACAAGGAAAAACTATAGTATTTACATATAATACAAAAATTAAAATAAAGAGGACCAGTAGTCCAATGTAGCCTTCCAGTCGGCAACCAATCGCACCAGTTGCTGGCAGGTGGCCTCGAGATTGCCGAGTAAGTGGCCCATTTGGGCCGGAGTGGGTGGTGGTGTGGCCAATCTCCGACCTTCCTCCTCAGGTGCTGAAAGGAAACAAACGAAAACAATAAATATACAGCTCAACCTAATTTGGCAAACAGACTGGACTTACTAGAGATGTGTACTGTTACATTACTTTCAAATGTTAGGCTTCTGGCAACAAAACCATTTGGACGCACATTAGACATTGCTAAGGCATTTGGATCAATGTCCTACATTCTGGTGAGCCACAGGTAGAGGGCCATGGACAGGGTTGTCTTATCCAGCATTATAGGCCCCAGGGCAAAGCACTACCATGGGCCACTACCTACACAATAACTCACAGGAATTAAAAATATGTTGGTTGATATTGGAATTTAAAATCAAGTGATTAATATGCTGACAAGTTCACCAGGCTAGCAGCCACATTTTTTAGGGCCCTGCCCTGCGTGGCCATGTGTTAAGATGGCTCTGGCTGTGGTTTGAGTGTTTAATGTACATCAAAATTGTAGCCAGATATTTTGTGTAAAACCTGTGGCATTTATGTCACCATTTAATCAACATGTGTCACAGCAGGGATTATGTACAAGTATAATGGACATCCTCAATCTTATCAAATTAGGTCCATCATTTTTCCAAAATACTTACTATCATCAAAGGCCACTGCCTCTTGGCTGCCCGATGCTGCCTCCTCCAATCGTTGCTCCTCCGGGTCAGCCTCCTCCTCCACTGCAGCTGCTGCCACTAGCACCGGCACATGCTCCTCCTCCTCCGATGACACAGCCACTGCCACCGGCTGCACCTTCTCCTCCTCCTGTGGCTGCGGCTGGCGCTGCTGGTCGTCCCCCTCCTCCTCTGCCTCCTCCCCCGCCTGCGCCTCCACCACAGCCCGACGGCGTTGCCGGCGTTCCCAGCATGCCCGGTCTGTTTGAGAAAAGGAAATATAAACAAAAGGACATGTTAACACAATCACCATTTGAAAAAACTGATAGTATTATGACAATCAGGTGATCATACATATTTAATAAACTTTACATTGTCAGCAGGCAGAAATATTAGCTACTTACAATGCAAGGAGCTAAACATGATGAACACAAAGCATTTCACATAACTTGTCGGCCCGGTACAGTGGTTTAGTGGTTAGCACATCTGCCTCACAGCACTGATGTAATGAGTTCAATTCCTGACCATGGCCTTATCTGTGTGGAGTTTGTATATTCTCCATGTGTTTGCATGGGTTTCCTCCAGGTGCTCCGGTTTCCTCCCACACTCCAAAAACATACTGGTAGGTTAATTGGCTGCTATCAAAATTCACCCTAGTCTCTCCCTCTCTGTGTGTGCATGTCTATATTAGGCAATTTAGACTGTAAGCTCCAATGGGGCAGGGACTGATGTGAATGAAATCTCTGTGCATTGCTGCGGATTTAGTGGCGCTATATAAATAAATGATGATGATGATGACCTGGCACAATTTTTGGTATTTTACATAGAGATGTGGAATATCGCAGTGGCCTAGTGGTCAGCACTTTGCTCTCATAGCACTGGGGTCAGGAATTCAACTCCCTGATTATTGTTTCATATGTGTGGAGTTTGGAGGCTTGCTCCATATTTGCATGTGTTGTCTGCCACACTCCCCAAACATACTACTGGCCGGCTAATTAGGTTTTGTACAAATTTGCCCGTAGTATGTTTTTTCATGTAGGTGAATTTAAGTCTGCAAACTCCCTTGGCCCTGGTAATGATGTCAATTAGTTCTCTCTTTACAGGACCACAGAATTAGTGGATGGAGGTCAAAATCTTAGAATGTTGAGTATACTTTGAAAATCAGCCTTTGTTGTGACTACCTCACAGTCTAAAAGAGTCTAAATAGGCAGTTAAGTAATGATTGATTATCTATATCTAGTACACTCTGTAATCTGTTTGCATCTTATGGGAGCTTGCAAAAATGTGTCTAAACACTAAGGTGTTTTGTATTTGAAATGTGCCTTTTAAATCTTGGCCCAATAATGACAACACATCTTCCACTCCAAAATGTTTTTACGGTTAGACTAGCAAGTTACAGCACTCGGGTCAAGACTTAGAATGCCTGATTTCCACAACCACACTTAATGGTGAGAATTGTCACACAAAAACATTTAGGTCAGTAAATAGATAGCAGACAAATTTAGGACACAGGAGCCAAAGCTTTTTGGGTGCACTGGAAGGGGCATGACCTTTATAGTGTGCTTGCACATTGTTATGTAGGCCATGTCAGGTGTTTAGGGTGAACATATTTACAAACATAGGGCCTGATTCATTAAGGATCTTAACTAGAGAAACTTCTTATTTCAGTCTCCTGGACAAAACCATGTTACAATGCAAGGGGTGCAAATTAGTATTCTGTTTTGCACATAAGTTAAATACTGACTGTTTTTACATGTAGCACACAAATATCAACTTTAAACTTCAGTGTACAAATAATCTATCAAGTATCTGTGTGCTAAATGAAAAAACAGTCAGTATTTAACTTATGTGCAAAACAGAATACTAATTTGCACCCCTTGCATTGTAACATGGTTTTGTCCAGGAGACTGAAATAAGAAGTTTCTCAAGTTAAGGATCCTTCATGAATCAGGGCCATAGAGCAAATATATATATATGTTGACTTTTTTTTTGCGATTAGTAGAGAACTCACTTATTCTGATCTCCCTACGGAGCTCCTCCAGAAGCTGGGGCTGGCGGCGCCGGAGATCGCTCCACCGCCGTTGTAGCTGAACGGTGCTCCGCCGAATATTATATCGGAGGCGGAGGTGTCTGCGGACCCTTTGATAGGCCCGCACCTTCACCTCGTTGGACACATACCTTCCAGAGGGTACATTGTCCATACCCTCTGCAAGAACTCTCAACTCACGCCTGGTGAAAATTGCAGATCTCATTTTGGTATAATGTCTATAACACAAAATGGGGGCCTCTGCGTTCCGATTGGTTCGCTGAGCACGTATGGGCGTGCTCACGTCACACGCGGAGCTTTCACACACCTGTGTTGTGACTCTGATTGTCTCTCCCACCAAGAACATGGCGGGCGCCTGCACTGAGACGAGTACAGTGTGCTCCGCAATTAGGAAGAAGAGTGTACACCTGGTTTATTAATTCAACACTCCATTTAAACCCACCTGTGCTTTGGTCTAGTGCCTGTTCATTCGCTTTTTAGCCTGGATAGAGCACAATCAAGATTTCATTACATTTGGATGATTGGTCTAAGAAGCCAACAACAAACAGTAAGTACCAAACTAAATCAGAGATTGTAAGATTTTAGTATTTTTTGTGTTCTCCTAATGTAGCAAACTGTTTGCTCTGCAATAAAGTTTTCAGCCTACAGTATGCTAAGTTCTTTTGAACCTTATCCATAATCAAATTAGGAGGTTAGTTTGGTTTACCACATGACCTTTCCTTGCTTATAAAAATTAATTTGGTTTTTTTATTGCAGGCCATACCACGCATTACCCAGTTGACTATCAAAATATTTTTTGTATTTTGTGCCAAACTTTGGAGACAAGTAAGTATAATAATTTATCTGAAATTTCTGGATAGTGCAAAAATATTTTTATCTCCTAATGTAGCAAACTGTTTGCTCTGCAATATGTGTGGCCGGAATGTAAAAAAAACTGGTAAGCAAAGGGCCCCTGCCCTCACATTTAACATGTAAAGTTTTCAATAGTAGCCTACAGTATGCTAAGTTCTTTTGAAACTTATCCATGTTCAACGGCATAATAACTAGCTCATTGCATTGATGGACACATGGGTCCAAATGTATACACTTATTTTGCCCACATACCTCCACAATTGCATTTGGAGTACACACTTAAGTGTGTTGCTGGCTGATTTGTAACCAAATATTAATAATAATTACACAATAAAGGGTTTGCAACTGAGTGATATCCTTCATTTTGGTTTGTTGCTAACCTGTAAACCAATTTTATGGTTTGAAAAGTGAAGAGTAGTAGTAGTAGGAGAATGTTGCTATAGTATTTGACTAATATGTCAGTCAAAATGCAGTGGTCAAACTAAATGGCCGTTAAATAGACAAACCACAATGTTTATTATAATAAGGGGCATGTGTTTTAGACCTAGTTAGAAGTTTGTGAAATTGTACCTTATGTAGGGGGTGAATGTGCTTAGATTCTGTATCACCACCTGACTGTGTGCATTGCCTATAAAGACACAACTTATCTTTGAAATAGGAATATGTCTGATGCTGGCCCAAGTAATGTGGAGGCACCAGGGCTGCCAACTAGGCGTAAAAACAATTTCATAGAGGAGGAGCTGGTAGAAGAGGTTCTGGCGAGGTTCCACAGTGGGAACCGGCAAATAACCGGACGCGAGCGCCAAACGCATTGGCAGGAAATCACAAGGCTCATCAATGAAATATCTCCGTATGAGCGTACAAAGGTTGAAGTACAGAAAAGGTACGAATTAAATTTGAAAATAATAGCCCTATTTAACTTTACTGTGTCTATTTGTCAAATAATATATATAGATATCGCTAGAGATAAATATGGATATTGTGACATAGTAGCATTAGTCACCTGTGAGGTGAAACCACCTTGTGACTCCAATGCATTTGTTGATCAGGCCCTTTGTTTTCAGAAACTAACACCATGGCCCTTGGTCACATTGACATAATATGTTTACCACATTATACGCGCTTCAAAAGACCAAAATCTGTATTACTGTATGTGAAGGTTAAATTGGTGTGATTAGCAAACGTGCAATGTATTTTATTGAAAAATGTGTCATTTTGAGTTGAAGGTACTATGTGAGGCAATAATGTTTGTCTATTCCACAGATGGGCAGACTATAAAGGACGCCTGAAAGCGAAGCTTGTTGAGATTCACAGGCATGCTCAAGGCACTGGTGGGGGGCCTCGACTACGTACTATTTTAACACCCCTCGAGGAGCGGGCGAGGGCTGCAATAGCCCTGGTGGAGATAGTTGGGGTGGGCGACATAGACACTGGCTCTAGCCCATCCCGAACAGGAGAGGCCGCTCCACTAGGTACATGATGAGTTTGCTTACTTAATGTCTGTAAAGCTTTGTATCTGTCTGAGTAAAAGTGTCAACTCTCAGGATGTGTGTGTGAAGGTAAACTTCAATTACACAATGTGTTTGCCTATCACATAGTAGGAAATTAAATTTACACACTGAAGACAAATGGTCTCAATATGTAGGGCTCATCCTAAAATGTCAGACCATAAGTGGCAATGTTTGTATTTGGGGAGCGGAAAGGGCTGCTAGCACATTCAAGGGAAGCTGACACTTTACCAATGCTACATCACGCGTTGTAAGATGTTTTTGCCAATATAATATCGCACCTTACTCATTGATTCTAATTACTTTATTTTACTTATTATCTCTCTACAGCATGTGAGCAGCAGGCGCCTGCTTCATCAGTGGATGATGAAGTTGCCCGTGATGTGGAGGAGCCTCAGCTGCCTCCAGCTGAATATGTAAGGCAGCGGACACTCGCACACGCAGCCCAAAATCTTAAAGACGTCACTCTTGCACAGAATGTTCACCTGTCACAAATATTAAGCACTGTCCAACACACGGATCAGCAAATCACCAGTCTCACTAACACACTCTCCGTTTTCATGAGCACACACACCTCTTTACTGACGACACTCGCCACCAAAATGGATAATTTAAATACTTCAGTGACAAATATTGCAACACTCCTGGGTGATATCTTGCATGCCCACTCCCAACGCACCTCCGGCACAATCCCTTCACCCAGCTCAGATTATTTGTTCGGCAGCCCCCATACCCAGTTGTCTGTCGCGTCCGCCCTCCCTGACCCCGAACTATGTCGTCTTATGTGTTTAGCCTTTGCTCGTGGCTATGGCCAATCCCCTGTTGTGCCCACTTCCCCCTCGCCTGTCATGGCCCCATCCCCATCCCCTGCACCTTCACCTCGTCGGACACAACCCGCTTGCCTTGCCCCATTGCCTGGTTCCTCTGACTCCTCTACATCACGGGTGACAAGAAGTCGGAGTAGGTGAGCCTCCCTTCAAACCCCCTTTAAAAAGACACGGAAAAAATAATTTGTATTGTTTTAACCTAATAAATATAGTTTAATATATGACGAAAATATGTATATATTATTTTTTTTTTGTAATAAAAAAATTCCTACTACTGAAATGTGTATTTATTTTGTACGGCAGATTCCATAATGTTTTTTTTTAATAACAATACTTGTTATCAAGTCTAACCAAAGTATAATCTCCAAACAAACTGGCTGATTCATTAACGTATTCAAACAAATATGTATCTAATATCAGTGTGCTGACCAAAACCATGCCATGGCCCTGATTGAGTAATGAACCTAGATGTCAAGGATACATATTTCTGAATGCTGCTCAAAAGCCTTTTAAAATGCAAGTGGTGCAAATTAGCAATAGGTTTAGAGCACGAAAAAAAAAAAAATGTCTGTATCCTAATGTACCGCACAAATACTTGATAGCTTATTTGTACACTGAAATTTTCATGTCAGGTAGGACCTCTCCTACCCCAAAATTACATCTCCAATGACATTTTTGGTTTACATCCCCCTCCAAACTCACATGCTTTGCCCTTGCTTAGTTACTTTGCCTTACCTTTCCAGAATGATTCTGGCCCATGGTTTGCTGAAGAAGACTTAAACAAGAAGTGTATCAAGGTAAGCTTCTTAATGCTTTTGCCACAGTGTTTCTTTATTTGCCTGACTAAATAATTGCAAACACAACGTGCAACTACAGTGCCCCTTTAGAGGTAGGGCAAATCAATCTGTCAAGAAAGTATTGCATTTGCAAACTGTAACCTGACACAAAGGAGCCACAAAAGACAGGTGTTAAGGTAACCAAAATAAATTAAAAAAATTTTTTTCCCATGATGGCACAGGACAAATATTGTTAACTACTATTTTGTACAGGTAAGAATCTGTGCTAATTCTAAAAATCTAATAAGGGATTTGTATTTAAGAATAGTGCTAATGCACAGTGTGTGGTACACTGGACGTCATTTAGCATAACAGTTGTTTACATGTAACCTCATGACCTTATTGCACTAAGCACATATAGGTTGGGTCTCACATTTGGATCTTAGGTGCACTTACCCCATCAGCCGCTGTCATATCACGGCTACCTGGGTGCCTTCTGGTCGTCAGCAACATTCCCGTCCTCCAGAGCTCCGTTTGTAATCAAACACACACTGTTTGTTCTGCTGCATGTGCACAGGCATCTTGGATGCAGTCAGGTGATCATTCCAGATCAACCAGATTCAGCACCTGTGATCCCATTAAGTGCTCAGCCAATAGTTGCTTGGGACAAACTATTTAAAGCTGCTGCTGTGATCTGTTCATTGCCTGAACAACACACTTCTCTCCAGTGGATAGTTATTGGCCCCAGTGTTTCTGGCTGCATTACAAAATCAGTGTTTGTGTCCACATTCTCAGACTGCTCATTACCCTGCTAGATTGGACAATCAGCAAGAACATGAGCAGGAAGATCATCCAGGCTGCTCTGTTCAGATTCAGATTCAGACCTGCTGCAAGTAATCCCAAGGGTCCCTGATTCGGATCAAGAAATACAGACTAACGTGACAGTTTGACACACTATAAGGGTGTATGTAGTGCTGTGTGTCTGACTAATCATGTAAGACGCAAATGAAAAAGCTTGGAGTATAGATATGGTTTGGTCAGGCAAAGAAGCACACTCTGTAATACAAGTAAGTAGACTCCAAGAGGTAGTTTGTCCACCAAACTCCTCTATCCTGTAAAGACTTTTCCAAACTCTATGATCTGATCCCCCCAATCCATGATAGTTTAAACCAATCTGGAACCTTGGATACATTATTATAACAAATAGACCCTAGAGTTTCTTACGTAATGTACACTGATACATTCATTGTTAAAGTGGGCACGTCACTTGGATTTGGCTCCCTTCCAGTTTTGGAAAACATTTATGCAAGGCCAAGCTATTTTATATAACGGGCAACATTATCATTTGAAGCTTGGTATGTTGTGATTTCTTGCCAATACAGACACAGGTACCCATTGCACACGTTCACCCTCTATAAGCCAAAAAAACTGGATGCCTCACCTAACAATGTAAACATCAACAATATCTACCAGACATTAATCCCTCAAAATACTGTGTGCTCGGCCCAACACTCTTGGATTAGATCAGGGGTGGGCAAACCTGTCCTCAAGGGCCATACCCAGTTCATGTTTTTAGGATTTCTGTCTGTAGAAACAGCTGGGATAATTACTGACCCAGCCAAATAGGTTAACTCAGCTGTACATGATTAAAGAAATCCTAAAAACATGAACTGGATATGGCCCTTGAGGACAGGTTTGCCCACCCCTGGATTAGATGGTGGTAAAGGAATTTGAACATGGAGCCATAATCCTAAAGGGAGGATATCTGTACATTAAGGCTTTGTACTTCCCTTGCCCAAGACATGGACAAATGCTGCAAATTATTGTTAACATTGACTAGCATGTTTAAACAGACATAGGTGGTATTACGACACACTTTGAAGAGAAACAAAGGTGGAATGTGAATTTGTCACTACTTTCCACTTTCAGAGGGCAATCTACATGAAAATGTTATTGAGAATAATTTCACATTTCTACACCACAACAACATTGGAGACCTAAATTATCAGGTTCAGCAAACATGTCAAGTGACTGCTGCCTAACAGTGTGTAATCAGACTAATGTAACTAGTTCTCATGTGGAGTATCTATGGTGGCTGTAAGTTTACATATAGCTGCCTTGACCAATTAGCAAACTAGGGGCCTGATTCATTAAGGATCTTATCTGTCCTTTTTTGCTTATCTTAAGCTAATCCACTCTGTTCATGCTCAGAAAAGGGAGATAAGAAGCAAAATCCACTGCATAAGTGACGAATTTCTTACGTTAAGAGTGAAGCAAAGATGGATTTTCATCCTATCTCCCTGTTTCTTCGTAACAATAAGCATTTTACCTTTTGCACAAGATAAGAAGATTACTAATGAATCAGGCCCTAGGTGATGGTATTATGGCCTTGTAGCAAGACTCCACTAGCTTAGTGCCCTAATGCATTCCCCATAATTGTTAGTGTGGGGTTTGTGTCTGGCATGTGGGTGTTGGACCACTTTGAAACAAAGTGCCACTAGCACAAGCGAAAAATATTGTTATCCCATTTGGCCAAGGGCCAAAAGTTGGTAGTGTGTGACCTGACACTGCTAACATTTTTGCTTTCTTTATATACATTTACCTGTAATGTGATGCCTATATTCCTACGCACATCACATGTTCGCTCTAAAAGCTGAAAGTGTCCAAACAATTTACTACTAAGCACCAAACACACATACAAACCTCCACACTATAGACATTTTCTAAAACTATACATTTACCCCATTGAGCGTGTTTGTAGGCTATGGTGTATCTGTGGCAAAGGAGAAAATAACCACACCTAGATTTCATATATTCATTTAAAATAAAACCTGTTCCACAATAGTTTTGAAAGCACTACACATGGATTTATGGGTATTAAAATATTAATAAGTGCACTGTAGTAATGGTACAAAATGGCATGACAACTGATTGCTGACACATTTGCAGCATAGGCTAGATTTATTACATATATGAATTCAAACGTGCTGACAAAAACAAAGCAAACAAGGTAATGGTCTGTGTGTGTAAGAGTTCCTTGGATTAAGAGATGACAATCTGGCCAGACAGAAGAGAGACATAAGCAGGCTTGGAGCTCTGGAGAAATTCAACAACATGTAGTGAGACACGAATTGCACAAATCCAAAATCCACGCCAACACACCCTGTTGAACGAAAGGCAACAAATTAATATGGCAATATTAGCTCAGACAACTTGCATTTTGATATCAAGAGATTGAGCAATGTATTGGCATGTGTAAAAAAGCCGGTATTATAGTGTATAATAATGGCTTGTGTGTTTGGACTATACCTAGGATTCTGAATGCACTATTTGACTTAATTTGAAACACCAAACCCATGTTACATAGCTAGCATCTGCCCATATGTTTTCTTTGTGCAACCACACATTGCAGGCTTAGTAACGACGACATTATTGTATGGAGCACACTCACTGGCCAATCACATTTTAGTGCAGATAGCACTATACTACTTACATTTGACAACACCCTTCACCATGGCAACATCCACCAACTCCAAAAGGAAGTGCAATGGCAGAAAAGCCAGCACTGCAGGCCAAGTGTAATCTAAAGGCTGTAGATATAAGAAAAACAAATAAAGTGTCAATAATGTGCACTCCTCAACACTATATGTGCTGATCAATAAACTGTAGAAAAACCAAACATCAATTATGTTGCCACATTAGGCTGTAGATTTAAACTACCCCATTAACGTGCATTTAGCTAAAGACATTAAGGCTAAACTTGGAGGCATGAAGCTATACTTTCTACACACATTGTAAAGGTAAAATACAGGTAGACATGGTTTTTCCACTATTATTACACATATAAACCATTTCACTAACACCAGACCATGTCTATTCATATTCCCATTTTGAATTACCATACCTTAGATAATCAACCCTTGACTAAGCTTGCACATGATTTGACCACTGATCTTTTAAATGTGAAGATATTTATGTTTTGTTCCAAAAATAACCAAAAAATACATTGACCCATTACATTGTAACATGCTTTGTCCACTAGAACATTTACTTATTTTTTATCCTTTGCTCTCCTTAATGACTCAAGCACAGAGTGTTAATGTGTCTTTAAGGTAGGGTCTGAAAAACCACACTTCAAATAAAGGTATTAGAAAAAGAAAAATTTTTTTTTATAACAGCATGGACATTCTTAATGCAAAGTGTTTTAACAAGGGGTATGTAATAAAACAATATCTGGTTTCTACTTACCACACACACAGACAAATGTGGACTGTCAATAAGCAAGCACTAGACACCCAAAAAACACAATCCAGGACCAAGATCTGTGGGGGGAGGGTAAACAGGTACAAAATAAATCAATATAGATGGATAATCTTTGTGTGTCACTACAGTCGAGAGGTATCTATGCAGAGACACATCCCAGGTCTACACAGTTGCCTCAATATTCAAACTCTGCAGCTAATTAAAGACTTTTCCACTAACCTTCAACATAAAATTCTTTACCATTAGGACCTTTCAGCATAATTTTCTCTCTGTATCTCACCAATATCTTTTCCAAAAAATAAACATGAGTGTTGAGCAAGGTACAGCAATAAACTGCAGAGATTATGAAACATTTCACCATTAATGGCTACTTACCCAGAACTGTGAATCTCCCAACAACACAGAAGGCCAAGCAAGGCATTTTTAAGTAACACTGTAATTAGTGAATTAAATGCAGGTGAGTAGGCCGGAGAGTATGCCGGACACGTCATTAGGAGCACGCAGGTGCGTTCTAATTAGCCAAGTGTGGTTTTGTGTAAAAGTGACCTGACATGTGAGCAACGTTTATTTTCTGTAGGGTAAGTACAGAGTATAACGATTATTACAGATGTCATTAATGAGCTAAGCTGTTAGTGTTGTGGCAATAGTATGGGTAAAATAGTTTTAAGTACAATTATATGACGTATGATTCATTTGCATGTGTTACATTTAGATGTGCCACGATAGTGTAGTGGTTATGTATTTCACCCACCAATACTAAGTGCAGAAGTTCAAGGCCCCAGGTCAACCCTAAGCACCAAGTGAGTTAATAAAACACATTATTAAGCATACTCCTAAAATTAAAAAAATATATGCAACTGCTTGCATTTAGCGTAGGATTCACAAACGTGCTTAATTCGCGTTTGTTTGGTGACATTTTTGCAGCTCCTGCTGCTTTAGTAAAACAGTGTTTTTATTCATGTGTGTGTTTATCTAGGGTTAATATTTTAATACCACGTTATCCATCATGCTGTTCATATTAATTGCAACATGGGCAATTTATCAGGTCTAAGACAGTCATTCAGCTGTGCTAACTAGTTTATGTGCAGTTTGGTGTTGGTGTTTCAATGTGAAGTATACCTTAGTGAATAAAGAAATGAGCTTACAACAACAAGGTAATGAGTTTGAACCCTGAATGATGCGTGTATGTGGCTAACCTTGGTATATTTACAAGTTTGAGGGTATTTATTCCACTCTGTGACTTAGTATATGTTTTGGTGTGTAAGGTGGCTATATATGTGGTTTAACAGTGTTATCAGCTACAACACAGCAAAGCAAATGTTGGCAAAGACTTTGGATTTCAAAGACAGGAATTCTGTACTGGCAACAGTGGAAAAAGCTAAGTGCTCTACCAAATCAAATTGTAGAAATGGGAGCTATAAATGTTCTATTTGAGATTTGTATTTATCAACATGGATATATTTCGATATGCATACATTGTGACTCTGCATGCACCAAATCTTTCTGGGTATAATATTTCCAAGTATTGCCATCTTTCCCCATGTTTTAAGGGAAACAACTTATGCTAGAAGTTGCTGGTCATCTTTAATTTGTATTCTATTCCCTTGACATCACCACTTGTACAGTGGTGTAGCAGTTAGGCAATCCACCTTGCAAGCTTGCTACGTGGGTTCAAGTCCTCACCAATTCTCTCGGCTCTTAGGGATCATTAATATCCTTACACTATTTGTGTTGCTGTTAAAAGTGTCCCTATGGTAATAGTACACTTGTTTTAAATTTGCATAAATCATGTGTGTAAAACCCTAAAATATCGTTTCGAGTTATTATATGTCTATTAATATTATTTGTTATTGCAAACGCACCATCACCAACTGTCAAATCAGGCATGGAACATATTGAGACTAATGATATTGGTAATTGTTCAGAATGGTTGGAGATTTATAAAAAATATTTATGACAAAGTCTATTGTTTGGGAGACATTTTACATAAAATGAAATAATTACCCATGCAGTGTGCACAACAATTCCGGCAGTGGAATGAATGTGGAATGCACTGAGGCAACCATTCCGGCAGTGGAATGAATGTGGAATGCACTGAGGCAACCATTCCGGCAGTGGAATGAATGTGGAATGCACTGAGGCAACCATTCCGGCAGTGGAATGAATGTGGAATGCACTGAGGCAACCATTCCGGCAGCCGGAATGAATGTGGAATGCACTGAGGCAACCATTCCGGCAGTGGAATGAATGTGGAATGCACTGAGGCAACCATTCCGGCAGTGGATTGAATGTGGAATGCACTGAGGCAACCATTCCGGCAGTGGAATGAATGTGGAATGCACTGAGGCAACCATTCCGGCAGCCGGAATGAATGTGGAATGCACTGAGGCAACCATTCCGGCAGCCGGAATGAATGTGGAATGCACTGAGGCAACCATTCCGGCAGCCGGAATGCACTGTGACCTGGATTCTCCCCATAATGCTGAGAAGATATGTGGCTAGCAGTGTACAGGCCTATAAAAGCCAGTCCTCTTTACTGAAGAGGCAGTAAGCAGCAGAGGGCGCTATTTCCAGCTAACTAATTCCGGCATTCCGGCAGTTCCGGATTGAGGCCAAAGGGCCAAACTAACATCAAACATGTTGCACTAGCGAATTGCATTGATTAGAACGGGGTATGTAAAGCAAAAAAAGCTTAATTTACACAAACATACTAACGGAACATTTGTAAGATATGTAAAAGCTCAATAAAAAAAAAAATTCAAAAAAAAAAAAAAATGCCACAGGCAGTCTGTATTGATATGTATGTATGTTGTGCATATTTCGTTTTGCATTTTAAACGCAAAAGATGCTCCTAAAGGCGTTTAATAGTGGTTTTAGCTAGCTGTATTGGAGTTAAACATGACCCTGGCCTTCCTTAACTTTTGTGAAAGATTTGAGACAGGAGTGACATCAGTTTCACTCATCTGGGCAGAGGGAACGCCTACTATTCTCAAGTGAAAAAGCATAACGCCTACTTTACTCAAGTACTATCTCATCTCCGCCCAGTCCGCGCCTACTCTCCGCCCATTCCCACCCATATGTTCTCAAGTGGTCAGCAGTCATCTCAAATCTATTTGCGTTGGAGTTTGAGATTGAGTCGCCTTTTGAGAGCTGTATCTGCCGTGCTTGAGTAGCGTATGTAGTGTTTTGCGCTGCTTAAGTGTTGTTTCGCGCATGCGCAGAGCCATTTAGCAGATGCGTATGCGTTTGCGAACTTTGATGAATCGGGCCCATATTGTCTATCCTTGACACTACTCTGAAAGGGGATAAAACAGGTAATCCATGAATTGTGAATATGTATTCCACCAAGTACACAATTGCCTGCTCCTGTTTTCCCTACTTCTTTTCCTATTGCATTAACCTGTGTTATATTTAAACCTGTGTTATATTTATTGAAGGATGGCGCTACCATCAGTAAAGTGGTTGCCTATAGCATCATGGTTTAGAGTGCACCTTAATCACTGAATAAGTAACAAATTGTCACATTTAACAGGCAGGTTCAATAGGCTGCGATCAGAGCCGTAACTTAGAATTCTAGCGCCTGGGGCGAGAAAGACAAATGCCGCCCCCCTAGCACTCAAATTTAACCAAATGAACCTAAAATATTCCTAAATTGCGCCCCCCTTTAGCGTTGCGCCCTGGGCGATCGCCCCTGTCGCACAGCCCTAGTTACGGCCCTGGCTGCGATGTTCTGAGGAACATTGTGGACGCAGTTTTTAATACCTGTAGTACGGTAAAAATCAATGCTAATTTTTACTCACAACTCTATGGGGTGCGAGCAAAGATGAGTGAGATTTTCTTTAGTGAGTGAGAAGGAGTGAGAGTTTCTTGTGGCCGTTTCGGAGACACCTCGTGCTGATTTTTTTATCAAATTAATCTGTCCCATAGTGTTTTATTTTTCCCAGAGTCTCTGCAGTGAGCACCTGACACCCTGGGGAGTTAAATTAAACACAACTCCTTACTACTTGGTTGTCAATAGGGGAAGAGGGTGTGCTTATTAAATGAAATTAACTTCATTGGTATTGCACACTTCTTACCTGTGAAGCTACTGGCTTCTGCTCCTAAGTATAAGTAATAGAATTGGCCCTGAATTGTAATATCACAGCACAACACCAAAATGGCTGACACAGAGGAGTAAAAGCCGGGAGCTTTACATCACTTATGTCACTCAATTCCTGCATGCACCACAACAAGTAAGAAAGGTGGAAGTTCCAGGGGCAAAGCACCTGATGTGGGAGGCTCCTGAGGGGGGCACCTAGGGCAGCCAGAGCACTTCCACCATGCCCGACTGTAACCGCATACATTTTCTTTGCTTAATTGAGCATAATACAGAGGAATGTATATACTATGTATTTACTATTTAAGAGTAACATAAAACTATGACTAGTAGTTCTCCTCTTTACAGTCAATACAGAAATTGTGTTTGGCCCCTCTGCTTTCTGACATATTTTGCACTTTAGCGGATAGAACTTGGAATTTCTAGTGGATATGTACACAATGGTATTCATTGAAAGAGAAGGCACACAATGGAACTGTGCCAACCTATTAACTTTGTGAGATGATTTACTAGCGCCTTCACAAAAGAAAAAAAAATTGAATTAAAGATTTATAACAACCCTGTTTTGCATACATTAATCCCTTCACATACAGCACAAATAAAAAAATAGTCACTTGTACAAAGTATACCAATAAATCAAAACCTTTAACATTTATAAATTCAGCCAGTTACTGCAATAAAAAAAAACTATTCTAAAACAGTATAGATAATTGTGCATCAGGTGAATCGTTTGATATGAGATCATAACGGAATAAAGCAAGCTGTGAAATTCTATACAAATGTTGATAATGATAATAACAAGCACGATTGTCAACTAATATAAGAATTTTTACATAGAGAGCACAGACATAAACGAGGAAAGTTAGCATTGTTTCCAGAAAAAGTGGCTGCCCTAAAAAGACGTAAAGTAATTGCATCTTCTTTCTTTACCAATAACACCAATAGAAGATGTGTATACTTCAGTGGCTGGTACTTTGTCTTTAATAGTAAACAGCTACACTGTCACCAGCTGAACCTCCTCCTTCTCACCGGTCGCCGCGATGACGTCACAGAGGCGGATGACGCGACACGCAAGCTGGCCGGGTGGATGGGTCACTGCTCTATGTAGACAGATGGGAGCAACGGAGAGAGTGCAACGTGAGGGTGAGTGGGGGCCGGCTTGGGAAATCAGACACCGCTGTGCCTCCCTCTCTTGTGCATTTTATACATATATTTATTTGTGTGTCTGTTCTAGTCTATGGATCTGTAGTTCTAGATAAATTGTAATATGTTGTTTTTACAGGAAAGGGTTTATATATTTTTTTCTTGTGACATCAAAGCCTGTCATAATTCCACGTGACAAAAATAGTTGCTGTGTATGTTTTGTATATGTTCTGGGATACTGTTACACTATGAGTGCTGCAATTATGGGTGTATTGGGTTGTGATGGAGCTTGTGCCTCCTTGAGTGTTATGACACTTAAAATTATTATTGAGCAATATTAACTCGTTTTTTAATAATAAAAAATGACTTTTTTGTGTTCCCAAACTTCCCAGCTTTGTTAGGACTCGCATGTCATAGGGGAAGATTCATCAACCTAAAAATCCCCTGAAAACTGCAGCTGTTGGAGTTTAAAGCATTAATATAGTAATGAGGCTATTTATTATTAGCTGATGGCAGCACATTTCGGAGATATCTGCTGCAGTCACAGCCTTTTCATTTGCAAAATCCAGTTCTCATAGGTGTCTATGGGGACTGCTATTTTGCCCTATTTATCAAGCTCTGAAAATAGGAGCTTGAACTTGGTAGCTAAGGGCTTCTGAAGATCTTCTCACCCCAGCAGACTTTGTACTTTCCCCATCGCAAACTCAGCCATGCCATAGGAGGCTGTAAGTAAAGTGATCGCAATAGCTGTCCCAGCTAATCAATTTGAATAAAATGCCATGTTAATTCATTTCTTATCATTGCAATAAGAAATGAAAATTAACTTGAGCAATTTAAGTTTGGTTATACATAGTCCTAATATATGAACTTTGCAAATTACATTATGGCCTGCCTAATTGTGGTGTATTTTATTGTGTTCCCAGGTCATATGTTAATACATATCGTTTTTCTTACCTTTGTGAATATCTTACAAAGAAGCCTACATATAAGCAGTCTATATTGAGACAAACTGATGCAGCTGGCTTGGGCAACATGTTTTGAAGAGCGTCAGATTGTATGGAATTAAAAACATAAAGGTAAATGCTACAGAAGGTTTGTAAAATACATGTAAAATGTGTGCTTGCAGAGCAACATAAAGTGTTTATATTGAGTGAAATCTGTCCATCATGTTCTCTGTCACTCCTCTGTTGCAGGTTGTTGTGTCAGGAGGGAGGTTCTTCTCTAACTAAACAAGCAGACAGTGACAACTAGGCAGATTTGCTTTGCACAGTGTGGATTAGCTGATTCATACACACGGGGGCAGGGCCAGTGATGTCTCAGTTTTTTGACCTGTATCAGATTATATCAGGACATTGTCCTAAAGATATGTGAGGGATTGGTAGTGGGTAGGGAGCTAATGCTTTTTAACAGCAGTGGGATGCCAGGTTATTGCTGAGCAATGTATTTTGCCTTCATAATTCATATCAGAAAATTTTAATTTTGAGGTCCTATACATCAAATGAGTGGCCAATCTTATACAGGTTAAATATCATTAATATACAGTACTTATACTCAAAATGCTTATGATAGTCATTTGTGTAAGACATTAATACAGGCTAACATTTCACTTGCCACCTCAAGCACCAGAATGTCTAAGCACTACCCTGCATTTAAGTATGAATGTTTATGCCATGCAATACAGGATGTAAAAGCAGCTTGTTAAGGCGTGGCCTGGACGAGCATGGAGTAGCAAGCACAGTTACGAGCTCTCCATCCCAGATATCCTGTTGATCTCCGTTATAGTGGAATAAAGAAACTTTTGGACCCAAAACTGTGCATCCGAATAGTTGCTGTACATAGTGTACCTGTTTTGATAGTGCTCTTGCCATTTTACCCGAGACTGGGAGAGAGAGAGTTGAGCATCTGGGTAGAGGAATACTACAGGCAGTCTGTGGCAGTTTGTGGCAGTTGATGACTGCTGGGACATAGCGCCTCTGTAATACCACATACTGGCCTAGGTGAGCACAGCCTGTGATATCCATCTGATACAGGTACATTTATATCCTTGTACAAGTGAGGAGTAACTGAATTGGGCTCTGGACTTATTTGATTATCATTATCAGTGTTGTTGGAGGAGATATACCTTTCTCTGTGAAGATAACTGGCTGCACTGCACTGCTAGCAATACAATCTGAGCTGTACACCTATATGTAATTTAAGCTATACAGGTTACAGGGTTGCATATAAGCTTATAGGATAAATATCATCCCATCTTACTGTGAAATTATGGGCAAACATAACCAGTCCACCGCAGCGGGAAAATTGGACCGCTTTGCTCGCTCCTCCACTACAGCCTCTGGTTCAGGAGATGCATCACATCCCGTTACCCCCCCTTTGTCAGCTCCACTGGCGGACCCTGAAGTTACATTACAGCAGGTCCTGCAGGCCATTGGGGCATCTGAAAAGCGTGTTACGGATAAAATAGGAGAGGTGCAGGTGGACCTCTCTCTTCTCCGGCAAGACGTGCAAAAAATCAGGGAGAGAGTGGGTGAAGTGGAGACACGTGTGTCTACATTGGAGGACACTTCTGCACCAGTTGCGGGCCGGTTGGAGAGTCTGGAGTCGCAAGCCTCCCTGTTTAAACAAAAGCTTACGGATATGGAGGGACGTTTGCATCGCAGCAACATTCGGTTGGTTGGATTGCCCGAGAAGGCAGAAGGTGTCTCCCCAGAATCCTTCCTGGAAAAGTGGTTAATCCAACTGTTTGGTACAGATTCATTTACAGCCCAATTCGCGGTGGAGCGGGCCCACCGTATTCCAACTCAAGCACCCCCTCCTGGAGCCCCCCCACCTTCATAGCCAAATTGTTGCACTATCGTGACCGAGATACCATTCTACGCTTGGCTAGGCAGAAAGGTTCAGTGGAATACAATGGTCAGCGAGTAGCAATGTATCCTGACTTCGCTCTGGATGTACAAAAGAACAGGGCTCAATTCATTCCGGTGAAGAGAAGATTGAGAGATTTACAGATCCCATATGCCATGATTTTCCCTGCCCGGTTGAGAGTGGTTTCAGAGGGCCGTACATCCTTTTTTGATACTCCCCGAGAGGCTGCAATTTGGTTGGACCGCCTAGCTGCTGCTGGACGCTGATGCTGGATGAGTACTTTTCTATGTCTCTCCTCATAGTCCTTTGGACATTGCTGATTTGTCATTGATATTATGCATGGTATTTGCTATACATAATGTAATTTCTCTTCTGTGGTAAAAAAAAAAAAAAAAAAAAATGTATTTCGCTCAGATGGGGTCTGTGATTTTCAAACTAATGTTGAAAGGTCCACTGTAAAAAAAAATAAAAAAAGGTAATGGGCTGGAGAGCCCATGGCTTTAAGGCCGTTCTTTTCCTCTCTTGTCTCAATTCGCCCCTTTTCCTTCCTTCCTTTTCCTTCCTCTATCTTCTGGTATTTTGCGGGTTGGCGGGTGATCTCTTTTGGTAGTGTGCTGGCCTGCTGAATATCTTAAGGTAACTTTAGTTAGGGTTTAAGGTATACTTAAGTTGGGTGGAGTATACAGGGTGGGGGTGTGGGTTTAGTATTAAAGTTATTTAAGTTGTGGGTAGTTTTAATGTTATCGTAAATATATAGACAAGGATTATATATGCTTATAAGTATATCAATGTATGCTCTGCAGGCGTGTGGGATGCGGGGTAGTGAGATAAAAGGGACTACTATTATATGTATTCTGGTACATCTGATTAGGAGCTGAAAATTCTCTCCTGGAATGTGCGGGGCCTAAATAATGCTGTGAAACGTTCTCTTGTACTAAGACAAATTAGAAAAAATGATCCTGATATTGTTTGTCTATTGGAGACTCACTTACACGGTGATAGAATACTCGCCCTTAAAAAAGCATGGGTAGGTAGGGCTTACCACTCTACGTACACGACTAATTCTCGAGGGGTCTCTATATTGGCACATAAACGTCTCTGCTTCTCCTTGGAAAAAATTCAAGTGGATGCAGGGGGAAGGTTTGTACTGATGAAGGCTGTAATTAATTGGGTTCCGGTAATTCTGTTAGCTGTATATATACCCCCACCGTATAATGGTGAGGTGTTAAGGAAATGTGGAGAATTCATGGCATTGTTCCCAGATGTTCCAGCCATTTGTATAGGGGATTTTAATAATGTGATAAATGGAGAGGTGGACAGATGGCGAGAGAAAAATGCTGTAGTTGGCAACTCTAAGTCGGCTTTTTCTGCTCTGGTTGAGGAAATGGGGTTAGTAGATGTATGGCGTTTGAGGCACTCAGAAGATGTCCAATTCTCCTGCTTTTCTACATCACATAATGCATTTTCAAGAATTGATCTGGCTCTGCTGTCACACTCTCTGGTACCGCTGGTAAGTAGCGTGGAATATAGGGCTAGGGGAATTTCTGACCACTCGCCCCTCTGCCTATCTATTGATTTTGCAATTAATAGAGGCCAGTCCTTTTGGAAATTAAATCCCTTCTGGCTCTCCTTGATGGGTACAGGAGCGACCTTGGTGACACAGTGGGAAGGCTTCTTTGTAGATAATCTGGTAACAGCAAGGCCACCTATAGTTTGGGACGCTTTTAAGGCTTTCCTAAGGGGGACATTAATTGCTGGCATAGCTGAAATTAAAAAGTCGTCCAGACAAAAAGAACAGATATTAGAGAAAAAGTGTAAATCCTTAGAAGCACAATACATTGCGGACAAAACTGAGGTTGCAAGGGGAACATGGCAGTTGGCCCAGAGAGAGCGGGTAGAGTATGTATTTGAGAAATCCAAACGTAAATTTCTGTTTTCTAAGCATGTACGATATGCAGAGGACGATAGAAATGGTAGCTTCCTGGCTTATCTGACAAGGGCGGAGAGGGTAGATGCAGCAGTACCGGTTATCTGTGATGACAGTGGGGTTAAGAAGTATCTGATGCCTGATATTGTTGAGGTATTTCATAAATATTACACAAATACATATAAGTCACAGGTCAGATATGACATGGATACGTTATAGCAGTATTTGAATGGTATCTCCTTTCCTGTCCTCTCCGATGATAGTAGGGAGTTTTTGGACTCACCCTTTACTCTTGAAGAGATTGATATAGCTATTATGTCATTCCCTAATGGTAAAGCCCCTGGAGTAGATGGAATCCCAATTGAATTATATAAAAAACACCGGCCCTTTTTTGTGTCTAGGTTGTTGGATACATTCAGCGAGCTGGGTGAGATTGGCGCTCTTTCCCCTTCAATGGCAGAGGCAATAGTGGTGGTGCTGCCTAAGTCAGGGAAAGATTTGTTGTACCCTGAGTCCTACCGCCGATTTCACTTTTGTCAAATGATGTTAAGATTCTAGCAAAATTACTGGCTTTGAGGTTAAGTAGAGTGGTGCTGGAATTAATTCATCCGGATCAGACGGGATTTATGCCGGGCAAGTCCACGTCTATCAATCTTAGAAGGCTGTATACTCTCCTGCAGGTACGGTCACCCTCTTCTGAGCGCGAAGTTGTGGTGTCCTTGGACGCAGCCAAGGCGTTTGACTCGGTGGAGTGCCCATACCTGTGGGAGGTATTGTCCCGATTTGGAGTGGGCCCGGAATTTATAAAATGGGTTAAACTTTTGTATTCACATCCAGTGGCGCGGGTCTGTGTCAATGGGCATCTTTCTCAACAATTTCAATTAGAGCGGGGTACTAGACAGGGATGCCCGTTGTCTCCGTCCCTGTTTGCATTAGCAATAGAGCCGCTGGCCTGTAAGATCTGGCATGATAGAGAAATTGTGGGACTTAGATCAGAGCACAGAGAGGATAAGGTGGCATTATATGCAGATGATATGCTGTTGTTCCTTTCAGATCACGACACTTCCCTAAAACATTTGCTGCGGGTTGTTGATGGATTTGGGGTTTTTTCCGGCCTAAAAATTAATTGGGATAAATCTAGCGTGTTCCCTCTGGGATGGGAGTGTCCCGTGACAATGCCAGAAGGCTTACAGTTAAAATGGGCATCGAAATTCAAATATTTGGGAATATGGATCTCTAATACCCCCGCTGAATATGTAGAACTTAATTTGCGGCCCCAGATCAAATACATTAAAGAAAAAACTCATGTATGGAAGAAGCTCCCACTTTCTGTCTCCGGTAGGATAAATTTAATTAAGATGATGGTGCAGCCAAAGTTTTTATATATACTCCAGCAGTCACCTGTATATATTCCACCCTCCATTTTCCGATGCATTGATAGCTATTTGATTTCATTGGTTTGGGGAGGGGGAAGGGCTAAGGTCAAGCTCAGCTCGCTGTATAGATCCAGATCTTCTGGTGGATTTGCACTTCCTAACTTGAAATTATATTATTTTGCCTCTCAATTGGTCCACCTTAAGGCATGGGTTTCGGAACCCGATTACCATGAGCTACATTGGGTGTTGGTACACCAATTTAATTCTAATCACACTCCCTTACAGTCACTGCTGGCGGGGCGGCTTGGTATGCGGGCTCCTCCGCTCCTGATTCAGGCAGTTAAGATTTGGACAATCTAATAAAATAATGAAACAAACTGACATTGATCCATATACTCCTATCTGGGGGGCAAAGAAATTTGAAAAGTTGAATACAGTGAAGAGGGCCAGGGAGTGGTCTCGGTTGGGTGTGGTGTCGGTAGGTCAGCTTTATGATACAAATGTACTTAAATCCTTCGAACAGTTGGTTGGGGAATTCTCTGTACCCAGAACAATGTTTTATTCTTACCTTCAGTTACGACACGCCCTCAACACACAATTTAAAGGGGAGACTTTGGTGTTTGGGGTGGATCCACTGAGGAAACAATTACAGGCCTTGGGTTATAGAGGTCTGATCTCTCGAATGTATTCATGTCTTCTCTATGAATCCACTGCAGATGATTTGGATGGTTTGAGGAATCAGTGGGAAATAGATATTGGCCCTTTATCAGACAAGGAGTGGGAAATGGTTACAGACAGTACTAAAGGTTATACTTCATCATTAAAATTTCAACAATTACAGGTGTTTATCTTACACAGGGCCTACTTTACCCCTATTAGATTGGCAAAATTTCGCCCGGATGCTACCCCTTACTGTCCGAAATGCAATTCGATCAATGCTAACTTTTGGCACCTTCTATGGGAGTGTTCATGTATACAAATCTTCTGGCGAAGGATCAGGAGATGTATTCAGGTTACTGGAATTGAAGTGTCTCTTAGTTCACCGGCCACTTGTCTCTTTGGGCTCCGATTGAAGGGGAAAGTTAATAAACTGACAAAAATGTACATTTCACAGTTATTGATGTTGGCTAAGGTCTGTATAGCGAGGCTGTGGTTGGCCCCGACGAGTCCCACGGTTAAAAATTGGAAGGCACTGGTCAATACCACCATAAGGCACGAGAGATTTGTTTATACTAGCAGACAGGCTCTGAAGGAATTTGAGAATATATGGTACAGATGGTTAGAGTCTCCATTCTATCCTATGTCATCTAGTACAGATGCTCTATCTACTTAAATGTATGGCTACCGCAGTTCTTATAATAAGTATCTGAGTCCATGTAATAAACCCTGCATGTGTAACATACTTATGTATAAGCATTTGCGATGTATGATCCTGAATGAATATAGCACATTTATTATTATTATGCTTTAATGTAATCTTGTAAATTCCGTCATTTAATTCCGATATGTATGCGATTTGTTTTTCTTTTCTTTTTGTTGTTTAGTATGTTTCTATCTTAAAAAATTTCAATAAAAATACTGGATTTAAAAAAAAAAAAAAAAAAAGCAGCTTGTTATGACTGTATTTTCCTCATTATCTTTTTATGTTCTCCAGGATTGACTGAACTACATTCCCATCATGCACCAGAAACTGCTGAAGAGTGCCCACTACATAGAGCTGGGTAGTTACCAGTATTGGCCAGTGCTGCTTCCCAGGGGAATCAGACTTTATACCTATGAGCAGATCCCGATCTTCCTCAAAGACAATCCATACATTACTGATGGCTACAGAGCTTATCTTCCATCACGTTTGTGTTTGAAAAGGTGAAATAGGTTACATTTTACAAGGACTTGAAACATAAACAATGTTTTGCTATAGTTATTTATCAGTCCTTTGTTTGAGTGATAAATACGACCAATCTTAGGAGCAGATTCAGTTCTCATCGTTGTTCTTCAGAACAATGTGGCCGTGGTATTTGACAGGAAATCTCTGCTGATTTTTTTTTTTTCTTGTGGCTCACGGAGCTGCGTGCAAAAATCAACAGAAATTACTGTAATAATCCACAGCCGCATTGTTCTAAAGATCAACGCGGCTAATTGGCTCTGCCCCCAAATATAAAAATTCCATGTCTGTTTCCTTAGCTTTCTGTCATGTCCTATTTCACGAAACCCAGGATATTGTTACCTAGAAAGAAAACTGAAAATTCATATGCCTTGTTTGCCTTTACATAGCAAGCAATGTGAATGCTAATGTACTTACATTTTTTTTTGTGTGTGTGTTTGGCAGCCGCCATACAGCGTGTAACTCTGTGCATGACAGGAATTCGGTGCTTATACTGCCTGTGTTGTGCAGTGTACAAGCTAGTTAATGTATATGCAAAAAAACAAAAACTTCCAGTGTGCTATTAGTCTTGGTTTGACAACATTTTATACCCTTTTTTTTGTTTGAACAACCAATCAAAGCAATACATCACAGTTGTCATATAAGCTGACTTGCTCATTACAGCAAAACTTCAATTAGATTTATAAATGAACCTTTCATCATAAAATCACATTGCCAAGGTCTTACTTAGTATGTAGCACATTATGGAATCTAGTAACTAATATGGCCACTTTATAGATTTATGTTAATTTCGGTTATCTGCCCAGAGTTGGGAGACTTTCCTCCACTTGCTGTAATCTCATGCAAAGAGAGTAAGGAGGGATAATGCTGGTGGCATCTATCATTAGGAGACTCTTGCATTAAATGCTAACGATGGCACTTTCTAGGGCCATCTTCTTTACAAAATAAGACAGGTGCATTTTTTAATTTAAGGTTTTCTGGCTATGTGACTTCAAATGAGGAAGGACCCGGAAGACCCTACAAAACCCTCTGAAATACTTTTTTATATATATATATATATATATATATATATATATATATATATATATATATATATATATAAAATGGGTATGTGTATGCTGGCTACATAATAATTTGTGAAAAATGTATGTGCAATTTGTTTTATCACTCTTTTTTTAATAAAGCAAATACCTGACTATTTTGTTTATATACTGATCATGCTCTGTTGATTTTACCATTTCCATTCTCCTGCAGCCTATTTGTTTTATCCAATGAGACCGTAAACATTTGGAGTCACTTGTTCGGTTTCCTGCTCTTCTTCATTCTGGGGGTTTACGATATGATGTCCGTTCTGCCATCTGCAAATGCTTCCAGGGAAGATTTTGTTATCTGCTCCATCTGCCTTTTCTGTTTTCAAGTAAGCATGTCTGACACAATCATTTAATAGCCACCTAATATAGCACACAATGTGAGCCAAACAGGTTATCGTTTACAGTACATGGGTGTGTGAAATGCATTATTCTTATCATGTGTATCTGTTAAGTATTGCACAATGACGCATACTCCTGCCCTATTCTATGGAGCTGTAGCCAGGAACATTACCATTGGAACTTCAAAAGTAATAATTATCATCAATGAATAGAGGCACTTGTATAAATCCTTTGTTCTGAAACCTGTCCAGTTTCTCACAGAATTCAATGGGAAACACTGTTTCCCTGCAACATACTAGAGTTCTTCAACTGTAAAAACCCTGCAGCATTTTCACAGTGAATGAGCTTTGTGTTTAGAAATAAAGTACCGAATCCCATATGTTACAAATTGGATATAGGTATATTTGCAACATTTGAACTCCTTCGATAAAGTTTGGGTTCTGATGCAGAAGAAAATTGTGTCTTCTCAAAACCCTTGTTTTACAACCACCATATCTTTTATATATTTAATAGAGATATGTCCTTCATTTTTAATCCAAAAATGGAAATCCAAACCAAGTTATTTTAATCTAATGGGATGTCCGTGAGGAATTACAAATCGGGTCTTTTAATCAAAAGGGAAAAAATGTAATCCAAAAAGAAATATCCTTAAGGATATCCAAGCCATATTTTATTTTTAATCCAAAGGGAAATTTAGTAGCAAAATAAATTAAAAGGGCAATGTGAACAGCAAATCAAATGCAGTTTTCTGATTGTGATTGGCTGGCGGTGAAGGGGAGTTGTGGGAACTCCCTGTTTGATCATATGACAGTAGAGATTGAATCTCTATTGATGGGGGGGAGAAAAACAATTACTATGCCTGTGCAGCTACATTGATGCCTTTGACCCATTCATTTCAATGGAGTTTCTACATATAGCGCATGGGTCATTGAACTCGAAGGGAAAAATACAGCACTACGCTGGGGCACATTACTATTTATTACTATTATTTACTACTTTTATTCTGATCTTAAAAGAAGACCTTAGCCAAAATAAGAAAAAATGCAGTGAACTATGGTTTTGACGTCTTTTATTATTTTTACACAGTTAATGCAATTCCACAAAAGTCATACATTTATTATAAGCTGTCTCAGATTTATATGAATTTTAAAAATGTTTGTTCTAGTGATTTGCTATATTTAATGTTGTAGTTTATTAAGTAAGTTCTGTGTATTTTCTTTTTATAAAAACATTATTTTTACTCCCCAACACTACACCATTACACATGTTCTAAAATTAGTGAGACTGTTCAGAGACCCTCTTTGTTGTACTAGACCAGTGTTGGCTAACCTGTGACACTCCAGGTGTTTATGAAACTACAAATCCCAGCATACCCTTCCAGCAATTAACTGCTATATATTGGCAAAGCATGCTGGGACTTGTAGTTTCACAACACCTGGAGTGTCGCAGATTAGCCAACACTCTACTAGACCCAGGGATAAGGTGGAAAAAATGTCTAAATCCAGGCTTGGGAACATATCCTCCCAGCTTCCTAAAATAACTGGCTACTAAATTTGTCTTTCTATTTTAATTTCCTTATATTTCAATTTGTTCACTTCAGATTTAAAGAAAAACTACAGTCTTCTATAGAATTTAATAAATTAGTGGCGCTATATAAATAGCTGATGATGATTTGCTGGCGCTATATAAATAAATGATATGTATATATTCAATAGTGGTATGCCCTTTATTTTGGAAACAGTATATAAATACATTATTTAATGGATTTTATGTAGAACAAATAGTCGTACTAATTTAATGTCAACCTACTAGCAAAACAACATTGTCTGTCACCCCTGCAATACAGAAGAAATGCACTACCTGCTACAGAAGAATTGTGACTTTCATTGCTGTGGACACCTTATGACTGACAAAGGAATTTAAATAAATTTTGTGTTGTTTTTTTTTTGTTTGTTTTGTTGTTTTTTTTTTAAATGGTCTCCTATTTACACTTCCTGTTTGTGCATGAAAATAGAACGTTTTAGAGCACAGTGTATAGAATTTCTAATGCAATGGTATGAACTTCTGTTTTTCATTTATTAATTAAACATATTAAAATTACATTAAGGAGAGGTGTGCAGGAGCTCTATATATATATATATATATATATATATATATATATATATATATATATATGTACCCATGTTTATTATCAATGTTTTGGGATGTTGCATAAATGGGTGGCCGTATTAGTAAAAGTTATTTCAAATTTTTTTGTTTGTTTGTTTTTTAGGTCTGCATGTTGTGCTCTGTGGGGTATCACCTCTTCTGTTGTCACCGTTCAGAGAAAACTAGCCGGCGATGGATGGCATTGGATTACGCAGGCATTTCAGTCGGGATCTTGGGTTGCTATGTCTCTGGGGTGTTTTATGCTTTCTACTGTAACAATGTAGGTAATCATTCTCAGTTTTCATTCTTGATCAATGTAGGAAACCATTCATTTCCTTGCTCAAATCAATGAAGCCATCGCAATGGTTTCCAGTGCCTCAGGCAAGGTTTTATTTTGTATTCTCCAGACCTTGAGTCTTATTTATCTTGCTAATGAGCACTGTTGGGAGCTGAAGTCCACATAATTTTCATGAGTGAATTTCCATATTAAAAATAATGAGTGAAGGGACATTTTGAACTCGTGCCTTCTGTGTGTTCTGTTTGAAAATGCTTTGCCAACTGCATCTGCAGTGTGAGTACTTCAAAAAGAGTCTTTTATGGCAGGAAGGGAAATGCCAACTGAGCCATTTGGGGTTCATTAACTATAGTCTTAGATTGGGGAATTGACTGGGTCAGTGGTCTGTCGCTAGATTTTTGGAAAGATTATATATGGGATGCTACAACTCTTTTATAATTTCTTTTAAACGATAATTCAACAGAATCAGTAATTGTTTAATAATTGCTTACTTTTAATAGAATGATACTCTGCTGCTTATCATGAGAACAAATGAATTTGTATAATATGTTAAACTGCTTTGCTTTGGAAAATTGTTATTGTCAAAACTGTTTGCATGAAGGTGCTAGACAGGGGAGCATTTAAACTCCTACAATGTTGATGACTTAAAGTTAGTTAGTATGGGAGCATGTGTGGTGCTGAGGTGACTTGAGACCACATATCTGCATCTGAACAGTCTTGTTATTTGGAAGCAATTGGGGAATTTCAAAAGTATTCAGCCAATAAGAATAGAACACTTGGTGCATGACTAAAAGGAGGACAAAGATCCAACATGCTTAACTTGAAACTGGCTACAGAATTCATTCAATACTACCAAGCTCCTACTATGCAGTCCCAAGATAGTGGTGACCTCTTACCCTCCTGACCTCTATCACCAGAAGATTTCTAGACTCCATTCCTAACAGGCAATGGAGATGGCAACTGACTTCCACTGATATGTCAGTGCTGCCTAGGGGAAGGGATCATTGCAAACAGTCATGAAATATTTTTTTTTTTCGGGGGTGTGGTGAATCATAAAGGGGGTATGAGCTAGGGGAATGAGTTCTCATATGAAGAGTTGTGTATCAAGCAGCCTTTTTAGAGCCATGGTGGTGGGTGGGGGGGGGGGGGGGGGGGGGGATGGGACAAGCAAGCTACTGAGTTGAAGATTTGAGAATGGAGAGCAAGGGCTAGATTTACTAAGCTGCGGGTTTGAAAAAGTGGGGATGTTGCCTATAGCAACCAATCAGATTCTAGCTTTCATTTATTTAGTACATTCTACAAAATGACAGCAAGAATCTGGTTGCTATAGGCAACATCCCCACTTTTTCAAACCCGCAGCTTAGTAAATCTAGCCCCAAGAATTGAAAAAAGACGACCATGGTTGTGTTCCTGTTGAAGGGTTTGACAGTGTTTTTAATTATACTGTTCATATATTCCATATATAGGGTGTGCCCAGACCCTGGTGGTAATGGTTTGGATTAAGGGAACATTGGGTTGTTTCCAGTATGCCTAGCTAACAAGTGTCAGCTGAAAATATGTCTCACATTAGTTTATTTTGTAGTAGGTTGATGTTGTCTGGCGAAGATAAATTGATTAATCAGTAGTAAGGGGTCTGTGAGAGAGGCGATGGTTGGTCGTGCTATAGAAATGACTGATTTCCAATTCCCTAAAGAAATTTTTGTTGGGAATATTAAATATGGTCTGGATATTGGCAAAGAAAGGAAAGACATTATACCTTACAATACCAGTCATGTCTTATGCCGGCTGCCAGCCAGAGTTCAAATAAGTGTGTGAATAATAATCCTGGAGGAAATTGGTATGATTGAAGGAAAGATAGCGTAGTTTTCACATCTGGAAAAAAAAAAGTTAAATCAATTTGGCTATTAGTTGACCTTTAAAAATAGTCAAATGTCATCTTCTCTTTAATTAATGCAGGGATTTGGTCTAGTTTCTTATTGAAATTTTTTGTTTATTATGCTTCTGGTATACATAACCATTTCCTTAATTTCTTCCAGTATTGGCGTCAGGTGTATTTAATCTCCGTGCTAGCTATGATCTTGGCAGTGTTCTTTGCTCAAATTCATCCCAGCTACCTCACCCAACAATGGCATAGACTGCGCTCCATTATATTTTGTTCGGTCTCTGGTTATGGAATAATTCCCACAGTCCATTGGATTTGGCTAAACGGAGGTATTGGGGCTTCTATCGTCCAGGTATGAGCAACAGTACTAAATTAATTTTGTGTTTTGATAGCTGAATCGTGAATGGATCATATTAACGGTTAGCTTTTCTTCTCCAGGAATTTGCCCCTCGTGTCATTGTGATGTATACAATCGCAGTCGCTGCTTTTCTGTTTTATATTTCCAAAGTTCCAGAAAGGTATTTTCCAGGTAAAAATAAAAATTTCTAATAATAGTTTTTGTCTGTAATTTAAATATCAAATGCTTTAATCTGCATAAATGAAAGCTATGGATTACTTTCTTGAGCTGTCAATTTATTTTTGCTCAACAATCCTTATGGTCTTGATTGAAACTGTTCCAGTCTTCAAGTACAACATGTACAATGGTGCCCAAACTAGCTAACAAAATTGTATGATCTTGGCAGATTAAGCAGCATGTGACAGCAAAATCAGGGCTAATATATAGCTACGCAACGGGCAACTTGCAGACGGAAAGAATTCTGCAACGGTTAAGGTTTAAACTCCAAAAACGATTGCGGCAAGATATAAATGTGGTCTTTTTTATTTCATTTTGATTTTTAATGCCAATATTAAAGCAGTTTTGTTTATTTTCCTATCCAATTCATGGAAATGTGATATTTATGGTTGTTTATGCAGGACAGCTAAATTACCTTGGTTCCAGTCATCAGTTGTGGCATGTACTTGCAGTGGTAATGCTGTATTGGTGGCACCAATCTACAGTGTACATAATGCAGTTCAGACATAGCCAGCCCTGTCCTGCACATGTGGAACATCTGTGAGGTAAGATATTGACACTGTTGTTTCACAGCATTGTTTGTATAACTGATGTCGCTACTAGTTGTGATGCCACACTCTAATTGAAAATGCAGTTGTGTTCTCACGTCTTTCCTGGCACCTAGTAAAATTCATCAGTGGAGATGAAAATGTATAACGGAAGTGATATCATGTACTTTCCCTGAGCTTGAATCCTCTGCGCCCTCTGCCACATGGTGACAGCGAGTGACATGGAGAGAGACACATGACACATATGAGGGAATTATAACAATTGTGTCTGTATCTGAGGGCAGCTGTGCAGTCACTGTACAGTATGTCTGTAATTGTGAAAGAGACACTAGCTAGCCCTAACCCCCCCTTCCAATATGACATGGGTATTAGTTTTGGCGCCCTATTCTCAGTGATGTCTCCCTGCCATCTGTCAAGAGGGAGCAGCTGGAGGGATAGGGTGATCGCGGTGCCAGACTTGGCATGTGTGGAAGGTGTGTTATAGAAGGCCTCCAGTTTGAGGTACAACAGCAGCTTGTTCTGAATGAAGAACTGCTAGCCCACTTTCCCTATCAGAGTTCTAGCACAGTGGCTGCTACTTGTCTTCATATACCTGGGTGGCAGCTCGGTTCTCCACCCCATTAGGGTGAAAGTCCCTACAGTGCCTGGATCATTCCCAATGTACATATTACAACACTAATCCTGAGGTTGTGCTGGAATGGATGAGCTCTGCATCCCACACTCTCTCCGGATCCTATAGGTGGTTCATGGGCACGCAGCTATTATTTATCTACACAGGGGCCATGTCCTCCTTGTTGTTGTGCTACTTTGGGAAAGAGCTGATGGCTCAGTATAAGCAGCATCTGCTCTTTTCCCGACTGTAATGCGACTTAGACTTGCACAAAACCCTGGAACTGCAGGCTCATCTGTGCAAGCACACGGGGGGAGGTGAGGCATACAGGTCTGGGGCTACTCAGTGTCGGCGCTCTTCAGAACTTGGGGAGGGGGGCTTGCTAGCCTAATGCTATGTGGAATGTGGACATCTCTGTTTATCATGTGCGTTGTACTTGTAGCTAACAGCTTGTAATCGGTCTAATGCTGCCTGTTCCTGTGTACATGTCAACCTATAGTCTATTTTGCATTTATGTTTCAGTGATGCCAGTGACTAACATGTCAATAACGCTTGCTTTTGTATTGTTGCTTACTACACCTATCTGTATATGCACTTTGAGATCATATAATGTGGGTTGCACATGAGTCAGTGTTTAATGCCAATATCTGATATCTTTGTTTAAATAATTTTGCATTTTGTGAAAAAAACAGCCATTCTTCGTGTATTTAAATTCATTGCAGCTTATTGCTAGTCATTCACAAAATGTAGGTTAAAAATACAGAGGAAGATAGTTTATCCTCCATGTATAGTAGATTCATGAGGCTATAATTGAAACCAATTTCTGTTTGTGATACATCCACATAAAAACTTCCATATTTAAACAAAAAAAAAAACAACCTGCATGTTTACAAAGATCTGTTAATCTTATTATAAATGTAACTTTGACTAAATCTCAGCTTGTGATCAGGCTAATACAGAACTGTTTGCACCACAAAAATATGTACTTTGCATTACATTCTGGGTTAAAATATTTAATATGGCATCTGTATGTTATAGTATATAAGAAATGTAGAATGACATATGGGTAAGTGATCTATGTTTGATCTAATGGTGTTTAGAATCAAATTTTTATATACACAACACTATCGTACAGTAGAACAAAGTATTAAAAATAGTTATTAGTCAGTGACCGATTTTTGAAATATCAATCATATAAATCCACGATATTAAGACTGTTGCGTCTCCGTAGTGGAGACTCGCCAACAAAATTGATAAAAACGCTAAGGGCTGTCTCTCCCCACACACCATCGATATCAATCACCTCAGTTACCATGTCAGTCAGCACTTTAGACCCATATTTTGATGCAACATTTACTCTAAAAACAATCTTTCCAGTGGTGGCAAATTACTGTTTCACTGTTTAGTGGATGCATTTTGGCATAAATATTCTGTGTAAAGGGAATTTGACTGCTTAATATTTAAATCCCATCATATTTACTTCTACTATTTTGTTATAACCTTATCATCGTTGTTAATGCATTTTAACAAAAAAAACCCGTTTTCTTCAGTTAAAGGTGGTCTAATCCTAATTTCTTTTTATTTTCCAAATGTAAATGTTATTTGATACATGTATAAACATATTTGTTTTGTAGGACTTTACATAAATTCTATAATGACAAACCACGCTGTGAACATAGAGTGTAGCATATAAGATATAGGAACATATGCGTTCTATTGTCATTTTTTGTTTTCTAAACTGTTCTCATAGGTCTGTGTTAGGTTATTATGCTTTGCATATTTCAGTACATGCATGTATAATAATAATCTGTATTTCTTGCGTATTTTAGGTTATTGATTGTATGTTAAGCTAGGTACACACTACACAGTTTTCATCCAATACTTGGCTAAGTCAGCCGACATACAGCCGCTCATTCAAAAGTCGGGTCAGTGTGTGCAGTGACCCGATGGTCGAAAGTCTGCCCAAATGGACGATTGTCGCCTCATTTGGTTGGTCGTACCGTTTAATAATTTCGTTCCAATCTCGTTTCCGTTGGGTAGTTTGTATAAACTTCCGACCGATCCACAACAGTGAGTACGAAATTACAGTCATTGCTCACGACAACATGGCTGTAAAAAGTCGCTAAAGGGACGTCCGCTCTTCCCTTTATTGTCCTAAACAAGGCTACTGTGTATGCAGTCCATGGACCGAGCGATCGGAACATAGATCGCATGTAAAAGCGATCGGCATAAAAAGTTGGTGGAAAATTCTGTAGTGTGTACCTAGCTTTAGAAGGGTTTATTCTTAAATGTCACCAGGTGGAGGAGTTAATCCAAAGATAAGACAGAAGAAGGGGTCTTGGATAATCAAGGAGGGTTAACAATCTCTCTATTATCCACTTTTGTCCTCTAGTCAACAAAGACATTGCAGAGTCCTAGGCACCCTCTCCCAAGGGAACCAACTGTCACCCGACAGCAGGGGTTACCCGGTCATATTATCACCAGTCGCCAGCGAGTTAGCGCCCTAATACACTCCCCATTAGCTTCATGATCATGGGAATAATCAGTGTTCTATAAACTAATAGATCTGCTTGCAAAGCTCAAATAGTTCTGTTCTTTCTTTGCTTTTCTAAAGAATCACTTTACCTCCTCCAGGTGTGATAATTCTCTCAATACAATACCTTGGAGGCTAGCTAAGTGTTATGTAGAATGTCACTGGGGTCATGATCAAGTTTAAAAAGGTCAAAAATCTGACAAAACCGGTAAAGAGGCAGCAGACACTGCCCTCTAATATTGTCCATAGCCTGCACAGATTTATAATGTAAAACAATTGTTTGCATATATTCTCCTCTGTGCTAGAGACAACTAAGCAACAAATACTTATGAGGTTGTTGTTATTATTAACATTTATAATTATTTATATAGCTCCAGCATACTTCATAGCACTTTACAAATGGGGACAACCACAGTAATAAAACAAGAATTAACACACAAAGCAGTAAGCAGGCCCAGCTCACAAGCTTATAATCTATAAGGAAATAGGAGTTTTATACATAAAGATAAGTACCACTTATTGTATATTAGTGCAGCTAGGCAATAATGGAACAAATTCTTAGTGGGGCTATGTGATGCATTCAGGTGTCGGAGGGTTTCAAGAATTTGACTCGGGTATTTGGTAAGCTTGCCTAAAGAGAGGAGTTTTCAGGGAGCGCTTGGAGGCAAGGGAATTGTTTTGTTGTGCAAAGAAGGGCGTTCCACAGGGTAGACGCAGCCTGAAAATGAGGCTGGATGGGAGGCGCAAATCATGTGCAAAATGTAGGGGTCAAGCTGTAAGATATTGAGACAAGGGACGTATGTTGGTGCAGTTTTGTTAATAGCCTTGTGTGTTCGTAGAAATATCTTATATTTAAATCCATACAGTACAGACACCCAATGTAGGAACTGACAGAGCGGAGCAGCTACTGCATTCATAATCGATTGCTGAGGTGAAAGTCTAGTTAGGGGAAGACCAGTAAGGTGGAAATTGCAATAGTCAGTGCGGGAGATTATGAGGGAATGTATAAAGTTTTTGTATATTGTGTGAGATATTTGTGTATTCTGGAAATGTTTCGTAGATGTAAATAGTTGGATTTGGAATCAGACTGGGTGTGGACAATTCAAGGATGACATCTTGGCAGCAAACTTGATGGGTTGGGTTTTTTTTATTAATATTGTCCACACCTGTAAAGTTATCAGGTAGCAGCTTCTGTTGACTGGTGGGAATATTTTTAGCTATCTTTTTTTGAAAGATTACGTTTGAGGTAGCGAGAGAACTTCCAAGTTGAAATGGTAGACACATATTGCGTAACGCAGGCCAACACAGATGGTGAAAGATCCAGAGAGGATGGATAGATAGATTTTTGGTAACCATTGACCACCTTAATTGGTGCAGTCTCTGTGGAGTGTCGAGAACGAAAGCCTGACTGAAGACGGTCCAATAGGTTGTGTTAGTGACTGCATGTGAGCCTCTCAAAATGGTAGAAGGGGCATGGAGGTTTAGAGGCAAGATGCTAATCTGTGAGAGGGTTTGGGTGAGAATTTTTTTTTTTTTTTCCAGAATAGGAGTTCTTACCGCATGACTAAATAATGAGGGAAATATACCAGTGGAAAGAGATTACAAATGTTAGTTACGGCTGGTTTTAGCACAGGAGACAGCAAACGACTGATCTGTAACCGAATAGGGTCAAAATGATAGGTAGTAGAGTGTGAGGAGAAGAGACTAGAAACTTCCTCTTCGTTTGTGAGATAAAAAGAAGGTGCTACATGGTTTAGAGATATTGAACACGTTGTTGCTTTGGGTAGAGCATGTATTATAGGCATTTGGGATTAGAAGCCTGTGAGTTTAGGTGTGTGTGTACAGGGTGATTCAAAAGTCGCAGTACACCCTTTTATTTCAATAACTCTACAGGAAATTGGGAAACCTGAATACTCCAGTAAGGTATGGGTGACGTGGTCTATCTTTTACGGTATGTACCAGACATGGGCACCATCTTGAAATCGGCCAATCGACCCAATTCCTGTAGAGTTTATGAAATAAAAGGGTGTACTGCGACTTTTGAATCACCCTGTATATGTGTGTAATGTGTGTGTTTTGAGTATCCAGAACTTTTCCATAGGAGTGGTAGATAGCTGTACATTTGATGAATGCATGAGATGTACGAGATTTACACCAGTCGTGTTTTAGTCTGAGAGAGAATTTTTGAAGGCTGTATGTTTCCTTAGTGTGCTCTGGCTGATATCGTGGTCGACACTGACAATAAAGTGTATTTGCAGCCACTTAATCAAACCCTAGCAACAGCCCTTGGTCAAGATGTGAGACTGCCATATCAGACAGGAGAATATAAAAATTAGGAGTGTAGTTGTTGCAGAGAGGTGGAGAATTGTTAAATATTAATAGTGCAGGTTTCTGCTAGTAAGTGGAGTGCAGAGAGTTTAAGGTGGTGGAAGACAGCTTACAGGTGATGGTCAAAGAGATGGATGAATTTAAAAAAAAAAAAGTCAGTCCACTGAAAGAGGCCAAAACAGGAAGCTAGAGAAAGTGGCTTGAAGGCACATGAGTCATCAATAGGTATGTTGAATTCACCCATGATGATGATGGTGGTGGTGATGATATTTCTTATCAAGGGATAAGATATAAGGAAGACAGGCAGAGAGAGGTTCATGGAATTGTTAGTGTGGTCCATGGAGGTGATAGATCGCAGCAACACATAGAAGGGGTTGAAAATCCGGATAATATGTATTTCAAAAGATGGGAACATAAGTGAAGAAACAGGTGGTAAATGTGCAGTTTTGCTTCCAGGTTTGGGTGAAGTGAAGGCCACAGTGTGAAAGGGCTGCAGGTGAGGCAGTGTTGTGTGAGCCATATTTCTGTTATTGTGAGAAGGTTGCGGTTGTGTGAGGAGAAGAAGAGGGCGTGGATGGAGGTTAGTTTGTTACAGAGAGGCCATGCATTCAATAGGGCACATTTAAATGATTTTAAAAGTGATGGGAGACAGGATATGTAGTTGAGATTTATTGGGTTACTATAGTGTTCTGAATTGAAATGATGTGTAGGTTAGTGTCCCTTTTTAAAGGCAGCCTACCCAAGTGCTTTCCAGGAGCCAATGTATTGGTTATGTGCGCACAGATGGATTTCATTTACCCATGTTTTGCTTGGTTTACTTATAGTAGTGATATAAAAGAAAGATTGGGGAAGATGAAAATTCACCTAGATCAGTGATCCTTGTGAGTAAACACACTAGTGTGCACAAAATGTTTTATTTTTTTCACAAGGCTTTCTGTAATTTATTTTGTCCATGTTCATTATTATTTGTAGTAAACTGCATACTCATGGGGATTATTGATCTGTGTTGCAATAGCATGAGTGTCTTCTGCACCTATAGTTGCTAAAGTGCCTAGCGAAAGGCATATGGGAAGATTAAATCCATTCATGTACGCATATCCTTATTGTGCTCCAAATGTTGCCTACAAGTAGCCGATTACCTTAGTGAAAGTGATGCCTTGCAGCAATTGAATAATCAAAAGTAGCCATGAAAACATTCCTGAAAATGGGTTTAACATCCGCAGTAATCATTTCCGATCAAATATGTTTCTTTACAGAATATCTTCTGCTTGAGAAAGTGGCTACCTAATTGTTAATGAAGACATCTGAAAGCGTAAACATAGATGGTGTCATTTGCTTTTGCTGTGACAAACCCATGAGACATCCATCTACATTACTGCAGTTTTGCCGCTGGAAACATGCTTTCAATATTCAGGTGAAGTTCTAAGGTCACAAGGCACGTAATAGAACACTACGGATGCAAACCTTATGGTGATATCCCGAAGAAATGTCTTTACAGGGTGACAACCTGCTCATAATCCATTGGGAATGGAATTGTAGTAATCATGGATTTCAGAAAAGAGAACCATACAGTCTTCAATAAATTGTTGTTTGCCTGTCAGAAAAGGGATTAATCACTCTCCATGGTCCAGTAAGCATATGGCCTTGCGGAGACAGTAATGTGGTGAAACATTCCATTCCTTTTCCCGACTGTTCATTATAAAGAACTTCCAAACCTCTTTTTATCAAGGTATATTTCTTTTTGCCTTTAAAAAGATGTATTTGACTGTAATTGTAGAGATTTAAAGAACACCCTGTTTTAATTTTTTTTTCATTACCCTTTATGTGCAACTGTGTATTATATACATTACTTGCTAAATACTTTAATTATTTTTCTATTCTATGGACCTATCCAGTGCCAAATCTAAACACAAAAAAGTTTTTCATGCCAAAGTGGTGTTTTTTCAGCATTGCTATGTATTTGAACATGTATCTATCTCCTAGTGTAAATAATAAGGATATCAAAAGTCATCCATCACAATTTAAAGGTCCAGTGTCACAGCCTTTTTATACAGAGCAGTGGAGTAACTTGAAATATTCTTTTTTTTTTTTTTTTTTTAGTCTGGTATATGTTGTTCAATACAATATAAGTGTTGCAATTACTACTAAAGTTTTGATAGTACTAAACATTGTTTTTTGTCGGCTTAGAACTGATGACTGGAATTACACATGATATGGGTGAGGGAAGATCATATACATTTTTCTTTTGCACTGCTCTGTATAGTGTTTTGTTTGTTTGTTTGTTTTGTTTGTTTTTTTGTGTTTTTTTTTTTTTTTTATGGCTCTGCAATGGCAGCAAGACATGTATATACATGGAATGCAAATGTATGACTCAAGAAGTTGAGGTTGACGTGCTAGTCAAAGCCCTTACCAACCTTAATATTTGACACTGGTATAATGTAGTTTGAAAAAATCAGACTTGAAAGATTTTATTTTTCCACATCCTTCCTAAAATGAAACCTTTTGTAAGATAAAAGAAAACTAGTTTTTATTGATTTAATGACTGTATAAATTATTATGCAGAAAACATAGCTCCAAATAATGTCAATTATAAAGATAATTTAACTTAATGGCTTTAACTTCAGAAATTCAAAAACTACCACACATAAAAAGTAATTCTAAATTAGACTTTTTTTCTTTCATTTAGGCAATAGAATTTGTAAAAATAAAACTCTAATATATTATTAGTTGTTTCACTGACTAAATAATTTTATAGAAATTTGGTATGTGAGGCCAATAACCCATTATATGGAATTGGTTAGATACATTATAGTTCCACAATCTGTTTAAAAATGTGATCTTTTTCACAGCAAAAAGGTATGTTTGGTGCTTTGTGTTCATTTCAGTATTATGAGAACTTTTGGATGTAACTGGCTTATTGTGAAGGAAGCTTCATTTGCTATACATTAAGTGCTGCTTTGTGAGGTATATATGCTTAATAATGCATTGACCTTCCCCTTTGTCCTTGGTACAGTATGAATTAGTCTGCATATGCACCCAATAAGGTGTTGCACTTCCAGAACAGGGATTTTTTTACTTCAGTCTGTTCAAACCATATATTACTGTAAATAACCAGTTGTCTTCAGATCTATAAATTGGGTAGACTACTGCATAAGCCCTGATATGGTCCCAGGAAAAGGACCTTGTATTCATACTTACCAAGCCTTGTGACATTGAGCATTATCTTTCTGAAAAGGCTGCAGTTTGATACATTGTTGCCAGAAAAGAAACTGCCGGTTTGGCAACTATGTTCAAATGTTGTTTACAGAAAAAGCCATAAGAAAATACGTGTGACTACAGAATTGTGCTATGACAATATTAACTGCTTAATTTTATTATTTTTTTTTTTACTCGCTTGTCCATTCCATTTGCATATACATCAGTAACATCAAAATGAAAGGAATATGCCCCATAGTATTTGAAATCCTCTCGGTGGGAATATTCAGTAAAGGTAATTGTATCGCACATAAAGAGGGGTATTCAATTGACGGCAGGATCGCCAAAAACCCCGCGCTCGAAAAATGTTACCGTTAATGCGGTAATCCTGCGCGTAAATACCGTTAATACGGTAATTTACTCGCCGGATTTCAGCTCGCAGCTCAGGGAGCTGCGAGCTGAAATCCAGCGAGATATTAACGTATTAACGGTAATATTTTTCGAGCGCAGGGTTTTCGGCGATCCCGCCGTCAATTGAATACCCCCCAAATTGTTGGTTTTTGAAGTAAAACTGTGAACTATATTAGTAAAACTGCCATCTACACAGTTTCAGTTACTCTCTCATCTTGGGAAAATTATACTCCTAAGCCTATCGGTCATTCCTGTAATTGCCACATAGGTGTTTCCATGCTATTTAGATAATTGTTATACAGGTAACACACTGACCATCATTGATTTCCTTAAAGAAATATAACTTCTTATGCATGAAAATATGTGCAAAATTCATGAATGATGTATGAAAATTAATTTTAATAATTCAGTCAACATTATAATGCCAGTCCACTGTACAAACTTCCATCCTATACCCATATCTCCCAACCATCCTGATTTAGGAGGAACAGTACCGCCATCCTGATCGGAACTGCTTTGTCCCATGCACAGGAAAGTTTGTAAATATTGTCTGTTCACTGCTGCTCATAGTGAAATGGTGAACTGGTGCTACAGGCACTGTAAGTGTATTTGATGAAGGTGTTTTTGAAGAGAGGACAGTACAGGGCAGCCTAGCACTTAAAAGTTGCTAGACCCTATCCTCTCCTGCCCATCGTGAGGTAGTCACTCCCCCATCTTGATGTGGCCATGACTCCTGTTCCGATGATTGCTACCCAACTATTGTGAAGTATGTATACCCCGTATTTTACATATCTCGGTCCATAAAATGGACCTCATTTTTTCCTTTACAATGCTTCTTATGATGCAGGATCCTGTAAACATGTCATGAAAGATACTTTAAAATTGTGAGAATAAATTTTGTAACTCTAATAATGACTAATATTATACATCTAACAGGATTTTAAAAAAAAATAATACAATGACAGAAGTAAAGGTATTCTCCATAAAAATGTAATATTAACAATATACTGCCATCCAGCAGTACACTGTTAGGTAATAGTACTCAGCATCTGTCATTTCCACCATCCCTTCAAATGCAGCTGCGTGTCTGCAGGCCTGGATTTGTACTTTCCATGCACCTTGCCATGCCAGAAGTAGCGTGCAGAAAGAAACAATTTGGAAATCAAACCTCATGTCATTTGCTACGTTGAGTGGGTGGAAATGCATTTTTGGCACAATAAGTATCAGCAGTAGTAAAATTCTAAATTCTCCAGTCAGCAATGACCTGGCAAGCAGCTGTTGCAGAGGTGTTTGAATGGCAGGGCACTAAACATCCGGTCTCTGCTGTCCTGCTAGTTTTTTAAGATTTAACTTAAAACATACACGTTTTTCATTGCGACCAGTTATCTTTAAAGGATATGTTCACTAATGTTTATAAAATGTATTTGGTAATATCTTGAGGTGTTTCTACAGTACAGTAGCTGCCATGTTGTTAAGCAATTGCCTTTGTATTCTAAAAGGACAAAAAAACTACAATTCTACTATGCCAAGCATGGAAGCAGCTGATGGTCTGTTTCATTGAAGGATCCCCTAACTTACTGCAATATTGCTGAGGCACTTTTTTCCCTGAAAGAGGTGGTCTCCACCATCAAGGGTATTTGGGCAACAGTGCAGCCTGCCTACCAAGGTCTGTTGTAATTAATTAATCAAAGCTAGGGAGAAAGTGCTGAGTTTTGTTCAAACTCTCTTGCTAAGTCAACTTGTTCCTACATTAGCTGAGAAGATATATTAAGCTTCAATTGCAAATGCTTAAGTTCCACCAAAAGGCAGCAGAAAATTTAGTAATTGTTAGAAGTAATCTTATGTATAAGTATTTTAACAGCTTTCATTGCAAATATTGATTCCTGTACATGGCCAATAATAATTTAGAACTCCAAATAATACACAAAAAAGTAACAATTGTATTGAAGTGTGTAGCCAAACATGTTAGGAACCTGCTTAGAGGTGTTTCATTAATGCTGCGTAGCATGCAAGAGGGTCAGTAGTATGTAATGACTTTCCTTAGACATTTTAATGGATTAAAATAAACAAGATATTTAAGTTGCAATCAGTTTTCTAAAAATATTCTGGTATATTGGAAGGATTAATATTCAAATGGTGCAGTGCTGAGATTACTACACTTCTTAGCAGCTTAACAATCCCCCAAAAACTACATAGCAAGACAAGTTCAAAATGTGACTTCAATTTGTTTTGTTTTATTATAATTATTTTTGTTTTACTTTGTTTACATATAAACTGGACATAACAAATGCAAATTATTATCTTTTTGTTTGTTTTGTAAAAGCCTAACTAAACTTCTTTTGGTTATTATTTGATAATTTATTACTCCAAATGTAGAAAGCACTGCATTGTGTTGCTGAACAAAACGTCAAATGTAATATTTTATGACCTGTAATTTATGTATTTATAAAGCTGTGTAAGTAATTATTGTGTAATAAAATGTATTTCTGAAATAAGTTGAATGTTTTTTAAAGACTTTTTTTATGAATTTTTAAAACTTCATTTATTTGAAGGTCAGCATATGACAAACATAGTAAGAATATGGTTGAATTGTGAACACAGAAATATGATGTGCTACATACAAAAAAGAGAGTAGATTGCCTATTGAAGACTACCACTAAACATTATTGCAGTACCAACCAGAATATTTCACTACAATATGTGCTGATCATTTTTTAATAATGCAAAGAAGTAACAAATATGTGTTAGAAATAAATGAAATAAAGTGATGTAGGGAGAGCGGTGTGGGAAGCCGAGGACTTTTTATTTGCATAGCCAACTTTACTGCAGCCAAATACCTTTTGCAGTTCATGTAGTGTGTAGATTGTGGTATCGTGTACATAACTAATAATGGTAGTTATAAGTAATTTCTAAGGTAAATGCATCTTCTATTCTAAGTTACTGAACACAACATGATATAGATAATGGTGTCTTGCGATTTGGTGATATTGTAGGGTGTGTTTATCCTTATCACAATGCAGCCAACTGCAGTGTAAGTAAAATTATATGTATACAAACTCTTAAAAAAAAAAATGAAAAAATAAAGATGGAGTACATCACTAGCCCATTCCATTCCCTTCATAAAGTACTAACCAAATGGACTAAACTGTTAGAATTGATCTGGACGCAAATGAGGTACTTTGAATAGTGGAAGACCAGTATTAATCTGTATAAACCATATGGCCCGTTTAGGAGTTCCTGAAACTCCCATCTTGAAGGAAAAAGCATGCACTTTGGAAGGGTCATTTCTGTCTCTTACAGAAGTGAAAAACTGTCTTCCAGCAAACATTTATAGTCATGCTATCCATATGTTCAGTTGGAGCTTCTGTCAACAACTGAAGGACTGAACGGAAGTCCCTTGGAAGAATGGTTTTCTGTATAATCGGTTTTAAACCTTTGAACAAATTTTTAAATAAAGGGATCTTGAGTTCCTTGCCTATTATTGTGACCAAACCTGAGATTTACACTTTCAAGGCATTCAGCATGAGATATTTTCCAGACCTGTTTGAAGAAAAATCTTATCACAATTTCCACTAATGATTTCATGTTATCGCATCCTTTTTAAAAACACCACTCAATGAAGATTTGCCAGAATTCTTATGAAACATAAAGCATATAGGTCAGTGTAGGACCTGCATACAATGTGCCTTTGATGCTGGGATGCAGGCTTAAAGGTTTTGATCAAAATATGAACAATACCTCATGTTTTCATATTGCTAGATACTAGAGATGGGCGGGCTCGGTTCCCCGAGATCCGAATTTAGCCTATTCGAGTACCGAGCCGAACACGCTCGGTACTCTCCCGCCCATTCGGATTCGAAATTGAGGCAAAACGTCATCGTGACGTATTCGTATTTCTGAGCTCGGTTCTCGCACGATTTAAAAAGCATAAATAGCAGCCTCCACAGCAATCCATCGCCATTTGACAGGGAGAGAGCAGGGTTAGGTCACACTGGCTATATCAGCGCAGGGACAGAGCAGTAATTGGACACATTATTGTTTCTATTCAATACCATTGTAATCTCAATACCAGTTGTTACAGCAGTAAGAGGAGGATAGAGGAGGGTGTTTGTTCAGTTTCTGGCACTCCAAGTGCTTTTGGGGTGTCCCCCATTCTTTTGCATTAATATTTCTGGCTGTCAAAAGTACTATTTTTCAGCAGTATCTAAAACAATTTGTAGCACTACAAGTGCTTTGGGCTCATAATGGATTCAAAGCAGTTCACATATGAGCAGAATGAGCAACCAGGTTCTGTCACCAGTCCTGATGGTAGTGTTCCCAGTACGTCATCTGGGAAAGGCGATGTCAAACTACAGTCTTTTGAAATCAGTCAAAAAAACACACACCCCAAAATTTTTTTTACTGTGTTGAAGCGAAAAAGTGTAACTGAAGAAAAGTTAAGTGCCGATTAAAAAAAAATTGCCAACATGCCATTCTACACACGCAGTGGCAAAGAGAGAATGAGGCCTTCACCTTTCTCTATTAGTGGCAGATCCAAAAATGTTACCGAACCTACAAGTGGTGCACAACTACTGTTACGCATCAAAGCCGAGCTGCAAGATAACAGTAAGGCATTAGAGGATAATGTTTGCTCTGAATCAGAAATGACACCAATCCCTGTGGAGAGTCCATTCAACAGTGGGATGTCTAATTGTGAGCATTCTGTTAGTGTACCCATAAAGAGGGACCCTTTCAGCAGTTCTGCTGATGTGTGCCTGAACAGCCCGAGTGTAGCCGGTGATACACAAATTGAGGATGCCACTTTGGAAATAGAAGAGGATGAGGGGGATATTTGTGTAGGCGACAAGGACGCTAATGAGGATGTTGTTGAAGATGAGGCTGTTTGTGTCAGTCCTGCACCAGTGGCAGCAGCTCTGGCATGTGACAAGAAAAAGGCCATTGTCATGCCAGGCCATTAAACCAAAAAATCCACTTATGTGTGGAATTATTTCTACCCCAATCCAGACAACAACTGTATAGCCATTTGTAGTGTATGTCAAGCCACAGTCAGTCGAGGGAGGGACCTTAACCATCTTGGAACCTCGTCTATGTTACGCCATTTGACGAGAGTTCAAAAAAAAAATTACAAGCACTCCATAATCAGCTAGGACCCTCCACTCACAGACATCCCGACGACTACAAAATACACCCACCACACCATCCTCATCAATATCCTCAGTAGCGCTCGGAGTTAGCCCTGCATTCCACTTATTAAGGCTGGATGACTCCTGCACTATTATTGATTCCTCTGAAGAAAGCATTAGTCCCACTGCTGCTGCTGCTGGGGGTGAATCGTCAGCCCAGAGGAAGGCCAAGAAAAAGAGCAGTCCTACATTTCAACAATTAACTGTAAAACAATTATTTGCTAGGGGAAGCAAATATGACAGCAGTCGCCAAGCGAATCACAGACGCCATGGCTGCCATGTTAGTGTTAGATCTGCGTCCAATATCCACAATAAACGCAGCTGGTTTTTCACAGTTAATTGAGGTTTTGTGTCCGCGTTACAGAATTCCATCGCAACACCATTTTTCCCGTAAAGCTATTCCACAACTATACCAAAAAGTGTGTACAAATGTAGAGATTGCGCTGAAAAATGCCATTCTGCCCACTGTCCACTTAACCACATATATGTGGACAAGTGCAAGTGGTCAAACCAAAGACTATATCACTGTGACAGCCCACTGGGTTGGTCATTCACCTTCACCAGCAGGAACAGCAGCAGCATGTACACCACTACGTAACATTTGTCACAGGCAGGCCACTCTTTGTATCATCGGCTTCACTAACAGGAATACACCTGACAATTTGTTACGCAAACTAAGAGATGTGATTGATACATGGCTTATACCACTTGGGCTCTCCCCAGGATATGACATGTCTGATAATGCCAACAATATAGTGCGATCATTACAGCTGGGTGATTTCCAGCACATTCCCTGTTTTGCTCACACCATCAACTTGGTGGTGCAGAGCTTCCTACGAAATAACCGTGAGGTGCAGGAGATGCTTTCGGTGGCCCGTAAGATTTGGGGCTATTTCAGGCATTCTGCCACAGCATGTAGGAGATTGCAGCAGCGCCAAGAGCAGTTTAACTTGCCCTGCCACCAACTTAAGCAAGAGGTGGTAACTAGGTGGAATTCCACCCTGTACATGCTTCAAAGGATGGAGGAACAGCGCAAAGCCATCCAAGCGTATTGCACAAGCCATGACATTGGGAAAGGAGGGGACATGTATTTCACTCTTGCACAGTGGGGAATCCTTTCAGTGCTGTGCAAGGTGCTGAAACCATTTGAAGTTGTGACGTGTGAAGTGAGTGCAGATTCTGCTAGTTTGAGCCAAGTCATTCATTTAATTAGACTGTTGAAAAAGCAGCTTGAGAAACTGAAGGAGGAGATGAAAGCAAGCAATTCCGCAAAGTATGTTGGCCTTGTCGATCAAGTACTTAATTCGCTTCACAATGATCCTCGAGTTATTAAGATCTTAAACACTGATCAATACGTTTTGGCCACTGCGCTTGATCCAAGGTTTAAGACCTACATTGAGTCTTTGCTTCACAATGAACGAGATGTGAACTTTTGCAAGGAGCTATTGCTCAGCAAGTTGTCTGCTGAACTGGGCCTTGGCTTGCCGACGTGTCCTTCAGTTTCTCAAGCAGCTGCTGCTCGTAAAAAATTGAATTTTCAAAAAAAGAAGCAGGGAAGACGCAGAGGGCAGACCAGAACAGTTTAACATCTGGGCTGGTTAGAAGGATTTTTCTAAAAAATGTGTGACCTTGCCCATAACTCCATCCAATATGAGTATTAACATGTAAAGGATGGTGGAGGATTATTTTCAAGAGGTAATTGATATGGAAATGTCAGACAGTCCCTTTCCTTAGTGGGAAGAAAAGCAGGCAATTTAGAAACCCATGTACAAACTTGCTTTGCAATACTTAAGCTGCCCACCCTCCAGTGTGTACTCTGAACGAGTGTTCAGCACAGCAGGGAACTTAGTCAGTGTTCGCCGTAGAAGGTTACTTCCCAAAAATGTTGAGAAAATGATGTTTATAAAAATGAACTACATCTTCCACGAGGAAGGCCTTCACCATCCAAGACATGCAAGCACTGACTGTTCTCTAATGGCGGATTAGAGCGGCGATGAATTGATAGTCTGTGATGATGTACACACTGATGAGGGTGAGGATGAAGCTCCAGATGATGACGATAACCTTTTTAAAACTTTCTATGTAAGTGTAGGGTGCAATCTACCCCCAAAGAGGAAAGGGACTTGGGGCATTTCCATATCACGTACCGTCTTGAAAGGCTGCTGTTTTGGCAATTTATCCTTAAGGGTAGGGTGTCATACACACAGTGACCCCAAAATGCCTTTGTCCATTTCTATTAATATTGTACAGTCTATAACGACTGAATTGTTTTGTATTTTTGACAAGTGGAGGGGGGCCTATAGAGACAGAAACCAAACTGACTTCGTCCATTTCTTTACATATTTAACTATAAGTGCAGGGTGTAATATACATCCAAAGAAGATGGCTGCATTGCCAATATGCATAGATGGAGAGGAAGACAATCTGGTTTGTGTGTCAAATTAATGAAGGCCTACTCGCTCGGGTATCCGACTGCCTCTCCGCCATCTCCTCCTGGATGTCCGAGCGCTTTCTCAAAATCAATATCTCTAAAACTGAACTCATTGTCTTTCCTCCGCCCAGACTCCCATCCCACCATGACCTCTCTATTGTCGTCTATATTATTACCGTCTCCTCTGTCACCCAACTTCGCTGCCTGGGTGTCACCCTCGACTCACATTCACATTCATTCCCTTGCCCAAGCCTGTCGCTTCCAACTATGCAACATCGCCCGCATCCGTCCTTTTTCTCTCTCGGGATGCCGCCAAAACTATCATCCATGCACTCATCATCTTCCGCCTCGATTATTGTAACCTCCTCACTGACCTCCCCCACTCCCATCTCTCCCCCCTCCGCTCTATACTCAATGCGGCCGCAAGACTCGTCTTCCTCTCACGCCGCTCCTCCTCTGCCTCGCCTTACACTGGCTCCTCTTCCCCTACAGAATCCTTTTCAAACTCCTCACCACTACTTACAAGGCTCTCTCCAACTCTACTGCCCCTTATATCTCTAACCTCCTCTCCATTCACACTCCTGCCCGCTCCCTGCGCTCGGCCAACGACCGCCGCCTCTCCTCCACTCTTATCACCTCTTCCCACTCCAGAATCCAAGACTTTTCCCGTGCAGCCTCCTTTCTCTGGAACGACCTCCCTCGTTCCATCCGTCTCTCTCCTACTCTGTGCTGCTTCAAACGTGCACTCAAAACTCACCTCTTCCTCAAAGCCTACCAACCATCTACTTAAACCCCATCTCCTCCCTTTAGCTCGTCCTCCCTTCTCTCCTCTTGCCTCAACTGGCTCCTCTTGTGCCTGGTCTGTTTACCCTCCCTTAGGATGTAAGCTCGTATGAGCAGGGCCCCCTCCCGTCTCCATACCTGTTCTTCCGCTCCGTCTTTACTGCATATGACTGGCCGGAGTTTCTGAAGTATTGGTACTTTTTGTTCATTGTTCTGTATGGTTTCACCCTGTATAGTCTACTGTTAGTACTGTGTGTGGCGCTGCAGATACCTTGTGGCGTCTAACAAGTAAATGATAATAATAATAATACCAAGAATTAAACTGTTTTTTGATAATTTATTAGCTTTACAACTACATTACTTATCCAAGAAAAAGGTGGAGCACTAAATTTGGTTCTTTTATGACCAAAAGCATTGATTTTTGAACAAAATAGCAAAACAAAACCAAAACCAAAACACGCAATGACGGTTTGGCAAAACCAAAACACGACGGTAATCCAGATCCAAAACCAAAACACGGGGGTCAGTGAGCATCTCTACTTGATACCACACAGCATGATCTGCTGTTATTTTCCTTAATATTAGGGAGGCTTGGGCTCTGTTATATTTTTTTTGAAAACCGAGACCACCGCCTTCGGACTTAGGCAATCGCAGTACCAAGACAAGTTGGGCTTTGTACTTTTGCGTGTCTCTGGAACGGAAATCAAGGCAAAACATCATTGGCGCGTCGTCGAATCTCGCAAGTTTTTAACTGCATAATTCTGTCCTCCATGATGATCTGGTGCCATTTCGCAGACAGACACAGAAGGGGTAGGATAGTTATTGACAGTATCCAGTGTAATTGGTCAGCATAATTGCTCAGACAGAAACAAAAGGGGTGGCAGTGTTTTTGGCACTCCAGCGCCATACCTCAGCACACCATCGATATGATAGCCAATTGCTGGCACCAGTCATGATGATACTAGTCCATCAACGTCATCTACTAAAACCTATGCTCAAGGGCTTAGTGGATTTAAGTCAGGGAAACTGAAATCCAAAAATCAAGCTTTTACATTGGCAAAGAAAAAAAAACCCACCTCTCTAATAAATGGAAAGTTTACTGTAGAAAAGCATAAAATTGTCAACATGCCATTCCACCCAAAATATTAAGAAGCATACCAGCATCAGCTAGTTCCCTTCTCTCAACTAGATCCCAGCACCTGCAATGTACACTTACATCATCTTCACCCTTATCAGTTTGTACATCATCCTCACACAATATTAATTCATCCCTGCTGGAATCCACCATTACAGAAGTCTCTGTACTTTGATGTAATTGCCAGTAATGACCTTCCCCATGGAATTTTTAGTTCATTTTACGGCAGAGCTGTTACGATTTTTGGACGATTGTTTTAGACCAGACGTCAAAATGTAGTGCTGACTCCTCTGCATTTTTTTCCTAGCAACAGTTGCCAGAGAAACTGGAGGAGACGTTGTCGTGTCATGTACCACTTGAGCTGTCAGGTTGCTGACCATTAGCTCATTGCATCTCTTGAGATCTGGGTCAGTTGGAAAGAAAGAAAAGACATAGCTCTTAAATCTAGGATCATGCACAGTTGCCAAAATCTAGTAATCCAATTTAGATGTTGATAACTCTTGGATCCTGGCGAAGCGAATAAAATACTTTATCTACATGTCCGACATAGTGGAATTGCTTTGTTTCGTTTCCTCCTTCAATTTCTCTAGCTGCTTTTCCAAAAGTCTAATTAGGGGAAACACTTGACTCAAGCAAACAGTTTCTGAACTCATTTCACAGGTAATTACTTCAGTGGTTTCAGCACCTTGTACAATACGGAAAGTATTCTCCCCTGCACTGGACTAAACTACATTCCACCTCAACTTCTATTCTTCTTGCAGCTGTTGGAATCTCCTAAGTTCTGTTGCAGAATGCCGAAAATGACCTGAAATATTTCGGGACACAGACAGCATTTCCTGCATGTAACTGTCATTTTTTTAAAAAAAAAAGCTCTGTACCACCAAGTTGATTGTGTGAGCAAAACAGGGAATGTGATGGAATTCTCCCTGCTGTAATGCTCTAACAATATTGGTGGTGTTATCAGAAATCGCATATCCTCAGAAGTCCAAGTAGGATAAGCCATGTTGCAATGGCTTTTAGTTTTTTAACAGGTTGTCAGCAGTATGCCTCTTCACAAAGTCAAGCAATTGATTAATATGGCGCTTCACTAAGTGTGCAGCCTGTTACATGTATTGGAGCGTCCACTTCCCTCCACAAAGAACACACACTAAATATAATTGGAAACACGCACACTTGGCGCACACCTTCCAACACATGAGATGATGATAAATTCCTCTTAAATTCTATAGTGATAAGATCCTCCCACTAGGATATCACTCTTGATCCTTCTCATTACGTGGGCTCAGATAGTCTGAAGTGCAGACTCATAGAAACACAAATAAAAAGAATAATAGTGTAACATGTCTTAAACACAGATATCAATAGTCCAAAATTCCCAGAACGAAGTTCTCTTTTCCACTATGTGATTGAGGATGAAATAACACCAGTATGCCTCTTAGTGAAGCAGGTGATACACAGAATAGCCTGCCTCTGAAAGATCTGGCGTTGTTAGATGCTGGTGTTGTTCCAGCTGCTGAAGGCGATTCACCAACCCAGTGAGCTATCAGTTCTATTATCTTTAGTTTCCCAGTTCCGCTTGTCCACATATATGTGGTTAAATGTACAGTGGGTGGCATTTTGTAGTCCATTAATTTTCTTTTTTGTAACCTCCTGGTACAGCTGAGGAATTGCTTGACTAGTAAAATGGTGGTGAGATGGAATTTGGTAATAAGGACACAGGACCTCATTTAACTGTCTAAAAGCTGCTGCATTAATGAATATTGGACGCAGATCAAATACTAGCATAGTCATCATGGCGCCTGTGATCCACTGTGAAACTGGGTGACAGCTCTTATACTTGCTTCCTCTTGCAAAGGATTGTTTAACAGTCAATTGTTGTTGTAAACTACTAGTAGTCTTCTTCTCGGTTGAAGATCCACCCCCGACAGCAGGAGCAGCAGCAGCAGCGGGCCTAACGCTCAAGGATTCTTCTGAAGAATCCTGGATATGGGAGGAGTCATCTAGCCGTAGCAACTTGAATGCAGGACTAACTCCGATAACTAGTGAGGATATTGATGAGGAAGGTGTTGGCGGTGTAGATTGCAGGTGCTGGGATCTAGCTGAGAGAATGGAGCTAGCTGATGCTGGACTGCTTGTTGTTGTTTTTTTTAGCATAAGTTGTTGATTTTCCAAAGAGCTTGCCATAAACTTGCTTCAAATGGCGTAACATGGATGAGGTTTCAAGATGATTAAGGTCCCTGCTTCTGCTGACTGTCGCTTTACAAACGCTACAGATGGCTAAACAATTGTTGTCAGGATTTTGGTAAAATTAATTCCACACATAAGAGGTGGCCTTCTTATCACTGGCAGGAACTGCTTCCACTGGTGCATAACTTGCCACTGTAGAGTTCATTAACAGCACCGTTAGTTTAGCTGCCTTAAACCCTTTGGACAATTCCATCTTGCACCACTTTTCTTTTCTGCCACTACTGTGTGGCAATAGTACCTAGATGTGCTATGAACTGCTGTGGGATTGTGCTGTTGCTCTGTCGCTTAGTATCCAGCCAGCTCACTCCAGTCTTTGGCTGAAAGTGGATGAAAATAATATTGTGACCTGTGTGGTGGTCAAAGTTGACTGTAAGTGACTGGAACTTAGTGTTGTTGAGGTTAATAAAACTGTAGGAACAAAGACAAATTTTGTGATTTTAGCATATTGTAGTAATTTTTCAAAAAAAATACAGATCAAAAACCAAAACATGTTACAGCTGTTTTGCCAAAACCAAAACACGGGTGTCAGGAACATCTGTACTTAATACTATGAAAATTATCAGGAGAGAAAGAAATATGTATGCTAGTATCCATTATTACAGGTTTAGAAAAGTGACAGTGAATGGCAACATATAAAACATGATGAAAACCCACAAGCCATAGTATATGGCTTGTGGGTTTTCATCATGTTTTGTCCAGGACTGGATACATCTTACAAAAAATTCTAGGAAAGATATATATTTATTATAAAAAAAAAAAAAACAAAAAAACCTGCTTCTTCCCTAATTCTGGATATATTCTCACTATCAAAATATGCACTCTGGTATTTGATATAAACCTTAAGGTCTCTCACCCCACATAGATACAAGTTGTCTTCTAATCAAATCTAAACTCTGTCTCCTCCATGAAACAGAGATTGGCTGAGGCAATTGGTCTTCACATCCAGATGTTCCAGTATGTACTTTTCCGGCATGACTGACAGATAGTCTCTTCAAAGGTGTATGGTCTCAATCAGCTATATAAGTGTCTGTGACAGGATGGAGCACCTATGCCACCCTGTCTGTTGTGTTGCTGGGAACCGGTTGGGCTTGCCTTGCAACCATCCCATTTCTTTCTCCCAAATGCGCCCTCTAACCACAGTAGGAGGGGATTAAGCTGCTGCCATCACTGGACTCCTTAGCGGTATCCAGAACCGCATCCTTCTGGGTAATTGTCGCTGCTAGTGTACCCCATTATTGGGCACCTGGGCTGGTACCCCTGACCTCTTCATGTAGATCAGGCTTGCTGTGGATGGTATCCCCCCCTGGCCTAACACACTGGCCAGAGCTGCTGGGTAGCGGCCTGAGCAGTGGTACTAGATGCTGGGTCCAAACCTCAGATCACCTGGATAACGGATTAGAGTTGGGTCTAATGTGCAGGTCATAGTAACTACCGCAGGGGAGTAGTTGTCAAGCAGGCCTTTGAAGCACATGATGTTTAATAGCTAAGGTATCCTAATAAGGACAGTGACTATAAACTTGAGGCTGCAAGCTGAATGGTTTTATACAGATCACAAAACTCTTCGGGGTCCATGTATATGGAAAATATTGAGGAAAGAGCAGTGCATTTAGACTTTTTTTTTTGGGGGCCACTCTTGCCTCATTGCGTCTGCTTTGTGGAACCATCCAGCAACAGAGTTGTGTTATATATAGTAACTAAATATTACATATGGTGCAGATTTTGCAGTTGTGTATAGGTGTATAGTCTATACCTTTGCATAAAACAGGTGTATAATTAGCAGTAAAAGATACCTTTCTCTTTGGCACGTTCTGACATCCAAAGATAACGTTATCTTTTAGAGTTCCCACCTGCCTATTTAGTAGTTGTATATGCTGTTATGCAAGGGACCTGGTTCTCCTCCTTACCTTAATGTTATTTAGCACTCTTACACAGAGTGTGGCAGCAGAGCACAGGGAGACAGCTTATTCAATAAATAGGAAGTTGCATTATAGTGATTGACTGTTCATCTCTTTGAGCTCCTATAAAACTGTCATCAGTCCTGGGCAGGTCAGTGATATTAAAAGATAGGGGAGGTGCAGTTCAGTATGTATGAAGGTCATTGTCAGTTTGTTAATATTATTACGTATGTGTTTTTCTTTAACGTATATAAGGAATAAGGTTTTCCCTACTGTGAAATATAAGGATATGAAAAGCCACCTCGGACTTCTCCTGTCTAAAGAAGCTCTTTTACAATAGAGTTCAACAACTTGGTGACTTCTGGTTTCTTTGCATTTCAGAGTTGGGATGCATTATCCCAGTTTGACTTATTTTGAGTCCTCATGAGAGTACCAATAATAGGATCATTGTTTGTATCATCTATTATTTTTATCAGTTTGGTATTTGTTTCTGGATAAGGGTTTTTTCTGTAATTGAGATCACACTTAAAATATACTAAATTTTATTTGAAACTACTACGATCTCTCCCCCCCACTTTCCCGTGGCATGTTCCTCCTACGTTATGTAGCAGTGCTCCACATAGTGTCTGTAAGACACTTGGGACTTGACTCATTGAGGCACACAGATACATGCCATATTTTACGTAAAATCACACTGCAAATGCCCAGAAATGAACCATACTCCAGAGAATGCAGCAACATCTAATTAATCTTCAAGCTCAAAGGACCCTTACTACAGCCTACAATTTCATGGGTGGAACAGAGAGAAGACTGGGTGTATGCACATAATTAATGACAGTAAGAATGTGCCAAGCTTCAGCGCATGCAGCAACATCCAATTTAAGCATTGCATATCTCTAAGGTACATGATTTTCAGTTGCACCAGTGGTGATGGCTGTGTATGTAAGGTAGATCATTTGTTTGCAATCAGGAGTAACTGTAAAAATGTATTTTGTACTGTAAACATTCAAAACAGCTAATAAGTGTATTTTATGGGGGTAAAAATTAACTTTTTTATATATATATTTTGTCATTAATGACTATATTATTAAGAGGTGACATTAACTGAATAGGTTTTTTTTCTCTGCGTTCTTTTGTTGCGTGCTATTCCAGATATATATTGGACGTGCCCTACAGTGTCTGTTAGCAGAGCTCGCCTAGACTCGTATTCATCTGCAGATGTATCTTCAGATCCGCTCCTTGTTGAATATAGACGTGTATATGCCAGATATATCTGCATTTCTTTAAAAAAAAACAAAAAAAAAACAGAAAAAGGAATACAATACGTTCAGTTTGCATACCTTGATGAATCAGGCCCTTATTGATTATGTCTGTGCAGGGCTGCCATTAGGGGGGTACAGCAGTATGGGGCTCAACAGCAGAGTGGGACCCCACTAGCCCTGGGCACAAACATATTTAATAGGCATGGGGACCTCCACAGTGAGGTAGCGGGCGCATTTCTAGGCAGCAGCTGTGCCTGAGACGTGAGAAGTGGTGTGGGGAGAGACCTCTGTGTGTAATTAAGGATGTGGCAGCAGGCCCCTTGTAGGAAGCATGTCTGCCTCTACTCCCGAGATGTGGGGGCCTCACTGCTCCTGCCATTTTCTCCAGTCCCAGGTTAATTAATAACATCAGAGCTCTGTCAATATAGAGGAGCCGAAAGGAGACAGCAAGAAGACGCAGAGAGGTAAGTAAACTATGGCTGGGGTTAGATGGAACTGGGCATGGGGGGGGGGGGGGGGGGGGGGTGACTGCAGAGAATAGAAGTACAGGCAAATGTTGGGTAGAGAATAATTTAAAAATGAAGGTTAAGTGAGATAAGGTAGGAGGGGGGCCCTGTCTGTTACATTTGTACTGGGCCCCACAATGTCTGGTGGCAGCCTTGTGTATGTGCGGCAATGATTTACCCTTTCTTTTTTTTTAAAAACAAAAACCTTTTGACTAAAATATTTCCAGATAAGAAATCTCATACATGTGCTTAATACGATGGTTAGAGTTGTAGGCTTAACCCACTGCGTGCCAATCCTGCTTGCAACATGTAACTGGCCATTCAAAGGGGTCTGAGTGTTAAGTGCTTGGGCCTAGCTTGAGAATATTAACACTTACAGAAATAAGAAATCCATTGAACATTTTATATTGCCATTAAATCCAAGCACCCAAGGTGTCTTTCAGCTTTTTTTTTTATTTTTCATAATGGCCAGGTAAAATGTAGGCTCTTCTGAAATGTCATAAGTAGCATTTTACACTTATAACATATATTGTACTACATCCTGAATCCTAAACACACATTCTGTGAATGCCTTATTGCTATTTCCCTTTGCAGAATATATTACCCTACGATTACAATACATAAAATGGGCCTCCCAACAGTATGCAGATACTGCTTTCACTAGAGTCTCTGGACCTTATTTAACTGGATATACAAAACATTATTGGCTCAAAACTCCTTGATACAGCCCAATGGAATGCTTAATTCACATATCTCTATATTCATCATGTGTGGCTGAACTTGTCTCTCAAACATTCTGATATTTCAAATTAATTGACTTCTTTGACCAAGATACAATCACATAGACTAGTGCAATTAAAAACAATGATAGTGGAATGCCAGTGTTTCCAGCTTAATGACCAACGCTGCAGGCTGTCCTTTCTCCATAAATTGAGTATTATTTCGCTGCACTTCCACTGGGGTTTCTGGATAAGCAGTGTAACCTAGCATTATTAGAATAATTCTACAATTTCATATCCAAAGACAAAACAACCAAAATGTTGTATCATTCATTAGCCACCAAACAGCAAATAAACATATCCTGAACAAAATGGTTGAAAAACATTATGGGGAATGGTAATACTTGCTTTAGGTAAGCATTTTAATGATAATGGCACTTATTCTAAAAATCAAATAGGCACAAGTCATTTCTTGATTTTCATCTCCTTAAGTACATGTTGTCTGTGCCTTCTAATAAACATTCTTCAAGTCGACTGGATTGACAATATCATGTGTTCTTGCTTGATCCTTTTAGTTTTAGTGAATGGCATCTCTGTCAATGTAGAAATATGGACAAGACACATTTTTACTGTACAAAATACAAATCGTCTCATGGAAATAAATGTAGGAATCTTTGAAAAAGTCATACTCGGTTATTTGTCAGAAAAAAAAAATGACACCTTAAATCTATACATTCATATAAGACACTCATTGTGACCGTTAAGCAAGATCCAGGAACAAGATGATGACTAAGCCCATGAGCTATATACAAACATAAAAATAATTTCATTGATTGGAATACTGCATCACTAATAGTAGGCTCAAGTTTGTGTCCCTTTTTTTTTTTTTTAGTATTACATGTAAAATGTGCTATCTTGGTACCCTGGCTGTTGGCTATAAAGTACATACTTTAGTGGTACTGCTTAGACACAGACATTTCAATAAACCAATGTACAAGCAGAGTCCAAGTAATTTTCTCAGTGGTTGTCCATGAGTCCCTTACAAATAGTATATTTTGGTGACACACACCTTATAGTGGTGTTGGTACTTCAATATTTTCTCAGCAGTGAAAAATACAAAACTAACAGTATACTAATGTTAAAAATCAGATTTGGCACCACTTTTTTCTTAAAAAAACAAAAACACATAACAAAAAAAGCCTGATATCCTCACATAAAGATATTATGATTTTGTTCAGTAACTGAAGTTTGATAAATGCACATTGGTCAAGAGTTTTCCACCTTTGGAGGACTTTAATGTATTGTGTTGCTCTTGGATGGGAAACAAAACTGCTCCACAGGATTAAAATGTATGTAATACACAGAAAATAGCTGAGCTGTGTAATAGAATAAAGCAACAAACACAAAAAAAGTATTTGGATGATATATACTATTTGATGGATAACACATAATGAAACCAGACAGGTAAAGCATTGTATTTAGTAAAAGTTACAGGAGGTAGTATGCAAAACAATGGATTAAAGTTGTCGGAAGGTGGAGACTCCCCTTAAACTATCAGTCAAGTGATCAGGGATCACAGGATTCAGTATTTTCGAGTGCCTATTTACACTATTACACAGAACTGATTAGTCTGTCTAATAAAAACAGTTACTTCAAAATTTCAAATTATAAAGACAGTGTGCTCTCTTGTGAGATATATTAAAGCTATAATATTTACCATAGTGTACTTAAAATAACAATAAATCATAAGAAAAAATAGGTTTCCAGATTATTTGTCTAGGTGTTACAAATGTGCTAAAATTAGGATAATGCTTTTATTTTATATAAAGATATTAAAAAAACAGTATATAATAATTAAAAAAATTTAATTTTCTAAAAAAACCAAACCCCCATAATCTACTGTTTTGAAGGAAAAGGAGCTGCACCAAATGGGTCTAAATCTAATGGTTGTGGCTGTGCCTGCTGGCTTTGTTGCTGTGTTACACTCTGTAACACTAGTTCTGTGAAAGGCACTGCACCGAAGTCATCCATATTGACACCATCACTGCTGAGGTAAGCTCCATGTAGTGAACTCTGTCTTGGCTTGCCAGCTGCACCTTGGTTATGATCTCCTCGGTTATCTGTAAGCCCATGATGCTGTGGTTGCCTCAAATCTTGAGAAGAAAATGACTTGGCGCCAAAAGAATCCACCATGTTGTCATCTGTTTGTAAAATGTTGCGATCTTTCACATCTGTAAGTGAAATGCTAATATTTTCCTTGGAGTCAGATATAGTAAGAAACTCGTTGCTGCTCTGCGAGTCTCGTCTCCCTCCCTTTTTGTGCCGACGGACTTTTTCAGGTGTGCGGTAACTGGGCTTAGCTGTTTTTTTTGTGCTTGATGGAGTGCCATGGTGACGCTTCCCATTGTTGTTTGATGGCTGCTGTTTTGTGCGTCTCTGGCGAGATGATATTTTCTGCAAATTACGTTGTTGCTTCACTTTCTGTTGGGTCTGGCTTCCAGCTATTTCTTCAAATGGCACCAAACCAAAAAGGTCCTCTCGGCTAGAAGTTTTTACTTCTTGTGTGGGAAGAGGCTGGAAGGGTGAACACCCAAAAATATCCACATTACCTGGAGAAACAGGGGATAAGATCTGACAATCTTCCTGGTCTTGCTTCTTATTGAATGGTGCATGAGAAAATACATCAAATTCATCACGCTCATTTTTGCTTCTCAATGTTGGTGAAGAATGTTTTGTGCACTGTTGCTCTTGTTCACATTTCTGTGTGTTAAGAAAAAAAAATGGCACAGCTCCGAAAGCATCCAGTTGTTGATTAGATGGTTTGTTTACATTGTTTTTACTTCGTAACTGAGTAGTATTTTCCCTATGACTTTCAGTGGCTTCTACATTACTACTATTAAGCTTCACCCTGTAGATTTTAGTTTTTGTGCGGTCATAGTCTGAATCGGAGCTGTGCTTTTCTTCTTCCTCTTCTTCATCGGAATCCATTAACAGAGGTCTTTGTCCTATATTTTCTGGCTCTGTGTCATTGTCTTCTTGGAAAACCCCTTGGTCCTCATGTAAAGTTTCTTCATCCTCCTGATCTTCTTCTTCACTGCTCTTGGGGGAAGGTGGGTCTGATTCAAAATCACTCTCTGAATTTGCTCTCTCTCTTGTTGCCTTTTGTGAGGAAGACCGTTCCTGTATATTTTGCTGCTGCTTTTGCTGTTTCAAGGATTCATTCTGCTTTTCATCTTTAATTGATACTTGGGAAGCAACTTCTTTAGCACATGTTAACTTGTCAGATAGTTTTCCAAGAGAACCTATAAATGAAAAAGAACAATTTAGAAAACTTACCTAAGGAAAATAAATAACAAGTCACTGAGTTAATTATTACATGCTACATTGTCTTCTATCCAAGACACAAATTTTCACAAGTACAGGAAAACGGGAAAATTGCATTTGTTCAAGATATTCCAGACAGAGTGTACAATCCATTTTTATCTAGCCATTTCGATATTCCTGTATGGAATGACACATCTGACATCCAGAAGACCATGGTGCTACCAGTGTGGCTCTCCATCAGTTTAGTGAGCACAGCAGCTAATTGATTGGGTGGTAGTTGGCTCTCCAATCAGGTGCCTCAAAGTTCAAAAGCCTAGCTGCTTAAATATCCAATATGGATTTAGTGCTCTACTCCTTGTTATCAGATGCAATGGATGGGTGATTCAGTATAAGTTCTGGAGAGGGAAGTTTTGGTCATCTCAGACCTTTGTTTCAGTAATTCCACATGTGTGTGTTATACATATATATATATATATATATATATATATATATATATATATATATATATATATATATATATAGAGAGAGAGAGAGAGAAATATATATTTCTCTCTCTATCTCATATATATATATATATATATATATATATATATATATCTCTAGCTATATATATGATCATCATTATCATCACCATTTATTTATATAGCGCCACTAATTCCGCAGCCCCTGCCCCATTGGAGCTTACAGTCTAAATTTCCTAACATACACAGTCAGACAGACAGAGAGACTAAGGTCAATTTGATAGCAGCCAATTAACTTACTAGTATGTTTTTGGAGTGTGGGAGGAAACCGGAGCACCCAGAGGAAACCCATGCAAACACGGGGAGAACATACAAACTCCACACAGATAAGGCCATGGTCGGGAATTGAACTCATGACCCCAAAGCTGTGAGGCAGAAGTGCTAACCACTTAGCCAACCGTGCTGCCCCAATCTCTCTCTCTCTCTCTCTCTCTCTCTCTCTCTCTATATATATATATATATATACACATACAAGTTAACCCGTGCATGATACGCATGCATTCTAGTCAAATCAAGCTACTTAAGGTGTTAAAAAGGTTTTTGTCATGCATTTGGGCCATAGCCCAGGCCTCCTCAACCACCAACCACTCCCCACTGTCACCCCCGGCAACCACCAACCACTCCCAACTGTCACTTCTCCTTCAAGAAATATATATATATTTTTTTAAAATATTTATAAACACTTAACAATTAACAAATTAAATTAACAAATTAACAACATCTTAGTATACCAAATTTCAGCCCTTTCTGAATTTTTTTTTCCACACACACTAAGAATTTAGTAGGTCAGTGTATAACTCCGCACAGCAGGTGGCGCTGCAGCTTGGTTTTATTTTTTCCACACACAGACAGACTAACACACGCCACTAGACATTTATATTATAGAATATATATATATATATATATATATATAGCATATTGTATACAGATAAGGAAAATATAACTGTCTCACAGTTTTGGGAGCAACATGTGTAAGTGTATGCAAATATGTGACAAATAAAGAATAAAGAGATATCTACAAATTTATATCTATATATTTAGTGATAAAATCAAATGTGAAAAGGACTTTTTATTATTATGTGTTTTATTTTTGTGACACCACATGTATTTTTCTTTCGTCCCCTGTACATAGTAATATAATTGTTTTAAGCATTCTTTCACAGTGGTAAAGTCAAAAGGCTTTGTTTTTTTCTTTATTTACAATGTTATTAACCCCCATAACTTTTAATAACAAAAGAGTGAGTGAATTAGAATTTTGATAAAGTAACAAAAGAAAGACACCCTACGAAAATGTAGAGAAAGAAAATATATTCTTCAAAAACAAAAATTGTATATAATAGAGTGTTTAGAGAGAAAAGCATTTAAATGGAATAATGTAAAACTATCCCATTATGTATATAATGGTTTTGACAGTGCTAAAAGAAATTCCAATTACAACCACAAAAAAGTTACAATACAAATACATCCCTTTTCTTACAGACTTTTATATAAATCTGGTCTGAAATTATGAAGGACTTCTCTATTTGTACAGTTTCAATAGTATTGGAACTTGCATAAAATACATTGAATATTTATGATAGCTACGTATTACTGTACTGTATTGGTGTCTTTTTCTTTTCTGTGAACATTTCTGTTCAGTTGTGAACTGGCTGGCTTATGGATAAATTGCCATTGTACAGCTGTTTATGGTGTAACGCATTTTAAATTCAGAGACCATTGTTTTTAGTATTTCCAGGGTGATTTACCATCGCCCTTAAACATTAAGGAAATCTTGTTAAATTACAGTACCTAATGTCTCATGTACAGACTTATTTACACACAAGCTCAAATTGCAAAGCATTTTCCTCAATTAATGTATTTGCTTCTAATCAATATACCACAAGTTATGTTTCCCACAGGAAGTAAACCATCTGGAAATCAGAGTGAGATGACCAATGGTCCACAAGTCTATAGAAAGATGGATATTGTAAAATTAATAGTATATAGTGGAAGGCATCTGGATTCTTGCTCAGGGGGTCCATTCCAGGAAAAACCGTTTGATTCCATAAAAATGTGTAGGAACTAGCAAATAATCAAGATATGCATTTCTATAGATTGTTTAATTTTGCAGTTAGGAGAATTACATTCTGTATATGATTATTTTGTTATACCAGTAACTTCATATGAATCGAGCAAAGGAATGATAGAGACAAGCTTAATATAGCCAGAGACTCTTCTTTTGGCCCTATACAGTATCAGAATCGCTCCCAGATTCTCTCTTTAATTTCTCACTTTTTTGGAAACCCCTTTTGAAAGACTACCAAAGAAGAGGTACTCCCAAAGCTTCAGAATTTGTTCCAGGAGACTGAAGATGAACCAAGCCAAAAAAAGAAAAAAGAATAATGAACTATCAAGCCAAGCCCTGGCTGTTTTTCTCTTTTTTACCCTTTATATTTTCCAGCATTTTTAGAATTCCATTATAGTTCACTACTCTTAACAGAGAATCCTGAAATTGATACTGAGATTTCTGTAAATGTTTTAATAAGATAACAGTCTTGGTCAATCAATCCCCTTACTTTTCTCATAGATAAGAATTAGGTAAGCAGAAGATATGATAATTGTGACAAGACTTAATATCTGGTGAGTATAATGTATGAAAGCTGTGGCAGGGACGGATCTAGAAAAGTATCCTACGCGGGGCGATTTAGGGGGGGCGATTTAGGGGGGGCGATTTAGGCCCCGCCCCCTTTTTGACTTCAAGGCTGCCGGCAGCTGCACAATATGTGCAGGTCCGCTCGGCAGTGACAATGTGCTGCCCGGCTGCTCTGATTGTGTTTTAAATACAATCAGAGCAGCCGGGCAGCACACTGTCACTGCCAAGCGGATCTGCACATATTGTGCAGCCGCCGGCAGCAAGCCCCTGCTAGGGGGGGCGATCGCCACTGAGCTGTGGTCATAACGGACATTTAAGAGGACTCTTTTGGGTATGTACAAGATGAAATGCTAGTTTTTATATTGAATAAGATACTTTTAATTAACTGGTGGATATAATGTTACTTTAGAGTGTAATTTTAGAAGAAAATGAAAATATAAACATCCACAAATTACATATTACATATTTGTTTGAACGCATGTTTTCATACGTTGGCTCAGAGCACTGATATTTGTCCATATATTTTGATTCATATGTAAAGTGTTTTACTATTTCTTTTAAGCTACAGAATGTTGGATATTTAAAAAAATTATTGGATAGAACGGATAACGATTACATTTTTATTTAGAAGTAACAGGAAGTAGATATATTTTAATGGATCAGACAACACAATAGCGGTAACTAGTGAAAGTGTAGATGTTGTATAGTCCCACTTAAATGGAATGTGTGATAACGTATATGTAACTTTGAAGAAACCTATAGGTGAATACTTAAATGATTATTAAGGTCTTAATGACCAGTTCATGAGACAAAATGTAAATATTAAGGAAAATATATATGTTCTCATCTGCTCTAAAGAGATTAGAGCTCTACCATTGGTGCATGTAACAATAAAATTGTAAAATTATAGAAAGTTTTGTTTGTTTTCAAATGTTGATAGAAGGAAATTGAATTAACCTTTGAGTATTTCATAATGAAGTGATCAGGGAAGGACCCTGTTTGGCCCTTAAATTGTTGAAGATGGCCTGTAGGGCCTAGTGACAAGAATATAGTTGTGTATAGCCTGTTATTGATAGAAAAAGGTGTTTAAAATAAACTGGCAACAACAAAAATAATTGTATGAAAATCAAATAATTTCTAATTCGGTCATAATTGTTGTTTTCATTTGCCATATTTCTGAAACATCGTAGTTTAAAGTATGTTTACACAGATTAGCTTTGATTTATGGGTTGAAAGTGGTAGCATACAAGAGTTTGTATATTTGAACACGTGATGGTGTGTGTTTGATGGTTTCCTCCTTCGAAGGGGACCAGTGGGAGGTTGTAACTGGTTAGGTCCTAATAACTGTTACTGAAGGTTGGTTGGCACGTTTTCATAAGCAACTGTGGTAAGGTTTTGAAAGGTGAGGGTTGGTTTTTACGGTGGGTTATACAAAAAAATACCTGTAAGAAACAGTTATTCGTTGAGGAACAAGTTGTGATCAGTTTGATTAGTAACTTGTGGAATTTGCTTTTAGTTTTGTTTCAATCCCTGATGGGTTCTTCAGACTGATGAAGTAACTGCACATGAGCACAAGTGCATGCTGCCACTTGTAGTGCCACAATTATGTACTTTAAATGGTGTACCCATCTGGAAATACTAAATGTTGCCACACCAGAAAAACATAGTTATTGCCTCACTGGTAATAAAATAGTAAGCCATAATAATAATAATAATAATAATAATAATATAAAATCCCACACATATAATCATTAAATAAATTGGCTCAATTGATTCTTAAAATAATTTGGCCTCTGTAGGAAAATTAATAATTTTTGTCCTTCTAAACCAGAAACCATGGTTAATACCCCTTTCACACCAAAATCTCAGGTCAGACACGGGATAATGAATACAGTTTCAACCCGTGTTGCAACCTTTAATAACCCTTTCACACAGAGGCATGGACCCAGAAATAACCCAGATCGCTGCATTTCACACTGGACCTTTGTCTGCCCTGCATTTTCAAGTTGAGCCCCTCCAAATCAGCTGCTTTTAATTGATTCCTGGTCGACTAACCCGGTAACACCTTTCACACAGACGCTTACCTGGCTCCAACCCAGGAATAACCCTGATCGCCCTTTTCACACAGACACAAGACCTGGGTTATTCCCGGGTCCATGTCTCTGTGTGAAAGGGGTATAAGTTAAACTTGTATTGTGCCTCCTGTTATATTAACATTGACCAGCAGTGTAACAGTGATGTGTTTGCTAATCTCACCTATAGAAAGCAGTGTGTTGATTCTGGCGATTTTCAGTTCAGACTCTGGCGAGTTCGCAAAATTGCAGCTTCGTACATTTGGTGATTTGTATTGCTAGAGTGGCAAAACACTGGGACTGTGATTTGTAGCGATTTTGGAAATGGCTTTTTTGAAACAAACACTTTACTGGTGATTTTCAATCAACGCGCACTTTAATACAATCGGTGAGTTTAAACTCACCCGAGAAAATAGCTGAAATTGCCAAATCCCACCCTGATACATTTTTACCTCCTGGAGTCCAATCAATGAGACATGATTTGAAGTGTGGGTTAGTGTTGCCCTGCCTTAAAAAGAAAAGAAAAAAAGCACTCACAAATTTGGAGTTTGCTATTCACAGAAAGCATTGCTTGGAAAAAGTTACAGAACTATTTCTAAAAGCCTTCATGTTCATCAGTCTATGGTAAGACAAATTGTCTATAAATGAAGTAAGTTCAGCACTGTTGCCACTCTCCCTCTCTTTGCAGGACTGGCCATCCTGCAAAGTTGACTGCAGAATCCTCAAAGAGTTTAAGAATAATCGTAGAGTGTCAGCTAAAGACTTACATAATACTCTGCAACTTGCAAACATATCTGTTGTAACAAAAGGAGGCATTTAGCTGGCAATATGCAGAGAAAGCAGGGAAGTAGAGTAAAACATTGGCACAGTTATGTACCTAGGTGGAGATTAAACCAGGTAAAAACATATGTGTAGTTTAAAATTGGTTTACTTACATGATTTAAAAGCTGCTTCCTCTCAGCAAACAGACAGGGTGGGTCTGATAGTCTAAACAGAGCCATGGATGGGCGTTTCCTTTTAAAGAGAAGGTGGGTGTGTCACCTGTCCATCAAGCTAGGCCTGTGGGAGGAGTGTCAGGTATAAAACCATGCTTGTTTCATTGTTCAGGGAGATCAACGCTGGGCTAGCTGGCTGATCTGGACAGAGAGATGGACTATGTATAGTAAGCGTTCAGGGTCTCCATAATTGCTGTGCAAGTATACGGTGTCCAAACATTATTACCATCCTGACAATAAAGAACCATAAAAAAGGAAGAAGTTGTACGCGTGTGCTTCTGCAGTAGCGGGCTCTTGCCACACTGTTTACAAGTCTACAATGCGTAAACCCTAAACAAGAATGGTGTTCATAGATGGACACCAAGGAAGAAGCCACTGCAGTAAAAAAAAAAAAATATTGCTGCATATCTAAAGCACACTAAAGAGCATCTGGATATTACACAACGCTACTAGCAAAATGTGCTGTGGACAAATGAAACGGAAGTTGAGTTGTTTGGAAGGAACACACAACACTATGTGTGGAGAATGAAAGGCACAGCACATCAGCATCAAAACCTCATCTCAACAGTAAAGTATGGTGGAGGGAACATCATGGTTTAGGGCTGCTTTGCTGCCTTAGTACCTAGACCACTTGCTCTCATTGACGACAAAACTTGGAATTCATTTTTCCAAGACATTTTGCAGGAGAATGTAAGGCTAGCTGTCAGCCAATTGAAGTTCAACAGAAGTTGGGTGATGCAAAAAGGGCAACAAATATAAACACAGATATATATCAACTGAATGGCTTCAAAAGAAGAAAAATAGCCTTCTGGAATGGCCCAGTCAGAGTCTTGACCTCCAACCATTTAAGACATCAAAATGAATAATTGTGTGTGTTATTAGTTTAAGCAGACTGCCTTTGTCTATTCTTCCTTGAAGAGTAGATCACAGTCTATGACCAATTTATGCAAAAATCCAGGTAATTCCAAAGGGTTTGCATACTTTTTCTTGCCACTGCATATACTTTTTCATCTTTTAATTTTATTGTATATGTGTTTGTATACCACCAGTACTTTATATTTAGTGGTGCTGTCTATGATATATTTGTTTAGCCTATGAATGTGAGCACTGTTAATGCATTTGGAAGCCTCTGGTTAATTGTAAAGAATATTTAATTCAGGTGCTAGACATTGAGTTAGAAGTATTGGTTATATAGGTGAGCAAGCTTGGACTGTTTAACTTTAACCTTGACAAAGGTTCCACATGTTTGTAATGTTTTTGTTATTTTCAAACGCTTTATTTTGAAAGGGGACATAGGAAGACAAAAAACATTGAGCATTGGAATTCAAACATTCCAGTTGTTCCCTTTCTGTTTAATGTTTTTAGAATCAATATATATATATTTACATCAGCTTTTTTAAAACAAAATAAAATACACACAAATGGTCAAATATTAAGTATTTACTTCTCTACTCTGGTTCATTATTTGTTATTACAGCCCAAGCAATTGTTCCCTTAAATACAGTGATGCACATTTGATTTGTAGTTAATATTTACACCAGGATTATAACCCTGCTTAGTTTAGATTTCCCTGAGGCACAACTGTAATATAAAGCTGTATATTTGGTCTCAGACCAAACAAAAGTCTCTTTAAATATTAACTGACATACTTGGGCTGCACTATATAGGAGATGAATTAAAATTGAGAAAGTAAATGATAAAATAAATAAAGCAGTTTATCTTTTGATTACTTTACTTGGAAGTAAGGAAAATGGCATTACAATTTTAAATAAAATATTTTGGAATCATAAGTATTGATAGTCCAAAAATAAACTCTGTACAGCTATTTATGTAGATTGTATTTATATAATTACTTAGCAAAAATATACGCATGACCTTACAGCATACATCACAAACAAATTGGAATGAATGCATTGTTTAGATAAAGTTGTAACATCATTAGCATTATACAGTGGATATAAAATGTATACACACATATTGAAATCCCAGGAGTTTGTGATGTAAAGCCTGAATCAAGACAAGGCTGCTGGTTAACAGTATTTCAACTTTGAAATTATTTTAATTATAAAAAAATGTTTTTATTTCCTGATTTGTGATTACTTCTTCCTTTTCTCAAAATGAAAAATGACTTTCACTGAATGCAGGACCTCTCTACAGTTACGTTTATTTAGTTGCAGGATTCAACTATGCGCTTTGCTTATGTGAAATGTGGTGTATGCTACAAGCATGGTTTCCCTCCACCCAGGTAAAAGATAATATTTACCTTGCTTCCCTGGTACTGGTGTGGTAGGTTGTATCCAGCAATGCAATGAGGTCTGGGTTCCGGTCATAGTGGATAGAGTGATAGAGGAAAACAATTGTGGGAAATATGAAATGGAACTATGAAAAGTAATACGAACGAGGATGATGCTAATGAAAATCAGTCTGTGTGTGGTTTAGGTCCTTTCCCAGGAAATTAATTGCTTGGAATCTAGTTTCACACTATAGACATCCAATTAATTACATCCTCCTTGGGCTCTCTGCCCATTGACTCCACTCCTCCACTGTCTTTGCACCACTTTCAGTGGCTCTAAGTTTGTTAGATGCACCCACGCTAATGGGCACATGTTTCAGTCTGCACTGAATTTACCCCTTGTACCCCAGTAGCTGTGAGTTATAACCGTACAATAGTGTAAACAAATAACATTACACCATGTACTTTCTTGTTGTTAGCCCTCTATACGGCGCTGCAACCCTCATGTGGTGCCCTATAAATAAACGGTAATAATAAAAATTATGTTTAATTCCAATAGTCATTTTGCACATGAAGATGCACTACATAAAGGCTTTAAAGAAATCCTGATAGAGCCTTTTTTGGTATAGTCTGTTTACAAATTATTTATAGAAAAACAATTACAGTTAGAATGACAACCGTCTAAAAAGTACTAATATTATGCTAAAACCATCCTAGATACAGGAAGACCAGCTAGAATTCCTTACAGTAGGTCAGGAAAACCATCTTTAAATACTGCTGAAATGTACAGCATAGTATTTCTAGTAAAGTGTTTTAAGAGGTGTTCTTTGTCTCTCTACAAGAGGGACCGCCCTCAAAGATAGTGTGTCAAACTACAGATCCAGGAACCCCTAAAAATGGTAACATTGCTTATTTGAACAGAAAGAATTGTTTGGAAATCAAAACATATACTGAATTGAAGGGATTAAATAAGTGAGTCTCTGGGCTGTTTTGTTTCAAGAATACTAGAGACTATGGAGTAAATTCATCAAGCTGCGACTTATTGGCGGGTTTGAAACGTGGTGATGTTGCCTATAGCAACCAACCAGATTCCAGTTATCATTTATTTAGTACATTCTACAAAATGAAAGCTAGTCTGATTGGTTGCTATAGGCAGCATCTCCACTTTTCAAACCCGCCAGAACCTTGCAGCTTGATAAATTTACCCCTATATCGTTGTTGGATTTTTTTTAGTTCTTTACGGTTAGAATTTATACTGCAGCAAAAGTGTAGCTTATTTAAATATCTGGAAGGTTTATGTTAGAGTTGCATTCACCAGATGATTACTTGTTTTATCATTTACTAAATGCTTGGCTTCTATTTGACTGTAGTTCTAAACAGCAAACCATATACTTTGTTCTGATATAGTATGATATATACTTATGAAGTGAAAATGAACTGATTTACCTATGTTGGTCCCATAGGTAGACTGCTAATTGCAGTTTCTATTGCATAACTGGCAGTCAAAGTAGGGGGGATTTGTGGTTCTAGACCTGTGTATGCTTAAATGTTCATGTAATGTATTTCAAACTGTACTTGATGAAGGGCAGTGTCATCTGCAGCATGCTTGTTTTTCTCCAAATTAATTCAATTATTTGGCCACCGTTTTCCTTTATTTACTGTTTTCTGCATGAACTATACATTTCAAAAATATGATTAAAAATGTAAGTGAAAACAATTCAAAAGTCAACATCTGCATGCACCATAGGGCTTAAATTTCATCACTTATAATCACGTCTGTAGCCTTTCAAGGACAATTGCTTATCCCTCCAGCAACAGTCAGGGGAACATCTTTAATCATACAAGATCATCCCAATCTTCAAGGAAATGTTATGTTCTGATGTTCTTTTTCCCAACATCCGATTAAACCTGATTAATGCCTTGCAACTAGTAATTACATGCCTTCTGCTGCATCATCATTTTGGGGGAGAGGGGGAGGGAGCCACAAGCTTTTGGTTTTCTCTCAATTGGTAACATACTGCTGCCATCTTTTCACAGCAATTGGCCACATGTCAGGCCCAAGGATTACCGAGACATTTCACCTAAATCTACACAATTTCTTTGAAGAATGGCAGAGAAGCATCTGCTCAATATTGCCGGAGATTTGTGGCTCTGATGCTGTGGTTTTCAAGACATACAAAAACTGGAAATTAAAAATGTCTCTGAGGTTTATATTTTGTAATATAAATCTTTGATGTAGGTCAACCATAAAATACATCAGCTCGTTAAGATGACTGTTTGCTCAGAAGGGTTTTAAGCATTACATTGTGAATTTTTAAAATGGAAGATGGCAAAATAAATTGGTTCACTAAAGTATTATTTCATATTAATACTGCAGTTTGTCACAATTTAAAAAGAATAACAACTGTTGGTGGATGGAGGGTTTTCAATTTATTATGACTGAGGAAATAGCAAAACAGTATGCCAAGTGACTAAAATAAATCAATGGTGGCTATCAAAAATAAAATTATAAGAACTCAAATATTATTTGTTTATCTGCTTAGTGTTATATAAAAACAGTCTTTATTTAACAACATGTATTTCATGTGTACAAAGTGTGATCAGTGAACATAAATAAGAGGAGCTTATATTAAAACAAAGAACGTACCATGCACAAATACAGTATTTTACAGAATTGCCTTTATGGTGAATTGATTTTTAATAAGAACAATTCACTGCTGGGCAATAAACATATAGAGATGAAGCACCTGGTACATGACAAGCATTATTAATGTATACTCTCAGAAACAGAATATAGGAGGTGATATGTAATATATTAATTTTATTATAACTACAAACCCAAACAATATTAAAGAGAAAGTAAGATGTACATCATGTGGTTCACCCTACACCTTCCATGCCTGGTCCTGCTACATAGCCCCCTCTGTCCTGGGCATACATTATATAACCCACCTATCTGCCTTAAAAAGCAATGGGAATTTTGTTATCTGCAATTCCATTACACATAATTCAGAAAAACATATGCAAGAAAGAATACATAATTGCTGCTGCTTACTGATTAGGTCATACACACAGGCATGATAACTAAGGGCCCACACCTAGGGTGGTTTTGAGAAATACTGCTACATGAGGCAAATGCCGGGGCATTGTTGAGAGAGGCCATTGTAACTTTGAAATGTAATTTAATATATTTTAGGAACAAAGTTCTAATTTATACAAAGCAAAACATACACACATATAAAAGCCTAAATATTCCGGATAACCATACCTATAGATTTTCTTTAAAAAATAAATAAGGATGATTTTCTAAACTTTTCATGTAACGTCAATTTGACCAGGAATGTAAACTATTAAAGGAAAGGCAATAGAATAGAATTATTTATTTTTAGTAAGAAGCTTTATTATATGCATTCACCAATTGTATTAAATAGCTGAACTTGCCTGAAGCAGAAATAAATGGAACAGAACCAAATGCATCTTCGGATTGTTTGCTTTGTGAAGCAAGAATGGCGACTGTGGGTGTCCTGCACTCTTCAAGTTTCTCTGCAAAGCAATATGAAAAACACAACAAAAGAATGTAAAATAAAAATGGAGGCATGCATGCAAGTCTGGAACATAAATTGATACATGAAAATAAATAAAACACAATACAATGATTTCTTCTTCCGACTCCATAGCAGTCCTCACAAATAGGTTAACAGCTTAGTCAGCTCTGTAGAGACAGAAATAATTTGACACCAGAACATGTGACTTCTCCTTCCTTCATTTTATTTTTCCTTCAAGCTGTGTAAAGCAGTAGTGGGTGTACAGAGCAATATTATTTTTATCTAAGTGGGCTACCAAATTTCTCAGAGCAGATTGGCATCATTCCTATGGGGAATGCCCACTGGGAAAGAGTTGGCTCCCTGGGCCGTTCCCCAATGCTTCTTACTGAATGCAGACAAAATGGATTCGCTGTCCATAAACAGGGAAATTTCAAAAAACGTGCGCTTCTGCAGCGGTAGCAGATAGCGTGACCTGAGAGGCTGTTGTCCCTACTGCGTCAACACATGCATGGAGAACAGCAGCCGGATTCCATTGGAGACACTTGGAGCTTGCATTGCTGAGTCCTGGACAAAGCCTGCACCATGGAGCCATAACCTGCCCCAAAAAAGCCGAAAGATATCCATTCTAGGTAAGCCCTTAGCTAAGGGTGTTTTTCATGGATATTAGATTAGTTTACTTAACCTCTCCCTCTGTGAAAGGCAATACTAGCAAGACTCATATTTGCATGTCTGGAGCATGTGATTTACATAATGAGGCTTTATGTGTGGACTACATTCCCCTTTAGAGGAAACCCAGAACAATATAAAGAGTTAATTAGCTAGTTGAGAACTTAAAACATGTCAAGGGGTATAAGGGACCAGGAATCAGATGTGTATACACTTGGACAATATGCAAGACATTTCTACATCTGGGTCTGTAGATAAGGAGAAGACTTATCTGAAGTGTAAAAACAGAGATTAAGGAGGAACTCAGGATGTTTAACCCCAAAGTAGTGGATGTACTGATTAAATATAGAAATAAGACTACAGGATATGCCAGTACCATCTACCTTACAGGATGCCTTTTTTTTCTTTTATAAGAAAAACAGCACAATCTTAGTGTGTTCATGGTACACAGAGTAATTAGAGAACGGCTTGATAAGGAATGGTATCAATAGGAAAGGGGGCTATCCAACTTTAAAAGACGGGAGAGTATGTATCCGTTTCAAGAGGCTGGAACCACTAAGGGGGTTGATGATACAGTAGCTTGCCTTTCAGCAAAAACTGTTCTTCCAATGAAAGATGGAGGTCCAGTAAAAGGACTCAAATGGATGGCAAAATGAAGACCTATTTTAAAAAGCTTCATATTTCCTCAGAGACGGTAATTAAATCTATAGTAGACTTCAGTCACCAGGGCACTCAGAACTTAGATGGATAATCTGTATAAAAGACATTCAAGAGAAAGTAAGTAGACAACACATGCTAAAGAATATGGAATTAGGAAAAAGGAATTGATTTCCTTTTTGGATAGAATCACACTTTCCGCGAGAAGTGTAGCTTCAAACAGTGGTGGCTTGGAGAGCACTCTGGCTATATTTTTGGTCAGCAGATCAACAGACTAAAATTCACTTAACTATGCTCCCTTTTCATGGACATTTTCTTTTCAGTGACAAACATCATTTGCAATTGGATTGTATAAGACAACATTTTAAGAGGACCAAACGCATTGTCCTGGCAAACAGTATGCGGCAAACACATCCATACGGCCCTTTCATTCTTTTAGAGGAGAGGAGAAGAGAGGAAGATGACTGGAAAACTGACTCCTGGCTAACACAGCCCAAAGCAGGTTAGGTGGGTGGACAGTTTCCACAGATTCTTCTGTCTGGGATAGCATTTCCAGTTTACCTGCCTGCCATTGGGCCTCTTAATATGTCCCAGAACATTGACCAAAGTACTAGTGGTGCTTAGGGCTGCTCTCAGGAGGGCATAAAATAACAGTTTAGCCTTATCTGGACAATATCCTGGTAATAGAAAAATCAGAACACAGCACCCAAACAAAAACATTCAATGTAACCTCTTTATTAAAAGAACATATGTAAATACAGTCAAGAGTCACCTGGTGCCCTCTCAACAGCTGCAATTTCGGAGAATACTGATAGACACTGTGAAAGTCAAAGCATTGGTGTCAGAGGAAAGACTTGTAAAACTTCACCTGACTTATCGGACTCTGTTTTATACTGGGACCAAAAATAAGTATTCCTATATGGAGGCACTCTCGATTCCTGGTCACCTAGGTACAGGTGTAACCCAATTTACTGCAAATGTTAAAACTTATGAACTTTATTACAATTCTTTAAAATAACCTTTCCAATCTTCATTCAGATATCAAAGCAAAATATTTCAGAATTAAAATATAGCAGTAGCGAAAAGAACTAGAAGTAAAGTGCTTTCTAATCTGTACTGGTGTCATAAACTGCCTAAGAGACAACAAGAGCAAAACAATGATGACAGAGGTATCAACAATTGTATCGTGGGCAGAAAACAATCAGATCTTTTAGCTGTTCGCATAGCGGGTAAGGACAACATGGTGGCAAATTCTCAATTGGTATCAGATCCACCCAGTAGAATGGACATTACACAAGACCGTGTTTAGCATTTGGTAGAATAGTTTTGGGACCCTCAGACAGGTCTGATGGCGACAAGTCAAAACACCAAGACAGCACAATTCTACACCAATTATAAAAAGACTCCAGGTCAGAGGGACTAGATACACTGTCAAGACCAATTAATTGCAAACTGGGGTATGTGTTCCCTTCTATTCCTATCATTTCACGCACACTGAGATGATCAATAGAAAGGCAGTGTAAGTCATAGTGTTTCTTTTATTCTAGCCCTGTCGACCGTAGTTGGCAGTATCATAGGATATGCTCCTAGTACAGCATTGGCCTCTACCTTTGTGGCCAAATCATCTTCATCAAGGACCTATTATTCACCTGTATCCAGAGACTCTCTCCCTGAAGGTGTGAAGATTGAGCAATCACTATTCAATATTAAAGGAATCTCAGGATTTGGGGGCGAGAAACTAAAAGTGCCATCTCTCTCTAATCCTAGCACCTAGAAACTCAGGGGCACCCTTGCGTGAAAGAAAGGAGTCCTCTCTTTTAAATAAGACATGCCCCTCTTAATAGTTACTTTCTGGTGATCATGCATAATCACCAAACAACCCCCTACACTACATAAATAATTTAGTCCAGGGATGGGGGTAAAAGGGCACAGATCTCCATCCAGGCGTTCAAAACAAACTTAAGTTATTCTTTGATGATCACATGTAATCACTAGACAATAACACCCTACTGTACAAAACCTGCTGAGGAGCTCAGGATGGGGTAGGCGTTTTGCAATGTACATATCTCCCCCATCCTGGCACCTAGACACTCAGTGCCCCGTCATAGTTCATGTCTGGTAATCACCAGACAATAACACCAGACACTACAGGAAGCATTAACAAGTTTTGAGATTCAATAATCTCAGGGCTATCCTCATTTTGTGCTGCAGGCTATCTACTTTTCAAAAACTGCCCATACTATGCCTACACATTTTATGCACTTCAGGCAAGAATGTGCACAATAATATAAAATAAAACAAAAAGTGCATGATAAGTTTCAAGGGCAGATTTTGTTATGAAAACCTGTGTAGAATCCTGCTTTTTGTTGTTTTGGAAAGGAAAGTTGATGCCAAAGCAAGAACCAGAAGGTATTTCATGGTAGCATTCCGAAAAGAATACACACACACATACATACATACATACATACATACATACACATATACATATAGTTCACTCGCTTGAAATGTAAAAAAAAAAACAAAAAACACCTTTTGCCCATTTGGAGTTAGGTTTTGTTTTGCCAGGAGGTATAAGCATACAAATGGTATTTTTGTAAAGGTCAAAGTCCTTTGAAACAAACAAGGTATAATTTGTGGGGGTATTACACAAACAATTTAAGGATATTGATGTGGGAATGTCACCAGTCCAAAAAGTGTGAAAATAGGCTCAGTGGCGGAAGAGGCTCTAGTATGAGAACCCTTTGAACACTTACATGACATTTAACTTAATTGGCTCACACTCGAGGTACTATTATTAGTGGCAATCACATCTGCTAGAAGAGTGGTAAAAATTCAAACTTTATGGTGCGTGGAACCGTTTTTGAACGTGTACACTGATAAAGTAGTACTACTAGCAAATCCTGCATTCTTGCCTGAGGAAGTTTCCAAGTTTCACATCAAATCAAGAAATTTTGTTTCCGTATCGTTGTCCAAACCCTACCTATGAGAGTGAGGAAAGATGACATACCAAAATTGCTTTGACCACGTATGAGTATGTCTATCGAGAGCAAATTAATTCAGAAATGCAGTTCATCTCTTTGTACTTTCTGAAGGTCCATGTTAAAAGCAAGTCCCACCCAAAGACACACTTGCAAGGAGGACAAGCTTATAAGAGGATCAGATGTGAGATGCAAAAAGTATTAAGGACGCATTCCACAAGGGAAGTGGCAGCCTCCTGAGTTCAAGCTTCAGCAATTAAGCAGGCTCGTCATCTATTTATACCTTCTCCATGCATTACCATCTGGATGTCATAGTTTTGTCTGGAGCTCAGTTTGGAAGGAAAATTCAAGCAATTTATCAATAAAATATTGCATATGCTTGATTTTGTGAAAACACACTGTTATTGTTTGGGTATATCCCTTTTGTGAGGGCTGCCATGGAGGCTGAAGAGCAAAAAAGCAAGTTATACTCACCATTTTCTCATTTCCTTGAAGTACTCCATGGTAGCCCTAATATTTCCTCTCATGTTACCTGTTTATATTTGAGTAACTTCCCAAAAGGTCTCTGAAACATAATGATGGAAGGAGGAGCCACACTATATATGTTCCAGGGTTGTCTACTCAGCTGAACAAGGTGTAATCAGGGCTGCCATGTTGTGCTTCTAGGAAATTAAATTAATGGTGAGTATAATTTGCTTTTTTACATAGTTTAAAAATAAATATTTGAACACTTGTTCTTGTCCTTCCCAATCTTCTGTATTGCTGACACATGTAGTACACAATTATGTATTCTGATACTCAAACAATTAAACAGGATAACTAAAAAAAACTTTATATTCAGGATACGTTATTAAAGTATCAACATTGCTTAGCTATTAGTACTCGTAGTAACTGCGTACAAATCAGTTCTCTAATACATAGAGTAATACGGTATTTGCCGTTCTATAGAGCAAACAGCCTGGATTTCTTCATTTTGCAGGGGTTTGCAGACCATTTTTCTTCCGCTAAAGGACCAGATTTTGACACCATCACAAAGGTAGCTTATACATTACTTTCTAAAGGATAGTGTTTGCCCAGTCTAGATAAATAATTCTGAGCCATTAAACCAAAGTTTTAAAAATAAAAAAAATGGATCATGTATATACAACCTAGATGTATGCGGGTAACATAAAAGATAAATGAGTAGTAGTACATTGGAAGAATTAAAGATAAATCTTTTTCAATTTCATGAGGGAGAGGGCCAAAGGTTAGATCAGACAATAACTGTGTTATATCATTTCTGCAATCCAAAAATATGTTTTGTAAATGACCCTCAGGGTGTATCTCCAAGTTTGAAAGTCACTACATTATAGTACAGTTATACAATAGCTTAATACCATTCAAGTTTTTATTGGATGAGTTTGCAGGCAGAACGATCATATCACATTCAGTAAAGACAGGCATAGAAGCTAAAGGCCCTAGGAAAGATTGAGGAAAAGCAGAATACAGAACAAACTGAAGTAATGTGAACAACAGAGGAAATGGACCTTGGAGTTCTAGTTTCAGATAACAAAGGTAAACAAGCTTGGTTGTATAGAAAGAGGTACTGGTAGCAGGAAGAGGGACGTTATATTGCCAGAATAAAGGTAATTGGTAAGGCCTAACCTTAATTAACGTATACAATTCGGGGTGACTGGTCTTCAAAAATACAATAATAAACAAAACAAATTCCGAAGCTGGCTACTCAAATGATAACAAAACTTATTGGGAAAGAGTTCAAGAAGAGAGAAGAGACAGAGCTGGTATGATCTAAATATTCAAATATACCAAAGGTGTTCGGGGAGGAAATACCCTTAAATATAAGAATATGCCTCGAACAAGAGGAAATACTTTGAATTTTTTTTTTTTTTTTTTACAGACAGACCAATGTATTCATGTTTCCCAGAAGTTGTGGTGGGGATGTATACAATAATTCAAGAATGTGGGACAAACATAATGCTGTTGTAAGTACATAAATCTAAAATATATATAAAAACCCCCCCACCAAAACAAAGGTAACAGAAACAACAAAAACACATACAAATAGGGAAGACTGGATGGGCATGTCACTTTTGCCATCAAGTTCTATGTACATAACTGTTGATTGTAAAAAAAATATATATATATGAGAATGTCAATGGCATTGCAATGAAAGTCATCTAGATTTAAATATAAAAAAAAAGAATAAAAAATAAGTATCACTTTATTAGACATGGCCAGTGGATAGTCATAAAGTCTGTGCAGCAATTCTTTTCAATTAACCGGATATTAAACTTCATAAGATACTTTGAAGATATATGGGCTGATTTTCCTACAATGCAATTGAGTATCAGCTTTTTTTTTTAACCAAATGTATTGGTCTGTAACAAGTCTATAAAATCTAAATATATATTGCTTATAGGGGCATAGATATGTAAATATTGGGCGTGATTCATGTTCATCGTAAGTTCGTTTGCATGCTGTATATTTTGCGTGAAATAGCGCTGCACATGATCAGAAATCGAACTTGCCCCAATGAACACAACTGCATGCACTTCATGTCTGACCGCAAATAACATGGCTACCTATGACTTGAAAGGTGTAATGGGGGAGAGAAGGGGCGGCTCAACAGACAGTAAGGGCGCTCCGACACAGATGCGGCCGGACAAGTCCTGTGTTTCTGCCCTAGAGCTGGTGCCTTAATTGTACCAGCTATAAGGCAGGTGGAAGTGCAGACTGATAGTCTCGTATAACATGGCATAGTCTTTATATTATATACTACAAGTGTGCGTGCTGCTAGCTAGCACAGAACACGTGTCTGCAAAGAAGATTGACTATATACATGCATTGTACAGTACACATTAAATACATAACTAAAGATGCTTTGAATGTAAAAAAATATGTACAACTTTTTTTTTTATAAATCCACATTTTTAATAATGATTGTACTGTTAAGAGTTGTTTATTTATTTTATAATGAGTGTTTGTTTGTTTTAAGTGTTCTAATGTGACCTTTTAGTGAGCAGACGCTTGTGTGTCTACTGCAGTCTGTTCTGTCTGTCCACCTATTGCACATAACGTTTAGGCAGCGCAAACTTACACCCAGATTCAAATTGAAAAGTATCTCGAGATCCACTTGGATTTGAATACGGTCGGAACTACACTTATGTTCCGTGCTGGTTATTAAATGCAAATTGCGTGCAGGTTCCGTCCGAATGTAAATCAGGCCCATTGTGTCCCTTTACATTGTTAAATTTAAACACAGTCATTGCAGTAAACACAATTAATTAGTAATGCATAGCCTCTCTCTTCCCTTAGTAGTAAAAACCATGCTACCTCTGTCTGCTTCTGTTAGCGTTGCCATAATCTTTAAAGCAAAAATAGGGACACCCAGGTGTCCTGAAGTTTTCTCAGGCCATTAAATCCAGACACCTTTTTTTTTAGGTCCCAAATAAAGTAAAACAGTTATAGGAACCTATTCCCATTTATGCTGTTCGTTTTAGTGAACTAGTGAAAATAAAGCATTTGGAGTTTAACGTGTGAATCCTATTTTCTACAGGACAGGACTTCACACACTAATCCTACTTCATACATGGAAAAGCAACCACATTATTTTGTTAGTAGACTTAGTGAAATCATGTTACCAAGCTAAATATAGACATGCAAAGCAAAATATTTTCAGAACTGACATTTCAATTTTAAATAAACCTGATTAAAACCTAAATTACCATGAAAATGTAGTGTACCTACAGGTTTATATATACAATAATATTATTTATTTGCAGATCACCCTGTCTCAATACATACAGTAAGTATATGAAGTGAAAATACATTAATGATAACACAAGGATGTTTAACATTAAACAATTTTAGAGACGCGTATTTAATAAATATGGTATACATTTTTAGTAATAGTGTTGTGTAATATATTCTTCATGCTATATTTTACAATATTGCATTATATCTTGCATGTAATAAACATAAACATGTATTACATGGTAGAGTTTAACTATGGAATGGACACTACATTCATGGCCATTCTATTTACACTGTACAGTTTAGATAAATCTATATGAATATTCCTATTGAATTCTCAGAGGGGACCTCACAAGTTTTACAATATTCTTTGACTGACAAAGTCACATACAAACAAACTGCAATGACTGAAAACCCCATTCTATTAGGGTAATGATTATTTATTCATAAGGCTCCACAGAATCAGTAACGCCGGATACAGAAGCAATTAACAAATAGAGGATGTAATACATATAAGTAGCACAGAGGAGTGTGAGTAATGCTATGGGGACTCACAGAGTGCAGCAAAAGACATTATAGGACAAACGAGGGAGTCAGACAAGTAGACAAACATGGGACAATAGATAGAGAGGACCTTGCCCATGAGAGCTTACATTCTAGAGGGAGGGGTGGTGAGAGACAGAAGGACCAACTGGGGGAGATGGAGATATCAAAATGAATATCAAAATGATGAAGTACTTTTTTTTAGCTACTACATTCTTGGGCTACTTTACATAACACTACTGTATTGTATACTTATTATTTTTGGTCCACCTGACTCCCACCAGCAGATTATCAAAATCTGAGGTCTCAAGACTTCTGTGCCATGGAAGTTTTGAATCAGGTAGAATAAATAATAGAGGTAATGTGACCTTATCTGTTGTTTTCACTGTGTTACCACGAATGCGCTGACTGTTTTTCCTATAAGAACTGTACATTTATATTAGGAAGCATGCACCTGCCCATGGTAATATTAATTGTGCAACTTGCCCAATACTTCTGCATGTATTTACATCTTTTCCATACTGTTCCAGTCAATTACGTCATAGCCCTTAAACAACCAAACTAGTGTTTGCAGAGGGAGATTTATAGCTCCTGGTGGCGGGTGTCATTGTAAGTTTACAAATATTGCACGTCAGAAGATAGATTGGAAACAGACCAATACAAAAGCAACATTTTTCCGGCTTTTTTTCTCAAAGGGTGGCATTTATTTAAGATAGTTTTGCAGTAATATATGTTTACTCTATTACAGTTATATAACAAGAAACATGAAGATATATTGTGTACAGGTGCAATTGACATGCTCATGTAAGGTTCTATTGTGAACGAACTGAACTAAGGTGCATAAAGAGAATGGTTTTAATGCAGAATGCAAATTTAGCAGTTTAGGAAGATATATCAAAACCGATAGGTTGATCAATTCAACAAAGTATGAAAAAAAGAATATCTTGGTCCTCATTTCACATGCAGTATTATTATTATTATTATAATAATAATAATTATAATAATAATAAAGTAACTACCTAAGTGAAGCTGATTGTTTAGTGAAAACAATAATGGATAGACTTTGCTGCCATCAAGTGGGCAAACCTACAAACAGCTGAGAGACTTACTTTCTACACTGATCTATGTCATATAAAACTGACCTTTTACCCTTTATAATGTAAATCTACAAATTAAACAACTGTCCTTTAAAAGAGGTACTAATGTTAATTTTTATTCTTTTATTAATATTTATATTAATTATAATTCTTTTTAGTGGATATTTTACATGATCATATTACATTATTTACAACCTAGTTATTGTTTGTTTAATTTTTACAGTATTGCTAGAAATGGAGCGAAAGATATTTGAGAAGTGCGGAATACTAAAATAATACAAGCTCCCATTTTGCCACCCATGTGTTGAGACTACTGTAGTTGTACTTTTAAAGACCTGGATCTTGACCATGTTGGTATCTTGACTTATTCTGTCCTTTAGCAAATACACAAATTTTATAATAGCTTTTGTTACATGCTACGTTGGAGGTTGGTTTTGTAAGGGGTTCTGTGAATCTAGCAATGTGTAACAACTCTTGATGGATTCGATGAATGCAGTCCACTGCTGAACACTTTCAGAAAGGATGATACCATGTAAGTGGGTGTGATCTGGTTAGTGAGTACAGACAGGTGAAAGCAACTGGCACCAATGCCGATAATATGTATTGTTTTGTGACAAAGTAGCATTAACTATTCATGTGTCTAAGTTGAAAGGAGAAGGTGTTAGCACGTTCAAACAAAACAAACAAGAGTGGAGATGAACAGGTTTATTTAACCATATTGAGGACAAGGAATTGACTCTTCGTGGCAGAGACAAATCAGATGGACATTACAAACATTAACATAATGTGAAAAAGGACCAACTCTTCTTTTAGGCGTCGTCAAAGGGCATCACTGGTCTGACACAACCCGTTAACATAATAATAACAATAATATATTTTTTTTAAAAAGCAGATAACAAGTAGGACACATTACAGTTCCTCCTTGTACTTATTGTAAGAGCTCTCATTTACAATACAATCAATGGCTGTTCCCAGTTGACAATTTTTCACATTTTTTTCCTAATAAACCAGGACACAATGTTGCCCCTCAGACACATAGAAAGAAGTTGTGTGTTTAATTGTGGTCCAAAAGCCAGGGCAACCTCTGACTGAAAGTTTGGTGTGTCCAATTTATTGTGAAGCAAATTAAGCCTTCAGTGTCCCCTTACTTGATCTGAGGAGGTCAAATTCCTTGTCCAGCAACTCTTCCTTTGTTAACTTGGAGAAGTTATCATCACCAAATGGATTCCAGCCAGACATATCGGGGGGGTTGTTGCCGGTCGGTTTTTGTAAACTTGAAGCGGGTTCTTTTTCCGGGACACTTGTAGGTCTGAAATATTAAGCAAATATGTTTTAATATTGATTAAAGTACTTTTAGTGTCATGTACAAAAATGTGGAAACTTCTGTATGAAAGTACTATTTTCATATTCATATACTAGTAAAAACACATCAAAGAGCTTGCAGATCTTCATATGAAACGGCTGTCTTAGTACTTGGACGTTCACAAATTAAATCTCATTTTCTTAGGTTCCCTCATGCGGCATAATTTGTTAGCTGAGACGCAACTAGCGAGCGGTGGGCCCGGTGGAGGAAAGCGGGGAGGAGGGAACCAGGGCCCACATGTTGCTAGTTCCCCGTGCAGCAGTCCCCATTATCTCCATAGGCACAGTTGCATCGCACCTGCTGCACCAATGGTAGTTCTGCCACTGTTTGATAAGCATTCAATAAAGAGATTGTTTATTTTGGACTATGTTAGAAGCAACACATAGTTACATTATCTATCAAGGACTGATTCATTTTGACCAGGTGGAGTGCTTTAGCTATAATATAGATACACAATTGATGATGTTTCTGTGTAAGTACAATACATACCCCTGTGCTATGTTCTCATAAATTAAACAAGTTGGATTTCTAAAAAAAAAAATTCATATAGAAGGTGTGTTTAATAATGTGAGGCTTCTGCCAAATGTATGTGGGAAGCTTTAGTCTCTGCTGTTATGAGTAGCCTGTTCCTTCCAGTATCTCCTAGCCTGCGACTTCTTGATTATATATCTATTCCTCATTTCACATCAAGACACTGCCCTGTCACATGCAGCCCTGCCCTCATTAACACAAAAAAACCTGCCTGACTACACCAACTCTTTGAACACCCTTGACAAATCTAAAAATAATATTTATATGCAGAAATAATTGCACAAAATAAGCTGCTTTAAGATCTCCTACTTTAAAATGTTAGCAATCTAAATTAAAAACAATAACAATATTAATTTACAAGAGAAAGCTGTATTTTTCAATTCATTATTATTTATACACTATAGAGTGCAACATACATTAAAAGATTGTCCAATTTTGTTAACCCTCCTCTATGCCCATGGCCTCTTTTATAGAAGTAATTTCATTGCAGTGTAGCTGCAAGTAGTTATCAGCAGATTCAATTCTTCCATTCATAATGATTCAATCCACAGCGACACATTTAGAAAGTGAATACACCACCTAACTGAGTGGCTAATGGTCCTCTGCTGCCTGTAGTTCTTCATTCTGATCTGGATGAATGAATGGAGATGACTCGTTCTGTAACACTGTGCTGTGTCTGCTTCGGGTAATCCCAGGGTAGGGACCCAAGCTAATTACTACATGAAGCAGAACATTAAGGTGAAGCGTCAATCAATGCTATGAATGAACATAGATCACCTTCATACATAGCCTTCAATAGAAGTGCAGGTAGACTTTCCTTAATACATAAAATACCAACATAAAATAATCACCAGCTTACATTACATAGCCTTTAGTACAAGGGACATAAAATATAGTATACATTTGTACCATCTGGAACCTCAAAATTACTTTGTAGAAGATTTTTTTTTATTTTGTGTACTAGTAACCTTTAGACTATTAGTGTCTTCACCCATCTACAGACCACTATTGTGTCCAAATATCCTGACAGATTGTCCTGCCTATTAATATTTACAGAGCATCTCATATTTTACCGCTTAGTTTCTCTATGAATAGAAAGTGTGTTTTTCCTAATTTACAGCACAGGTGTGGGTTCTATCTATTACAATGGTTCTTTGTTACAGTACGTGTATTAATTGCAACACTATTTAACTTACATGTTTGTATTACACACGTTTCTCATTGGTCCCGCATGCTCAGGATGGGGAGCTGCATATGAAACTAAGGCCGCTGTGAACTCCTGAGGAGAAGTCAGATACTGAGTCGGGTGAGACGGATGATGGAGCATGGCCTGTTGCTGTTGCATTTGAATCTGTTGATACTGGTGAACCTGTTTGAAAAAAATACAAGACATGGAACTGGTAACATGGAGCATAAATTAAACAATTTTAACCCTGCAACTCCGTGATGGGCATCCCGAAAACACTTTAGCCGCAGGGTGTGGCGCTCTAACCTTAAAAAGTGCTTACCCTTAATCTCAGTAATAAGTTAAAACTATACATTTAATCAAAGAAAGACACTTGTCTGTAAAAACAGATCATCATCAAGCTATAACAAACAAATTTTACAATAAACCAGGAAGGAGCTGGGGACCACAGGTGAAGGCTCTGAGAGCCACCTGTTGGCTATCACTAGTGTGACCCTTTAAGGTTTTATAAATAGTTTTATAAATGATAAACCAAATTAAGCAATGTGATCAGAAAAAAAACCAATACACAAAAACAACGAAAATCAAATAAATCTTATATGCATCCCACATCATATTTTCAACCACTTTAAAAATCAAATAGTTTTCCAAAATTATGGAACCTATTAAGCACCCTGAATGCACTCTATGTATGTTATAATGTAAACCATACTGAAAACCATAATAACGTATTAAAGATTTATGAGAGCACATCAAGAAGCCAGCATGGTGCCAAATATTTTATACTATTCACTAGATCAGAGACCATTTCAAATCACCTTATATTTGAAAGTAACAATGTACATATTGCTAAATACCGAACAGTTGTTTGTCACTACTCGTTGGTTCTAACTTTGAACAGGACTACTAATTTAATCAGCAGCAGGTCAGCAGAGTATAAAGTAAATTCATGTATAGTTTAAGGAGTGCTATGTAGGAGGGTCTAAACTTCAAGGGCTCAATTAGACATGTGATTTTGGATCGTTTACATGGCATTCCAAAAGGAAGGCAGATGCAAGTGTTTTTTCCACATACGGCTTTTATTATATTAGAAAAAGCATGTTGGAGATCAGGTGAAGAACATAATTCTCTTACTGAAGGACTAACCAAAACATGTTTTTAAATCCTAGGAGTAAAAAACCTACTAATTGTAATGTACAAGTTTTAATGTTTAGGAAAACTTCTCCTTATAGCTAAATGCACTTTACAAACACAGTTTTCTTGTGTATGTGACAATAGTAAATATGGTAACCAGCTGTAATATTATCCATTTATAAAATACTACAAATATATGAATAAATATTGGAAATGAAATATATTACATTACATTACTGGTGATATGAAGCCCATTAACAAAAAAATGTTAATTGATTATTCAAATCAAGTTGACTTACCATGGTTGGATACTGAGGTGGAAGTTGCTGTTGCTGGTAGAGGGAGTGCATCAAATATTGTTGCTGAAGAATTTGCTGTTGATATACCTGCTGATACTATATAAAATACAGAACATTGAGTATAGTGAATACAGTCTATTTTTTCTGCATACATTTTGATTTGTGAAAAACTGCACTTTGCTACTTTTTATGATGGATATGTGAGCACTATTTTGCACGTGACAAATGATTCGGTTTACATAGCTACTCTAAGGGGCATAGTCAATTCTTTGAAGTCCACGCAGCGTTAAAACTATTACCGTTATTACGGTAATAGTAAGCTGGATTTCAGCTCGCGGCTCAGGGAGCTGCGCGCTGAAATCCAGTGAGAAAACTACCGTAATAACGGTATTTACGCTCACTATTACCGTAATAATGGAGCAAGAGATTTTTGGCGTTTCCGCCAGCAATTGAATATGCCCCTATGGCTAAAATGAAGGAGGTGTGATTTCTCACTCTAAGGAAAAGTCATCATTATCATCACCATTTATTTATATAACGCCACTGATTCCGCAGTGCTGTACAGAGAACTCATTCACATCAGTCCCTGCCCCATTGGAGCTTACAGTCTAAATTCCCTAATATACACACAGACAGAGAGAGAGAGACTAGGGTCAATTTTGATAGCAGCCAATTAACCTACTAGTATGTTTTTGGAGAGTGGGAGGAAACCAGAGCACCCGGAGGAAACCCATGCAAGCACGGGGAGAACATACAAACTCCACACAGATAAGGCCATGGTCGGGAATTGAACTCATGACCCCAGCGCTGTGAGGCAGAAGTGCTAACCACTTAGCCACTGTACTGTAGTTAGCAATTGATGGACTCAATAAGACAGGCTTTACTTTTCCTTCAGGTCAAGAACTGCTTGTCAGAGAAGTCCTTCACAGATTCTCTAGTGTTCAGTGGGAGATTCTTGTGGACATGTGTTACCTTTGGTCATGCCTAGCCAGGAGCCAGTAAGTCCCATGGAGGCATCCCAGGACGAGCCGTTATGGGCAAGTAGTCTAGCTACTTCTGAGCAGGGATTCGTTAAGGTTTCCTCCTCCATAGAAAAGATGTTGGATTCTGCAACTCCTCCTGCCTCTCGCAAAGAGAGGTATAGTTCCCCATCGTGAAACCGAGTCACATTCTGACGAGTTCTCCCAAGAGAAGGATGAGGACGCTGATGGTTTTTGATCTAGAGGAGACTTAATACTTTGAAGAAAATCCTTATAGTAAACAAGGGGTGGAATATCTGATGCAAGCCGTATGCCTGGTATTGGACATCCAAGACACAGATGTTGCAGATATTTTGGAAACCTCTCTATATAAAAGAAAGGCAAATTAAGTAGGAAGTACCTTCTAAGGTGGATGCCTCTATAGCATTCCCATTAAGGTTGAAAGCATGCTTAAATGCATGCTTAAATCTATTTTTGTGGCTGCAAGGGCCTCTTTGCGACCCATTTCAGCCTCTGCATTGGTTAACAAGGCAGTAGAGAGGTGTTTAGAACAGCTTTCAGAGGGCCTGAATGCTGGATTTTAGGATCTGAATTGTTGCCTTTAGTAGAACAAATTCAAGGAGATACAGAGTATTTGGGGGATGCAGCGCTAGATGCCGGACTGATTGGAGCTAGGATAGGAGCTTCAGCAATCTCTGGTTCTCACACTCTCTGGCTTAAGGCCTGAGAACCTGATAAGGAGTCTAAGCAGACTCTAGAGTCACTTACTTTCTCTGGGGGAATGTATTATTCATGCCAGAGCTGATAAAATTATCATCCAGACATCAGGAGGAAGAAGTGCTTTTGTTCCCGTTAATTCTCCAAGAACAAGAGTGTGCAGAAGTAGAAAACTGGGAGGCAGACTTCCTGAGCAGGCAGACTGCCTGGGAATGGTCTCTTTATCCAGAGGTCTTTTGCCAGATTGTGAATAGATGGGCTCAGCAGACGTTGATATCATGGCATCACGGTTGAACCACAAAGTGGACCTGTTTTGTTCAAAGGCAAGAGACCCAAGAGCATTCTTAGCAGACTCCATGTCAGCCCCTCCAGTTCCACCTAATTTACCTATTTCTCCCAGTGGCAATGCTTCAAAGGATCATGAAGAAGGTGAAGAGAGAAGGGGGTTCGGGTCATTCTGGTGGCTCTAGATTGGCCACGAAGATCCAGTTACACATACGTCCTCATCATGTCAGCGGGTCAGTCACAAGCGCTGCCGCTCAGACTAGACCTGTTAAGTCGTGTGCCATTTCTGCACCGCGGTTTACAACGTCTAGCTTTAACAGCATGGCTGCTGAAGCCTTGATTCTGAAAGGGTTTGTCTGATCGTGTGATCCAAACCATGCTCAAGATGAGGAAACCGGTTTAGGTCAGGAATTACCACAGAGTGTGGAGACATTATATTGCATAGTGTGAGAGGAAAGGGTTTCACACCTCTTCTTTTCAAGCACCCAGGATGGGCTAGATGCCGTGATGAGTCTTAGCTCCCTGAAAGCTCCGCTTTCCTCTCTGTCTTTTTTCAAAGAAGATTGCCAGATGTTCATTCCCCTTACAATGCATCTTACATTTAAACCATTGGATGAAGTAGAATTAAAATGTCTGAATTGGAAAACTGTTTTTAGCCATATCAACTGCAAGAGCTGGTAGCTTTGTCCTGCAAATCTGTTCTTCTTAATTTTCATCAGGATAGGGTGGTCTTTTGGACCAGGCCTTCCTTTACGCTTAAAAATGGTTTCTAGATTTCACCTTAACCAGGATATAGTGATTGCGACCTTGGTCTCCAGAGGAAGAGGACTCTCTTCAATATCTGGATGTGGACATGGTTTTGAGGACCTATGCTCAAAGGACTCACGAGATTTGCAAGACAGAAAGCCTTTTGGTCATGTATGAGGCCCATAAGAAGGGTTGAGTAGTGTTCAAGATATCTATGGATTATGTCGGTGATCCATTAGGCTTACAATGGACGGGGTAGCCAATTTAATGGCTCATTCCACCAGGTCAGTGGGGGATTCTTGGGCGGCAGGGCATGGGGCCTCGGCTGAGCAGCTGTGTCGGGTTGCCACCTGGTCTTCAGTTCTAACATTTAACAAATTTTAAAGGTTTAATGTGTTTGCAGGATGCCAGTTTATTGACTGTAAAACCCACTCGTAAGGGTAGCTTGGGGATGTCCCCAATGTTCGGGGTCACCCAAGTGGATGAATGATAAAATAAGATTTAATACTTGCGTTAAATCTTTTTAGTCCATTAGGGGACACCGGATGTACAGCCTTTTACGCATTGGTTCTCCTCTCATTGTGCTTCGACTACTCTGTCCTGTGGGACTTAGTTAGAAAAGAACTGGTGACTGCTCCGACAGGCGCGTAGTATGGAGGGGGAAGGGGAGGAGCTATAGTTAAACGTTGAAATTGAAAGTGACTTCATTCCTGGCTGCACTTAATACTCCAATGTCTGGTGCCCCCCCCCCAATGGATTCAAGAGAAAAAGGATTTAACGTAAATATAAAACCTTATTTTAGATCTTAAAAGAAATCTATTGAGAAAGAAGATAAGCAATTTATCATATGATTGTAGTTACGTAGGAAATTTGTCACGGGTAATTAAGTAATTTCTCTGTGCATGGGAAGACGATATTTGTGGTGGAATTTCACAGATTGCTTTGGACACTTGCTTGAGAAGGAGAATTTTCTGGTATAAACTACACCTTATAAGTCTTATAAGGGTTTCTGCATGGGTGTTTGATTAATTACTGCGCTATTTTTTTTCCTTTCTTCTTTTTTGGTTTTATGAGATAATATGGAGCAGAGATCTATAGGAGATACATTGGATCACCATACCATACAGATGGGCTGTTTATGATCCTTATGCAGTACGCAAATTTTTATTATTGTAAATAAGGTTGGCAGCCATAAAAATTACACTAGGAGGTCCCTGTTTGTCAATATATATTTTCCAACATATACACACACACACACATATATATTTCTTATTTACTGGTTTAATGGCGCTGCTCTTTAGCATGGTCGTTAGAGTTAAAATATAGTGTTTAGAGAAGTGGAGATTAATATCACACAATGAATACAGTGAAAAGTGCTGCCTACCTGCTGCATGTAGGCTTCCTGTAGCAATTGCTGCTGCTGTAACTGATGAAGCTGTTGTAGCCTCCAGTCACCAAGCTGTAGTTGCTGTAAAACCCTGTGCTGTTGTGGAGGCTGCTGGCTACTTTCCTGAGCCAAGAGTGTGTCAGGCCCATTGCCCGGTCTCGAGGTTGTTGTATCTGAAGCTGCTGCAAAAGGTTATAATTCATACTTGTTAAAAGATGAATGCAAACAATTCTTTTTGCCAAGGGTTACTTCTGTATTATTACAGCAAATATTTCACTGTTCAAACAACCATACATAATAACTTTCAAAAATTGTTTAATTACGTGTTCTAAATAATTCTTCTTTAGAGAACATTATCCCCCACCCTCTTCTGTTGTAGTAAATACTGAAAACTTTCACCCATATTATGCCGACAGAGACCACCCAATGTACAATAGTACCCTGATATTTATTATCACCATTGTGACTCTGATGAACTGGACCACTTTGCACTGTCATCTTGACTGGGGTTGCGGAACTCTGGATATTCAGCACCTTCATTGGGGCTGTGCCAGCAAATGCCTTGGGTCTCTGTCTTGGTGCGATTGAGGTTTCTGTGGGCCCAAGTGAATCTGTTATTCTGTAATGGGAAAGCAATGTTATGAAACATAAATAAAATAGCTTTATGATTCCATTTGACCCAATATCTGGCTGACTTCTCTCTAGCATCAGCACTGACTATTGAGACTTCTGTAGTCCCTTTGTGGTAAAAAAACACAAACCCCAAAACATGGACTAGAAATCCATTGACAGAGACAGTGAGGAAAATATGTCTAGATGCAAATGATTTCTGAAAAGACGTTTATCTAGGCGAATATCTAAGCTGTCCGTACATGCACAGTCACATGGCCATGGTTAATAGTTTTAGTCCAAATTGGCCACATATTGCTGTTTGTGCGCTCAAAAAGACCTGCCCTCCATATCAACATTTAATTGTGATTGATTAGACTGGGTATAGTGGAAATGTGGTAGAACAATGACTGTGATGTGACAATGTGTGAGGGCATCAGCCGTCTACAGTTATGGCCAAAAGATTTGAGAAAGACAAGTATTGGTTTTCACAAAGTTTGCGGTTTCAGTGTTTTTGACCTTTTTGTTAGATGTTGCTATGGTATACTAAAGTAAAACTACAATCACAAGTGTCAAAGGCTTTTATTGACAATTACATTAAGTTTATGCAAAGAGTCAATATTTGCAGTGCTGACCCTTCTTTTTAAAGACCTCTGCAATTCGCCCTGGCATGCTGTCAATCAACTTCTGAGCCACATACTAACTGATGGCTGCCCATTCTTGCCTAATCAATGCTTGGAGTTTGACAGAATTTGTGGGTTTTTGTTTGTCCACCCGCCTCTTGAGGATTGACCACAAGCTCTCAATGGGATTAAGGTCTGGGGAGTTTCCTGGCCATGGACCCAAAATTTTGATGTTTTGATCCCTGAGCCACTTAGTTATCACTTTTGCCTTATGGTAAGGTGTCCATCATGCTGGAAAAAGCATTGTTCACAACCAAACTGTTCTTGGATGGTTGGAAGAAGTTGCTCTTGAAGAATGTTTTGGTACCATTCTTTATTCATGGCTGTGTTTTTAGGAAAAATTGTGAGTGAACCCACTCCCTTGGCTGAGAAAGCAACCCCACACATGAATAGTCTCAGGATGCTTTACTGCTGGCATGACACAGGACTGATGATAGCGCTCACCTGTCTTTCTCCAGACAAGTATTTTTCCAGATGTCCCAAATAATCTGAAAGGGAATTCATCAGAGAAAATGACCCAGTCCTCAGCAGTCCAATCCCTGTACTTTTTGCAGAATAGGAGTCTGACCCAGATGTTTTTTGCTGGCCATCCTCCAAAAGTCTTCACCTCACTGTGTGTGCAGATGCACTCACACCTGCCTGCTGCCATTCCTCAGCAAGCTCTGCACTGGTGGTGTCCTGATCCCACAAATGAACTTTAGGAGAGGGTCCTGGTGCTTTCTGGACGTTCTTGGGCGCCCTGAAGCTTTTTTCACAACTATTGAACCTCTCTCCTTAAAGATCTTGATGATCTGATAAATGGTTGATTTAGGTGCAATCTTACTACCAGCAATATCCTTGCCTGTGAAGCCCTTTTTGTGCAAAGCATTGATGACTGCACGTGTTTCCTTGCAGATAACCATGGTTAACGGAGGAAGAACAAGGATTTCAAGCACCACCCTCCTTTTAAAGCTTCCAGTCTGTTATTCTAACTCAATCAGCATGACAGAGTGATTTTCAGCCTTGTCCTCATCACCACTGTCACCTGTGTTAACGAAAGAATCTCTGACCTGCTGTCAGCTGGTCCTTTTATGGCAGGGCTGAAAAGCAGTGGAAATGTTTTTGGGATAAAGTTCATTGTCATGGCAAAGAGGGACTTTGAAATGAATTGCAATTCATCTGATCACTCTTCATGACATTCTGGAGTATATGCAAATTGTCATCATAAAAACTGAGACAGCAGACTTTGTTAGAAATAATATTTGTGTCATTCTCACAAACTTTTGGCCATGACTGTACACTATAGGCCTTGTGTGCAAGTCACTGGGCCTGAGTGTTGCACAACTGGGTCTGTTCATTGTGGTTAGCCATGTTAATCAAGCAAGATGATATCTGCCAACAGTTCTGATTTTCAGTGTCCAAAAGGGGCATACTTGCACCCCGATGGATGTGGCTTTGGAAACCTGGTTGTGGAACTGGAGTGGGGAAGATAATTTGTTGAAATTGTCTAAGTGGGACTGTTATTGGTTATACAATATGCCTGTGTATCGGTGGTAGTTAGTATATCGATGGCGACTACCCCGACAAGACGTACCCCGACATGAGGACTCCGAAGGGCTCCTTCTCGACCATCAGCGATGACGACTCCTCTTCAAAACGTCTTCAAAGCGACTTTACCCATTCACGATCAAGTAAGAAGCCTGCTCCACTTGATGACGTCATTCACCATGGCGACGGTATTATCGTTGTTAAGGGGGTAATGTAAGTATGCACCAATGAACAATGTAGTTTACAATGCCTTCTACGTTGTACATGACTTCATCAAGTGGAGCAGGCTTCTTACTTGATCGTGATTGGGTGAAGTCGCTTAGAAGTCGTTTTGAAGAGGAGTTATTATCGCTGATGGTCCGGAAGGAGCCCTTCGGAGTCCTCATGTCAGGGTAAGTCTTGTTGGGGTACTCGGCATCGATATGCCGTACCCCACCCATGTGTATAGGAAGCCAATAATCCACACTTCCTCTTTGTTATACGTTTGTTATGAAGAACTCCTTTACATTGTCATCATATAAATTATGTTTTAATTAATATCTGTGTATTTATTGTTTATTTGATGCAAACAATTTCAGGCATCAACATGATATATTGGTCAAATGATATCATTAAAACGTTGCTGTGATTTAGAGCTTATTTGGTTATGTGTTTTTAAAAACTATATTTTATGGAATTTTACAAATACATTTTGGTGAAAGGGTTACAGAAAAGAGATAAGTGAGAGGAAGACTCAAAGCACTTTTTTCACAAGTTCTGATAAATCTACAACAAATACAAAACAGAACACTTCGTTCAAATGCCAGTTATATTTATTCTAATGAAGATAAAACAAAAAAGAAGGCATTGTCGATATCTGTGTAGACCATGGTAGGGAAGAAGTGGGAGGACAGCTCAAGGTGTTCACAAGGAAGAGTTTAGGTTGGAAGGCAGCTTATAAAGTCACCAATGCCAATATAGTACACTCAGATCCATCAAATGATTATATTTTTCATGTTGATACTCAAGTTGGGGTCTCATAGTACGAAAGCCAGACATCTAAATTGTATATTAGACAAGCTTTGTTAATACTATCGCAAGTATGGCAAATACTATTCATCCCCAATAGGATGAAATCTAACACTTTGCTGCTTTAAGGATTTGTTCAATGAGTGTTGCTGATTGGGAGTCTCCTGGGCAGCGCGGTAAATAAGAAAGGCATATGGGAAGAACAATTCCTGTTATTTCCTGGATAAAATTATGTACGTCATGCAGAAATGCAGAATTTTTAGGGTAACCACACCATATGTGAAACAGGGTTCCTTCTATTCTGACACGTTATGAGTACGGAGGTAGCCACTGACTGGTATTGATGCTGCTAGACAGAGGCGCAGAATGTAACGCACCCCCGGTATTCACCAGGGACCCCCGCAAGGAGGTATGGGCTTGGCTACGTGAGGTGCGCAGGTCGCGGTTCTCCCAGCTAGCACCAGTGCAATGGAGTGTACACAGGATGGCCGAGGCGAGGTACAAAAGGGGAATCCAGAAGAATGGTCAGAGTAAGCCGAGGTCAGGAACTAGCGGACAATGCAGGACCGAATCACAAAGCCAAAGGGGTAGTCAAAGAGCAAGCCGAAGGTCAGGTACAATAGCAATAAAGAGGAATAAGGAGAAGGACTCTGGAACCCTAGAGACTGGTGAATCAATACTCTGGCAATGTGCCAGTGGATGTGGGGTCCTTAAGTAGCAGGAAATAGATCCTGATTGGGGAGAATAATCTCGGCGGTCAGATGTGCTCTGACCGCCGATGGAGGCACAGAGAAAGCGTCCCGCTGCCTAGCAATGGGACGCAGCTGGAATGTGCATGCGTGCACTGGAGGAAAGCCGACATCCGGAAAAGAGCATTCCGTTGCTAGGCAATGGGTCGTGAGCAAGATTGCAGACGGGCGACCATTCCCCGGCGCCCAGGAGCGGTGCGGGGACCTGACATTTTCCACAATCCATCCAACACCTATTAGACCACTGGGAAAGATCAAATGCAGCCGGGTGGATACCCAGTACAATCTATAGAAGATTTTATCGTCTTTTTCCTTCAATTTTACTCAAATAGAACTCTTAGCAATCCTTTCTCTGATTCTTAACCTGCAACCTCCAGGGTCTCTGCCCCATGTCCTCCTCCCATTTTAAGTCATGTTGTTCCTTCTCAGGGTGGCTATACGCAACCAACAATTTGTAGAAAGATTTTATAAGATCAGTAGGATTAGATTACGGTTTACAAAATATCTCTAGCAAGGATGATTGGGTTATCGTCGGTGTCAACGGGTTTGATCTATAAAAGTGTAAGAATTGAAAAAACAAATCATGAGGGAGATGACTCATGGAGTTCTGCAAACTCTGGAAAGGAGCTACAGTAAGCCAGATCCCACAAAAATGTTGTAAGTAGCCCAAAGGAATGATGATTCTGTTCTGGTGGAAATGCTGGGTTATTCCAGAACGATATCATTTTGGATGAATTTGGAATTAGATTATATAGCAGTGTACTGTAGTCTAATAGGGCTAATGTAAAAACGTAGTGACGCAGGTAATTGAGTAGGTGGGGGGAGGGTCCAAAACAATGTGTAAGGGAATACATTCCTAAAAGGTGAGCTTCTATGTCTGTCCTTAGTCTTGTACTTGTGTAGGCATGGCTTAAGACCTAATGTGTCACTTGGTCTTTTATATAATATTTCTGAATGTTGTGGAGACCCAGACCTGTATTTGAAGTATACAAGTACGCACCTTGGGTTTCTTACACAATCAAATTTTTATATATTTTATAACACTGGAGAGCACTAAAATTTAAAAAAAGCTGATCGTATTATCTTGTCCAATAGACACCCAGATATTTCATGCTTTGGGTTTGCCATTGGAAATCATAAGTTTTCTTAAGAAGTTTAAGTAGATTGGTTGTATCTGGTTGCTTTATAAGTGTTTGTAGAACATCACCTGCAGATAAAAAAAAGTTTGTACTCTTGGGGACCATTCTTGCTAACGGCTCCATAATGATCACAAAGAGAAGTGGATATTATTTGGCCTTCTTCACATGGGCATATTTCTTCTCTGCATCAACCTTTGCACAGAGTGCAAGTGGATGAGACACAGAAGACACTTCGGTGTACACAAGGATCGCTGATCCCAATGCAAAGAGCTTTGCAAAATGGAACACAGAGAAGCGGCTCATGCACCATTTTACTCTTACACCGACAAAGTGTATTAGGGAGATGCACACTGAATTTTCTTCTGTATTTAATTTGTGTATGCTCCATGCAAAACACACAAACACTATAATATTTAGCAGTCCTGAAAAATATGTTTCTTTTTCTACCACAAGATGGTGCTCAAATTCAACTTTTTCATTATTTCCTCATTTTGCACTGTACATGTAGCAGGATATTATGATATTCTCCTCCTTTACATATAATTAGAAATTTAAATAAAAAAATAATTGGGGGTAATTCACAACAGGCAACTAATGAGTGACACAGACCATCTTCTTTTGAGCTTTTGCATTTAGCTGTGTGCCGTGCGTGCCTAAAAGTTATATAGTAATATCTAAGCACTACGTGTGTTCTGTTGACTCCCCCATCTTATTATAACGATCCAAAAATTCTGTACCCCAACACTCAGATTGTGATTAGAACAATTCAGTGTGCCATTTACTGTCTGAGATTTCAGCTTTTAAATTACCGTATTTTTCGCTCCATAAGACGCACTTTTTCCCCCCAAAAAAGTAGGGGAAAAAGTGTGTGCGTCTTATGGAGCGAATACTGCATGCCAGAAAGGAAGGAAGAAAATAAAACTTACATGTCCAGCGTGGAGAAGTGGGTCCCGGCCAGGCTGCAGATCCTCCTGAGCGTCCGTCCCTCCGCCTATCTGTGAGGACCTAGCTATCACACAAGACGTCCCATGTGATAGCTAGGTCCTCACAGATAGGCAGGGGGACGGATGATCAGGAGGATCTGCAGCCTGGCTGGGACCCACTTCTCCACGCTGGACATGTAAGTTTTATTTTCTTCCTTCCTTCAGGAGGACCCGCAGCGCTGAAGACACCTGAGGGAATAAGATAAGGCTATAGTGTTTGTGTGTGTGTGCTGGAGGCTATCCTGTGTGTGTGCTGGAGGCTATCCTGTGTGTGTGCTGGAGGCTATACTGTGTGTGTGCTGGAGACTATACTGTGTGTGTGCTGGAGGCTATACTGTGTGTGTGCTGGAGGCTATACTGTGTGTGTGCTGGAGGCTATACTGTGTGTGTGCTGGAGACTATACTGTGTGTGTGCTGGAGGCTATACTGTGTGTGTGCTGGAGGCTATACTGTGTGTGTGCTGGAGGCTATACTGTGTGTGTGCTGGAGGCTATACTGTGTGTGTGCTGGAGGCTATACTGTGTGTGTGCTGGAGGCTATACTGTGTGTGTGCTGGAGGCTATACTGTGTGTGTGCTGGAGGCTATACTGTGTGTGCCAGTGTGCTAACATAGCATGTGTGTCTAAGAATGGGGATCAGTGTGTTAATATAGTGTGTGTGTGTGTGTGTGTGTGTGTTGGTGAGTGTGAGTGAAGGGGCCAGTGTATTTTGTGTGAGTGAAGGGGCCAGTGTATGTTTTCCTTCTCTAAAACTAGGTGCGTCTTATAGTCAGGTGCGTCTTATGGAGCGAAAAATACGGTACATTATTTTTCTTTGCATACATCTGCATGAAATGCAAATGTATTCTTCTTTGATTCCCACTGAATTAAAGTTAAATTTTCAACCAAGCAGGTGTAAAAACGAAGTTTGACAGCCCCTAGCAAAGAAATGACAAGCTTCAACTCTGCCTAGTCAAGTCCACTTTTTCTGATATGTGGCTCACAAAGCTACGTTTGTTTTTGTGACAACAGGCTATCCCACTCAGTCCTTTGTCAATGTGAATTCTGTACATGTCTTCAAAGACAGCAGAGCCTAAAACTAGATACACTAATGCCATATCTATAGCAGCATGAAAATAGATGGTATTCGTATTGTTAAATGGGCCATTTTGTTGAAGGATCGATCAATATATGTTAAATTACAATGCTACAACTCACCTGGTTTTTATTTGACTTTTTTTAGAAGCAGCTTCGCTTGCAGTCATGGGTTCTGGAAGAGCTTGTGGAATTGCGGCATTCTGCAAGATTAGTTTTAAAAAGTGATATATGTTCAAAAATACATTACTTGAAATGCTAGTATACTTTTTATTAAATAAAATTATAATGTAACTTCAATTTTTTTTAAAAAAAGTTGCACAACTGTATTGTAATTTAATAGCATTATTACTTCAATAAAACTACAGTTAGCCCATATTTTATGTTATTTGTAAACTGTGGCATGGGAATTGTTCCTATTAAACACATTCCATTACAATAAAACACAATTGTACATTTTTCCTTTGTGATAACAAGATACTCATGTTCATATTTTGCCCTCAGAAGTCCTAAGTTGAAAAATAGTTAAGTTCTTCTTTAAAACAGAAACACATTGACATCAGCAAAGACTTAATCTGAGTGCTATTCTGAAGAACAGAGGACATATTATTGTTTCAGTGATCACTCATGAAGCCAATTAGATAGTTTCCCTTAAACAAGAAATATTAATAAAGCAAAGCAGGCATAGGTATTATTTGCTAGTTTAGCTGCAGCCGTTAGTGCATCATGATTCTTGTGTTGTATACAATGGTCCATCCATATGAGTCTGTGATAGCATTTTGCCTTATAAATTGGGTATATTGAGAACTCACCAGACCTCATTGTTGGTTCAGATGTTGGGGTGCTCTCATGTCCACCGTGCTAACTAGGGTTCCTTATGCAGTGTTCTCCCCAGCACCTATTTCCCGGGAACACCACCCGGCTGTTTTTACTTACCACCTGGCTCTTGGAGCCCAACAGAGTCCTGTTATAGCATAATTAAACCATTGTTTCTCCTATTGGAACAGGCACTATGTGAGCACTACAGCCAGCAGTGTGTGTTAGACCACCAGTCTGATTGGTCCTTGCAGGTGTGGGCAATAATCTCCAAAATGTTTCATTATCATCGCAGAAAATTACATTGCCCTCACCTGGCTACTTTTTAATGCCACTTGACTGGCAAAATGTTCTGGGGAGAACATTGCTAAGTGATCCAAGAATGAGTATCTCACTACTATTATAGTATATTATATAACATCTTACACTATGTGATTTTAAAATGAATACACCTATGAAAGGTCCCATAGTTTGTTAGTACATATCCAAACATGAGTTTCATCATGAGCATCATAGAAAATTCAAAGCAAGTCTGAAAAAAGGTTGTTAAAAAGCCAACCAGGAAAAGGATATACAAAGATTTCAAAAATGTTTAGCATTGTTAAGTCAATCATAAAGAATTGAAGAGAATATGGCACAACTTGTTTAGAAGAGGCCATCTTCCAAACAGAATCCCAGCTGAAGAAAGGCACTTGTTTGGAAGGCCACCAAGAGAACTATGGCAACTCTAAGAGTTATAGTCCCTCATGGTAGAAACTTTCCTTCAGACAATAGTCTGAGCATTTCACAAACCTGCACTTTACAGAGGGCCATACAATTAATATTGTTGGTAAACAATCACATGAAATATTGCCTTGTTTGCCAGAAAGCATGTGGAAGATGCTCATACCAAACTCTATGGTGTGTTAGAAACTTTATGGCTTCAGCGCAAGTCTAATACTGTGCATTATCTCAAGAACACTGTCTTTACAGTAAATCATAGTGGCGGTAACATAATGCTATGGGGCGGTTTCAAAACTTGTAAAAATAAATGACAAAATGGGTGGAGCAAGATATGGCCAAATCTTGGAGGAAAACTTGCTGTAGTCTACAAGAGCCATAATACTTGGGAGAACATTTACATTCCAGCAGGACAATTATCCAAAACATACAGCAAAGCCAAATTGAAACAGATTAAATACACAAAGATCCTGGCCCAGACCTTGATTCCATCATCATCATCATTTATTTATCATTTATTCCCTAAAGAGTCTATGAAATTATTTAAAGATTGGTGTTCACCAATGGTCCCCATCCCACCTTATGAAATGCAAGCAAAATTTCAAATAAGAATGGGTGAAAATTGCAGTGTCCAGATGTGCAAAGCTGGTAGAGAGCCAAACAGCATCACAGCTGTAAATGCAGCTCAAAATGTGATGGAATTCCAGCCTACATTATATCTTGAAGATGGAACGAATGCATACAGTACATATGATACCCACAAACAAACAGTTCATCAAATCCTTACGTAAACCACCAATTATGTACCTTTCAGGACACTAAAAGAATAAAACAAAATAAATCTATGTGAATGGGAAGATTCCATCACTATTGGTTTGGCCCATCTCAGAAATGTTTTGAGAGGGAAATCTTTTGTAAGTATGTTGAACAGTAAAATACTCACATATACATTGGGTATTGGACAATCTCTCTTAGCTAGTTTAAAGGCAAAATATGATACTTGGTAGATGTCAGGCCTTCGTTCCTGATCAGGTTCAAGCATATACCCTGAAAACACAAGCTTGAAGTTACTACAGAGGTACAAAATCATCATACAGCCTTGGTTGTTGCCATTTGCTAATAAATTATTTGAATCCTGTTCTGGTCTATTCTTCAGACAATGACTTCATGAGTAGACTTTCAGATGTTTTTAAATAATATATAATTTGACACATCATCTAGTTTGGATCCCGATTTGATCATAAGAAAGTGTATTATTTATTTTATGGCTGCATTCATAATTTACATTTTGCTTTTTTTAATTTATATAATAATTGCCCATACGCACTTTTTGATGTTTAAAATAAAACAAAACATGAACATTACTTTGAAATGCTGCTAATGGCAGCATAGGTATTAGTTGTAATCTACTGCTATGTCATTTGAAACTAGGCCAAACTGCTGAATTTCCATAAGCAATAAATAGCTAGATAAAAAGAATCCAGTTCAATACTACGGTCCAGTGTTCTGTAATAAAAATCCCCAGACTTGCCAAAATGGAGATGACAACCTGTCTCATTAAAAAATAATTATAGCAAGGGTATAAATTGAACTATATGTCCAGATAAACAAAATATTGTCAAAATTGCCATGGACTACTACATCATAGATAATCTCTTTATATGCAAAATATATTTCCAGAGATTCCTGTAACATTTGCTGTCCCCCCCAGGAAATTTACCGAAATATCACTACTACATTTTATTTTAAATAGCACCATTATTTCTAAAAATTCAGTATTAGTAAGGAACACTCCAAACCAAACACAAATGTCTGACATGCCATTTCTAAATGCAGACTAGAGGTGAATTTTGTGCCATCACAGCAAAGACCTGAATTAGACTGGCATGGTTGTAAATGAAAATTCAACCTTCACTTTGACTGTGTTCAGACATAAAAGGTTATGCTTGCAATTGTGCCAACATTTTGCCACAAAAGATTAGGCTAGCTCTGTTTGGCACAACAGTGCTTGTATTTGGCACAACCTATTTGGGGAAGCCAGAAAGAATGCCTGGGTTTTAAGTTTGCCAGTCTTCCCTCTTTTATTCTGCCATTCTTGCTTATACCCGAACACCATTTTAAAATAAATGTTATAGCAAAAAGTTTTGACAGTGAAAATGAATTCGTGCGGCAGCACCGAGGTTAAATGATACTGAATGGTTTTACTTATTTTTTATTATCCTAAACAACCACTAAATATTTCCAAAACAAGAATATTGCAGTAATATTTAGAGTGACTTTATACCATAAAATTACACTCTTTATTATATTATTACATGAAACGGTGTCATACGTTTCATGTAATATACAAGTACATTTGCAAAACAAACCAAATGAACTGCCACCTTATATATTTTTCATAAATACACATTGATGAACTTTATCCATCCAGATGGTTCACTTTCACAAGTTATACTTATCAACAGTACCAGATACTTACTAATTAAGCAATGTAACTTGTGGTCATAGCGAGAATTGTCTGGAATGGTAAAACTCCCATCACAGATAGCGACTTGACTTTCTCCGAAGGGAAGGGTGAAAAAACAAAGCTTATATAATAAGCAGCCCAGTGCCTGAAAAACAGATTGTTTAGTGTAAATTTACAACTACTTTTAAGTGTAATATATGAGACAACTACAGGCTGGTCTCAGCCCGTAATCTTCCTTAAGTTGTTATTGTCCAATGGGGCAAGGACTGATGTGAGTGAGTTCTCTGTACAGTGCTGCAGAATTAGTGGCGCTATATAAATTAATGATAATAATAATAATAATAATAATAATAATAATAATAACAACAACAACAACAACAACAATAATAATAACAACAATAGGAAAATTCTTGGGACTGGATGAACAGCTAAGGGGACTCCCATTCAATTCAGTTCCTAGTCATTCTGCAGCCGAGTTACTAGTAGAGCAATTTTATTTTTTTATTCCCATAGAGTACAAGATGATTTCCCTTGGATTACAATTTCCCATCAATTCCAAGGAGATTTCCTTTGGTTTACAATTTCTTTGATTACATGAAAATGATTTCCCTTGGATTGTAATTATCTGTGTATTACAAGTGGTAGACTTTCCCATAGATCACAATTAGATATACCATTAATCTCACTTGATTACACATAAAGATTTTTTTTATTATTAATAAACTGGTGAACGAAGGTAAGGAGAGTTTTTACTATCATATTTTTCCTAATTTAATATAATAGAATGGAGTTTTAAGGACCCCTTTACCATAATAATGAAAGTGCTGAGGTGGAAAGTTGCCACTCCATTCATCTCAATTTTCCTTATTGCCCTGAACAAAAAGCCCAGCGCCTTTATCAGTGCTGTTAGTGTCTGCAAGGCGGTGACCTGTGTGGTTTTAATGAGGTCCCATCATTGAGGTTTGTCGCACACTGTCTAGTCTGGGGCAGGTTTACACTCTAGCAGGGGGACTCCATGCTTGAGGTCTACCTGTTTTAAAGGCACTGAAGGAGGAATATGGGAGGGAGGGTACATATTACCCAAGTAGAAATGTATGTACAGAGACTCTCCCTTTCATTGAAATGAATTGGCCATTGAAATGAGTGAGAAAAGCTCATATAAATTGCTTATTGGATTTATGTACAAATGCATAGTGCTTACATGCTTTTTCACAAGTGGGTTGAACTTTTTGACACAACACCGGTGGGAAAGGGCCTTAAAGTGGTATACACAAATCACACAAAAAATGCAAAGACAATATGCACACTCCACTGAAATGCATAAAGCCATAACAATTGCACTGTTTACATAATCCATGAAAAAACAGTATAAAAGTTAATGTTAACATTAAAATTGTTTATAACAGAAACACCAGCTAGGAACCAAGGTCAGTAATACAATTCTGTAAATATTTTGCTGTAACATTTAGTACTTATTTGGAAGAAAAAAAACACTGCAAGCTATGCTGACATTAAAAGTTATTTTATCACCAGACAAATAGGTGATATTCTTTTGTAGTCAATCTTTCAACACAGATGTGCAGTCAAGCAAATTAGCGGTCACTGACAACCCTATTTTCTGCTACATAATATGAAATAATTCGAACTGCGCCAAGAGAACAAATGTATACAGGAAAAACAACACCACATTATTTATTTATAGAACACCAGAATATTCTGCAGTGTGTTACAATTTAAAAACTAAAAAAAAAACAAACAAAAAAAACGCTAAATATTTTGGGGCACCTACATATCCCACAACAGTAATCCAGTCAGCTACCGTAAACACCAAGCACTATTTATATTCTATCCTGTCTGTGCAAGGAAATATGGGTGCTGGTGGGTTTGCTTGCACCTTTAACTTTTGCAACCTTACCAAAATTCTCGGTGACAGTTCAAGTGTTCAAAGATTTGTGCATTTTCATTTCTGCCCCACTAGTGTATTAGCAGAATGGAAATATCTACAATGATGTAGATAAATCCTAACAACGGAGACACACAAAAAATGTCCACTGTAAACCATCAATCATTGGTCTTATTAAATAACATAAGGCCATTTCTATCTATGGCAGATGCTTGTTAAAAGCAAATAGTACTGTGCAACTTTTTTTTTTATCATTTTCTGCTAGGCGCACGGTGCAGTAGGTCAAACTGTAGCGGGTCCTATTCATAATAACCATTTGAAATACGAAGATAAAAAAAAAAAAAAAGGTTCAGAGACCAGAACTATTGCTACTTGTAAGGTTATTGAACATATACAGAACAATAAAGTAAAAATAAACCCAACTTAATATATTAGACTTTTTCTTTAAAAACACAATACCATTGCATTACAATAATGTCCAGTATTATTCTGGTGTGGTGCTCTAGGTCTATATAACTTGTAACTACTTGTGAGCAGCTTTAATTCACATGGAAAAGAACCAAATTGTTCTGCAGAACTGTATTCAAACACTGACAACTAAGGATTACCGGTAAGTATGCAGATTGTGAAAAGGTATATTATCACACTACTGTTTTGTTTCTTGTTTAAATATAAAAGACTTCACATACAGCCATTGCTCTAATACTTTTAAATTAAGTCTCAGTGATTGTGCTGCAACAGCTGATCTTTCTACAGGGCCAAGCATTACCAGCCTGTGTTAGCAAACTTGATGGCAGTAACAGGATTTAGTCCAGCTGTACAAGAAGCTGTGCCAGACTCACAAGACACATAAATTCAGCATTGACCATGTATGGCAAAGAACCTTTACAGAAACCCAAATAAGCACAGTTTAAGTATAATGTCACCTCTATGATTAAGTTAGATAAAATAAAGAGCTTTCACTACTCACTAACTCATTTCATATGTATACGGCTTACTGTTTCCAAAAGCGTACTATTCATTCTCATAAAAAATAAGAGAAAAACATGATAACCACTTAAAGTTTATTGCTTACATCTTTCTTTTTGCTCTGCACTGCTGTACTTTTCTGATATTTATAAGAGAACCCTTTATTATAAAGACAACAGCGGGCAGCCATTTTAATTGATGGCAAAGGTCAACCAAAGTATTTAATTGGCCATAGCATATTGCTTTAACAGCAAAACGGTGCTGCTGCTACTGCAAGTTCTATGAAAATAAAATAAAAAAAACTTATATACAAACTATTAATAAAGAATATTATCTGCCTGAGCTGAAGATAACGGCTAAATGGCTGGCCATTGTTGATCAATATTAAGCTGCCATTTCTATTTCAAAGGCGGGTGTCTGTCAAGCAGAAAAAAACATAGCACAATACCAGTTAAACATAACATGGGGCCCATGTAGCGATGAATGTAGATCTGTATGCAGATTTTATTGTATCTTACACTTTCAGCTCCATACGCTTGGAGAGGCGGAACACTGGAGGGAAGGGGCGGCAAGTGTAGGCTGAGTACACTAAGAACATGTTCACGTATTTACTACAGAGGTAGACCTGGATACTTATGTATATAGAACAGTCAGTTGACTAATCTCTCAAGGGGCTGGCTGCTTCTGATTGGCTAATTGTGCCTTAAACCTTCCTAATTAGTGTGGCTGTTAAATGAAGTTGCGGATGTCTATTTGAATTACTTAATTGATGTTCCCATTTGGACTGTGGCAGGAGAGAAGATTCTCATTTCATGTTTAAAGGGGGAAAACAGATTCAAGGGGGAAAATATATCAAACTGCAGGTTCCAAAAAGTGGAGATGTTGCCTATAGCAGCCAATCAGATTCTAGCGGTCATTTATTTAGTGCATTCTACAAAATGACAGCTAGAATCTGATCTAATTACTATAGACAGCATCTCCACTTTTTCAAACCCGCAGCTTGATAAATTTACCTCAAGGAGTCCTTCAGTCTGTTACTCAAAATAACATTAAATTAGTAAAGAATAAGATATATGCAAAACTAATCAAAAGGTGTATTTTTAAAATATACATAAATAAGCAGTGGCTTGGTATAAATTTACTTAGAATTAATGTACGTACACACATTATGGGACACTTCGTATAAACAAAATCAATTTGGATAGTTCTTGGTAAACATTTGGTCTCTCACAGGGGTTCAAATTACACAAAAAATAAATAAATTGAGAAACCTTGCTTTACAGAATACAATAACCGTGCTTAGAAAGCATAGCACACTTTTAAAGTGTTTACAAACAATGATTTACTCGTAGTTTAATGCCAATATATTCCACAGAATTGAAAATCAGAATTGCCATGTAGATTCATTAGCCACAGACTCTACATAATTTACATGTAATGAAAAGTATATGAGTTGGTCAACTGGGTATGTTAAAGACAAATTGCACATACCACAATAAAATATACATAAAGAAATTAATGAAACACAAAGATAATAGGAAACAAAAATATAGGGGGTTATAGGGACAAATATGATGAAAGAAGATTTTTATAAAAGGATGGATCTAGAATTGGCTGTTCTCTTCACAAAACCTTAATAAAGACGCAAATGTAATGCACTCAATCACACATTCAAAATATTGGCATTCTTTAATCTTTTTTCCGTTACTGTGCTAAACTGGGTGTTTGAAGTGTGTCTACCATAAACTCATTTCTTTTTACATTAAACAGTCCAGAAATTCTTGTCACTTGTTACATTGTCAGTTTCTGAATCAAGGCTACTCTAAGTGTCAATATTCTTCTGATTTACTGGGCCATGGCTTGTGCCTAGTGATTTACATGCATTATTGTATTTGTGCCTAGTGATTTACGTGCATTATTGTATTTGCAGGGAAATTTGTTTTGTTTTTGTTATGCTTTACTGCTACAACAATCCTGTTTTGGGAAGTAATGTATTTGACGTTTTAGTTTCATTGGTTGATGTACTCAAATACACAAAACATTCCATGTGTTCCCTGTCGGGGTGAAATCTGTTTGCAAGAGGACGTTCTTGAAGCTAAAACCTGAAATGAAATAAATCACTGGAATGTGAATGTCAAGATAAAAATAGCATTACTTGGAGGAAGCCGCCACAATCCTATTATTGCAACAAATGTTCATCTGTATTAATATGATCTATTTCTTACCCATATATCAGCTTTTGTAGTGATTGGCTTTCCCCCATAAAGGTTGATCATTTCAGGAGCCCTGTACGAGAGTGTGGTATACCTGAAAGAGTCATAATGCACATATATTGAAATTCAAATATATACATAATAAATATATATATATTATTATTATCATTTATTTGTTAGGCGCCACAAGGTATCCGCAGCGCCGCACACAGTACTAACAGTTGACTATACAGGGTGAAACCATACAGAACAATGAACAAAAAGTACCAATACAGAAACTCCGGCCAGTCATATGCAGTAAAGACGGAGCGGAAGAACAGGTATGGAGACAGGAGGGGAGGGGGCCCTGCTCATACGAACTTACATCCTAAGGGAGGGTAAACAGACCAGGCACAAGAGGAGCCAGTTGAGGCAAGAGGAGAGAAGGGAGGACAAGCAAATGGAGGAGATGGGGGTTAAGTAGATGGTTGGTAGGCTTTGAGGAAGAGGTGAGTTTTGAGTGCACGTTTGAAGGAGCACAGTGTAGGAGAGAGACGGATGGAACGAGGAAGGTCGTTCCAGAGAAGGGGGGCTGCACGGGAAAAGTCTTGGATTCTGGAGTGGGAAGAGGTGATAAGAGTGGAGGAGAGGCGGCGGTCGTTGGCCGAGCGCAGGGAGCGGGCAGGAGTGTGAATGGAGAGGAGGTTAGAGATAAAAGGGGCAGTAGTGTTGGAGAGAGCCTTATAAGTATATGCATGATGTCCAAGTAGTACACATAACACATGGCAAAAAATGTTTAAAAATCACAAAAGATCGAGAAGTATTTACAATATCAGAACAATGATAATCTAATATTTGATCTTACAGCAAAAAATAAACAAAATTAGCTAAATAGATTAACTAAAAATGCATTATGCCTTTCCCTCCAGTATAACAAATAGAAGAGCGTGCTCCTTCTCCAAGATGCCAAATAACTTAAGCTGTGTAATATCAGAGAATGCATATTAATGTGTCACATAAGGGGTAGGAGCATATTTCGGTTGTATATAAAAGAAAGGACATCATGTAGACAGAATAAACACAAGAGAATCCATTGTGTGCTTCTTGATTTGCTTTAAAAAAAACAAAACAAACACAAAAAAAAAAAAAAAAAGGTCACAAGAGACATCCAAGTAAGGCTGGGTACACACTACAGTGTTTTCAGCCAATAATTGGGCCAGTCAAATGATAGACGACCGTTCGGCCTGATATCACATTAGTGTGTACACTGCAGGGATGAAGGATTATCGTTCCAAAGCTCATCGTATCGTTTGATTTTTATGATCCAGACCCTTTAACATGACATCATGTAGCCGTTCCCTCTTGCATATATTCCCTTATTTCTATTTACAGTACATACCAGTATGCCTCCATCCACCTGCATTGTCTGTTCTCATCTTGTCACATTTATTATCTGCTTTATGTCAACAAGCAACCTTGTATGCAAACCCAATCCAAGCTAAAACCAAGTATTTAGGATCACTACTATAGCTTTAGCTCTGCCTGCAATTAGGCATAGCACACCCTTTATAGTCTTCACCATTGAATGCTTTCTGCTACCTAGTTAGATTGGCTTTTTTGCTATTAACACTAATTGTACTCATCCAAATAATGAAATTACTTTTCTGTCCATAGTGTGGTGTGACATAGACCTTGTATTGCTCCAACACTGACTACATTAGCTTAGTTCTGGCTCAAGAGCAGCTTCACTCTGCTGCTCCAGCTACATTTCACTAGCTTCTGAGCTATTAATAAATTGATTTTCTGTTGTAGGTTTAGTTTCAATTGTAAGTAAATGTAGTATATTTCATGGAATTGTCTAACCAATGTGTACTGGATATTAATCATATTTGTCGACTATCATATTTTTTAACCAGTAATGTGCCTTATATTCACTGCACTTTTGGTCTTTTTATTCTAATATATTGCAGTATCAGTTTATTATATATGTACATTTAAGCTTTGTATAAGCTATTAAATTGTTAGATACCAAGCTTTGCGCTATTTCTGCATCTCTATTTTGTTATTGTGTTTTAGCAGGATCCAGAACCTACGCAGATCAGCTGCAGCTTGATATCAGTATATTAGGTTAATTAGCGCCCGCTAAGTACTTGTTGTTGTCTGTTTAAAGGCATCCGGAAGCTGCCTGGGGAAGGTGGGCGTCTCGGGGGTGGGGCTATGCAATTCACAGCAGTTTGGCGCCACCCCTGCGACGTAATGACGCATCATTTTACAGCGATTCCCTAAGAATCGCTGCATTTTGGATCTAATTCTGCCCACTTCACTAGGAAGTGGGCAGATGTGGGGTGCTGTCATAGTCTCCAGGGAGTTTGGGAGACATACCCAGGATCCGGGAGAGTTGGCAAGTATGATATAAATGTTACTCTAATTATACATTTCAATTCAGACGTTTCATCCAGGAGAAAGGAGGATAAGCTACAGAGGATAAGCTCCAGCTCCAAACACCACAGCTTTGCTCCATACTCAATTCTGCTCCATTCCAGCTTCAGTAGGCCAGCTCTAGCTCTGCTTACAGCAAAAAAATGAGGAGCTCATAGCCATCCCTAGTGTGGCTTAAGTCCATGCAAACTCTCAAAGCATGAAAAGATCTTACCTAGTATACAGGGTACCCCAATTTCATCACACGGTGAAATTATTGAGCATATACATCTTCATATGTCTTAATCTACACGATGTAATGCATTATAAAATTACAAAAGTAGAGTTAAGGAGTGCACCAAAGACTCCATCATCTAAATGAGGGGATGTATGACTTCTTTTATAGTGCACATTCAGGGAAAATGCTCTTCGCGTACTGTACTAACCTTAGATGCATAATAACATGAACGGCTACAAAAATCATTCACTTGCATTTTACACTAAAGAAACAAATCCACTTCCAGTAGACCTGTCGCTAGGTCCATCAGTGTTATTTTTTTCCCCCTGTACTACCTAGTTCTTCTGGAGACAACCTAGTTTTTCTGCTGACTACACAGTGCAAAATGCATCATGTTGTAAACCAAAAATAAAACTAAAAATTTAAAAAAAGCAATTTAGCACCTGGCGAAAGGTCCTCATTAGCCATATATTGCTCCATGTTCACTTACTTTTTAATTTCCTCTTCCACTATGTTTACGCCATCTCTTTGAGGGTTAAGAAATCTGTTTGTTGCACTGCCAAAGTCACACAACACGTAATTCCCACTGTCATTTAACAAAATGTTCTCAACCTTGAAGACAAGAAAAAACAAAAAACAACTGCGCATAAGATGCTGGGCACAGATGATAACAGATTTTGTATCAAAACCAGAACCAATGCTTCGGAATTATATGTTATTCATACAATATGCATATAAACTATGATTCATTTAAAGTGTACTGTAGAGAATATCTTTATTACAAGCCAGTATGATATTTTAAATAATATTGCCCATCCCAAATTGCTTTTTCAGCCACCTTACCCACTTCCTGCAACTAGCAGAACGTGGAGATCCACCAGCACTTAACTAGATTGTCTTGTCATGTCAATAATACGGGAAATTTGAAAATCAAACAAAGCTGTACTATTTTATTTAATACAGAGGCCATAAGCAACCATATTAAAAAAACTAATACAGTGTAGTTTGCAATTCTTCTTCTACCTGTTGTTGACACAGGGAGAGAAAATTTTCCAGCACTCTGGAGGACCACTCTTTTAGCAGTATGATCATAAGTTTAAAAAGTTAATACTACGAAAGGTTTTCCATATTCTGTATATGCAGGTCTAGGAAACATAAATTGCATCTGTGCTGCCGAAAAAATTGTTACCTTTAGATCTCTGTGAACTATGGGAGTTTTGCACTGATGAAGTCTGGCAACCGCTTCACACGTGTCACAAAATATCCTCAAGACCTCGGCCTCCGTGAATCCAGATTGGAGCCTCTGGTTCATTTGATTCACAACTTGTCCAGCTGGCAAATAAAAGTAAACTTTCAGTGCAAAACAATAGAGTCAATTTCACCAAGTACAAAAGACATTGTCAGGCCTATTTGATTATGTGTTTACTGAAAATTTGGTGCACAAGTGGTAGACTTGGTCTTTTTTCTGATAAAAATGCAGACTGAATATCAATTTTCCTTTAATTCATAATTAACAGTTTCCAGGAATACTTCATAAAAGAATTTATAGTATAAAATACTACAACTTTTACATCCCAGATTTGCAACACTTCTGGATTTTGTGAAATTAAGTCACATACACTCCAAATGAAGCTTCCAAAAAAAAAATAAAAAAAAAATTGTGTGTGTATATATATATATATATATATATATATATATATATATATATATATAGACACACACATATATATATATATATATACACATATACATATACACATATACATATACACATATACATACATATATATATATATATATACACATATACACACACACACATAGACAAGGAGGCCTAGGCAAAAAGCTCATGATCTGGAAGTGTTAAGAAGCCCTCATTGAGTTTGAAACCTATTTTGTGTTTATTATGATTCAAGCATTCTCACCCTCCTGTAAGGTGCCCTACAGGCAAGAAACACTGAGTTGATTTGTCAGTGCACAAACAGTTCATCAGTCAAAGATAAAGCTAGTTCAGAATGTAATATCTCTGGCTGTCAGCTGGCTCTTATCTAACACACCTACATAAAAATGCAAAGCAGCAACATACAGATTAGTTAAAAGAGTGTGTCAATTAAAGGCTCATACACAAGGATTTTATTTTAAATTCATTTTCATGTGATTTATTAGTGTTTGTGTGTCAATGAGGAGGTTGTGGTAGAACAATGTTCAATGTTGCATTGTGTTATACATGCATTCAGTGTGATATAACTGCACTGCATGCACAGCAAGGACATGTGCACAAACTCTGTAAAACACATTAAAACATTTTGCCTGTGCGTCTTGTCCAAATTTCAATCAAATTTGTGCAACAGAGTTTTAATAAAAGTTATGTCACTCTTCTGGTCACTCATGGGTTATCCCCATCTTAAATGATGAAATGTTGGGCTTTGCAAAGTAATGAGGCAAAGGTGGAGGAGAAGTGGGAGGTAGTGAGAGGGCAGTACAGGGGGAGGTAGCAAATTAGACGATTTGACTATATAATAATTAATTATGGCCCCAATAATTTTGAATTGACAAATTTAAAGTACACCTATGAAGCTTACTTTGGTCATAACATCCACACCTTACTTCCTTTTAAGATCCAATGTTAGATTAATAGAGACCCATCTCCACTTATGTTAATGTGTGTGTTTCAGGAACTACAGGAAAATGGCACAGAGAGTTAACAACGTTTAGCTGAAACCGGGAACGGAGACATATAGGAGCCATATATATAGATTTTCCCCGAACCATCTATGTTAGCCCTAATCATTACACTGCCGAGGGAAGAGCCTTGGCAAAGGAGAATCAGGGCTCTGTTCGTCATGGCGAATGAAAGCACATTCATTCATTACGCATGTATATTTAATACAGCCCCAGCTATACACACAGTGTGCTCAGCATGATGATAAGGATCACACTAGGTCTTTACTACTTTATATGATATTCTAATTTGATTGCGGTGTTCTGAATAAGGCCAAGTCACTGTTTAAAAAGGTAAACCAAATACGCATATGAATTGAATAGTACAATTTAAATCTATTAGATATGTCAAAATGCCAGATTTTTTTTAAAAAAATTACCATTCTACATATGGTCTACAATTACATTATTTCAAAGAAAAGGATGTATTTGAGTAACGAACAGGAGATGTTGCAACGTGACACTTCTCGCATATCACGCCAAACACAATGTCCAATTTCATAAGCAATACTGAAATATTTATTTCTATAATAAACGGTAGCTTATTTTTACCTTTACAGTACTCCATAAGGATAAGGATCTCCCAGACATTATCACTAACAGAGTTAATAACACAGTCTAAATATCCTACAATATTCTTATGGCCGGATAGCTCTTTCTGAAAAAGATAAACAAAATAATGTATAAATTGCAACGGAAACATTTTAGACAACACTTTTTTCATTTTCACTTTTCATTACGTGAAAATAGGGATTGTCATGCTCGTTATGCTGTGTAATTTATGCAGATTTAAAAAAAAAAAAAAAAAAGTACATTCCCTCTGAGTGTGCTTTACATTACATTACATTTCCCAAGCTCCTGGCGTAGCAGGAAAAGAATATATATATATATATGCAATATGAATGCAAAAGCTCATATAAGATTTAGGGTGTTCTAAAGTGTTTTCCAAACAATGAAATCACACAATGTTTAACTACCCTAAATCACACAACATTGGTAATGCTGCGTCTAGAGACATGCCACAAAACATGAATACATTTTTCTTCAATGACCTCAAACACCAAATGTAATTCACGTTTTTTTTTCAGCCTTGAGGAATGATACAAAGTACAGTTACTCGTGTTTCTCTTGTCCTGCACATGAATTGTATAATCATCACCCATAGTTTCTTAGGAGTTGTAAGAAACTGAAGAACACTTCTTAAAAAAAAATACGCACGCAGGTGTCCATTGGCGGCAAACCCATTTTAACTCCTTTATATCCTGGGGTTTGCACCTCAATGATTAAACCAAGTTTTACAATTTTGTTATGCATTGGTTTTCCTCTTATAGCACATTTGTTTTGAACACACTTTAACAATTTCTTGGTGAACCCACTTTATTTTTGCCATTTAAGACAGGCAGGGGACAATTGGCATATGCACAGCCCAATTTTATTTATTGGATACAGTCACTATACTATACTATGCCATATAGTATTAAAAACTTTGGAATTACAGATAATTATATCTACTTTTGTTTTAGAGTATATAACGCCGATATAGGGTTCCTTTCCTGAACAGTACAGCAAAATAAACAATAAGAACCCTTTTATTCTGGGAGTTTAGGCTGTAAATGACACACTACATAAACACAGAAGCCTTCAATTTCATAGAACTCTGGGGAAACAAATCATATCAACCATAAAGAGAAATGCAAACAATGTGGTTACATTTTAAAGAGGAAGAGAAAACTTAGAAATAGAGGGGAATTTAGTAGGGAGTTTTTGTAAATAAATGAAACTACACTTCCAAAACACAAAAACATTTTGCATCATGCTGGGCAAAGATCAAGCGGGGCTTTTTATCAGCTTTAAATATTATTAATTAGCAAGTTTGTGTGTTTTATTGTTTGTTTTTTTCTTAAAGTTTAACAAAACATTTACTTATATATGTTTCCATATACCAGAATATACAATCCCGGAGAACAGCTAAACTTTTTACACTAAATTATTTATAACCTAATTATATGCTTAAATGGGACTTTCCTCGTTACTTGTACATAAAAGATGTCATATAGCAGCAACATGAAGGATATAGTGATTAAACAAGTGTGTTTATTCAATATCACTGTATTCTCAAATTACGGTCTCCACATAAACATAACACAGTATATATAGCACATTTGTTTGAGCTATATGGCCTAAGGATGGGTATACTACAGATTTTTTTTCCCAATGTGATATCATTAACGATTTCACTAACAACTGATTCATTGCAGATTCATGTATACGCACTATAAACGTTTTACAAGGGTGACCTTCAGATCTGTGCTCTTCATCTGCCATAACCATCGGCTGAAATGCTGCGACTCTGTAAACTCTCTGGGGATCTGCCTAGGCTGCTGGTAGAGAGTGCATACACACTGCAGAATTTGCCCAACATCGTTCCATCGTTTATAGACATTTTTAGTCCGTTTATAAAATCAAATCAAGCGATATGATGAGGTTTAGAACGATAACAGATGATGGTCGGTACAAACTAATGTGATATCGGACCTAACTGTTGTTTATCGTCTGCAAAACCTGCAGTGTGTACCCAGCCTAAGTCTTTACTAGGTTTACGCAATGGTAACCTAATAAGGGCATATAAGAGTGTTACAGTGACTAATGTGAATGTATGGGAAATACACATCTGATTCTAAAGACCAAGTAAAAGCACTATTTGGCATTACCCTGTGAATTAGTGAGCTATATAATATGCATGAAATAACTGATGTATTTAGGCTTATATAAAGTTGGTCAGCATATAGTCTTTTCTATCCTCTAGAGAAATCTGCCAATGACGAGAATGGTATAGTTTCTTTATCTTGAAGCATTGCAAAGCTAAAAAGTTTGTGCTCGTGAATTCAAACACCAACAAGTACACATCAACCAGCAAGTTTGCATTGGGTTTTTTCACTTATACGATATCACATGGAATGCAAACTTGCCAGCAGGGGTCTGTCTGTTTATCTATCTACCTGTCGACTTTGGGGTTTAATTGTCATCTATAGTTGCATTACCACGTAAAATGCTACTAACCGTCTCCTACCCCTACACGGAGGCCTGGGTGCTACTCCATGCAGGGGGTCCTCTGTTTGTGTATTATAGAACGGACGAAAGTTGAGCACTTCAAAATGGCTGTGAAAGTAGGGGTGTAAGTGAGAGAAACTAGGAGAATCCTTCCTCCCCTTCACCCCAACACAAAGCAGAGGTTTTAGGATGAACTGTAAAATGAACCATAGAGCCCCAATATAAAATAAATAATTAGTGTCTACATTGAGCATCCTAGCTTTAAGCAGTACTTGTTAGTGGTGCATATCTAGACCTAAATTATTGGGACACCCATAAGAAATAAAAGATAGCACACAAAAAAATTGTTTCTTAAATTAAATTTGTATAGATTGTGTCAACAATCATATTTACAGTTGAAAACTAACTGTTATTAATTTTTCTATGTTGGCAATTGTCAACAAAACAAGATAAGAAAAAATAAAGATGCCGTTTTAAAATAGAATCATTTTTATGAATATTAAAATAATGCAGCTGTATAATTAAAGGCACAGTACATTAACATTTGTCATTTATGTAAACTAAATATATTGTATGTATGCTTTTTCTCGGTCCCATCCCTAGCAGGACTGCTTTGATAGAATGTGAGTGAGGAAGCCTGAGAAGGATTAAAATGCTTCTAAAATACAAGTTAATGCAATGCAACCTAGAAAGTACAAATGGTGACATCACAAAAGGAAAAAATAACGTTGCTTTTTATATTGAATCAATTTACATTTTAGGGCCTTAAATAACTCTGTAAATGAAAAATATGCAATGGATTAAACAGGGAAGTTAACAAGCCTAATACATGGATTTTGTGGGGAAAATATGGCAATTAACCTTCTTCCTTTAGTTCCTGACAGTGTGGACATTGACAAAACATGCTAAAAATTAGGGAATTCAATATGTTTTTATAGTGACTTTTAATGCAAAATATCTATGCCAAAAAGCAAACAATTTATGAAACAAAAAAACTTTAAAAGTACATGAACTGGTGTCAACAGAAAGTACTGTAGCTACAGTATAAGCACAATATTACTGTAATAGGAAGCCGATACATCTGTTTCATAAGAGTTATGTGCAGTACATTTGTGATTTACCACATAGGGAGTCATGTGAGGTATATGGTTTCCTGTTGGCAAAGTAGAAAATATGTTCTGACCTGACAGTGCAGCTATCAACAATAAGACTGGATGACTCGATGTGAAGAGAGAAAAAATAAATTAAACTAAAAATAAATCATATGGCTTTTAAAAACTAAAAGACAGCTAAAACGAAATATAAAATATAATGGTAAAATGAAGTACTCAAATCATACTGTAATTTCAATAGACACTCAGTTAAAAAGGAGAGAGAATATTTCTTTCCACTTAATCACAAATGGCAAAATAGATACAATCTACAGCCATTAACTAAATAGCTGCTGACTTACAACAAAAACAATACTTTCACAGGAGGCAAAAGGTACGATCCGTAACATCAATCTATGAAGGCTGGAGGACTTCCCAGAGCGGCCCATCACTGACAAAGGGGCTGCACACTACCCTTAATCGAAGTAGAAAGCTAAAACAGTACATTTAATCAAAGAACTAGACATATCTGTAACATGTCAGGGGGCGATTTAAACAAGTGTTACAAGCTATAACAAATAAATTGGACAATAAAAGCAGGAAGAAAGCTGGGGGCCACTGGTGATGGCACAGTTAGTTCTAGGCTTGTTTCACCTGTATATTTTAGCCTAATTTCCTGCCCACATAAGCCAGTTTAAGTGCTGGGTTCTGATGAGCTCTGAATATCTCAGACAGCACAATTCACCCATATGACATCAGCCTTACTTCATATTATATAGAGTACTTGTGATTTTATGGGGGGATAAATATAGCCTTGAAAACATCATCATCTTTACACACAGCAAATGAACACATACACTAAATTTACAATTTTATTACAAACACCCACCTACCTCCTACACTTTTCAAGTTACAGAACCAATCAATACCTGTAACAGACTATGCTATCTTAATGCTTTACAAAACTCCACCCTTACCGCGTCACTCCTGATTCAGGCCATCTCTATCACATGACTGCAGGGAGTTCAAACGGAGAATCAAGCTCAGAGTTTGAGTTCCCTTATATGAATGATCATAGCGCCACTAATTCTGCAGCGCTGTACAGAGAACTCACTCACATCAGTCCCTGCCCCATTGGGGCTTACAGTCTAAAGTCCCTAACATATACACACACACACACTAGGATCAATTTGTTAGCAGCCAATTAACCTACCAGTATGTTTTTGGAGTGTGGGAGGAAACTGGAGTACCCGGAGGAAACCCATGCAAACACAGGGAAAACATACAAACTCCTCACAGATAAGGCCATGGTTGGGAATTGAACTCATGACCCCAGTGCTGTAAGGCGAAGTGCTAACCTCTACGCCACCGTGCTGCCCTATGGACACACTTGTATAACTTGAAAATCCGACTCCTGGTACATTGCAAATGCTGCTTGTCTACCACAACAATCAGCAAAATGCTTGCAAATGGCTTAGACCAGGGTTTTACAGATTCAGTACTCATGGCCCCCCTAACAGTGCAGGTTTTCCACATCTCCTAGCTGGAGCACAAGTGTGCTCATTACTGACTGACATATTGTAAAAGATCCACAAGTCGTACTAATTATTTCACTTTTAACCTGAAAAACTTGCACTGTTAGGGAATCCTGAGGACTGGATGTGGGGAACCCTGGCTTACAGTCACAGGTACCTATTTGTAGCTTCAAAACTAAAAAAACTAAAGAGGGATTTTTTAGAAATAAAAATTAGTAATCTACAGTATGGTAGGATCACTTAAAAAATGTGTACAATGATGATTCTAGAAAACAGCATGTCATTGTCATGATCTATGACTATAACGCTGCAGTAGAGAACGGGTGAGTCCTCAGCCTGGGTGATTGTGGGAGTATGGTGGGTAGATTCAATTATATCTGTACCTCCAACACAGTGTGTGACTTAGTCTTCAAAACAAAAAATCATAATATGTAAAATGATTTCTTTTTAATTTATAGATGTCTAAAAAGTATATTACCCTTCATCAAAAAACTAATATCAAAACAAAATCTATAAGTTTACTAAATAAATTTAAAATAGGATAAACAGTAACAAGCGATTACGTGTTTTGTTCACGGACGTTTTGAAAAGAATGATGATGGTGACACAGTCTACTATCTTTTATTGATCCTCTTAAGAGTACTTGCTGCATGTTAAATGCCATTAAACTACATCCACCCAATCACTTTCCCACACTGACCCAGTAGATGACCAACGTTATAATTTTAACTGAAACATGATAATTAAATGGCATGAGTGCAGTGCAATTATCTGGTCACCAAGTGTAACTGGATCTTTGACATTTTTGCAAGAAATATGAAAACTCCAACTCACATTAATATGCATAAAAAAGTTTTCAGTCCAGAAGCCCTGACAAAGGTCACATGTGGCCCTCATGGCCATAGTAACTTCCCTTTTTTATTCTGATGTTATAGAGCAAGCACAGTGCATTCATGCAGTAACATGACTGGCTGGTCATGTTCTCTCACAACTTTGACTAGATAACCATCGGTTCCGAAAATGTCTGGGTTGCATGAACACTGCATGCTGGTGCACAGATTGTTCCTTACAAGGGTGATGCAAGGGTCAGATGTAAGGCTCCTAAATATAGTGTTACCAAAACTAACTTCTGAAACAATCAGACTGCATTGTACATTAGTAGTAAACATAGTAAAATCTTAAACTCTACTATGACATGTACTCCTGCTATTTAAATTTACTCTCTATAATATATATAAACCAATCAGCCACAAAATTAAAACTACTGACAAGTGAAGTAAATAACATTTGATTATCTAATTACAATGCAACCAGTGAAGAGGTGTGATATATTAGTCAGCAAGTGAACAGTCAGTTCTTGAGCTTGGAAGAATGGGCAAGCGTAAGGATCTGAGAGACAAAGGCCAAATTCTGATGGCTAGATGACTGGGTCAGAGCATCTCAAAACAGCAGGTCCTGTGAGGTTTTCCTTGTATGCAGAGGTTAGTACCTACCAAAAGTGGTCCAATAAAGGACTACCTATGAACCGGCGACAGGGTTATGGGGACGCCCAAGGATTATTGATGAACGTGGGGAGCGAAGACTAGCCCATTTGGTCCAGTCCCACAAAAAGCACACAATGCTGACAAAGTTAATGCTGGCTATGAAAGAAAGGTGTCTGAACACACAGTGTATCACAGCTGCGTATGGGGCTGCATAGCCACAGACCAGTTAGAGTGCCCATTGCTGACCCCTGTCCACCACCGAAAGCACCTACAATGGGCATGTAAACGTCAGAACTGGACCATGGAGCAATGGAAGAAGGTGGCCTGGTCTGATGATTCACGTTTTCTTTTACATATTGTGGAGGGCCAGGTGCATGTGTATTGTTTACCTGGGGAAGAGATGGCCAGGATGCACAATGGGAAGAAGGCAAGCCAGTGAAGGCAGTGTAATGCCCTGGGCAATGTTCTGCTGGCAAACCTTGAGTGCTGGCATTCATATGGATGCTACTTTGACACATACCACCTACCTAAACATTGATGCAGACCAAGTACACCCCTTCATGACAATGGTGTTCCCTGATTGCAGTGGCCTCTTTCAGCAGGATAATGCGCCCTGCCACATTACAAAAACATTTCAGGAATGCTTTGAGGAGTTCAAGGAGTTGACCTGGCCTCCAAATTCCCCAGATCTCAATTTTATTGAGCAGCAGTGGGATGTGTTGGAAAAACAAGTCCAAGCCATAAATGCCCCACCTCGCAACAGGACTTAAAGGATCTGCTGTTAACTTGTTGGTGCCAGATACCATGATCCACAGAGGTCTTGTGGAGTCAATGTCTCAATGGGTTAAAGCTGTTCTTGTGGATCCTACACAATATTAGGCTATTGGTTTTAATGTTGTGGTATGTGTGTGTATATATATATATATATATATATATATATATATATATATATATATATATATATATATATATATATATATATATATATATATATATATATATATATATATACACACACACACACACATTATATATATATATATATATATATATATATATATATATACACACACACATACACACATTACACATACTGGTGATTTAAGATACATTCTTGGACTGTCATCGATTTTCAAGAATATACAGTCAAGTCCATAAATATTGGGACATCGACACAATTCTCATATTTTGGGCTCTATACACCACAACAATGGATTTGAAATGAAACTAACAAGATGTGCTTTAACTGCAGACTTTCAGTTTTAATTTGAGGGTATTTACGTCCAAATCAGGTGAACGGTGTAGGAAATACAACGGTTTCCATATGTGCCTCCCACTTTTTAAGGGACTAAAAGTAATGGGACAAACTAAACAATCCTACATCAAACCTTCACTTTTTAATACTTTGTTGCAAATCATTTGCAGTCAATTACAGTCTGAAGTCTGGAAGGCATAGACATCACCAGACGCTGGGTTTCATCCCTGGTGATGCTCTGCCAGGCCTCTACTGCAAATGTCTTCAGTTCCTGCTTGTTCTTGGGGCATTTTCCCTTCAGTTTTGTCTTCATCAAGTGAAATGCATGCTCAATCGATTCAGGTCAGGTGATTGACTTGGCCATTGCATAACATTCCACTTGTTAGCCTTAAAAAACTCTTTGATCGCTTTTGCAGTATGCTTCGGGTCATTGTCCATCTGCACTGTGAAGCATCGTCCAATGAGTTCTGAAGCATTTGACTGAATATGAGCAGATAATATTGCCCGAAACACTTCAGAATTCATCCTGCTGCTTTTGTCAGCAGTCAAATCTTCAATAAATTCAAGGGAACCAGTTCCATTGGCAGCCATACATGCCCACGCCATGACACTACCACCACCATGCCTCACTGATGAGGTGGTATGTTTTGGATCATGAGCAGTTCCTTTCCTTCTCCATACTCTTCTCTTCCCATCACTCTGGTACAAGTTGATATTTGTCTCACCTGTCCATAGGATGTTGTTCCAGAACTGTAATGGCTTTTTTAGATGTTGTTTGGCCAACTCTAATCTGGTCTTCCTGTTTTTGTGGCTCACACATGGTTTACATCTTGTGGTGAACCCTTTATATTCACTCTTGTGAAGTCTTCTCTTGATTGTTGACTTTGACACATATACACCTACCTCCTGGAGAGTGTTCTTGATTTGGCCAACTGTTGTGAAGTGGTTTTTCTTCACCAGGGAAAAAATTCTTCTGTCATCCACCACAGTTGTTTCCTTGGTCTTCCGGGTCTTTTGTTGTTGTGGAGCTCTCCGGTGCGTTCTTTCTTTTGAAGAATGTTCCAAACAGTTGATTTGGCCACACCTAATGTTTTTGCTATCTCTCTGATGGGTTTGTTTTGATTTTTCAGCCTAATGATGGCTTGTTTCACTGATAGTGACAGCTCTTTGGATCTCGTATTGAGAGTCAACAGCAACAGATCCCAAATGCAAATGTCACACCTAGAATCAACTCCAGACCTTTTACCTGCTTAATTAATGATGAAATAACAAGGGAATAGCCCACACATATCCATGAAATAGCTTTTAAATTGATTGTCCCATTACTTTGGGTCCCTTAAAAAGTGGGAGGCACATATAGAAACCGTTGTAATTCCTACACCGTTCACCAGATTTGGATGTAAATACCCTCAAATTAAAGCTGAAAGTCTGCAGTTAAAGCACATCTTGTTAGTTTCATTTCAAATCCATTGTGGTGGTGTATAGAGCCCAAAATATGAGAATTGCGTCAATGTCCCAATATTTATGGACTGGACTGTATATTTAGCATAATTATATCTCTTCAACAATAATGGCTTACTGGTAGGGATTTCATATACTTTCACTCTGCATCAAAGATGAATAATTAATCTAAATGTTATTTATTCAGCACTGCAATAAGAAAACAAACTCCCACAGAAAAAAGGATACTATTTTTAAACGTCCCCTACATTGTGCTGATGCTTTGATGATAATGTCTTATAGGCTTTTGTCAAAGTACATGGAGGGGATGTGTAAGATGCCTGAGAAGTAATAATCAATAGACTTTAAATTATATTGTTTTAACCTCTAAAATGATATATTAATATATATATATATATATATATATATATATATATACACATATATATATACACATATATATATACACATATATATATACACATATACATATACATATACACATATACATATACACATATACATATATATATATATACATACACACACACACACACACACACATATATATTTGCACTTTTAAAACAACAGTAACTATGCAAAAAAATAAACTATGCCAATTAATAATCTGTTTAACAGCAGTGTATGCAAACAGAGAACTAAACGTCAGTTCTCTTATTATTTTACATGTTCTGGTATTGAATGCACAGAAGAACTTACTCAGACACATCATCATGGAAGCTCTCAGTCAGTAAAAGACGAGAACGTTTAACTGATGTAATAAATTATTGCTGTACAGTCATTGAACCAGTTTCAAACTGAACTCTGTGCAGAACCACTGTAGAAGAATGTTCTTGCACACTAGTGAACAAAGTAACCAGGAATACCAGTAAGTAGCTACCATCATACCTCCCAACTGTCCTGATTCTCAGATAACAGGTGGGGTGAGGCATATCTTAAAGTGGGTGTGGCTTTACTGGAATGTAGCTGTAGTTGAGCAATTCAGGGACAAATTTTGGGCCGTTCAGGAGGGGGTTTGGGTATATTACAAATGCTGCTTATTTTGTTCTGATTTTGTTTATTTTTCAAAAAAATTTTGGGCCGTATGCCTACTATTAAATCCAGATTACACTAAATATCGGTGCTGGCAGTAAAGGATAGTCATGGGAACATCATTAGCTTTATCAGCTGTTTAGACATAGAAATTATATACTGTACTTCAATTTAGCATTGGTAATCTGCTTTTCCGTGTAATCCTGTACAATGGTCTTACGTGACAAGTTCAGTATTTACCAGTATAATGATTCAGATCACTCGACTAAGGAAAAAGGGTCTAGAACTGTGTAAAGGGTATATATTTTATATTCCAAGACTTAGGGAAGTAACCATGGAAACTTATTTCGTCCATGTTTTTTGAATGTGTTTCCTATACTGTAGCCAAAAAAGTCTGTAAAAATAATATAACACTTGCATGCTTAAACGAAGAAAATTAGGCTACTCAATATGTGCTCATATGACTGCACACTGGCTAACACGGCCATGTTATTAAAGCACAAAACTATGGATACTAAAGCATAGGTAATTTGCTACTACAGAGAGATTAAGCCAACCTTGCCCTGCTATACATATGCTCTACTTAAATTGTATGTATAACTTTTTCAGTTTGACTTACCATAATAGTTATTTCTCTCTTGCAAATGTTAAGGTCAGGCACATTGTTAACGTACATTCTCTTCAAAGCACAACGTAATCCCCCATGAGTGCGAACCAGAAACACGGTGGAGAAGCCCCCTGAAAATAACAAAGATGCAATGAAATAAACAGTCTTTTAGCCAACTCATATCTGACAAGTCTTTTAATATTTTAATAACCAAACTTGGAGACAGCGGCTATGTAAGGCTTCAGTAGCATTATAAAATTATAAATGCACATTGCTGAGAATTATGTCCCTTCCTCTCCGTATAATAAATGCCTTGGGCATTATTTAAATTAGTTGTTGGGGGTAAGTAGAAGTACCTGTGGCAGTAGCTAATGTGGTGTGGTCATTCAGAGTCAACATACTGAAAACTGGTTACGGAATATGCCACAGGATGTTTCTCAAGAGTAAGATGATCCTTGTACATGAGTTGTTCACACTCATTAAAACTCATGGATAGTCCTGCCCAGAAAATTACTATGCCTTTATGGTTACCAGTTATAATTTGTAAGCAGCATTCCTAGTTATTCATTACACTTCCTCTGACCTGCTTCTTCACCTTAGTGCCCTGGAATCTGGCCTCTTTTCCTGGGCAGTTACTTCTGTAGTATACCACACAGACCAATAAGAATTCACAAGCACAAAGCTTGCAACTTCCTATTGCTCCCCTTTCCCACACCTTTCTCAGCGGCTATTTTAGAAAGGTGAACAAGAAGCTTTCTCCGGTACTATACTACAGCGGGAATATGTTCCTATAACACTACTCAACAGCCCTTGCATCTGACATGATATATCAATGTCCATGTAATTTTGTGTGAAGAATCCAAAATATTCAGAAATTTGATATCAGGTTAGGTTTTAGAGATTTTTTGAAAAACTGAAATTCGAAAAGTAAGGAATTTAATTACAGTAAATGCTCGGCAAGACTCCCTTCTTCAATGTGTGGGTGTACTCATGTTAACTGTTTAATGATTGAGTTTGGTGTTACAAGTGAGTGGCGACTGCTTATGGATTCCTTGAAGATTAGTCTGAAAGCTGTGTTACTCTGTAATGGGAATAAACTCCCTTCAGTGCCTCTGGCCGGTGCCATAGACATGAAAGAAACTTATGAAAATATGGTTGTGTTGTTGGAGGGAATCAAGTATGAGGATCATGGATGGAATCTTTTTTGTGACTTAGCAGTAGTTTGCGAATCCACCATGCAAACCTAACAGCAGTGCAAATACCTATGTTTTCTGTGCTTATGGGACAGCAGAGACACTAAATATCACTATAATCACAAAGAAGTGGCCAGAGAGAGAGAAACGTCAAGTACATTCCATTGGATGAGCCGCATTGTCAGTTAGACCTGCCTCTGCCAGATCCGATTACTTATGAAATAATCAAACAGTCAAACAATATATTACCACTATTTGTCAGGTAAGTAAGTAACTTTACCAGTCACAATCCACACTTTGCCCACTTGTGACTTGGAAGTTTACTGTAAGGGGACACCCAGGATTCCAAACTCAATCTTGTGCTCTCCTATCCCTTAGGTTACAGATCTAACTGGTCTCTTTCTCAACACAGGCACACACATCCACACCTCTCCTCTGCCACCATCTACGTATAAGGCCTGTAGAATGCCTATGATTTATTTACCAAATTTGCGCACATGCTGCGCTCTGATGGCTAAATGAGTTAAAAAGTCTCACACTGGTATTTAAAGTGTTAACACAGCTAAGCAATCAACCTCTTCTAAACAAGCAGTGGAATTATTTAGAGCAATAAAGACAGCACTTATTAAAAAATAAGTTTGACTATAAATTTACATACGAATTGTATAATCTGTGCCAAGAGAAATGGGCTTGGAAGATGGAAATATTATCAATGTTGACCGATTTCCCAAAAGCCTGACCATATCTTTAAGTGGTTTCATCTCTTAAAGAAATTTTTCACCTGTCCTCTACAACAGGGAATGGTCTCCAGGGGAAGCCTGCGACAGTTTTACAACCATTATTTACATCTTCTCTGTTTTTTTTTTTTTTAAATCCAGTATTTTTATTGAAATTTTTTAAGATATAAACATACTAAACAACAAAAAGAAAAACAATCGCATACATATCGGAATTAAATGACGGAATTTACAAGATTACATTAAAGCATAATAATAATAATAAATGTGCTATATTCATTCAGGATCATACATCGTAAATGCTTATACATAAGTATGTTACACATGCAGGGTTTATTACATGGACTCAGATACTTATTATAAGAACTGCGGTAGCCATACATTTAAGTAGATAGAGCATCTGTACTAGATGACATAGGATAGAATGGAGACTCTAACCATCTGTACCATATATTCTCAAATTCCTTCAGAGCCTGTCTGCTAGTATAAACAAATCTCTCGTGCCTTATGGTGGTATTGACCAGTGCCTTCCAATTTTTAACCGTGGGACTCGTCGGGGCCAACCATAGCCTCGCTATACAGACCTTAGCCAACATCAATAACTGTGAAATGTACATTTTTGTCAGTTTATTAACTTTCCCCTTCAATCGGAGCCCAAAGAGACAAGTGGCCGGTGAACTAAGAGACACTTCAATTCCAGTAACCTGAATACATCTCCTGATCCTTCGCCCGAAGATTTGTATACATGAACACTCCCATAGAAGGTGCCAAAAGTTAGCATTGATCGAATTGCATTTCGGACAGTTAGGGGTAGCATCCGGGCGAAATTTTGCCAATCTAATAGGGGTAAAGTAGGCCCTGTGTAAGATAAACACCGGTATTTGTTGAAATTTTAATGATAAAGTATAACCTTTAGTACTGTCTGTAACCATTTCCCACTCCTTGTCTGATAAAGGGCCAATATCTATTTCCCACTGATTCCTCAAACCATCCAAATCATCTGCAGTGGATTCATACAGAAGACATGAATACATTCGAGAGATCAGACCTCTATAACCCAAGACCTGTAATTGTTTCCTCAGTGGATCCACCCCAAACACCAAAGTCTCCCCTTTAAATTGTGTGTTGAGGGCGTGTCGTAACTGAAGGTAAGAATAAAACATTGTTCTGGGTACAGAGAATTCCCCAACCAACTGTTCGAAGGATTTAAGTACATTTGTATCATAAAGCTGACCTACCGACACCACACCCAACCGAGACCACTCCCTGGCCCTCTTCACTGTATTCAACTTCTCAAATTTCTTTGCCCCCCAGATAGGAGTATATGGATCAATGTCAGTTTGTTTCATTATTTTATTACAGATTGTTCAAATCTTAACTGCCTGAATCAGGAGCGGAGGAGCCCGCATACCAAGCCGCCCCGCCAGCAGTGACTGTAAGGGAGTGTGATTAGAATTAAATTGGTGTACCAACACCCAATGTAGCTCATGGTAATCGGGGTCCGAAACCCATGCCTTAAGGTGGACCAATTGAGAGGCAAAATAATATAATTTCAAGTTAGGAAGTGCAAATCCACCAGAAGATCTGGATCTATACAGCGAGCTGAGCTTGACCTTAGCCCTTCCCCCTCCCCAAACCAATGAAATCAAATAGCTATCAATGCATCGGAAAATGGAGGGTGGAATATATACAGGTGACTGCTGGAGTATATATAAAAACTTTGGCTGCACCATCATCTTAATTAAATTTATCCTACCGGAGACAGAAAGTGGGAGCTTCTTCCATACATGAGTTTTTTCTTTAATGTATTTGATCTGGGGCCGCAACTTAAGTTCTACATATTCAGCGGGGGTATTAGAGATCCATATTCCCAAATATTTGAATTTCGATGCCCATTTTAACTGTAAGCCTTCTGGCATTGTCACGGGACACTCCCATCCCAGAGGGAACACGCTAGATTTATCCCAATTAATTTTTAGGCAGGAAAAAAAACCAAATCCATCAACCACCCGCAGCAAATGTTTTAGGGAAGTGTCGTGATCTGAAAGGAACAACAGCATATCATCTGCATATAATGCCACCTTATCCTCTCTGTGCTCTGATCTAAGTCCCACAATTTCTCTATCATGCCGGATCTTACAGGCCAGCGGCTCTATTGCTAATGCAAACAGGGCCGGAGACAACGGGCATCCCTGTCTAGTACCCCGCTCTAATTGAAATTGTTGAGAAAGATGCCCATTGACACAGACCCGCGCCACTGGATGTGAATACAAAAGTTTAACCCATTTTATAAATTCCGGGCCCACTCCAAATCGGGACAATACCTCCCACAGGTATGGCCACTCCACCGAGTCAAACGCCTTGGCTGCGTCCAAGGACACCACAACTTCGCTCTCAGAAGAGGGTGACCGCACCTGCAGGAGAGTATACAGCCTTCTAAGATTGATAGACGTGGACTTGCACGGCATAAATCTCGTCTGATCCGGATGAATTAATTCCAGCACCACTCTACTTAACCTCAAAGCCAGTTATTTTGCTAGAATCTTAACATCATTTGACAAAATTGAAATCGGGCGGTAGGACTCAGGTTACAACAAATCTTTCCCTGACTTAGGCAGCACCACCACTATTGCCTCTGCCATTGAAGGGGAAAGAGCGCCAATCTCACCCAGCTCGCTGAATGTATCCAACAACCTAGACACAAAAAAGGGCCGGTGTTTTTTATATAATTCAATTGGGATTCCATCTACTCCAGGGGCTTTACCATTAGGGAATGACATAATAGCTATATCAATCTCTTCAAGAGTAAAGGGTGAGTCCAAAAACTCCCTACTATCATCGGAGAGGACAGGAAGGGAGATACCATTCAAATACTGCTGTAACGTATCCGTGTCATATCTGACCTGTGACTTATATGCATTTGTGTAATATTTATGAAATACCTCAACAATATCAGGCATCAGATACTTCTTAACCCCACTGTCATCACAGATAACCGGTACTGCTGCATCTGCCCTCTCCGCCCTTGTCAGATAAGCCAGGAAGCTACCATTTCTATCGCCCTCTGCATATCGTACATGCTTAGAAAACAGAAATTTACATTTGGATTTCTCAAATACATAATCTACCCACTCTCTCTGGGCCAACTGCCATGTATGACATCTTCTCTGTTTAATCCCCAGTGCTAAAATGTAACATATCTTTTCCAATTTTATCATTAACAAATCCAATACAAATTTACAAATATACACATACCAAACAGAGCTATGTCAAGTGTATTAGTTGAGCTGATACTCATTTCCGCTCATTCCCTGCATAACAGGCAGCTTTATTTGATATATGCACTGCTCTTCATCATACGGTTTATGAATAAGTGGTGATTACTAATTATATTGATGGTAAGTGGTATTTTGGAAATAGAATTGTATTTACCTATATAAAATATACCAAGCCATCATGTGGTCACAGCCCACATGACGGCCTCCTGGTGTAAGACTCCGATACTGAGACTGTTCCCAAAAGTCTCTTTAGGTGCCAAAAAAGACTCCTATACCATGGCATAGCTCACTTCATGAGATCTTTGAAGAGTTTCAGTTACCCCTAAAGGTGACAATGTTTTCTTGTAGTCCTTGGGTCTGCAGAGCCACAGAACAAACACAGGCTATTAACCCTGTAAGAGCAGGCTTTGCTTTGAAGTTATTTGTATTACACTCTAGCTTACAAAGAAGCCCAAATTACAAATGGATTCATCTGAAATACAGTATTTAAAATGCAGTAGCTTATGAATATGCTTTATTAAGTTATGTTATGGGTTAATCCTTACAACTGTAACTCCTCCATTTCACATTAAGTTAGGTACAAATGAAGAAATTTGTGATAGCTCTGGATAAAGAAGGCCAGGCTTTCAATTACCTGAAGAAACAGTTTTTGAAGTTAAAGGAATCAAAGCTAAAAGAAAGTATTATTTGTAGACCCCCAAATAAGGAAACTGCTTATGGATAAATATTTAATGCTAAATTGAGTCTGCTGCTTGGCCCTCCTTCAAGGCTGTTGTGCATGGATTCTTAGGAAACAGAAAAGAGGCAAACTACATGTCAATCATGAATGAACTATTGGATAACTACATGAACATGCGTTGTAGAATGCTACTTAAAATTCACTTTTTACATTTCCATTTAGACTATTTCCCTAAAAACCTGGGTAGTGTAAGTGATGAACAGGGGAAACATTTTCACCAAGACATTCTAACAATGGAGCATCACTACCAAGGAAGCTGGGACCCTGCAATGATGGGGGACTACTCCAGGTCCCTTTTTAGAGAGACCGGAAAGCGTCAACATTCTATTTCCCTAAAGCAAAGTGATGTTACATTTTATCTTTTATTAACTATTACATTAAGGCTAAATTGGATTGTTACGAGTTTCTGAAATTTAGTTTCTGCAGTTTTAAAGCGTTTCTGTGGTTTTATTAATATTTTATAAATGAATATTTAAATTTTATAGAGATTAATGATTTTTTTTCCCTTATCTCATTTTTTTCTGATATAACTGCTTTTGTTATTTGTGTGTATCTAATAAATGTGACATTATATAGATAATCTGATTTTTCCACTGATTTCAGCATCCCTACACATTCAAATGCCAGATGCTGAGAATATTTAAAAAATTGTTAAGTAGTGTAATTGTTTTTACAAAGTAAAGGGTAGCTAACTGAAGTTTCTTTAAACAGTTGAGGCTTTAGAGAAATATGTGAACATTGATGCTTCACAATTGATTTGTACAGTACAAAGAAGAGCTTTGGAGCACGAGTAAAGAAAAAAAAAAAAAAAGCAGGAATAGATTGGTGACAGGAATGACAGATATGAGAATGTTGAAATAGTCAAGGTGGGAGATGATGACCGACCACCAAGGGATTAAAATCACTACAACCCAATTTATCTATGATTTGCAAAAAAGTCTGTATTATTTTTAAGAAACAAAAATTTAAAACTTTTGACTGTAATCAGTCAAACCCTCTACTGACAAGCTCTTTGAACCTTACCATTCTTTGCATTTGCTATACAAACACTAGATTTCCTCTTTTCTCTTCAACAAACTCCAACTATTCTGTTAAGGGGTGGGATCCTGTTAGAGCAACCTTCACTATCTCTATGAAATAAAATGTTTTTCCATGTAAGCAAGTGAACTATAAAGATAAAAAAATAGAAAGGATATATGTCACCATTACTATAGTTATACATAGCTATTTGTTCTTAGGGGCCAGAAGAAAGTGTTTTCCGTTACACAAACGTTTTTGAGTCTGAGTATGTATGTATGTATGTATGTATGCATGCATGTATGTATCTTGTAAATTGCACATGGAATTGTACAAAACAACCAATATCTTCAACAGGCCTTAACATGGGTGGGTCTATAATTAACTCAAAGCATTTGTCTTAGACAGCAGTCTTGAGGGACAGAGTGTATACCTTTAATCATTAGACCAATCAGAGTAGATGTTTTTTAAACTGGTAATGTTTGTCTAAATATTAAGTGAAGTTTTTTTCTTTTTTGTTTTTAATAAAAAGGTTAAAAAAAGTGCCATTTCAAAATCTTTATGCACACGACTTAGTGTCACCATAATAATACTGAGTATTCCCTCTTTATATAATTACTGACGAATCATACACTTTAAGGCAGGGGTGTCCAACCTTTTAGTTTCCCTGGGCCACATTGGAAGACGACGAGTTGGTTTGGGCCGCACATAAAATACACTAACACTAACGATAGCTGATCATAGAAAAAACCATAGAAAACATAGTTAACATATTAAACTTACTTGAAAATGAAGTTAGTAAGAGTTAGGAAACCTGTTGCAGAATCATGATTAAAGCAGTAGTCCCATTACCAGCTACAATTTAACTTACCTGCATTTGCCCCTTAGTGGGGTTCGGGGAATTAAATGCCAAAAACTTTTTTTTCCTCTCTTTCTGCACCCATGAATCATTTTTTTTATTGACCAGTTTGAAATGGTCACCGATATAGGTAGCATCAGGAGGACTAATAGAAATCTACAGAGATTTAAAGATAGGGTGGTGGGAAAAATGTCTCATGGAGCAGCCTCCGATGAGGGTAACAGTGGGTGAAATTTTCACCCTACTCAGCACTGCACATTTAAAATGGTTTAAAATATTAAAAAAATACAATTATCTCTTAATACTTATATTAGATACATACAGAGAACACAGCTAGTTCATAATTGCATGGTGCAGAAAGTCCAAATTCAGAGTAACAACAATAAGATACTGGATAATCTTTCACTGCTGCTGATAGTTCGTGTGGGTGACTCCTCTGTGCTGCGCTACGCAATGGATGTCGGGTGTAATGGCGTCACCCCCGACATTCACTGCGAGCGCCACACGGAGGAGGAGACCAGGGAGGGAGCCGGAGCGCCAGCTGACGTGACTGCAAGGTAAGTATTTTCTTTTCTTTTTTTTTGCAGGATTTTTTTTTTCAGTGCTGCTCCCTTGCCACAACCAAAACTCCTGCTGGGCCACATTTACAACCATGCTTTAAGGGAACTAGAAACACATGCACACAGAAGGGGGGGGAATTCAATTGAACTGTAATTTTAATGCAGAGGATTTCTAGGTCCCTAAGGTGCTGGCATCTATTTAGAAACAAGGTGTGTAGCAAAATAAATAATAATTTTTAAAAATTATTATTGCAGCACTGTGTTAGCCAGAAAAATCTATGTGATGTTAAATACTTTTGTGTAAAAAAAAAAAGACAAAAAGTATTATAGGAGTAATATCTTTATTGGCTAACCAAAAAAAATATTATTATATTTGCTAGCTTTCAGAGCACAGATGCCCCTTCATCACAACAAATGAATGATCAACTTTACAAATGAATGACTAAGAAACAGGCAGGACATTTAAGAGCCGTTACATCAAGAAATGTGTACAAGGAGGGGGATATATCATTAAGATAAGCTAAAGTAATAAAACTTTTTGGTTAGCTAATATTTAGAAACAAGCAAGCCCAGGGAAGTGTTGAAATGAAAAAGGTATGGAATGCTTTACATTTTCCAGATAAGAGTTTTCTCCATATTGTGGAGCACCATGCCTAAACTATCCTAAATTATATTTAAGCATTACCAGTTTTTCCCCACATTACTCCTGGAAATTGTTTAGCAGTGTTCCCAACATTGCCTGTAGAAGACAATTGGTATTCATGGTACTGTGTATGATCTTATCACCAGACAGCACTAATGGTGTATTCATTTATCTGTCTTTATTGTTTTCTAGATAAATAGTTCCTGGCAAATCTCATATTTGTACAGTGAATTCTACAAAATGTATTTAAATGAAACCACATACGAAGACAAACTTATTTAAGTGCCATATTGTGCTTCAAACAGACCCTCTTTACAGGCGTTGAACTAGAGTTAAAAATGCTAGTAAAACGCTGTAATTTAATATCACAGGGTATGAGGCCTTAGATGTTCTGCAATATTTGCTGACAGCCTGGTGTATATGGTTGTGCTTTGAAATATAGCCTTTATTGGCAATGCTGCACAATTTCATGTTTTTCAAGACCAGAAAGAAAACAAAAAAAAAAAAAGTGTAAACTCCAGCAGAGCTTAGTAGGAGGAAAATTACTAACCCCCCCCCCCTCCCCCAAACCTCAAGCTAAAAGAATATAACAATGCAACTTGCAAATGATCACAATAGATTATTTTGTTAAAACATTTGTTTTAACACCGTAAGTGTCTAGATATGATTAGCATGTTAAGCCATGAAAATAGTCTGTATAGAAAAAAAAAAAAAGAAAAAACTTGAGAATTATAATTAATTCTAATGTGCAGGCATTATATAAGTGATCTTTAGTGTCAGATGGGCTGTTTGTATGAGCTAATCTACTGTTTTAATACAGGTCAATGATTGGCTCTGAATAATAACTTAGCAGATAACGTACAGTTTGTAAGCAGCAGAGTGAGCATGCTCCTGCTGGTACACAGGATATCAACAAACAATATTTATCCTATTCAGAAGGTGATAGACGTGTAAAAATAAACATATTGAAGCAAATATACAAGACTAATACATTATAACATACGGTTACTTAAGTGTTATTTAAATAACTGTTTATTGTGCAGTTGTGTGTAGGTGACAAGCACTTATAAAGGCTGAACACTTCTAAGGTACATCCACTATATCCTGCTTATGCACAAAGACGTAAAGCAATTGGAAAACAAAATAAAACATTAATAGAGTACCACAGAGTAGCACCAATAGCTAGGATGATTGCTCAGCTTGAAATGGAGCCGTTAGAGCACATTATTATATTCTGACAGCTTCCGGTGAAACCAAACAAAATGATGTATAGAAAAATGTTGCTTAGGCTTCCCTGTAGATAGTAACTTACACCATACTTGCCTACTCGCCTGAAATACTCCAGAATTTTGGGGAGTCTTCTCGGACAAACAGGTGAACTCTCGGGTGGAGGCAGGGCTTAATGACAAATGTTGCATCATGGCCCCACTATGCACAGCAAGAGGCCACTGTCATGTCACCAAGCCCCCTCCCGCACATGCCACTCAGCCTCCACTCTGGGAGCAAATAAAAGTTTGCAAGTATGCTCCACACACAGTCATATGGAAAAGACTTGGCAACCTCTTTAATGTGGTTTTATGCAACAGAAGATCATTAACAATCATCTAGTTCTCACCAAGTTCTATTTTGTAGATACATATAATCTTATGACAAGAGTGGCCCTATAGTTGAATGCACTTAAACGCAATAGGTTTGTGTGTATTAAAATGCACTTACCTATTAGGGGTTAAATTGTTAAGCTATCCAGCAACAGCCAATAGTATCCAGGGAGCTCCTTGGAATTTTCTATACAAGCCTCCTCTCGTGGTTGTCCTGCCTCTTTTGCTTCACAAAATCCCTCCCACCTGCCCTTAGTCATGAGGATAGAACCAGTACACATCAACATTACAAACATTTTCCTCCTTCCTTTACACATAAGGCACAGTTGGCAGGAAAGCATTGCTGTCAGCCGCTAATACAAGGTTATTTCGCTGATTGGCCGCAGGTTACTTCCTGCTTCGTTGTACATAGTGACTCTTTGTCCCTTTGTGTGGGGGACACCTTGACCTGTTTTGTGTGGAGATGTCATTGTGAGTCCAGAAGAGGCATTTGTTTCTCCGACACCAGACTAAGCGCAGGCCATTCAGTAAAGGATGATATCGGTTCGTTTTGCTGAAATCACATTTTGTTTTCTGCCACCAATTTAACTGGAATTGAAACTGTGAACTTATTTGCTAAAATGTGTATCTGTGTCCATGCCGTTATTTTTATTTCAAGTAATAAGTTTAACGGGTAAAAAAGGTTTACTGTGCAGTGGAAAGAAGCATCAACATTATGCAGTTTATGTGACAAATAACCTTTTACAGATTTTACTTTGTCAGTAGTTATTTAACGGTTTTGTTCTTAGATTGGCTTGATATCGATGAATACTGCAAGCCCAACCATCACCAAAGGCTGTGTTCCAGCCAGCTGGCTTATGCACAAATGAAACTGGGTTACTTTTCTGAAAAGAGCCATCATTTTACTCCTCACAAGAATGTCTATTCATCTCTAAGAGAGCATGTGATAAAGGAGCTGAGAGCTTATTTGTTGTGCTCACAAACATGCTGTGAAGCTGCTAAGGACAGTCATAGCATGTCTGTCAGGGAGTACATTGTTTGTGTGTGAAACAAAGTACACATTGTCAGCCTGACATGAACACAATTTAGGAAGGGAGAAAATGTTGCCATTCCACAGATTAGAAAATGTAAAATATATTTTTGATATTCATTAATCTTAAAATCTTTCTTAAAAAATTATACTTTACAACTTTTTTTTGAAGTAGTCTTAGCTAGCTGGAGCATTGACAATGTGTTATGGCCAAGGGTTAGAGTCAAAAGTAGGTTACTTTGGTGGGGTATAACACGAAACATACTATGCGTACTTCAAGTTTTCGTGGCCTACCCGAAGACCCTTAGTTGAGTTAGTTGTCACTGTTTATAAAAACAGCAGTGGATTTAATTAAAACCTGACTGATTCTGTTACACTTGTGGAATTTTTGTTGATTATTTTTTTTTTTAATTTTTTTTTTAAAATCGATCAAAAATTCAATAAGTTCTGGCTAATTTTACATTTTTTGAAGCGATTTGATAAGGGATATGCGGCTGGTATGAGCATTTCTAACTGTAACTAAACAAAAGAATGTTTATCCACCAACATAGAAAGTTATTCTTTACTAAAAGAGTAGTCGAGACTATGGAATCAAAAAATACTGTAAATAAAACTATATTGGATACCACCTTAAAAGAAATTGTATTGGTGACAAACTATTTAATAACACTTATTCAGGAGATTAAGTAACTATTCCCATCTTCTTTATCCATTCAATGGTAAATTGGCACATTTCTTAAATTAGTTATTTTTGCCTTCCTCTGATTCAAAGCAGTTAGACTTTAGAGAAAGTTGAATAATGTATAGTTTAATGTATGTGTGTCTTTGTGAGCCTGTGATTTACTTATGTTATGGCATTTTGAAAAATTACTGTCGAAATCAATAAAATACATTCACCATTACAGAAAGTTAAATTAAACCTCAAACATTGTCTGTTAGTGGTACTAGACAGAAGACAAGTAAATCCCTTAATATACAACTAAACTATATAAACTTCAGTATGGTAAGAAGAATGGTTAACAACTTTTGCAAACTTTCCTACTTCCAATCATCTTCTGTATGAGCCCAGATCTCGAAAACCATCTGTTACATAAGACAGGGCTGTAAAAATAAATAATAATAAAAAAAACTCAGGACACCAGGTCAACTAGAAAATACAGTCATGTGACAGAAGACCACCTTGTCATCCAACTTTATAGCATTTCCAGTCCATTTGCATCACAGTCCCATGGTAACTTCTGGCCTGCACTAAGCTCAAGTTTTTACAATTTATGAACCAGGAACTCAAATCGGTGCAAGTCTGCAGCCGCCATACCAGTTATACCCAGCAGGAAGCTCAGCAGCTCTCTTTAGTCCTGCATGAAGTGCCCACAACTACTACTAGAAAGTGCCAGTAGGTGGATGACTTACCTGGAAAACAACAGTTACATTTAGTGACTGCTGGCACTTCAAGAACAACTGGGGGAGGGGGATGGATAGACATCTATTTGTATTTGCTAAACACTACAGGAATATGCCAAGCACCAGAGGTGGTCAAAGTTTTCTGGGTGCTAGAGGCAATACAGGTGGGTAATGATTCTACATGCTATAGGCAAATGCTGGGCAGTGGTAGATTAATTTTCTGTGCTATATGCAAATGCTGGGTAAATGTTTTGGGCATGCTGCCCCATGTTGAGCAACGTTGGTGTCTGTTGAGCACACCAATCACTATTAATTTTGTACATCATGCTCTGCACAGCTAATGCTTTTTCTTAATAAATTCATGGATAGAAACCTTTGGAAAAAGTTGTCCAGACCTTAACAGGACAGCACATTGTGAACTCTGTTCACAACCCTCCTAGTCCCTTAGAATTTGATCATGTGTGATCACCATACAATAACAACCTACAATATAGAAAGCATTGAGAAAACCAGGATTAGAGGAGGATGGCACTGTTAGGAAGCCCAGATCTTTATGTCTGGTGATCACTAGACAATAAAATCGTATATTACAGAAAGTGTTAAATCCAGAGATTATGGGGGTAATCTAATGCACAGACTTTCCCATCCTGGCTTCAACAAACACAGCTGTACCCTAAATTGAGGCTTTAGGTTTTCTAGTTGTCAAATGGTTCCATGGTATCATTTTCAAAGACAGATTTTATTATGTAAAGAATGCTGCTTCTTGCTGTTTTGCAAATGTGGAAAGATGTCAAAGCAATAACCATAAAGTATCATCAGGTAGCATTGTCTCTTATTTAAGTATGTACTCCTATTCCAAATTATAAGCATCTCAGTGACAAAACAACTTTCACAGATCTCAAAGATATAGGTAAGTTTTTGGACATTCTTTTATTTTAGTAGGATCAGGGCAGTATTTAACATAAATTGTCAGTGACTCCCAACCAGTGGGTTGGCACACATAAGATCTGACTATAATTTACATTTGATTTAATGTACTTTGTGTTGTTGTGATAAAATATGGTGCAACTGTGAAGCTGCAAATTCCTAAATGCGTCCTACATGCTACAATGTTGACAACCAATTCGTTGTTTTAGACCCAATTGGCTACAAACTGCAGCATGCATGGGCTAAAAGGGCCATTGAAACATGGATGGAAGCACGTAAATGTGATTAAAAGATCACCATAACGCACTATGTATCCAGTAATCATTTGACTGAGTTAATGGTGCCCTCTCAAATTGTAATGATTAGGCAGAGTGTGGAATGGGCCTCTCTTTTAGATTTGGCCACATACATTTATGTGCCGGTTATGCAACAAATATCCACAGGGCCAGGCAGCCAGTTGGTCTGTGTATGACTAGCCCATTATTAAATACTATAGATATTGTATACTATATTATTATTTTCGTAGCTATACTGTAGGATATATTTTGGGTAATCTAATCTTAAAAAATATATGAAGCCTTGAGTGATAACAATAGGACAAAAGTGGAGTTAAAGGAACACAACACATTGTTTGAAACACGATAATGGAAGCCTAGTTTACAAAATAAAACATGGCAAGGTCAAAGACTGCAGAATAGTGTAACATACAGACAAAGTGTAACAAACCTCTGCTTGGTATTTTTTTTTAACTTCAATAGTATTTTTTATTTTTTTATTATTTATTGCTTGGTATTTTTTAATTTGTGGGATGGAAGATCTATTTTGGAGTAAAGATCTTAACAGTTTACATTTTGACTCCTTACCATTTATTAAACTCTACGCTACAACCATTCTAACTTAAAAGTTTTGTTTTTACATTGCAATTGAACAGCAATACTCCCAAGACGACCTCTGTCCTGTCCTGTCTGTGTATATAAAGCAGTCCTATTTAGCTACAGATGCCTCTCACTGTCACATGACAACTCTTAGAGTAGAGTGGAATAAAGCAGGACTTTAACGTGCTTAAGTTATTCTGAGGGTTGAGAGAGAGGTGTCCACTGAAGTGTACGAAACAAAAAATTTTTAAGGATCCAGAACCTTTAGGATTTTCAAGTGCTTAAAAGCCAATATGGCATAAGGACCAGAGCATCCCAGACACATGATCTACTAAGTGGAGAACATTAGGCAGGCCAAGAAAAGAGGGACCCGGAACGATCACTTTCGTTCATGTTTGGCAATCCCAGGAAACACATTATGCAACATTGCACCACATGGCTATCTTGCTTCATTGCAGGACAACTGAAAAAGAAAGAGGAAACACCTCCAGCAGCTATTTTCAGATCCAAAGGTTTTCCTGATAACAGAACTCAAAGAATCTACCCCTGCTCCTAAGTTACTTACACTCTGTGATGAACATAATGCAGGATATAATAATCACCAACCTGACTTAAGGTGGGCTGCACACACGCAAAATAGGTATTACTGCTTGATAGGGCTATTTTAATATTTACTATAATAGAGTATATATATATATATATATATATATATATATATATATATATATATATATATATATATATATATATATATATATACACACAGACATACACACACCTACCTATTAAGCCCATCACATTTGGAGAAACTGTGTAACACTATCAAAGAGAAACAAAAGTTGCTTAAGCCTGATATCCCTAGGAGCTGGATGGCTCTGTAAAGATGTCCCATAGACATTAATTTCACCAAAACGGGTTTTCTAGGGAGAGTGCAATTAGCACAACATTACCATTTTCAGAAATAACAGAATGATCTTGCGAGTTGAGGAGAGAGGGGGGAGAGAGAGATCTTATTATCTCCTTTTCAAAATCTCTCCAGAGTTTGAAAAACATGACTGTCAGTTACACAGATAGAGTCTCACAACAAGTTGTTTGATGGCATAGGGGAGAGTGCAAAAAGCAGATTGAGCTCAGATGGCTATTGAAAAGCCTCTCTGCCCACTGTGTCATTTGATTATGGTTGCCTCGGTAGTCACATGACACTGTGCAAATTCTAAAGAAATAAAAATTACTACTAGCAGCCTGAAAAAATGATAATTACTAAAAATTGTTATTATAGCCTACCACAATAATTTAATGTTAAAAAAAAACAAAAACACAATTTTTTCATGGGATTGCTGCTTTAACATGGTAGGCACCTATATATTTTCAAATAGATTAAAGAAGGATCATGATGCAATGCATTGAAGTGTGTGACTTTATTTTAAGCCAAAGTAACAAGCAGTTTCAATTGGATGGAAAGAAGCAGATGCAGAGGACGTGCCCATTCTTTGCTACAAAACTGTAAATTATCTCTAGGTGATCATACTGCATATTTTGGAAACCTGCCTAATCGCTTAAAGCCGGCCAATGTGAAATCACTGTTGAAGTGTCCCTGGTAATAATGGTCCTTGACCTGAACTCAGATCTCTGAAGCATGCAACTGCAGAGAACAATGTGGAAGTGAAATCTTGTGATTACTATTGCACTACATTTATTACACAATGAATTACAGTTAACATAAAAATACATCCTGTCATATTGTTCATTGTTTATATTCATGTAAAAAGTTCATAACAGCTCAAAGTATCATGACATTTATTACTGGTCTTGAATTTTCACTTGGAAAGAGAAAAAAGAGCAGGATTTTGGCAATGTATCAAAAGTAAATCTGTATGAGGACAGTGTTAATAAGGTACATTTGAAATTGACCACTCACATACATACACACACACACACACACACACACACACACACACACACACATATCCATACACACACACACACACACACACACACATATACATATCCATACATATGCACACACATACATACACTTGTATGTAAGTGTGGTATGAAGCCCCCTAGATTGCTCAAAAGTCACAAATCATGGCAGATTTCACCAATTAAAATATTAAACAACAAAGCAAAAAGACTGATCCTGACCACAGCAGTGCCCATAATGTCATAGGGTCAGCACAGTTTATTACAAAAAAAATAAACTAATTTAAGGGCATATTATCTTTAAGAAATCACATTCAGTGGACAACTGCATTTTCAGGCTCACTTGCCAGTAGTAATACAACACATCCCTTTCCATACAAATTAATCATTTGTAAGACATGGGAAACGTGCCTTCTCTGTATGATGTTTTCCACAGGGGTTCGGGTTCGGGTTCAGTTAAAAGCTTAACCAGCCCTAGTGCTGCCAGGACATGAGTTCAGGCTGTTGGAAAGGATTCATATTTATGGTTATACTGCCACTAAGGGCTCATCAGTGGCAAGAGGTCTTATAATCACTTGCCTGACAAACATGGGAATGCTGGCGCTTGTAGTTCTACAAGTGCCAGCATGTCCAGACACTTAATGGTGGCCTGGGCATGCTGGGACCTGTAGTGCACTACAGACAAAATGCTTTTAGTAATCTAATTTGTGCACATTATACCATACCCACCACACCAGGCTTTTCAGCACAGGGCTGGTTACACATATTTTTTATGCAAGCCCAATCCCCCTGGGTAATCCAGCCTAAGACTGGTGTGGCACTATAAATGGGGAACGCATGCTCCCACCAACCTGGGTTGGCAACACCAAGTGTTACTATTAGCAAAATGCTTTTTCTACACCTGATTTTGCAAGTACCAGCAAATGCAAGCAGCACTATGGCAGATTATACTTATTTTTGGGCTGGGGCTACACTTTATTTTTACACATAGAGTAGTCTGTGCTGTTGGTCATCATCAACATGTATCTTGCACCATGGGGGAAGTAGCCACAAAAGACTTGCCTCCTAGAGGTGTATCTGTGGCTACTTTTCCCTAAACATAATATGTAAGGAGCCTTAACACACCCTTATTGCACTATGGCTACGCACCCTTATTGCACTATAGCTACGCACCCTTATTGCACTATGGCTACGCACCCTTATTGCACTATGGCTACGCACCCTTATTGCACTATGGCTACGCACCCTTATTGCACTATGGATACTCATGCCAGTCCATTATCTCACCCATCTCCAGTCTAAAAGCAGATGGAAACATAAATTTGCCTACTGTGCATGCGCAGTTTGAAAAAGCGTTTTTTGACATTGCAAGTCTAACTGTACATGACCCCCATATTCTGCGCTTGTCCTCGCTTTTAAAAGAGCATTCAAAGCACATCCTTAAAGTCTCCATGCAGCAAAATATACTAAGTATTTAGTGGGCACTCCCATAGAGCTCCATTATATTTTAACACAGCGTTAACGTTTGTTAACACTGCATGAACCAATTTCATTTACAAAAGTGATTTATTGTCCAAAAGATTATGTGTACAGTTCCCATAGCCTACATTATTCTTGGGATTATAAGCATTAAAGTGTGTTTACCAGGCTTTAAGAGCATGTGCTGAATGCCTAATATTAATGTCCATGTGTGCTAGGTCTTAACTTCAGTTTCATATCTGAAAATACAAAGATATAGCAACATCCATAATATTTCAACATTTTAGATATATATCCATTATTTTTATAGAACAAATATGATATAAGTATATAAACACTAATCCAATACTACAATACACAAAATGGAGTTCTTACAGTCAAGTGGTAATTCCAGGTATTTTTTGGAAAGGTAAAACCAGACTTTTAGTACTAATTACATGTGTGTCTTTCTGTCTGTCTACATGTAACTCAATAAAACATGCCTCACTCGTGTCACGCCACTCTATATTTAATGTAATGTGTTTTTATTTATTTATTTTTTAAACACATCTTTTTATTATAATAAAGGCAATATAAGCCCTACAAGTTTAATATGAGAGTATATTTCAATAACACACAAATAATGCAAAGATATGTAAAAATTCCTGTAAATAAATGTGTATAAACATTTAACTCTGGTGTCCTTTGCCATTCAGTGTCATTAGGAGAGCTAGTGTATTATAAGGATAAATGTAACCTTTACCGTAAATTATCACAGATATTACAAATGACCTTGGATTTCCATTACCTTAATTTAAAAGCACTCAAACTGTGGCCTTATGCTTTTACATGATCATGAACTCCTCAATGACTTATAATATCATAATAATGTTCTTTACAGTAGGGGGTGCATCACTCCATATATAAATGCTCTGCTTGCATGAATAAAATACATTGTTCTGAAAGAAGCCATATACATACAAGCATACATTTTTTTTTTTTCAAAACAGCAACAAAAGGTTAACATAGAAAAAACTAATCTGAAAGTTGACAGCAACTTTTTATTATAAACTAGTGAAAGCATAAATGCTCAGAGCTGTTCCTAAAATACTGATGGGATACATTTTACCTCTATTTATATTCTACATATATGTTGATAGCAATAGTATATAATCTAAGCTGACATAATAGAGGCAGTTATGTCAGGATATACACATTGTGTGAGACGGTTTCTTTTCCACTGTGACGTGGCCTGTTAGCAAACTGCAGCCACTAACAGGCTCCTGTAAGGATAAGCAGTTCAGTTGCTGGACACGTCGGCATGTTACTTTTATAGCTGGTCTAAACCAGATCACTTCAATTACCAAGTCTTCTTTCTTTCAGTCACATAATACACAGCAACGGAAATGAAGAAGGAAACTTTCACAAATATACAATGGTTTAGTTCTTTCTAAAGGTGAACTACTGTACCATCAGGTTAGGATGTCAATAAGCTATATGCAATTAGAGAATTAGGATGAATCAAGGTAAAAAGTTGTGAATATCATTAGATATTTTACACATTGCTTAGTATGCTCCATAATGTATTTGTTCAGCTTACAAGTGTCATTGCTGGCCATGCACTGTATTGTAATCTAATCTTTATCTACACACTTTGTTATCCTAGCAGTGATACTAAGCAACCTTATATTGTAGATATTAACATTACTTTTAACAAACTATTTAGTTTTCATCTTTTTTTTTTCTTTTGTGTATCTAGGAAGAACAGACCCATGTTTGCAGCTGTTCGGCTTCTCACTTAGAACTGGGTTTTTTTTTATTATTATGATTATTTTCTTTTTTTGAAATAGTATTTGTATTTATAGTACAAAAAAGTAGGAACAGTCATGAACGGAATGCCCATGCAAAAAAAAAGTAACTATATCTGCAGACATGAAGCTAGAGAAGAATAACAGAAGGGTCCCTACACAGGAACCACCAAAATGATTGGCATGGAGCAAACTGCAGTCACCTGCATTGCTGCCTGAGGAAAATGGGCTGGACTATCCTCCGGGTAAGCAGTGTTTTATGGGATGGCTCATGCTCCCATCAACTGCCCTTTGCAATAATAATGTAAGCAGGCTGCATCTTTATCAGGGCCTGGACGCTTTAGTCAGGAAGGATTTGGTTTAAAAAAAATTTAGAGGTGGATATCCCCTTTAAGAGTTGCAGATGTTCAGGAAGTAAGAGGTGGAAATAAATCCGGTTTTGTGGTTATTTCTGGTTTCTATGCATGAGATGCTCTTTGAAATTAAACAGTTTAGTATGTTATCTTACATATGTGGCCGTTTGACTTGTGCTTTGTTCTATAGAACGCTAGAGAGTTAAAGTACAAACAGGAAGAGCGGAGCTCTGGAAAGGAGGATCTTGAGGTTCTATCTAGATGGTAAAAGTTCATAGGTCAACAGTACAGCTTCCATAAAAAACTACTTCATCCCCAACTAAATGACTAATTGGGGTATTGTTTTAATACTACAAATGGGACTCATCAGTCAACACTGGGAGCAGCATAGTATTACTTATAAAAAATTAATGTTACATATAATAGTTGTTGTTATAGGCATGTTGCATTCACATGATGACTATTATGGGAAGGAATATGCATATGTGAAGTTTGCAACACAAACATACATCAGACAAGCACAAAGTAGTAAGGTCCAGTACTAGGCCTTTACAGAACTTCCCCTCTGCCCTTCAATGAACTAGACAGGATATGCCATGTTTTTCCCTCTACACAAATAAACAGTCTTCACTAAAACCACAAGAAAAAAAAAGATAAAGAAAAAAAGAAGTTCCATCATTTTAAATCAATTCTGTTAGTGGACAGTAGAGAAAACTGTAGTATGGTGGAATTCTTCAATAACTATTTGGATTATGTAACTGCACTCTCAAATAGCAAAAAAATCCAAAACACTCCAGGCATACTTTATAATGCTTAACAATCAAAACTATTTGCACAGTATAAAAGCAAAAGCTTCTGGCATTTACTGTACAAACAGTTACTCAGTGTTCAACCAGAGGGGTTAATAGACTCAAAACTAGAGGAGAAAGTCAGCATCTGCTTTTAATAAATATTCTTCATGTTGTAAACATGCAGCGGGACAGGGCGATATGGTCTTAGAAAGCATTTATCTTTGGGCCCTGTACAAAATACTATACTAATTCATACCACATTCCCAGTTGAGAATTTTTCAATTTGAGCATCCTATAAAGCAGTGATAACAAGCATTAAATAATTCTTTGGCATCTACCACCTGTGATACCTCAGTCTATTTACCAGGTTTTTTTTTGTAGCTAAGGAATAGTTCATAGTTGAAATGACACAGTTTATCAGTTAATGTTGATATAGTGTTGTCACAGCTGTTACTGCTATATAAAAAAAAAAGGAGGTTAATATCACTAGAATGATGTGATGGCAATCCGGGAAGCTGCAGCAGTGACTTGTTGGCATTGTGTTAAGGAAATGTAGAAGTAGCCAACAAAGGAAAGGGATGGGAAGTGATCTCCAGGCAAACAACAAAATAAAACAAGCCCTGTCTTTCACCACAGAAGGGATATCATGAGATATATAAGCAATTTAAAAAAATACTTACTGTAATCTGTAACATACACAATAATCATTAGGCTTCTGAATTCAACAAACAGTACTTTATTTTCTTCGGCTGATTCCTTTAATCCCCTGGCTGCCAGAGGGACCTCAAGTTCTCTACACAGGGGTTAATGATAAACAGCCATCATCTGCCAGCAGTGATGTCAGATGCACACTACTAGACCCTCAAGCTGGAGCTGTGTCTTTTATCAGCACTGTCAAAATGTTCAAAACACCACAGATATGCTACAAAAAGATATAGACACAATTTGCACAACAACTGGTAAAATCCAACAAATAACAGCGGAGGCATACGAGTCTATTGCCCACTAATCAAACATTAATGAACCTTCGGATATGAAAAATCTTACTTATGAAAAGATAGATTATTATCCATTATAGATGGAGTCAAACGAAATGTATTGTCTACTAGACCTATTTAAGTAAGCAGCGGTTATTCACTAACAAAGTGCAAACATGCAGTAATTCAAGTAAATAGTCTGCAATTCGCTCTGACCAATCTATTGCCAAGCAAAAGAAAACTCTCCCCAAAATTAAAAATGGGGGTGTATGTACCAAGGAAAATAAAAAATAGAGTGTCATATTTTTGCTATCACCCTCAGATTTGTCTACTCACTGTCTCTCCGTGCAGCTGTCCGCCAGGAGAGTGACCACAGCAGGAGTTGGAGTGGAGCTACAAGGCACACGCAAAGAAATGAGATCCATCATTACCATGCAACGTGTGTCCTGCTCCCTTGTCTCCTCTGTGCGGCAAAGTTTTTGAAGCAGAGCTGCGTTTTATATAAGAAACCATCCTTATGCCACTTTACTAAAAAAAAAAAAAAAAAAATACAAAAAAAACACATACATACGTCTATTCAGTGCAGCATGTGTAAGAGAAATAAGAAATATTTAGTTACCTCTACTCTTCCGAGGCTCTGTAACAATAGTTTCCCACATGGCTTCCCATTTTTATAAAATGGTTTTACTTAGAATTCAGTAGTGTTACAAAATTCCACCAAAGTGTAATCAGAACTTAGCTATCATAAGTGATGGCATCAAAAATCATTATTGAGATTTATTAAACCTTCTTAAAAGGAAAGGTGGGAGGTGTCCATAGCAACCAATTAGATTCTAGCATGTACTAGATAAATGATAGCTAGAAATTTAGAGAGATTTGGAGTATAGGGAATCAGAAGCTGTTTCAAGTATCTTGGACCCTGATTAAGTAAGGCTTTGCTATCAATAAGCCAATCAAATTTGCCATCTTACTGGCAGCCACTGAAGAGATTGGAAAACAGGTATTATGTGCGAAGAATGGATCTGGTTAGTTAACAGCCTAGCTGCTGTATTTTGTACCAAATTTTCTGGTAGACCCCACATACGGATGCATTGCAGTGGTCTAAGCGTTATGACAAACACATGTATAGTGTAGGAATATCTTCTCAGGGAATCAAATGTTTGATTCTGGTTCCTTAGATGAAATAATGAAGATCTGATCCTGTTTAAGTGTCAAGCCACAATCAAGGACAACACCAAATGTCTGCACACGATCAGTTTGCCAACTCCAAACCACCAATGATGGTCACTTGATGGTGAGCTCCCACGTCACCTTTGATTTAGAAGGTTTCCATCTCAGCCACCTAGCACTCAACTAGAAAGCCATTTAGGACTGATATTAGAACTAGGAGCAAAGGACAGGTACAGTTGAGTGCCATCTGCATAGTAATGCTAAGGCCATGATGTCCGATTACGTCACCAGATAATAGCATGTATACTGACAATAGCATGGAAGATAGGATAGAGCGCTGTGGAACGCCACATAACTCAGATGAATGTACTCCTGCTGTGACCTGCCAATGAGAGATTTGAGCCAACTAAGGACTGTGTCTTCCAGTCCATAGAATTCTTCAGCACTCTATAAGAATACTATAGTCCACGGTATCTAATGCTGCAGATAGGTCAAGGAGGACAATGATTGAAAATCATTAAGCACACGCACCAAGGTTGTTTAGGTACTATGAACTTCTATATACTGGCTGGAATTGACTGAAAATGTTTTAGGCTGACAGATGAGTTTCTAGTTTCTAACAACTTTCTCAAGAATATTCCCTAGAAATGCCTGTAGTTAGTAATGCAGTCTAGCTCTAAAGGCTTTTATTTTTATTTATTTTATAAGGGGCCTGACAATAGCATTCGTTAGTGGTTCGGGAAAAAGGACTGTTTGCAAAGAGTGTTGCACTATTCCAGCAAATACTGGACCAATTACATCATTTCAACCTATATTGTTGTGGCTGGGTCAAGATCACAAGTGGCAATTCCAACAATTACTTTTACATTCAGGGCATCAACACTAGTCAAGGAGGCCAGATAACCCACTTTCATAAGCTTAGAACCATGGCCCTCATTTGACGTCACTGTTGGGATTCCAGCTAGGACCGAAGATACCTTTTAAGCAAAGAATATTGCAAACTCTCTTGAGAGCTGTATCAGGCTGCAGACATGCTGGTTTGCAAAGCCTCTCAATCGTCTGTTGAGCTGAACTTTTGCTTGCTGCTATAATCTCACTTAACATGAACTCTGACTTTTTTTGGGTGATTGTGGACCAGTATTGTTCAGTATGCCTGATTATTTTTAGTTTATCCTGCAAGTCTTCCACCATCGCCTGTGATGTCTCTTCTTCAGTGCCCTAAAACGGTCAAACAAAGGTGATTCGCTGTATGATATTTATGGTCCTAGAGGTCTAACCTTATATGGAAAACAAGATCTAGTGTGTGACCACTTTTATGCGTAGGAGAGAGAATAGTTTGTTTGAGGACCAGAGCCTACGTGTATAATCTTTTCTTTTAAATAGTAATAGATTTCCTACTGCAGCTGAACTTAAAAGCTGTAAAAGTCAATATGCAAACAGCCAATCAGAAGTGACTAGACAGGGGTGTCGCCGTCATCATCAGCATGTGCCTCCCACCAGGCCTCTAGTATCCGCCAAAAATATGCCTCCTAAGAAGAGTATCTGGGGATGCATCTCCAGGCACGTTCTACACTTACTTGACTAAGTGAAGCTGTATTATATTAAAATGAGATTTCTAATGTCTCAGTTGTTAGATTTGCTGCAGTTTCTAGGATATATTCAGTTACTTCCTTGGATGTGATTGGCTCCTTTCTTTCTTACTAAATTTTTCCTATAGTCTCCTGACCCCACTAATAACTTTGGGGCTTCTCCTATATTTATTTATATTTACATAAACATTTATTTGAATAAAAGAGCCTTTAGGACCAGCCCCTCTGACAATTAAGTCGAAATAATGTGCAGCCAAGTGCCAGTTCAACCCGACTGTTTTTTAAATATGAATTTTATAGGAGGCCATTGCAAAAAATTAAGTACAAACTACGGATAAGTATGGTTAATTTCCATTTTCTATAAAAGATTAACAAAGCACAGGAATATAAAAGAGTAATTAAAAATTATTTACAAATCTGGAAAAATATAGGCATATAGCGCATACCTTTTCTGTAAAAAAAAATAGGCACTTGTTTATGAGTGAAGTGCATGAATGTGAGCAAAATGGTTTCAGCTGCAGGTGGAGTATAAGTGTGTAACTGCTCATGGGAGGTGCAAGGCGGATCTCAGTGCACATTTTATTATGCAGGCCAGGCGTACATTGGATATAATGCAATGTTAGTCCAGCCTGTGCTGTCAATGGGATGCCATTACATTACATTTACTCCTTTGAATGCAGTTTACATCAGAGCATGTCCTTTATATTCAAACGGAAGATAGTTACACACTGGGGCAGGCTGGGCTGGGCTGGGCAGGGGGGCATTTGCCCCCCCCCCCCCTGATCCGGTCCATTAGTGGGCTACCTTGGGCTGGGTCACCTGCTTTTTTTTCTCCATTTAAAATAGGCTACCGAGTCAAGTCTTTCCCCCCTGGGCTAAAATTTGCCTGACCTCCACTGGTAACACATAATAAGGACACTCCTGATGACCACTCTGTCTCATAATTTATTTAGGACCTACATGAGGCTCAAATCAGGATTCTAAGAGAAAAATGTAACATGGTAAGTAATGAATGGCCAGTCCTAAAGTGCTAGTTGGCGGGACGATTAATTGATGCTTTTAATTTTTCCATAATGTAAATTTCCATGTGGAGACGCAATCCTACGAAAGGTTGCTCAGAGCATTTTTTTTACTGGAACAGTTCCCAAAAGTGGAACATGGACTTGCACCTATGTATGCGCTAGGGCAACAATGGGCGTATTTCCACATAATTAAATGTGCACCTGGGTTGCATTTTTTTAAGCTCTGTAAATATCTATTTTGTTCCTGACACTCAATTATCTGCATGAATTTGTGCATTTACGAAGACAAATGAGTATAGTATGTTGTATGCTTGGGAGAGATACAATTACAAAAGAGATCTCTTGTTATGGTTTACTGCAAATTTGCATTTGTGCATTTTTGTTAGTAAGGAATCCTCACAAACTCCAATATGCAGTGCCCCATTTGCATGGTTTTCCTTTACCAAAGAATATTTGTATAAAACAGTAAGAAATGGGGTTACTATAATAAAGATGTACAAAACGCAAGACGCAATGCACTCACAGTGTTCTCCCCAGCACCTATTTCCTGGGTGCTCCATCCGGCTATAATAGCATAAACCATTATTTCTTCTATTACAAAAGGCACTATGTGAGCACTAAAGCCAGCAGTGTGTGTGTTAGACCACTGACCACCAGTCTAATCAATCCTAGCAGATGTGGGCAATAACCTCTAAAATTTTTCAACATTACTACTACTACTACCACCAACACCCGGCTGGCAAAATTTTCTAGGGACAGCATGCATTTACATACAAAATTTGCAAATAATCACAGCAACCAATAAATTAGCTTTTAATCGGTACAGTGTATGTTAAACAATTTAACCACTGAATGGTTGCTATGATTTAATGCACATTATGCACCAAAATGCAATATTAGTGGTAAGCTCTACTGATTTTTGAATAAATAATGCTTTAGTATACTATCCATTTAAAGTCAGAGTCCACTAAAAACATTATCTACAAAACAACTTAAATTCTTTTCTATCCAATCAAACTCAGCGTTCTCCCCAGGACCTATTTCTCGAGTGTTCCACTTTACTGTCTTTACTTGACACTCGGCTCTTGAAGTCCTATTATAATTGAACACACTATTGTTTATCCTATTATAATAAGCTCCTTGAGCGTGCAGCCAGCAGAGTGTGTTAGACCACTGCCCACGAGTCTGACCAGTCCAGGCAGACAGTCCAAGTAGGCAAAGGTTCAGGTGCCAGACATGAAAAAAAAAACAAAAAAAAAAAAAAAAAAACCCCACAAACATTAAAAAATAAAAAAAATAACTGTGTACAGACAAGCAAGAGAGCAATAAAGAGTGTTTAAAAATAAGTGTTGGCACATCCAACAATTTTTTCTTTATTATAGCAATCTATTACAATGCCCTCACCCAGCTACATCTTAATGACTTGCCACGCACATACACACACAATTCTGACAGAGAGATGAGCAGGAATTGTTCATTTTAATTTTTTAGTCTAACAGAATAATACATACGTCTATTATTTCCTGCTTTACATGTGCACTGCTGGACTGCTATTTAAATGGCTACAAGTAGAGAGATTTCAGGGACTCCCTTTTATTCCAGGCAGCAATAAGAACTGAGTGTACATAAGGATCTGGCGCCAGTTGGAATATTTTTATTATCCAGACAAAACATATCAAGATAAGAAAATAGAAACAATGGTGCACACATTCTAAGATATTTATATTCTTTTTTTATAATTTTCAAAAGGGAAATTATTGTACTTTATTTTCTGCCAGGTGTGAGATGATTTATAAAAATAGTTATCAACGGCATCAAGCCCACCCAATCCTAGTATACATCTAGTGGAGGCAGCGTGATAATGGAGCGATTGAGTTATTATGCCCTGGTGTGTATGGAAGTGGGTCGATAACACAATTGTCAATTGCCAACCCACTTTGTCTAAGCAAGTAGACATTATGTTGCTGTACACTACCCATCCGAACAATAGATAGCTATGTGTGAATACTGCTTTCAGTATCATAAAGCTAAGTACTGAAAGTATTTATTATTTATTAAACAGTATGTGATACAGCACCTACATATTATGCAATGATTTACAGACTACATCTAATCATTCACATCAGTCCTCCCCAGTGGATCTTATGATCTGTATTCCCTACCACACAAAATAGGGTTGCTTGTTCTGACAAAAGTAAATCAATTTACCAGCATATTTTTGGATTATGGGCGGAAACCGGAGCACCAAGAGGAATCCCACAAAAACACAGGGAGAACATACAAGTTCCACACACATAGGGACCCGGCTGGAATCGAACCCATGACGGTGACCATTGTGTTGCCCATCGTAGAAAACATATTGCACAGATGAACCTCAGGATAAGCAAAATCCTGAGAGCATTTTTGAAAGACCTGTACAAAACACACCAAAACACACACAGAAACATTCTTGTGATTAAGTGTCTGTGACCACAAAACTCAATACTATGTAAGCAGAGGTCAGGCATGCAATTCCTTGGTCACATGATGTAATTCCCGGGCCACATGATTCCCGAACCGTGCCTCAAGCTGGGAATGATCATGAGTTTACAGATATCAAAAGCTCCAGTTAGTTTAAAACCATTTCTTCTTGGGCAGAAATTCATTTGTGATTTGAAGTATCTTTCTGAAAGAAACCATGAAATGTATTTTGCTATTCAAAAATACAAGAAATAAAAGGCACTGGATATTGATTATGCTAATGACCGTTCATTTGCGAATGAAAGTAACAGCAAATCAAAACATTTACAAAGATTGTCGATCGATTTCAAGCAGGCCGTATGTTACTAATATTGCATTAAGTACGGCAAACGTGCACAAATCTAATATGGCAGATATATAAAAGTAACTAACTAACAAATATGCTAGACAAATGTTAAGATTTCTTTGTCAGCAAGAGCTTTTCACAACCACAAAAAGGCTTTAATTGCCGGAGCAAACTCCATGTCACCTGGGTGTTACAGCTTTGTGTTGGAAATAACAAGAGCCCTACTAACCCGTTGTATTTGTTCTCTGAAGTCATTGCGTAAAGCACACAGTGGAAGGAAAGCAATTCAAATTAAGCCTCTCTTAAAATATAATCTTTTGCTTTGAGGCCCCAGAAAAGTATAAACATTTGAAGTGGTACCACATACACATAAGGGAGGGGATGTAGATAGGAAACTATTATAACATGAGCTTGATGAGCTTAGCAGAATGTTTCCCATGGGTCTTAATGAAGAATTCAATGTTGCATATTTCTTGTAGCTAGCTTGTAGGGTTTCCATAGAGAGTTGTGTAAACTAATTACATTTTAATGGTGGATAGCTCTATGTTTCTTTTTTGAAATGTGTTATTTATATTGTAAAATAAGAGGCAACCAAGCTTGTGATAGAACACTTGTATGTATTAATGTATTCATTAGTTATTGCCTATGTACTGTGTTTTTAACTAGATTTAATATAGCTATGAATACACTAGCAACTTGGCAAATGGAAAAAGACTACACTTCTAGAATACCTAATATACATGTACAGCCACTATAACTCAAATTCGGTTTGCTAGTCATACACACTTAGGTGCCAACAGGTCTAAGTCAAATAAGGAAATAGCTGACATCACAATAGACAGCATGAACAGGGATATTCCTAAGCTGCTATGCTTGCATATATCCTAGGTTTTTTTAGATTTTTTTTCAAGGGTTTGTCACTGTTTTTTGTGAGGAGGAGGGAGCATCATCATTACTAAATGTTAAAGTCTCGGCACTTAAATACATCCAAATCAGATTAAACAAATGTTTTTACATGACTTAAAATACGCCATTTTATTATTCATCAGCAAATCCACATTATTTCTCCATAAAACCCCCCCAAAAAAACTACATACAAAAAAACCCCCAAAAAAACTGTATGTTACCATTAATGCCACAGTGTAGATGTTCTTATACAATAACAGGCTATGGAACAAAATGTGTTATTTAAAACAATACATTTAGAAAGTAGTCTTAAAAGAGAGTTTGACTTTCAACAAAAAGCAAACTGTTATTTTTATGAATGTCTGGATATGTTATGAAGCATAAAATGCATACAAAAGTTATTATGGGGACCACCACAAAAGGGGTAGATGTGGGGAATATATCCCTTTATTAGTGCATCATTTACAGACAACCATGTATAACATTTCTGGCAGACTAGGGGCTCACACACAGCTAAAATAAATGCATATCCTACAATGCAGTTACCTGTATCCACCATGCAGTGATCCTAACTGGAACATTTTACAATAGAGAATATTAGTCTACACTGTATGGTAAAAACACATCTTAAGTTTAGAAAAAAAAAAAGGAGTATAGATTGCAGCCCTTCTAGTTTGCAGTGAAGCCATTAGGAGCTACATTCTTGAGTGACTGTCCTCAACAAAACGCTCATGTCGTATTTTCTATTTTACCCATTGGTACACAAGGCAGTACAGTGTCTAATGTCAATCTATTGCTGTTGTGACAAATGCCCATAGACATACATTAAATTAATATCTTGTTTACATGCTTGGGTAAACATTTTATTGTTCTCTAGTTAGCCTACCTTTGAAACTACAAAATAAAATGTTCAACAAAATAAATAATAAATAGCAAATAAGTACAGTAGCTTCAGATATTGCAACAACAAAAGAGTCACCATTTACCGGTAGATTCTTGAGTCAATTTCCATGTGTAGCAATTTTTTTTTAATCAAGAAAAAAAAATAACCCTGTATGCTATTTTATCATATCCTCAATAAAAGGAAATAATATAATATTCACAATAGGGTTCACTGTATTTATTCCTACAATATAAACTGACAATTGTACTTGCTAAGCAATTGATAAACTTGACCAACTGCTATATAGTGAAACAGTGAAGTAAAACAAATGGATTCAAGGTCCATCCCCTATAAAGATCTAGGGGTTAAATGTATCAATCGGCAGTTATCTAAAACTGTTAATTTCCGGTGACTTGTCATCTGTATTTAAAACAGCATTTATATTAAAAGGCTAAACCCACTGGGCTTTGCTCTTAATAAAATTTCCTTTTTAAATAATGCCAGCAAATTGCCGATTTTTGATAATTGCAGATTAATACATTAACCCTTAAATGTGCCATAGTATTATACAATTTCCAATTAAGTGATGTGTGACACGAGTTGAACTCATTCCATTCATTCAGACAGTAAGCCTGTTCGGTTAAGCTCAGTATGTGCTTGTTTTATTAAATGTAAAAGTAGTTTGAATAGGTTATTTTTAATTTTATATTAAACTAAATCTAAAAATATAACTTGCCGTATATAAGAGATATATTTGTTCTTATATATATGTACCTATTTTCCAATACTGGCCAACTGAACAACAATATTTTTTTATACTAAAAAATGAATGCAATTTTCACCATTTGCTTTTATTCTCTGGCCTTAAGTTTAAAGCATTCTAATAATGTTCATTGAACAGGTCTTAATGAGAACTGCATATAATTCCAAACTCAAATTTCCAATTTCAAAACTGCATTCTTTTTATACAAGAACAATTTTAGCTAGGACTAAACCAACCGGACATTTGTTCCCATTGTCTAACATGCAACTGACAGATTCAAGCTAATAGCTGATTGGTTGCTATGGTTCAGCCAAGTAGTCCACCATCAGCAATTTGAAAAAAAAAATAAAAAAAAATAATGGTTGAAGGGGCTGACTGCCGTGTCCTCCAACAGGCAAAAAGCCAGGTCAGAAATTACCTAAAAAAAACAAACAACTATCTAAAATATCGAGTGTTCTCATGACTTCCTGGAATTGTTACATATTTGTTAATGTTAATAGTAGTTATTTTCTATAAATCAACTTCAGCTGTCCTTTAAGGTCATCATAAACACTGTGGGAAGCAGTACAACTGAATTACAGCTGTAATTCTATTTAACCTGCATAGTCTCATTATATAAGCAAAAATACACTGAAAAAGGTGCTCATTGAAACAGAGTGAAAAGCTTTATATTACTGTACTAATCTACAAGATTCTATAATAAGACATAGCTAATATGACAATTTAATGTTCATTTATTTATGTTTGCAAACATGGCCCAATTAATTATAGGGACTGCTTTTTTTCCCCTCAGACTAATTCTACTGCTATAATGAAACTTTAATTAAGAACAGAAACCCATCATTGTAGTCAATCTCATTATCAACTTCTAACCCAGACAGTCTGTTATGAGGTAATTTAAAATGTGCATGCGCAGTACAAACAATTGTGCGTCTCCTTTAGAGCTCGCCTGCTTATACAGCAACATACATAGGTCAGAAAGTCTCTCTGCAAGACGAAACGCGTTAGTGAATCCGGACAAGTGCTAGGAGGATTTTACCTATTCAGAAAGCGTGTTCATTATGATTTGGAAAGAATCTTTCCCCGCTAATACGGTCTTGACGGCATTAAATTATCTTTACCAGCTGGAGATCAATATCGCATATTTAAGTTGAATTAGAAGGGTTAGTCAGTAAAATTTTAATTATTGTTTTTATAGGTTTTATTTTGTACATGTTTTTATTGCATTTTGATTGTTGCCACAACTAAAAATCACTCATTTAGGTGCAAATTCAACTTTAAGAACTGCCTTCCCTTTGTCCCCTCTTTAAAGCAAGGAAATTACACTCGTATAAAAGTAACTCCGGTAAGAATGCCCAGTAAGCTCATTTTTTGCTCATGTAAATATCAATTTACCATTTTTTTCTCTCTACATGTTTTTCCCTACAGATCTCACCAATTCCTCTTATTGCCCACCAAAGCCACCACAGATGACCCACCTACATCCATTATGTATGCAAGTTATCCTACTCAGATTACATCTTAAAGCACAAACTCTACTCTTTATCCAAGACTACATACTACAGCACCCTCTATATTATATAGTGTAATTTATCAAAGATTAACAATATATTAAAGCAACCAGGAATTGTTAAGCTGTGACACTGATAGTGTCCTTTTATTTTCTCTGGCTTTGTAAGAGCTAGTGAAAGAGCCTGGTTTGCTTAAGTAGCGAGATGTGCGCGGGTCACACTACACCAATAGTGGACAGTTTAAGCTTTGGAATGTTAGGTAGCTAAAAGCCAGAGTACAGGAAACAGCTGTGTACTCATTTACCTTATTGAAAGAATAGCATTCCAGAGAGACTTTGCTCTCAGACCTTAGGAAGTAGCAGGTAATGCTTGAATGCCGGAGGAATCCTTCATATATCAGATAAAAATGCATTAAAAAGCATTATTTAGTTGGTGTACTAAAGTCTGCTATCCTAATGTTTATTTTAAGTTGCTCATACTGCTGTCCCCATCCAGAGGTACTTTTTTCCAAAATTTCAAACTGCAAAAATAAATTTGTGAGCTAGCCCCATGACAGATAAAGCTGAGGATTAGCTGACTTTGAAATGTAATCTCCAGATTGAGGACTTTTCTTTTCAAAACACTATGGCACATAAGTGGATTTGCTGTCAAAGCTTTTGATCAAATAAAAGTGCACACAGAAATAAGTTTAATTAAATCCAATTGCTCAAAACTATGATATATACAGTTTTATTAGCACCCACCTGTGAGCACAAAAGTAGAAACTTCACCAGCAATATTCTTTATTATAAAATAAATTCACTAAACATTGTTCTATATACCCACTTGGGTAAGGTGAAAAATAATAAAACTTTATATATGGTGTCTTTATATGAAAAACCAAAAGGCAGGGTAAATAAAACAGTGAGAGTTAGGACTTCAAGGCATATTGCAACACCACTGCATCTGCTTTTCCACTCTGCATGCTTATTGTACGTTGCAGTATAACTATAAAGTGCCCTGATGATTGTGTGCACACACTGTTTTCTGCACGGAGAGAAAAATAGGACAAAGCACATTCTACTTTACTCTTTAAGTATAACCTCTACTGTCAAATGTTTTGCTCCTTTGACCCTCTCTAGGCTATTATTGAACTTGGGAATATATGGGAACATCATGGTTGGTCCCTATTTCAGTTGTCATATTTGTGTATTTTGTGAATTTAAATTCAATATTTTACTTGCAATGAAATGTGCACTTGGTTTTGTTTGTGTGCATAAAAAAGACAAAATAAACCTTACTGAAAGTAGTATTGAAAATCCAACCATGGAGGAGGTATTAAAGTCAAGGCTTTTTGTTAATGTTACACTATTCACAGTGAATCAGCCTATATTTAGGTTAAGTGACATTTTAATCAACATCCATGTAGTTCCTAGTAATAATATACATTTTATGATGGATGAGCATGTGTTTTAAACTAGTTTCAATAGCTTAAAAAAGGCAATACTGTGCTCCTATATTGACCATTTAATGAGTTTCTCACCTAAAAAAAAAAAAAAAAAAAAAAAAAAAAAAAATGACTTTTACTATATAACTTTCCTGCCAATATTAGTACTTTGGTGGTGGTCAATTATTCACTGCAGGGGAAGGATAGTGCCGGGGCCCTCTGCTAATCACAACTGGCGCTGCTCAACTCTCTCTCTCCGTAGCTGGGGGGTGGTTGTTGAGTATGTCACTGAGCATTACTCCCATTATATGTATAGGTCATATCTTATTGCCTTGCAATTTAAATATCAACTGCCTGGAAACCCTAAGAGGAAACAGGAAGCTTGTACTGTATATGCAACAAGACATTAAGTAAGAACGCAAAATTCCCACCCCGCTGACAGTTAATGATTCTGTGCTAATAAATTATGTTTTGCAATTATCCGTCATGCATTGCGGTCTATGAAAAACCCAATTTGGTACCATGTGCTCAATGGGCAACGTTCTTTACTAACCAAGGACTTTCCTAACAATGTATAGACCTTTATTAGACTAAGGATATAATGTGCTAATGTGGGAATTAACAATTAAGTTTCTGTTTGAGCAAAAGTGACTGTTAGTGTGGCAACTTTTGGTAGCAGTTTGTAGTTTTTATAGCAGTAATATAACATTGTAATTTTTACCAGTTTCCTCCCTGGTCATTTATCCGCATCCTCCTAGGATGCGAGTAAAAATAAGCAAAATTAAATGCTAGTGTCAGTCGCTGGTCCCGTAATTGAATGGCTCTCCCTGCATTACACATGGATAAATGGCATGCAAGATATCTAGTGCTGCATTGAATCGACCCACATATTGGTGGTAAATAGGAGCAGTTTGTATATTGTGTGTGATCGATCTACAGGCTAAGTGGTCACTTGATTATTTATACCTGTACACTTGCTCATTAATGCAAATATCTAATCAGTCAGTCAATCATATGGCAGCAACACATAAAATCATGCAGAAATGGTCAGGAGGGTCAGTTGTTGTTCAGACAAAATAGTACCAGGATGAGGAAGAGATGTGGTCTAAGGGTCTTTGGCACCAACAATCAGTTCATGGTCACACAGGATGGTTTGAGCATCTCAGAACCTGCTGATCTCATTCACAACAGTCTCAAGAGTTGACAGAGAAGGGTGCACAAATCACACACACACATTATATATATATATATACACACACACACACACACACACACACACTGGAAACACCAAATAATATATGTTTTCCATGAAAAAAAAAAGCCAATTCCCCTGTTAACTGTCCTTCCATCTGTTATGTGCAACTGGACAGATAAAGAAATATTAGTCATTTACAGCAGAAAGTTTCCTTTAGGCTTTTTTTGTTGTAGTCAGCCATATAATAGTTTTAAAACGCCCAGCTGTTTCCTGAGAAATCGACAACTCCTCCACAAAGTCAGTGCTGCTGCTCTAAAATGAAAATATCAAGAATCAAATGTGAGTTTCAGACCAATCCTTCAAAATGCTTCAAATGGCCATGAGTTTGGAACAAGCAACAAGAGCAGACAGATATAGGACAGATTTCAGTATTCAGCATTGTAACATGTAGAAAAAACACTTCCAAATCTAAAATTGTTGTTTCCAGTTTATATTTGCCATTCATGTGAGAATGTTTATGTGAAATTTGAGGATGAGTACTACTTGCAGAAACGCAGTATTAAAAGTATGATAATAAATACAAATATATTTAAAATGGGTTTTTCCATATTTAGAGGGGATTTTACACACCCCTCACTTTCACAAAGACTAAATATAAGTCGGTGGGGACTCTTCCATCAATTGCGCCCCATTCTCACCAGTACTGAACAAGTCTGCTGGTAGTTGCAGGAATTCCATTGAAGAGGAGTAAAATAAAAAAATAAGGGAATGGACACATGTCTACCAAATGAAAAGCTAGCTGTCCGTTCCACCAGTCAGCAGTAAAACAAGTATTGCATTGTGAAAATGACCAATATTCCAGGGAAGAGACTCCCACAGATGTGAGTCTATGGGAATGGTGAGGATTACAGAAGGAAAAAAAACAAAACCCTTTATAGTTACTGTCAACAAGGAATTACTTTTTCTACAACTATGTAACAGGGCAACACCTAACAATGAACGGTCAGCATAGTGTGCATTTTATAAGTTTAAATCAAATTGTCAGCAGTGCGCATTTGTGGTCTCATGATTGTAAAAGCATTCTGGTTAGTATGTGAGCTACATGCTTAAAGCTCTAATAAAAATGAGGTGTCCATTGAAGGGTTAGAACCCCCCACAGCAGCACATTTACCATAATGCAGCTGGGAAACTGGACAGCAGATGGCATACTTTTCACATCCTACCTTGTGGTGATCTCTTAAGCCAGGTATGTCCCACTATTGTCCACACTTCTGGCTATACTGAGATAATTAATCATCATCACCATTTATTTATATAGCGCCACTGATTCTGCAGCGCTGTACAGAGAACTCACTCACATCAGTCCCTGACCCATTGGGGCTTACAGTCTAAATTCCCTAACACACACACACACATGGGTCAATTTGTTAGCAGTCAATTAATCTACCAGTATGTTTTTGGAATGTGGGAGGAAACCAGAGCACCCAGAGGAAATCCACAAAAATACAGGGAGAACATACATTGTAGCAATACATATGGGGTGCCCCCACCCTTTCATTAATAATAAATCTATATAAAATATAATAAATATATATTATATATAGTGCTCTTTAAAAGCTATACTATTCTTTTTGGAAATTAAAGCAATTACAGGAACCTATCATCACATACTGTTAAACCAGGTGTAATATATGTTATTCTAGGTTAAGGATTACCAGTGGCAAAACTGATACCAACTAAGGAAAACAGGGACACATGGAAAGCCTATAATCGCTTTTGTCATGAAGGGAACACATGCAGTATGCATCAGGAATAATTTTTAATACAAGTTGGCTCATTATTTCATGAATGATATGGATTCTAATTTGCCTATGTTTATATAGTCACAACAAAACTAAAATATTTGTATGAAAAAAACGTTTCTCTTGTGCATTTTCCCACAACAATGTGATACATTTCTGGTGTGGCGCACTTGTTCAGCTATTATGCTATGACTTTCCAGCATACTCTACGGTTTGAAAAGTCAGGATTTGAGACTATTAATAGTGAAGCACAGGTAACACAACCAAAAGGTTTAATAGTTAGATTTAAAATGTTAATATACTAATTTTCAAAAACGTAACCAGGGAAGTTTGTATGACTATTGCCTAAACTTGCAGAGCTAAACCTTTGTGACCGATATGTAATATATGGTGCGTTGATAGAAGCCCCGCCTATTTCACTTATTTTCACCAGTAAACTTCAAGCTTGCCCTCTTTTTTCCCGATAAATTCAGGGTCCAGGACACAAAATGTCTTTTCTGTTCAAAGTCCTATTTACTGGCCTATATTAATAAAAATCAATCAACCTGCTCTCATAACCAATCACACTACAGGTCTTCCATTTTAATTATCACGATAGCCACAGCCATTCCAATCACTTGAGTGGCTAGTAATCTCACACCGGTCGGATTCATGCTGGGAGCTTCTTAATATACATGATATTAGAACAAAAGAAAACAGGTTGCACTATGTGTGTGGTCTAATAATGTTGTACCATCACAAGATACATGACACAGTGTGTGTCCCTATTTCTGCACTGCAAGAATGTAAAAAACCTGAAACATGCACTAAACCCCAAACATCTTGGTTAATGTACAGATGCATTTTCCAAGTAAGAAACTCCTGAGGCCACTTTATTTGAGCATTATTATTATTATAACAAGTTAACCCGTGGATGATACTCATGCATTCTAGTCAAATCAAGCTACTTAAGGTCTTAAAAAGGTTCTTGTCATGCATTTGGACCTAGCCCAGGCCTCCTCAGGGGAAGAGCGTTAGTTCCCGACGCAAGCAGCCTTTTTAATGTGTGTTCATGAGGTAAAATTACCTCACGAAAATGAGTTTGACCCCTCAACTCGTAAATTTAGCCTTTACTACCCCTCCCACGGGGGTAAGGGGGGATGATGGAAGTTAACTGACTTGACTATTCTAATTTTTTTGTCAAATAATGTCAGTATACCAAATTTCAGGTCAATTGGATGAGCCCTTTCTGAGAAAATAGTTTTTTACACACACACACACACACACACACACACACACACACACACACACACACACACACACACTAACGCACGCCTCTACACGTGTGTTCATGAGGTAAAATTACCTCACGAAAATGAGTTTGAGCCCTACCAAATTTCAGCCCTTTTTGAATTTTTTTTCCCACACACACTAAGAATTCAGTAGGTCAGTGTATAACTCTGCCCAGCAGGTGGCGCTGCAACTTGGTATTTTTTTTCCACACACAGACGCCACTAAGCATTTATATATTAGATTATTATGTCCTCCATTGTATTCCTCCTGGATATGGATTAATAAACAGAATAGAGTGTAAGGTGATTAAATGGTAGCAGGGAGGATGGCCTATTCAAGGAAATAGAAATAGTAAAAAAAAAAAACACGTGCACTATACTACCTTCTTTATAAATGAGAAAACAGGAGACACGAAAAGAACACACACAGATATTAGTGTTGTGACATCTATCCCACTAGGAAACTAACAGAAAAGTGACAGATGGAGTTTAACTACAATGTCTCGTACTGCCAGACTGTTATGGCATGTGAGGAGTCAGTTTGCTCAATAACTGCCTGTTGGGAAAGAAAATATGCTGACACACTATGTAATTCAGTACTAGAAAAAAAAACCAACACAAGTGTGGGAATTAATTGGCTCTTGATGTGCCTATATAGTAGAATTACAAAGGCAAATAGTGACATTATATGTGCTGTTTTTTTTTTTTATATTAAAATCCTGTAATTTAAAAGAAGTTTGAAATTAAAAAGTCTGAAGGTAAAGCAATTACATTTCAGTAAATTTGAATTAAGATGTAAACTTTATGCTCTTTTATGAGTTACAGTACTTCTAAATTTAAGTTAAAAAAATGCACAAATAAAAAGAGTATCGGTGATAGAGAAGCAAGTGTATGAACAGCAATGTAACAGCGCTCTCGAATTAACCCAAATTAAATAACTACAAACTGCAAGATCTATTTTTTTCAGTATTTAAACAAGACCCTTAACCCAAACACATAGGTAAAATATGTGTGCATATGCCTGCAACTGTGATAATAATTCACAAATTGTTTTATTAAACAAAAATGTGGCAATAACCATATATGGAAACACTTTAAAGAACAAGTAATGCTTCTATTTGATATTAACATACCAAAGAATTGGCTAAATAAACTCATGTAAGCTATTACTCATTTGCAGTAACTTGTCACATTAGGAGGTAGGTACTTCTCTACCATAGCCAGGAGAGGGAATGACAGGCTTGCTCTGCAGAAATACATAGTGTGGTTCGATATATATAGGGACATGTTCAATAATGCAAAAGAAGCTTTGTTGATACACCAGTTTTAGGACCTTAAACATCCACCCCAAAAAATGTTTCAACCTACAATATATATGCCCCTGCCCCTTTCCCCCATCATGTGGGATTTCAGTAAGAAATTACACAACAAGAAAGAGTTCATCCTTAGACAGACAGGTGAGCATGCTCGGTTGACCAGGTTGGAAAGCCTCCCTCCCATACCTTGCCCACCCTCTACACCCTCCAGGTGCTGAAGGCTTTATAAGATGGAGGTTCAGGGGAAGGTTCTAAATGAGCCACCCTAAATGTAAAATTGTATCACTAGCTTAGGGACCCACCTACAGGAGATGCCTTGACGCTGGCAGGTGAGCGTAACCCAATATAGCTATATTGTGCACAAAATTGTCCTTTATGTATATGCTGACACCGTGATTTTTCTATATTGTTTGTTTCTGAGTACCAGACAACATTTTTCTTTTATTTACAATATAAATTCCTTAACACAAACACACACAGGTATATTTTCTTAGAAGACAATTAACCTACCAGTATGTTTTTAGACTGTGGGAGCAAACCAGAGCACCTGGAAGATAGAACACTATTTAACTATTTTGCCATCTTTCTTTCACTAAACTCCTGTCTCCATCCTTACTGGAGGAGTCATTAGCCTGGATGCTAGTGGAAGTATGCTACTCATAAATGGAAACAACAAAAACCTGCCAATTTGGCATATTTGGTCTCTGCCAGATTGGGACCAACATCTCTGACATTCTTCCCTTTACTCCACTTCTAGTTGCGAGCTAGATACCTACCACTGTATAATGCTTTTCCATGACTCCACCCTCAAGCAGTACTAGCTCAGTTAGTAGCAATCTTCTCTCTGTGTTATCAATGGACTACATGGTTGGCCGTTCACTCATTTAGCACCAGAAGCAAATCGTTCACATTTTGCATAGCAACAGTCACCCTCAGTAAATACTGTTTGGGAGAATTCCAAACTTCTGCTCTCCACTTTAATGAGACCTGCCAACACAAATCCACATAGCTCAACACAGCAGAATGGTGCATCTACCTCTGAAAGGTTATTTAGATTAACCACATTCATCATATGGAATATCTCATCACATCCTCTTTCAGTCCAGTGCCTCACCATCGCAGAGCGTGTAGCCCTTGGCTGTACCTTAAAGAATCCAGAAGATTACCTATTCTCCTGTCTTGGAAGGAAATTAAGCATATACTCCCTTCATGACTTCTCCTCCATTCAATTTTTTCAAGCTATTATAGAAGGTGTTATGATGCTTATATACTTGCTTCACAAAGAGTAAAAAATAATAAAGTAACATTAAGACATGTAACATGTAAAAAAGGTAAAAGGTAATCAGCAGAAAGTCAGTGAAGATGACCTCACCTATACTGTCAGGGTCAGCACCCAAATATTATTAAAAATGGAACATATGCTTCTTACCTTTATACAGTCCATTTACTTAAAAAGTGTGGTGCTATAAACAATGAATCAAAATAGAATTGATAATTTTTATTGCTAGTTACAATACCTGAACAAATTTGCATTAAGTGCCAGTGAGAAAGATGAAAGTTGATGAGTGATGTCACTCACATTTATAAATTCATATTTATTTTCCTCCAATTTCCACTTAAGTGAACGGGATGGCTGTATCTGTTAAAGTAATTCATCATCATCATCATCTAATTATTTATATAATGCCACTAATTCCACAGCACTGTACAGAGAACTCATTCACATCAATACCTGCCCCATTGGAGCTTACAATCTAAATCCACACACACACACACACACACACACACACACAGACCGAGAGAGACTAAGGGCAATTTAATAGCAGCCAATTAACCAACCCACTAGTATGTTTTTGGAGTGTGGGAGGAAACCCACGCAAACATGGGGAGAAGATACAAACTTCGCAGAGATAAGGCCATGGTCGGGAATCGAACTCATGACATGCAGAGTCAGTGGCATCTTGCGTATAGGATTCCTTACACTTATAGAGGGAGATCAGGGAAGGCAAACGACACTCAGCTCAGATGCATCAGACTCAGCGTACTACATAGAAGAATGTGTCTGTTTTGCAGACACAATTTAAGTCTACTTTTTAGGAGGAAATTGTGTACTTAACTCCCCAAATAAGTGGCTGAATAAGTGGCTGGAGATTGTAACACTCATATCAGGATTCAGGGAAGCTGGTAGTTTATATGGCACACGGATATCAAGCTCTATAAAAGAGTACCCTTTAATTGCGTCCACTGAAGATGCTTTCATAAATTGCATTACACTACTTCTTTCGGAGAGCCACATCTGTGATTGAATTCATCCATACTCTGACTGTCTGGAAGTAATTTTACGCAGCAGGCAGCACAATAGGAGCTTTGAAAATACTGTACACTGGACACTTGAATTGGTATTCAATTTAAGAATTACGTGGTCATAACGTGGCTTTGTGATCTCTAAGTAATGAATGAAGGGGTATTTAATGGACACATTCCTTGCCATATAAGAATATGACTGCAGCGGATTTATTTATTTAATATCCCTCATTACCCCCAGATAGTACATAACTGGTTGGTTGCTATGGTTTTGTGCAAACTAAGGTGACACCATTGCTTAATGTCCCAATATTCAATGGCTAACATAATACAAAAATGTCCAATAGAGGTCACAATAGGCCCCATGTATTTCTTTGGCCCATTGCCATCTCTGCTTTACACGAAAGAGCAGGCGTCAAAACTAATCCCTATTCACTTCAATGAAACAGTAATAATAACCAATTTAATGGGTGCTAAGTAGCAAGCCAGGTAATTTACTGCACATGTTGCAACAAATACTAGTCAAACTCTCTCTCATGTTATATATATATATACCAGACTTGCCAACTCTCCCGCATTTTGCGGGAGACTCCCGCATTTTGCGAGAGTCTCCCGGGCTCCCGGGCGAGTGTGGCAATCCCCCGCATCTGGATAATTCTGCCCACTTCCTAGTGAAGTGGGCAGAATTAAGTCCCAAACGCCGCGATTCCCGGTGAATCGCGGCGTTTGGCCCCGCCCCCCGCTGTCAAATGACGCATTTTGCGTCATCACGTCATGGGGGCAGGTCCAAAATGACGTCACTTGGAGCCCCCCCCCCCCCCCCCCCCGTCACGCCCACCTCCTCTGCAGGCTCCCGGATTTCACCAACAGAAAGTTGGTAAGTATGATATATATATATATATATATATATATATATATATATATATATATATATGTATATATATCATACATAGATTCTTGTTGTTTAAATTATAATTTGCACAGGGCTGAGCTGGTATGCTTTGTCCTGTATTCTTGAGACTTTCACCAAACAAACTTTCAGCTAGAGACAAAATTTATATGGAGATATGAACTAACACATCCCGTGCCAGTCTAATCACAATACAACCAGAGTTCACTTTGTTTGTGTAAGTCTCTAATGACTGTCATGTGAGTGTGGTCAGAATATAGCAACAGCACAAAACATGCACCTACATGGCTGCCTACATACCATTAATATAATTCATTTGTATAAAAGATATGAGATATGGCAGATGTTAAATAATGCCCTGAAGTACTGCATGTTATTATCATAAGCTTCAAGCAAGTGTTATCTGCCTGCTTCAGGAAATATCTACATAGCAGAAGAACAAGAAGTAACAGAAAAAGCTTTTTAAAAAAAAAAAAAAAAGTATAGCTATATTAAATTATTATAGTCTTCTTACTGCTTTGGCATTAGGTTCTCCCTATATTAATATTATATGCCATTGGAAAAGCAGATGACATCTGCCATGTTTGTGAGCTCAACAGTTTTTCAAAAAGGGGATTTTCCAAACCAGCTAATGCTGAATGAACGATGGGCTGCCAGAACCCTGATCATGCGTACAGCAGCTTACAATGGCCACTATGAAAGGACTATTCTATCCGTGAATGCCATAGAAAGCTCTCTCAATCTGTATCCAGCACAGACACAGTCTCCCAAACATCTGATTCACAAGTAATTTTGTCAATAGACTAACAGCTGGCGCATTAAAATCTATGCAAACATAAGGTTCTAAAATTATTAACATACACACCACTTGAAACTGCTTCATTATTACAATGAAACAGAGGACTTGGATATCCAGTTGTCTTTTACCAGCATTAAAATTAAAACTTGGGGCTTCCTGCCAATAAACCCATGGGAGCAAAGAAGGCTGGATTACTTCTTCCTCTTTTTAATGCCATCGTCCAATGCATTAAAAATGTATTCATTGCATCAAATGTCACCCTCTTTATAATGACACAGTCGCTAGTTAGGGTGTTTCTCCTGAAATGGAAGCAATTCAAAGTATGGTTTTGTAAAAGTTGTTTAAAAACTGAACTTATTAGCATACAGTAAAAATATATTGTAATGGGGAAGGGGAAATTCAATTGACCGCGTTGTTCATGGGAGAAATGCAGTCCGTGCACCATCACCGTTACTACGGTAATTTCAACATTGATTTTTGCTCGCAGTTCTGTGAGCCGCGGTCAAAAATCTGCGTTAAAATTACTGTATCAACGGTAATAGTGTGCGGGCCACATTGTTCACAAACAACGCGGTCAATTGAATTCCCCCCTAAATATGGATGGAATATTGTAAGCCTAAGTAGTAAATATATATAATTTTAATGCATCATTTTAGAAAGCCTGAGCACCTAAAACTTCTATAAGTAAGAAACATAACTCAGGGTCAGGATAGAACTTGTATGGATAAATTAGTGGTAATCTCTCTGCGGTCACAGGGTGACACATACCTAAAATGACTTTTGAGGGTACATTTATTAAACTGCGGGTTTGAAAAACTGGAGATGTTGCCTATAGCAACCAGATTCTAGTCATCATGTATTTAGCACATTTTACAAAGTGACAGCTGGAATCGGATTGGTTGCTGTAGGCAACATCTCCACTTTTTTAAACCTGCAGTTTAGTAAATATACCCCTTGGACTTGACATGATCATACAATTCTTCTGTATTTTAATACTTTATTTCAATAAACCTTTCTTTATACACCATAAAGAAAAGGAACTTGCTATAAATTACACAACAAACTATGCAGCTGTTCCTTCATACAGAATTAAATGAACCCTGAGAATTGCCCCGACAGTACTGCATAAATACTGTAAAATGTAGAACAGATTCTGAGAATTACATGTTTCTCACAGAAGATAAGTAGTACTGTGTAATTAGTGTCAATCAAAAGAAAGAAAACTATCCAGCTTTAAGTCTTCATATTTTGGTGTGTTTTGCTTTGCTGATGTGGTTACGATTCGGTTAAGCATCCTAGAGTGGAATACTGAAAAAATATAATACCACAAGTTAACCCGTGCATGATACTCATGCATTCTAGTCAAATCAAGCTACTTAACGTGTTAAAAAGGTTCTTGTCATGCATTTGGGCCTAGGCCAGGCCTCCTCAGGGGAAGAGCGTTACTTCCCGCCTCCTCAGGGGAAGAGCGTTACTTCCCGACGCAAGCGCCCTTTTTTAACGTGGTTTTGTCCACGTCGCCACCTCATCATTTTTCTCCATCACCTCATCCTTCATCTTTATCGCCACATCTATCCAGATGTCTATCCAGACACAGGGATCTCTCTCAGTGGTCCTGAGTATCACACTCCTCTCGCTCTGTCACCCCCGGCAACCACTAACCACTCCCAACTGTCACCCCCGGCAACCACTCCCAACTGTCACCCCCGGCAACCACCAACCACTCCCCACTGTCACCCCCGGCAACCACCAACCACTCCCAACTGTCACTTCTCCTTCAAGAAATATATATATATTTTTTTAAAATCTTTATAAACACTTTTAACAATTAACAAATTAAATTAACAAATTAAAAACATCTTAGTATACCAAATTTCAGCCCTTTCTGGGGTTTTTTTTCCCACATACACTAAGAATTTAGTAGGTCAGTGTATATCCGCCCAGCAGGTGGCGCTGCAGCTTAGTTGTTTTTTTTCACACACACAGACTAAACACACGCCACTAGGCTTTTATATTATAGATACTCTTAGGGTTGGTCATATTCCAATATTTTTAGGGAACATCATTACCAGGTTTTGAAATTGGTAAACATACAGGAATTTACAGGATAAAAATAATTAAAAGCAATAAGTGTATACAAAAAAAAGAAAAAGAGACTACTCAAACTGCCAAAAGGCATAGGCAGGTTATAGTAGAAACAGGTGAAACTGAAAGCTTGCAGAAGTTTAGAAACCCTATAATTATACACTGATCAGCCACAACAATAAAATGACTAACAAGTGAAGTGAATAACATTGATTATCTTGGTACTAGGGCACCTGTCAAGGGGTGGTATATATTAGGCAGCAAGTGAACAGTCATTTCTTGATGTAGATGTGTTGAAAACAGGAAAAATGGGCAAGGATCTGAGCGACTTCCCTGTATGCAGTGATTAGTACCTACCAAAAGTGGTCCAAGGAAGGACAATAGGCATTTCAGTTTGCAGCGTATGGGGCTGCATAGCCGCAACCGGTCCATTTGTCCATCACCAAAAACGCCTACAATGGGCATTTAAGCATCAGAACTGGACCATGGAGCAATGGGAGAAGGTGACCTGGTCTGACGAATCTCGTTTCTTTTACATCATGTGGATGGCTGGGTGCGTGTGCATTGTTTACCTGGGGAAGAGATGGCACCAGGATGCAGGTTAGGAAGTATGCAAGCCAGCATAGGCAGTGTTATGCTCTGGGTAAGGCTTTCCTGGGAAACCTTTGGTCCTGGCATTCATCTGGATACTTCTTTGACACGTACCACCTACCTAAAAATTGTTGTAAGCGAAGTACAGCCCCTCTTTCAGCAGGTTAATGCTCCCTGCCACACTACAAAAATTCACGAACAGTTTCAGGAACATGACAAAGAGTTCAAGGTGTTGACTTGCCTTTCAAATTCCCCAGATTTCAATCCGATCCAGCATCTGTGGGATGTGCTGGAGAAACAAGTCAGAGCCATGGAGGCCCCACCTTGCAACTTACAGGACTTAAAGGTTCTGCTGCTAATGTTGTGGTGCCAGATACAACAGGACACCCTCAGAGGTCTTGTGGAATCCATGTCTTGTCAGGTCAGAGCTTCTTTGGCAGTACGAGGGGGACTACACAATATTAGGCAGGTGGTTTTAATGTTGTGGCTGCAGGTGTAAATGTTCATAATAAGAAAACAACTTGGGCGCAAGTTGAGCAAGGGTTAAGATCAAAAGATTTGCACTGAGGTCATGAGCTTCTGATCTATTCAGATGTTCTATTCACCTGGGACTTCAGCATCTAATAATACCTCAATAGTCCCTGTGAAATAGGATTCTGACAGCAAACAGCCTGAGGGAGGTTTGACAGGAGCAGCCCATAGGGAAAGATTGCCTTGTTTGATCAGAAGAAACCAGCAAAAACTAGTTTTGTTAGCATGGTTACAATTTGATTTGGTTCTGCTTTTGAGTGCTTTAGCGTTGGCCAAACTGCACCTTCTTAGCAAATGACATATCATGGAGTCAATTTTGGGAACATAATATAATATGAATATAAAATAGCTTTGGAGATTTTATGGACATTTGAGTTTATGAATGACACTTGTTATCATTCAACAATAATGCTGCCACCATCCCTGGCCAAAGTACCAAATTTCTCTGACAAACACCTATTTTTATTTGCAAATCAGTTCAGTTCAGCAGGGAGACCCTCTGGTCTAGTTGACAATTTGTTTGTGAAAAATATAAAATAACTGTCCTAGATTTTGTTTGTAAACTTTCAATTATTCCCTTCATCTTGATTAAGCTCACACATCTTCATACTAACTTGAGTGCTCTCTTAAATCCTTTACCCAATTATGGTAAATTAAAAGTAGGATAAAAAAAAAATATAGATACTATTTAAAACTGCATGCCCCCACTGAACCGTACCAATAAATGGGATTGGCACGTATTATCGATGATGAAAAATCTGACAGCCTTTACTTCTACAAAAAAAACCATAAGTGTTTAAACACTTAACCTGCGGGGTCCAGACATTGCCGCTTTAAATTAACATTCATCAAAGTCGCGCTGACGTCAACCTGAAGTGCCGGAGTCCTGGGTCTTTGGAATGACTGCCTGTCAGCATGCCGCTTCCATCTGAGATCTGGAGCTTCGGTTTTCAGGTAAGCCTCTATATATTCTTTTCGGTTTTTTTGTAACAAGTCGGATTTTTTTTTGCAGGAGTAAAGACTGTCGGATTTTTCATCATCATCGGTAATACGATTACCACCGCAATAAATCACAGCTCACGAGTCCAGTAAAGGTATTTTATTCAGTTCCTGGTTTCCTAATTTGATGCAAGCTATTTTTTTTATTTAAATTCTCCAACTGAGAACACAAAAATCCAATTACTGTTATCTACTGCCTTAGGCTGTGTCAGAAAATAATATAGAAATTACATAGCTCTGACTGGCTCCTGAACCCAATTTATTTTGCCACCCTAGGAATAAGTAACATTTCTCAAGCCAATGTTTATATATGTTGCTGCTATCTACATATGGAGATAAATTCCTGTTTAGAATTGTATCATTTTAAGCACACTCTGTGGGGGAGATTCAATTAACCGCTAGATGCTGTAGGAGCCTAGCACTATGTGCCTCCACAGAGTATTTTTGCTACTAATCTTGCTAATTTTTGCTTGCACCTCGTTAGATATGTTTTATGTACTGTAAACCCCAGTTTTGTGCCCTGAAACACATCGCGTAGGAACCTCGCGGCTAAATGAATCGGCCCATTAGAAAAACAAATAGTATAAAGAGCTTCAACCTGAATTTCAGATAGACATTCTTTTAAGTAAATTTAATGCCAACAGATCAAATAAAAAAAATATAGCAATTTTCCAGCTTAAAAATGCAACCCAACTCATTCGGAGGTCAAATCCATCACTTCCATGTAGTGTCTAGATGAGGCATGACCGTTAATAAAAATGTTACTACAGATCACAGATGTATGCCTTGCCTGAGATAAGGCTTTGCAATCTGCTAACAAATTAAACTTCAAAACATTTACCAAGCTCAGTTCAAACATGTCTTGCTGATTAACATTCCATATGGTACCAAATAGGAAAACCTACAGTATAGTCATGTAAAGAAATATATATTTATGAACACATTTTGATTTCCTTTTCTCACAAGCTACCAAGTCCATTTCAGATCCCCACAGAGATGTTTATAGCTGTGGATTTTGTTGCGATGGGGGCAAGAAATCAATATTAACAATAACCCTTGAATTAAAAAGTTACGTTTCAGGCTTTCAAGCTGTCACTAGTAAACTTGCTTTTTTTTTTTAATATTAACTTGAATTTACTTTATATATTAAATGCCAAAACTTTCTCCAGGGTACACCACCAACTAATTCCTTTGGGGGGGAATTCCCCACGCATGTGGTGACTATAGCACCTAAATTAAAGTCCAGGTTCCTGTGTAATTGAAACTGAACAGGTATTTGAAAGTTACTTTATTATTTAGTCAACCTAGAATATGAATATCACTTTACAGCCAACAGGGAAATAGTAAGTGTTTGGTGGCTACGTCATTACGGCACAATACCTTCTAGCAGCTTTGTGTTGTTTATTGTTATCTGTGGAAACCATATGCGAGTAGCAAAGATTATCTTAAATATACAGCACTTGTGTGCAGCTACATCTACAACCTAGATCAGTCTTTTCCTTACCATCAGTCTAGAAATATTTACTTAATGCTACATAATGTTTGTCCAGTGACACCAAGTGCTCCTTAAGATGTGTAAAATTTACTCCAAGCACTTCCCAATGTGTTTACATTTACACCAAGTAGTCTCCAAACTTGGTCAAATGTTTATAACATAATCCTGAAGTGCATATATTTATGCAATAGTAGAGATGTATAAAAGTAACCCACGACTGTGTGTAAATAAATAGCAAGTAAACACCTCCTCCCATTTTCAACATTTAGGTCGTCAGGATAGACATGATGCGACTTTATTATGCTATGCAAGCACCAATGGCAATAGTGGCATTTTGCGGGTATCTGCATTATAGCGGGAGTACAGACACTATTAAAACACGTTATGCAAGTTATGAGAAAATATTTACATATGAAAAAGAGTATTAGTAAACTTATTTATGATCCTTTTGCTATTTTTAACTATACAAAGATTAAGGGATGTTCATCCTACTTCACAGTGTGACATTTAGTCTTGTTGACCTGGTTTGTAAAAACTCTATTGAAAAAATTAAGAATAAAAGATCAGCAGTTACTATGTACCAGGGGCCATGGGCTGCACTGAGACAGCCTCAAGTATTTTATTTTTATGTATCAACTCTATTCAAAGTTCAGTAATATCAAATAAGAACAATATCAAGAAATTTATATATATATATATATATATATATATATATATATATATATATATATATACACACATACATTCAAATATAATAGTAATAAGTAAATAATAATATTTGTAGTGAATAAGAATGAGGAACTACAGACATTTTTTTTTTTTTATTTTAATTTTTATGTTTTTAATTTTATTTTATTAGCGATATGTGATTTTATTGTTGATACGCATATACAGCTCACAGAACTTTTGGTTTCAAAGCAGGAAGTCCTGTGCATTCTATATGCATTCCACCTGGAACATGAAGTATCGATAGCAAGTACATTGAGTGAAGCACTGGTGCTCTTGACAGGACTCTCTCTGTGGTAACCGGGATACAAATACTTGGACACTGCAAAACATATCAAGACTTGCATTTTATCAGCCCCATTTATTTTTATGGGACTTTTTTTTAGAAGATATTTTTTGCTGATCTTCAGTCTAAATCAAAGAATTTTGGATGGTTTTTTAAGTCCAATATAGTCCACCAATAGCCTTGTCCTTTAGCCTTTTTCATTTTGTTTCAAAACCTCTTGTTCTCCCTCTCTCTTTATCTTTTACTCCCCCTCTCCCTTGGTATCATCTACCTCTAAGCTTCCTCAATGTCCTTCCCATCAACCTTCCATCCACACTCTGTGTGATCACATCCCTAATCATAATTGGAGGAGACCCCAAGAAGAAACTCTACCGGGCCCCTAAATTCCTCTTGGCGACCCTGACTGAGTCCAGCTACAAGAGCAAGCACAAGTGGGTATGGGTCATTGGATCCAATAGGTTCTACCTCTATACTAACTTACATTATTTTGCTAGCTTTAAAAAAAAAAAGTTAATAAAGAATTGATTTTTAACACAAGGGGGTAAATGTATGATACTCCGGTTTCTTCAACTCCCGCGAGTTTGACGAGATGAGAGCTAAAATTTAAAGCGGCGCTGCCTTGTAAAGGCAAGTTTCCCTTTACAAGACAGCGCCGCTTTAAATTTAAGCTGTCATCTCGCCGAACTTGCGGGAGTTGAAGAAACCGGAGTATCATACATTTACCCCAAGGTGTTACTAGCCTTAAACATGGAGAACTAACTTTTTCTTAGCTAACTGTTAATAAAATTTGTCCAGCTACTACACATACTAACACACACACATTAAAGACAAGTAAACCTTCACCATTATTTTTAATGTATACATTAAATCTGCGGGTTTCAATATAAAACAAATATATCTATAAAACACACACTCACATACATATGATGATGTATGTACTAGTGCTATTACAATAAATGACAATACAAGTATCAGCCACGAGCATCAAACAAAAACAAAAAACAGTTTGCACGGAAGTCGGGCTTTCCTGTTGGAAAGTTTTTTTAAACTTCCTGATTATGAAATGGACTTAAATTGCTGATGTATTTTAAAAAAAAAAAAAAAAAAAAAAAAAAAAGGGCACATAAGCTGTTCTTGTGCAATATGCATATATTCAAGTTAAATATCCTTCTATTTACACAGCTCTATTTAGCAAAGAGGCATGTCAGTAATAAAAATCTAACCTAACCAATATCCGGGCCTCCATTAACTCCCCCTCGACCGCAAGCCCTGGTTACCACCGCATGGCACACATGATTGCCTTTGCTATGTGGAGTCATTGGCGCCTTCCTAGCGCCAGTTGATAGCCAGACAAAGTGCTTTTAGCAAAATAAACGCTATAGGGTAAGGGTCATACTGAATACAAAATGCTGCCAAACTTCCAATTTAACACACAGGCTGTAGAAAACTTACAATTACCAAATTTGACAAAATGATAGCTGCAGTAGACATTTAAGATGCTGCAAAGATAGCTTTTTGACACAAAGGCGCCGATGAATATAAATCATCACTAGTGCTTAATCTTCTTAAAAAGAAATGGGCATAAAACTGCAGAGGTATTTCATGCTCACAGCCTTCTTTCATGTTGCATTTACACTCTATGGATGAGTGATCACCTCATATTTTACAAATGCTCTGCACTGCTCACAGATGCTAATTATTTCTAACACAACTCTCTGGGTGGGTGGAAAATTGAAGTGAGGATTAAATGATATCATGCACATTAACAAAACCAGCTTTTTATGCTTGAAATATGAACCGTTGATTATATTCTTCGTTTCTCTATTTATGAATTGCATTTTCTACTTTGGGAAGAACAGAATTACAGAACTTGCCTATGAACGCCCCACTGAGTGTCACAAATACCAACAAGCTATAGGTCTTACATTTTAGAATAAGATCTTCCAAATGAAATGAAATTCTCTAGAAGCAAGACTGTCATGGCCACGTTTATATAAAAGGTTCTGAATATTTTCTTTTAAAAGTTCTCCTATAATGTATTATGCAGGAATAAAGTACCTACTATTGCAAATATAAGGATATCAGAGTTCACAGAGGAGTTCTCTGCCAAATAGAAGCACAAGGGTGTCAGGTTCTTAATGAGGAGGATGCAAGAAAGTCATGCATGTAGGTCATCACGCCATCTTTTACCAAAGCTTAAGGTGGTGGGGAAAGGCGACATACCCAGCGCGGACGCTGAGAAAGGAGAGTGGCCAATTACAAATGTCCGTGGATTGTGTAAAAGAATGGCGTCCTTTCAGAGGCTTCTTGGAAATGTCCAAGTTGCGCCTATTTCTGACGATGAAGCAGCTGGGATCTGTAATCTGATGCAGCTTATTCAAGCCATTGCTGTTCAGATTGGATAAGTTAAATTTGTATTCAGCACATTCTGATACCAGTGTTTTTTGGCACCTTCCTACACTACAAATGGCTACATTGAAACAATATAGCTCCACCAAAAACTGTGCTATTAGGTGAAAAATAGACATGGGAATTAAATACTGTACGTATGTTCATATGAGTATGTGTGAGTGTACTGCAAGTGCCTTTTATATACATGCATAAAAGATGCTAAATAATACACCCAGATATGAAAACTAGCTTAGTACAGCTTGTAAAAATATAGCAATGACATTTATATGTGCAATAATGCTGTCCAACATATTATGTTTTATTTATTAAGCGCCTCAAACGGTCTGCAGCGCTGTAAATGGAATTTACAGTATACAGACAGCAATACAAAACACATTATTAAACTAAACATAATTACAGAAAACCAGACATATACTAATTAACAGATTACACAGATAACTTGGTAATGCAGATCAAGTTATTTATGGGACAAAGAGTGAAAGTGATGGTAATGCCAAAGGTGAAGTAGGCCTGGGCTCAAGAAAACAGAGCTAGGGACTCTGGCCCAAAGGTACAGAGGGTAATGCAATAGTAGAAGGAGAACATGAGGAGGACCCTGCTCATGAGAACTTACATGCTAAAGTGAAGACAAAAATGGGGTGGCACCTAGTGGGTGAGTGGAGGTGGTTGCAGAGGCAAAGTTGTTGGGAGGAGGGCTAATGAGCTTAAATAAAGAAATGGGTTTTAAGGGCATGCTTGAAGCCTTGGAGAGTAGACACTATCTGATAGTGGGCGAGAGATTGTTCCACAGGTGAGGAGCAGCCCGGGAGAAGTCCTGGTTGCGGGAGAAAGGTAGGAGTGGTAATCTGTGTGGTAGTGAGGACATTGGCGGAGCAGATGAAAAACGAAGAAGTATGGGTACAGAGGAGGTTGGAGATGTAGAGGGGGGAGGATTGGTTGAGGACATTGTAGGAGTTTAAATTTAATTATGTAGGACACAGAGAGCCAGTGTAGTGACTGGCAGAGAGGGATACCAAAAATAAAGCGGCAGGAGAGAAAAAAAAGGGGAGCATCAGCATTGAGGATAGACTGAAGGTGGGCAAGGTGGGAGTTAGCTATGTCACAGAGGTAGAGGCTACAGTAATCAAAGTGAGAGATTACAAGGGAGAGTTAGAATTTTGGTACCTTCCATGGTAATAAAGGGCCGGATCTTGGATATGTTCCAGAGGTGGAAGTGACAGGATTTGGAGGGGTGCTGAATATTAGGAGTGAATGAGAGGGAAGTGTTGAGGATGACCTTTGGGCAGCAGGCTTGTGGGACAGAGGAAATAACAGGGAAATTAACAAATAAAAGCATGAAGCAGAATGAAGCAAATTATCCTGAAGCAGAATAGTAACCAAAGTTTATGACAGATTTAAAATAAGTTTTTGGAACTTTGAGCTGAGGTTTGTACGTATAAAAGGCAAAATCATATTAATGCTACCTTTTTATAGAACAATACAATATTTGTGCTATTACAGGGCAGGCTATGGAGCCAAAAAAATGTTTTTTCTTTCTCATCACTGTACAAACGATTTCCCATTAGTTTAGTTTAGATGCTGTCACTGTTATGAATTAGTAATGTGAATATAAAAACAGAACCTTGGGATAAAAAAAAAAAAAAAAAGAAAAAGCATAATGATAGTAAATATTATAAGAACTACGGGAAGTGGCACAAAAAAAACAAACAAACAGCAGAATACTTCAAAACAGAACTGACAGTTTCTGTTCTTACAGTTTCTGTTCAGGAATGCTTATTTGGATTGACCTCATATTTTCAATGTTTATTTCATAGTGTTCTTTTTTTAATCAAGAGAAATACAAACAAAACAAACAATGAAGAACAACCAATGTTCATCTGAGAGCACAAGAATTCATATTGAATAAGTGCATGATGTATATCGAGACAAGGCGGTGATTATTATTAAAGTCCCATTTTGAAGAAGTCATTGATATCCAACTGTACATAGAACTAGGCAACAGAGAAAACTTTGTTGTCCATTAAAGGACCAATTATTGTAAAAAATATGACGTACTATAATATCAGAATTGCTCTCAAACAGACACACAAACGTTTTAAGGAACATGTTGGAACAACTTAAGGTGAGTTATGTTTTCATTTCAGTGTGCCCCAAATATCCAGTTACTCTATACAGAGCGGAGAACCATCTTGTTCTTTTAAGGTTTTTGAAGGAAAAAAAAAAAACACACTTATGGAGAATTACAAACACAAAACATTCATCTAACTAACAAGATCATACACAGTTTTATAATCTTATTTGTTACATGAATGGCACTTAATATTGCTTTTTATTTAGGGACTCCTTAAAAAAAAGTTCATACTAATCCAGGACCTTCTTAAACAACATTTCCCCAATAGCTGAAAAGAACAAAAAAAATTTAATTTTACTAAAATATACCCTTCGCAAAGTAAAAGTAATCTTACAAATGGCTTTACAACTCCACAAAGTGTCGGAAACAAACCACACATTTGGCCCATCGGGCAGAACAGCAGTGAAAGATCCCCAACTTACTCAACCATGTTGGTCTAGAACCATCCTATAACACAAAAATAACAGCTTCCCTTTCTTCACCCTCTAATCCTTCCTTTCAGTCAAGTTACAATGACATACAGATCATGTTCTTTTTTTTCTCTATTGCTATTCAGTATTGCATTCTTGCTATTTTGTTGAACATATTTTGCTATTTATTCTGTTTGTACAGGTTGCTATCATTCTAAAAATAAAATGTTTTAAAAACAATAAATTACATCTTTTTGGGCACTTTTAAACAAATATTTTCCTGTATTACTTATCCAGTAATAAATAAATAAACTGGCCGCGCCAGTGATCACTATCAGTCAGCACTTACACCCTGTAGCTGGTGCAACCGATACATCTGAAAACAAGGGTACTTAAGAGAAACCCATAAGGTGAATTAGTCGCATCTGCGGCACCACGCCCATACTGTACATTGCCTACGTTCTTCCGCCCCTTCCCATCAACTTTCTGCACTTCAAGTCGAAGGAAGTTGTAACTGTCATTTCCGTTCAGACATTCATTGCATGTAAATGCGTTCATTGGCGTAAGGTCCGTTTCTGAGTATAAACAGAGATATTTCACGCAAACGCACATACATCAGAAGATGAATCAGGCCTTAAATGTATAATGTCTGTTATAAATGGGCACTTTTTTCACCTAAAAAAATCCAACATAACATAAAAGAGCAAAAATAATTATTTGAATGTCATTACAAATGCTATTTTTAAGTAGCATATATAGGTAACACAATAACCTTCTATCCCAGTGCTATCACCAGTATGAGAACACTAGAGATTCAGGTACCAGATTCCTAATTAGCTGTGTAATTTCATGTGATCATTCCCTGTGACCTGACAGGCAGGACATACATTGTATTTACATTTGCTCTGCAATTTAATACAAGCTACTGTTCTGTGTTATCAGACATTTTTTTGGCTGAGACTGGTTGAAAGAAGTTGACTTCCTCATCCTTCAATGGGAGTACTGACAGGAACCTTTATACTATGACAAATTCCTGGATATAGCTATACTTACATCAAGTTAACCATGTAAATACACTCCCCTGCTGACCCCTTTAGTCCAACTCCTCTTACCCCCCACCGGCACCCTTGCCAGTCCACAAGATTCTCTTGAAAGTAGTATGTAGAAAAAGAATTTAGCAGGTTAGTATATTAATTTGAATAATTGTGTTTTTTAAAGTTTTTAAATCCTCAGCTAAAAACAAAAAGATTTCTACATTTTTTTTATTTTTTTTAAAAAAATACATGTTCCAAACAATGTTAGGAATCCAACATTGTTTAACCTCTATAACTGCATATAACCCAGCAGGAACCAAGTGAGATGAGACCTAAATGTGTTATACAAGCAGGGTAGCTCAGATGGCACTGGTGTCCTCATCCGTTTGACTAACCATACTACACTTAATATGTAAGAGATTAGGCTGATATTGCTTAAAACATTAAGACACCTGAACAGACAATTTGAAGAACTTTCATGCTTCTGCTAAACCAAAACTCCCTGTTGGTGTTGTAAAGCTGCCCTACTAATGATAATGAAAGTGCCTTTTCTACATGGGTCACAAGATGCTGGAGAGTTGCAACAAAAAAGGATTAATGTAGATGTCATGACTCCTACATTCTGGCAATTTGAAGAGGTCCTTTTATAAGAAGATTACTACAGAAGCACAAATGAAACTCCAGCACTCTGCAACTTTTGTCATCATAAAACAATGGAGATTTACTGGAAACTCTTGTCCCATTTCCCTAGCAAGGGAAACCAAGAGGTGATAGAGGTGGTTCTCCAGCCATAATTTACTTTAATGGCACCCAATGTTACCGCATGCAGCACAACATACTACCATCACCTTGTTGCCTGCACTTGCTCAGTTTGCAGTATGTCTGTTAACTTCCTTTTGGACACTTATGCTTTGGATCTTGATAGCCTATATTTGTGTAATGCTTACATAGGAAGATGCAGTCTTCAGAGTTATATTAAAAACATACATGCGACTCCCCATCAAGACCCCTTGCCCACTGGCAAGGAACTAAATGCTTTTCAACGGGTACTGGAATGGAACCTGCATATGCGTTTAACATATGGTGTAACTGGCATTTAACATAATGCCAGTGGGTAATAAGACTTAAGGGTATTCAATTAGCTGCGGAGTGTATAAAGAATGATCTCGAAGGCACATCGCAGCGATGTAACCCCGTAGAAGTGCGAGGAGAAATCCGCAATGCTGAGGTATCGTAGTAGCTGAAAATGTGCACAGCCGGCTAATTGAATTTACTCCATAGAGCACTGTTCTTAAATATGAAATAGTGTTCCTTGAAAGAAAAATTTACTGTTAAGAATCAATATTCTTTTGGTAGGTATAAATTTAAAGTTTTGCAATCAGAAGCAGCCATAGGAGTTTTTTTCCCGTTTATTGCACCACCTTGCCTGAGAAATGTGGAGGAAGATTAAAAGATTGAGGTTTGCTATTGCTTTTACCTGATCTCTCAATACAGAAGTCTATACTGATATTATACAATGTGTGCACACTCCCTGTACATTGCACAATCACACTGAAAGTGGGACAAGCCAACTTGCCTGAACTGGAACTTAAGAAACAGCAAATTAAAAACAAAAAAAATGTTCTTGGGCACCACAGATGACTGATCGATTATTTGTAAACTAAATGTGAACATAAAATACTGTACATACATGAATATATAACTGCATTTAGCTGATATATTGTATGTTTTGTTCTACAAATAAAAATCTGAAGTCCACTATTTTACACACAGTGAATTCATCAGAATTGTCTCATATATGTGCTCAAAAGCTTTTATAGTTTGTCAGTCACAACAGCACTAAACTGCTTGTGAAACATCTCCAGGGCAACACTTACCTGTACATTACCTGCAGCATTGCAAACACAAAGGGACAAGCAATGAAGAATACATAGCCATATGGATGTGAATGTGTTCTGTGTGACGCAGGCTGAGTAGTCATACATATGTAGTAGTCTATGCAGTTTTATACATGTTGTACAGATCAAAATAATTAGCCTAATGTTTAATATAATATATTAAACAAACATCAGTCCAAAAAGCTACCATTATGTTATGAACTGTAAAGGTAGATTACCTTCTGCAACAAGTTCCTCCACAGTCACCTGGTGACGCCCAATTGTGAATCCTCTGCCCACGGTCACCCCTCCACTGACAAAATTTCCAGATGATCCTGCACCTAGACTTGATCCACCGCCTCCTCCTCCACCACTCTCCGATTTGGGCATTCGAGAAAACTTCTTCATGGTGTCCTCACCTTGTCCAGCAACCACAAGCAATAGCAACACTCCTGGTGTGTAGGCACCAAGGCTGGCAGCCCACAAGCTCAATGCCACACGTTCTAGAGATATGACCAATTACAAGGCAACAGTGTGCTGTCATACACACACAAATGGTGCTTGATGCTCAAACACACAGCAACAATCACATTGATACAGACAGGGAATCACAGTGACTTAGTCACAGAGTACCAGCAAACGAGGACTTGCTGGCATTACACTCAAGCACACTGTGAAATAGAAACGAAGGGCAATGCAAACACACACAATAGGGCAACAAACTGCATCTGAAGCATGACAAATACAACCACAACACTCACATCTGTGATACACACACAGGGAACCGCAAGATGTATGACCTGCAAACAAGGCAGTGCCCCATGATGTCCCTTCCAGCTACAATGCTAGTCCTGTATCACATACAAAAAGGCGCATCTGTCACACACATTGCAGGGCTGCTGCACAGTCTGTAGGTGAGGTTGTGCTGCCCCTGTGCTTGCAGTCCTATTCTTCGTGCTGGTCACTACTAGTAGCTGCTCTTGTTGTTGGTTTCTCGGGTTGTTGAAGTACTGGAAACGGAAGAGGAGAATCCGAAGTTCATCCATTCAGAGGCCAAAAACCTCCTCCTCCTCCTGCTGCTGCCAGCTCCTCCCCACGCCCGCCCAGGAAACTGACAGCGAGGGAAAGAGTAGCATGCACACTTACCGCACATGCAACTATGTGCACATGAGAGAGCGAGACATGCAAAGGCAGATGTGCAGATACACCACATATGGACTACACCGAGCAAGAGACCAACATGCATGAACACTGAACATACTGTACACAAAATCAGGCTTCGGCAACCAGTGGAAAACAAGTTGTGGAACTAAAAGTCCCAGCAGGCTGACAGAGCCTGCTGGTGCTAAGAGTGCCATGACACAAGTAAAACTACAGGTTACCTACCTCTTTAGATTCTACAGAGAACTTGACGTGTTTCCTTGTGGGCAGCATGCAAAATTTAGATACATTCTGATTAGATAGAAGGGCAAGCACTTTATTTTATTTTTAACATAGTTGAAAATGTAGCGTCTACCTTTCATTTATTTACATTCATTTTCTACATCACTGTCACACCTTTTGTGCAAGACTACCATCTCAAGTAATTCTGTTCAGTTACAAATGTGGCTCTCTTGGGGTATATAAATGTTGATATAAAGGTCCTTATTTAGGGCCACATCTCCAGCTCCGCCGCTTAGGATTGTTTGCACATCCCTAAACAGTGTTGTAAAGATATATACTAATGATGGCAGCATCAATACATATCTTTACTGTTTGTTTGTTTGTTTTTTAAAAATGAATACATTTAAAAAAACAACATCCCACCCAGAGCTGTAACTTAAAATTTTAGTGCCTGGGGCAAGAAACAAAAATATTCATAAATTGCGCCTATCACACAGCCCTAGTTATGGCCCTGATCCTACCCTCCCAAATCAATGCAATAACCAGCCCAGTACTATAGCCTAGACAGACCACTGCCAAAAGACATTGCATGATGACTGTGAGGTCAATTTGCAAAAGGTTAACCAGAATCACGCTGTGCAAGCATATGCACAATGTAGGGTTACGCTGTCATAATGTGGTTCATCCCCAGCCCATTTAGCACAAGGATAAAATCCTTAAACTTATTTCCTCCCAGTCCCAATGAGGGATGAACAAGACTGGTGCTGAAAACTGAGAATCACTGCTCTTCTTAGCACCACTGGGACAGTGGGTGCCAGGGTAAGAGTGAGAAGTCAAAAATAGATTGAAGGCTATTGCGGAACTACTAATCCTAGCAAGCTCTGGCTGCCATTTACTGCTTTACAGACAACGAGCGCCAACATGCCATGCCAGCCAGTGCCTGCTGGAGCATGTAGTTCTACAATAGTGTTAAATAGAAAAAACACAGGGCATGAGGCAGAGTTGAACATACACCCATGTACATAGTGTAAATTGCATAATTTGGCTTTGCATTCACATTTTTATGCTGTGAATTACACCCAAGTTGCTTTTAACTCTGCATCAGGCCCATACACTATTGGAAAAAAAATATATAACTTAAAATCTCCCCAAGCCCCTTGTTTACCTTTTATTATAATCCACATCCATATGGAATCTTCCTGACATCATCCATAGGAAAAGAAAAATTAAAAAAAAAAATGTAAGAGTAACGCAAATTATGAGCATTCTATTTTAATCTGTAAACCTTTCAGATTCCCGGAGAGAGAGCATCTTGTGGCTATACCTGATACTGCAAGGGTCTGACACATGATTACACATTGGTACACACATATGACAATGAAACCAGAAAACATGAATACATTCCTCCAATAATTGCAATTAAGTCCATAGAACCATGGTATACATATCTGGCCTTATTTAGAGTATACCTAGCAAGTAGGTGCAATTTTGCACCTTGGCAAAACCATGTTGCTCTTCAGGTGCGGGGCAAATTTAAAATGTGCAAGCGGATTTAGAATTGGGAAGGGGCACATACTAGCTCAACTATAAATTGCGGTATTACAATAAAGCTATCCATTATTGGAGTACTACATGTAAATGTAGAATGTAAAAAAGGAAACCATATTTAAAATGCTTTAGAATAAAGACACATTTATGTATGCTGAGTCGGACATATCTCATACTTGATCAGACTGTCCAAGAGACTCACAAATTCCATGTCAGTCTCAACTGATGCTTTCATATCATTATGCAGTGGAGGTGGGGCCAAAATGATGAGATTTGCACTGCCTCCTTCCATCCTCCAACTTCACCTCCCTGTGGGATCTCCCGAAGGGTAAAAAAAAGTTGGTAAGTATGACATCTGAAGGTCTGTAAAGTTCACATATGCACCAGGTTAACGTATAACGTATATTCAACCTACATGTGTCAACCTCTGCTTGTATACAGCCGGCACAAAATACGGCTGTGTGAAGATTCAGAATAGGGCATGTACTCTAGGCTGTATGCCGTATTTCTCAATGAAGATAGGTTACAGTCAATACATTACTGTCCATGTATTTAACGTTTTCATACAGGATGTTGCATAAAGGTAGGGTACTGCTATATCAGTAGTTTGTATGATTTGGGTACTGTTTCTTACAGTACCTTTTTTCACGGATCATGGATTGTGTACCGTGTGGGACAAGCTTACAATTAATTAATGACCTAACACAAACTACAAGGTAGTAATTTTCTTCTGCACAGCCGTGTCCCGTTGCCTAGCAACGGGATGCTTCTTCCTCCTATGGCGGGCGCATGCACAACACACCCGCATTTTCATTGCTAGGCAACAGGACACTATTAGACTCCTGTATGCGGTCAGCTGTTTCCTGACCACCGATTCCACTGCCCACCAATCAGGAGCCTTTTCACTCTTTATAAGGGAGGATCTTGCACCATTAGAGTGTCAGAATTTCAAGGTCCCCTTATGTTCCGGCACTCCAGTTTGTTTTTCTGCCTTCTGAATGACCTCCTGGCTTTACTTGACCATGCACCTGGATTTTCCTTTGGGCTGTTTTGGATCTCTTGGTTTGACCTCTTGTTTCCTGACTATGCTTCTGCTTCATCCCTTGGTACTTCTCATCCCGCTCGACTTGACTTTGGATTGTACGACTATGTCTCCTCACCCACTGCTTCACTGGTGGCTAACTTGGAGGGCCGCCACCTGCCTTGCTCCTGCAGCAAACCCTCTTCCGGGGTTCCCTGGCGAAGACCAGAGGTGTGTTAGACTCTACGCCTCCTGGCTTAGCTGCGTTAATACCAGCAAGTAGACTTCAGTCCAAGCAAACTCGTGGCAACTACTTTAATGATATTATACAAATTTGCATCTCAGACAGTCCCTTTAAATTCTTGAAGGAATAAGGGCAATTTGGAGACCCTTGTACCAAATATAATAAACAAGCTTGGTGTACTTAAGCTGCCCACCCTCCAGTGTGTACTCTGAAAGAGTGTATAGTACAGGCGGGAACATTCTGAGCAATCGTTGTAGGAGAGTGCTTTCCAAAAATGTTGAAAAACTAGTATATATCAAAATTAACTACAGATTGTATGAGGAACACTGTTGTTACCACTAATTACAAACAGAATTCCTAACGCTGGTTTGCAGTGGGGATGAACTAATGTTGTGTGATGATGGTATTGACATCAGTGGTGAGGGTGATGACATCAGCATTGCGTAAGGTGACCACTGTGTCACTCACCAGACTGTGAGTGCTTCTTCCCGTGTGTTTAGGAACCGTGGCCGTCCACCATCCTGAGGGTCTGCGCATGTGCAGCCCTTTCAAACCTTCAGTTCATGTTCCTTTTAGTTAATTGGCTGATCAGGCAACACTCCCTATTTATAGCACCTGAGTTCCATACCTCGTTGCCTGATCTTGGAGTCTCATTCCCCATGTGCCTCTGAAGGTGTTCCTGTGTTTCCTCGTGTATTCAGCGCTGCTGATTCCTGTGGTTTCCAGACCACTTCAACCCTCCTGTGTTTCATCGTGACTGTTTAGCTGATTCCTATCCGCTGCCTCCGTGCACTACAGTCTTCAGATCACTTCAACCCTCCTGTGTTTCATCGTGACTGTTTAGCTGATTCCTATCCGCTGCCTCCGTGCACTACAGTCTTCAGATCACTTCAACCCTCCTGTGTTTCATCGTGACTGTTAGCTGATTCCTATCCGCTGCCTCCGTGCACTACAGTCTTCAGACCACTTCAACCCTCCTGTGTTTCATCGTGACTGTTTAGCTGATTCCTATCCGCTGCCTCCGTGCACTACAGTCTTCAGACCACTTCAACCCTCCTGTGTTTCATCGTGACTGTTAGCTGATTCCTATCCGCTGCCTCCGTGCACTACAGTCTTCAGACCACTTCAACCCTCCTGTGTTTCATCGTGACTGTTTAGCTGATTCCTATCCGCTGCCTCTGTGCACTACAGTCTTCAGACCACTTCAACTCTCCTGTGTTTCCTCGAGACTGCACCAGCTGATTCCTTACCGCTGCTCTCCGTGATCAACAGTTCCAGCTCAGCTCTACTCTCCCGTGTTTCATCGTGGCTCCACCTGCTGGTTTCTATCCGCTGCCTCCGTGTGCCTGCAGAGTCCTGCTGGCTGCTACTCCTCGGTTCTGCTCGTGTCTGCTGCAGCTGATCCGCTCTCCGTGCTTCTCAGTGTTTCTGCTGGTGTCTACTCGTCAGTCTGCATCGGATCTGCGCCTCACTGCTTTCATCTCGTCTAGACCATCGCTACTCTTCAGGGTCCTCCAGGAGTCCAGTTCTACATACTACTGCTTCCTGAGTATTTGTTTCCCTGCTGGTCTACCTACCTGTGCGCTGCACCTACTTGATTACCGCTTCACCCTCCCGGAACTTCGCATCCTGCCGGCCTCCAGCCGTTCAGGTATCTCTGCACTCCTGTCTGACAGCCTGCTCCTGAACCACGGTATGCATACTTCTCATTGACTGTGCTGGTGTATTGCATATCTTGCTGGACTGAGTTATTCTCCTCTGGAGCTTACTATCCGCTGAGACTTTTGCCATCATTGACTGTGTTAGCTTTTGCCCGGATAGGTTCTGTGACTTTGTATTATTGCAGTGCTGTTCGTCATTACTATATTGTGCATGTCATTGTGGATCAAGTTCAAGGTGCCCGTGTATCCTCTGTATTGCAGTCTCTCCCCGTGCTCCTCCTCACAGATATATTCAGTGGTACAACTTGCTAGAGGCAGACCACTGATTCCTGTTTCCTGTGTCACCTGTTCCAGTGTCCTCTCACATAGCAGTGGTACAACTTGCTAACGCAGACCACTGACTCCCCGGATACCTTCACCTGGATTCCATTCCTTCACCCAGACAGCGGTACAACTTGCTAAACGCAGACCGCTGACTCTCATCACCTCCTCGTTTCTGTTGGACATTCCTCCTCACTATAGCAGTGGTACAACTTGCTACCGCAGACCACTGACTACCCTCACGTGTCCTTTGTCCATTCAGTTCCTCGTGTATTACTACATATATATTACCAGTGCTGCTAGTCATAGACTTTCCTGAGCATCTCTATCATCTGCTGTCTCCTGTTCCGTGATCACCCCGCTACCAGAGTACCATATTACCATCTATACTCCTCTGGTAAGCTTATCACCTGGTGATCCCTGGGTAAAGACTCCTAGTGCCCGTGACAGTAAGATCAGGCCATGACAGACCCAGATACGGAACCTACAGCCAAAGAGATGCTGCGGCATCTGGTTACCCGTATTGAGCAACAGGAAGTTCGCCAACGGCATTTGCTGCGGTGTTACCAGGCGTTAGCCTCCCAAAGAACGTCTGTGCAAAATATCACAGCTACTGTTGATGCTCCTGTGCCTTCCTCCGTTTCCCCAGTGCCATCCCAGGTGTCTACGGCTTCTACGCTTCACCTGCCTTCTCCGTCAAAATACGATGGAGACCCCAAAACTTGTAGGGGTTTTCTCAACCAATGCTCAGTTCATTTTGAGCTCCAACCTCAAAATTTTTCTACCCATCGTTCTAGAGTGGCCTATCTTATCTCATTGTTTTCTGGACAAGCTCTGGCTTGGGCTTCCCCTTTGTGGGAGAGAAACGATCCTGTATTACAAGATAGTGCCAAATTCATTTCTATGTTCCGAAGTGTGTTCGATGAACCAGGTCGTGTAACCTCCGCTGCTTCCAGCATTCTTTGTTTACGTCAGGGTTCTCATACAGTAGGCCAGTACGTCATTCAATTTAGGATATTAGCCTCTGAACTTCAGTGGAACACTGAAGCATTAATTGCCGCCTTCTGGCAGGGGCTCTCCGATAAAATTAAAGATGCACTGACTACCCAAGAGCTTCCTACGTCATTAGAAGATTTGATTTCTCTTTGCCATCGTGTAGACATGAGGTTTCGTGAAAGGGAATCTGAGAAAACAACTTCAGTTAAAGCACCTCTTCGCTCAACCCCTCAATTTCGTCCAGCTTCACCTTCTGTGATCCCCATGGAGATAGGACGTTCCAAATTAACTTCAGAGGAGAGGAATCGAAGAGTAAAGAATAGACTTTGTATCTGTTGTGCCGATTCCACACATATGCTCAGTTCTTGCCCTAAGAAATCGGGAAATGCCAGGCCCTAACTAGTTCTGGAGAGGTGAAGTTAGGGTCCCTGGAGTCCTCTCCATCTTCTACAGAATTAAAAGTCTGCGCTTTTGATGTTACGATTTCCTTTGCTACCAAATCCTTTGAGTCTCAAGCACTGATTGATTCTGGAGCAGCAGGAAATTTCATTTCTAAATCCCTAGTGAATCAATGGTCTCTACCAGTGATTACTTTGAAAACACTGATTACTGTGACTGCTATAGATGGATCACGTCTCATCAATGGTCTCATCACCCAGAGTACGTCTCCACTAACGCTTCAGATTGGTGTGCTACACCATGAAGAGATTTCGTTTTTAATTCTTCCTGTTACGACAAGTCCGATTGTCTTAGGCCTTCCATGGCTTCAATGTCATTCTCCCCAGATTGACTGGCGCACTCCTCAAGTTACGTCTTGGGGAGCTGAATGTCATCAATTGTTGTCTGTCTCAAGTCATTCCTCTTAAAATACAGCAATCTTCCATCTTATCTTCCTCACCGGGACTTCCTCCTCAGTATGCTTCATTTGCCGATGTTTTTGATAAAGCTCAGTCTGAACGTCTTCCTCCTCATCGTTCATGGGATTGTCCGATCGATCTTCTACCTGGCAAGACTCCTCCTAGGGGTCGGGTGTATCCACTTTCGTTACCTGAAACTCAAGCTACATCTGATTACATCCAAGAGAATCTCCAGCAAGGGTTTATTCGACCTTCCACCTCTCCCGCTGGAGCCGGGTTCTTCTTCGTAAAAAAGAAGGATGGATCACTACGCCCCTGCATAGATTTTCGTGGACTCAATGCCATTACTATTAAAAATCGGTATCCCATTCCGTTGATCACTGAGTTATTTGATCGCATCAAGGGAGCTCGGATCTTTACCAAGTTGGATCTTCGTGGTGCCTATAATTTAATTAGAATCCGGCCCGGTGACGAATGGAAGACAGCGTTCAACACCAGAGATGGGCATTACGAATATCTAGTAATGCCTTTCTGGTTGTGTAATGCCCCCGCTGTTTTCCAGGGCTTCGTTAATGAGATCTTTCGGGACTTGTTATATGTATGTGTCGTTGTCTACCTGGACGACATATTGATCTTTTCACAGGACCTGCCTTCTCATCACCAACATGTGGCAGAGGTCCTTTCCAGACTCCGGAAAAATTCATTATTCTGCAAACTAGAAAAATGTTCGTTCGAGTTGCCCCAGATTCCATTTTTGGGGTATATTGTTTCCGGAGTTGGCCTACAAATGGATCCAGAAGAGGTGAATGCTGTATTACATTGGCCCCAGCCAACAACTCTTCATGCTATCCAGCGTTTTTTAGGTTTTGCCAATTACTATAGACGCTTCATTCAAGACTTCTCGTCCATTGCATCTCCTATTGTGGCCCTGACTCGTAAAGGGGCCAATACGAAGCAATGGTCATCTGAGGCCCTCCAAGCCTTTCAATTTCTTAAAGAGTCCTTCTCCTCTGCTCCCATTCTTCGACAGCCTGATGTGACACTTCCCTTCTTCCTAGAAGTAGATGCCTCTAATGTTGGCTTAGGAGCCATTCTCTCCCAACGATCGGAGCAACAAAAATTCCATCCTTGTGCCTTTTACTCTCGGGGTCTCCTGCCTGCGGAGAAAAATTACACTATCGGGGACAAGGAGTTGCTGGATATCAAAGTTGCATTAGAGGAGTGGAGATACTTATTGGAAGGAGCTCGTCACCCTGTGACGATTTTCACGGATCATAAGAACTTGTCATACCTACAGTCTGCCCAATGCTTGAATCCTCGTCAAGCAAGATGGTCTCTTTTCTTTTCCCGTTTCGAATTAATCATAACCTTCAAACCAGCTGCCAAGAACAAGAAAGCTGACGCTCTATCCCGAGCTTTTGTGACGTCCTCTGACGTTGAAGAGGTTCCCAACCATTCTATACTAGACCCCAAATGTATCTCGCTGGCTGCTTCTTCCACTAAAGTGCTACCATTTGGGAAGACCCTCGTGCCTCCTACTCTTAGGAGGAAAATCCTTTCGTGGTTCCATTCTTCTCGTTTTTCTGGACATGATGGTGAACGCAAGACCTTTGAGATCCTCTCTCGAAGTTACTGGTGGCCCTCGATGAGGAGAGACGTCAAAGAGTTTGTAGCTGCTTGTGAATTGTGTTCTCAGTTTAAATCCTCCCGCAGAACTCCAGCGGGGTTGCTGCAACCACTACCCATTCCGTCCAAGCCCTGGACCCATATTAGTATGGACTTTGTTACTGATCTGCCACCTAGTAAAAATTGTAATACTATTTGGGTAGTGGTAGACAGATTTTCGAAGATGGCTCATTTTGTCCCTTTGTCTGGTTTGCCTTCCTCGTCTACTCTGGCTGAACATTTCGTCAAGGAAATCTTTCGTATTCATGGATGTCCGTCTGAGATTGTGTCAGATAGAGGAGTACAATTCGTTTCCAGATTCTGGCGGGCCCTTTGTAAAACCTTGGGCATACGATTAGCACTCTCATCTTCCTACCATCCTCAATCAAACGGACAAACTGAACGGGTCAATCAAGATCTCGAGACCTTTATAAGGATGTTCTCATCAGCCAATCAAGACAACTGGGTAGAATTGCTTCCTTGGGCTGAATTCGCTCATAACAACATGTACCATGAGTCATCTTCCAAAACTCCATTCTTTGTGGTTTACGGTCACCATCCGTCTTTTCCGGAATTTCCTGCCCTCCCTCCCACCCAAGTTCCTGCTGTAGAGACTGTTTGTCAGACCTTCAAAAATATTTGGTCTCAGGTCAAAACCTGTTTAAAGAAGACATCTGCCAAATATAAGTCTTTCGCAGATAAGAAGAGGCGGGCTATTCCACCACTGAAAATTGGAGATCGTGTCTGGTTATCTACCAAAAATATTCGTTTGAAGGTCCCATCTATGAAATTCGCTCCCCGTTTTATTGGTCCATATAGGATCATTCAAGTGATAAATCCAGTTTGTTTCAAACTTCTACTTCCTAAGAACCTTCGTATTTCCAACGCCTTCCATGTGTCCTTGCTCAAACCTCTCATCATCAACCGTTTCTCGGCTCCTCCTTCAGCACCTCAGCCAGTTCAAGTTCATCAGGAGGAAGATTTCGAGATTACTCATGTATTGGACGCAAAAATTTCGCGAGGAGTTCTCCGTTTCCTCGTTCATTGGAAGGGCTTTGGTCCTGAGGAGCGTTCATGGATCAAAGCTGAAGATCTCAACGCCCCAGCTCTTCTTAAGAAGTTGTATTCCAAAAATCCGGACAAGCCCGGTTCCAGGTGTTCTGTGCCCACCTTTAAAAGGGGGGGTACTGTCACTCACCAGACTGTGAGTGCTTCTTCCCGTGTGTTTAGGAACCGTGGCCGTACACCATCCTGAGGGTCTGCGCATGTGCAGCCCTTTCAAACCTTCAGTTCATGATACTTTTAGTTAATTGGCTGATCAGGCAACACTCCCTATTTATAGCACCTGAGTTCCATACCTCGTTGCCTGATCTTGGAGTCTCATTCTCCATGAGCCTCTGAAGGTGTTCCTGTGTTTCCTCGTTTATTCAGCGCTGCTGATTCCTGTGGTTTCCAGACCACTTCAACCCTCCTGTGTTTCATCGTGACTGTTTAGCTGATTCCTATCCGCTGCCTCCGTGCACTACAGTCTTCAGACCACTTCAACCCTCCTGTGTTTCATCGTGACTGTTTAGCTGATTCCTATCCGCTGCCTCCGTGCACTACAGTCTTCAGATCACTTCAACCCTCCTGTGTTTCATCGTGACTGTTTAGCTGATTCCTATCCGCTGCCTCCGTGCACTACAGTCTTCAGACCACTTCAACCCTCCTGTGTTTCATCGTGACTGTTTAGCTGATTCCTATCCGCTGCCTCCGTGCACTACAGTCTTCAGACCACTTCAACCCTCCTGTGTTTCATCGTGACTGTTTAGCTGATTCCTATCCGCTGCCTCCGTGCACTACAGTCTTCAGACCACTTCAACCCTCCTGTGTTTCATCGTGACTGTTTAGCTGATTCCTATCCGCTGCCTCCGTGCACTACAGTCTTCAGCTCACCTCAACTCTCCTGTGTTTCCTCGAGACTGCACCAGCTGATTCCTATCCGCTGCTCTCCGTGATCAACAGTTCCAGCTCAGCTCTACTCTCCCGTGTTTCATCGTGGCTGCACCTGCTGGTTTCTATCCGCTGCCTCCGTGTGCCTGCAGAGTCCTGCTGGCTGCTACTCCTCGGTTCTGCTCGTGTCTGCTGCAGCTGATCCGCTCTCCGTGCTTCTCAGTGTTCCTGCTGGTGTCTACTCGTCAGTCTGCATCGGATCTGCGCCTCACTGCTTTCATCTCGTCTAGACCATCGCTACTCTTCAGGGTCCTCCAGGAGTCCAGTTCTACATACTACTGCTTCCTGAGTATTTGTTTCCCTGCTGGTCTACCTACCTGTGCGCTGCACCTACTTGATTACCGCTTCACCCTCCCGGAACTTCGCATCCTGCCGGCCTCCAGCCGTTCAGGTATCTCTGCACTCCTGTCTGACAGCCTGCTCCTGAACCACGGTATGCATACTTCTCATTGACTGTGCTGGTGTATTGCATATCTTGCTGGACTGAGTTATTCTCCTCTGGAGCTTACTATCCGCTGAGACTTTTGCCATCATTGACTGTGTTAGCTTTTGCCCGGATAGGTTCTGTGACTTTGTATTATTGCAGTGCTGTTCGTCATTACTATATTGTGCATGTCATTGTGGATCAAGTTCAAGGTGCCCGTGTATCCTCTGTATTGCAGTCTCTCCCCGTGCTCCTCCTCACAGATATATTCAGTGGTACAACTTGCTAGAGGCAGACCACTGATTCCTGTTTCCTGTGTCACCTGTTCCAGTGTCCTCTCACATAGCAGTGGTACAACTTGCTAACGCAGACCACTGACTCCCCGGATACCTTCACCTGGATTCCATTCCTTCACCCAGACAGCGGTACAACTTGCTAAACGCAGACCGCTGACTCTCATCACCTCCTCGTTTCTGTTGGACATTCCTCCTCACTATAGCAGTGGTACAACTTGCTACCGCAGACCACTGACTAACCTCACGTGTCCTTTGTCCATTCAGTTCCTCGTGTATTACTACATATATATTACCAGTGCTGCTAGTCATAGACTTTCCCGAGCATCTCTATCATCTGCTGTCTCCTGTTCCGTGATCACCCCGCTACCAGAGTACCATATTACCATCTATACTCCTCTGGTAAGCTTATCACCTGGTGATCCCTGGGTAAAGACTCCTAGTGCCCGTGACACACTGTTAGTCTAAAGCACCCCAGTAATTGTTAAAATTCCTATCAATTCTACAGTTCAACAAACAAAAGCCAAAAAGTTTTGTTCTGTTGGGTGTAATATTCGTTTTGTCGCTGTCAATAAATATTGTCTGATGCAATCTATGTGGTTCCAATGCACAAAAAGATATTTAACAGCAAAGCAATAGCATAATAGCAAATACAAGTAGCACCAAAAGCTAAATAATCACAAAAATGTGATAAAAACAAAATGAGCTACGATACATACGCAGCGCACTGGCACTCAGCAACAATATGGAAACATGGGCGCTGTTATAATTTAAGAGTCATGAAAAAGACATAAAATGCTTAATTTTGGTGATGATCTTCAAATCCTTGATTCTCTACGATATCTCTCCCAAAAACATATAAATGAGAGAAAAAAAAATAGTGCAATATTGTTTGTAATAGTACACTTATGTGGCAAAATCCTGCAGTTCTTGATAAATCAGAAAAAACACATTCTCATCCTTGTTTAACGCCCCCTGGATCCAGCTAATAGTCATTCAGTCCTGAAACCTGAGGTCAAAGTAGACTGAATGATGGTCACAGTGATTGGTTTATATACAATTTGTGGTACATAAAAACAGTGGTGATGTAAAGTAAACAAGACAATTGTAAAAGCATTATCCATTGGTTGTAAACGGGTTTCTAGGGTGTTTATGGGGTTTTAATCTCCTTTATAGTCTGGCAAATGTATGGATTACCATTTAATAATGTAATTTATGACTACTACCATCAACCAACTCCTCGCAAAGGTAATTTTGTTTTAACCTAAGAAATATAATTATTTTCCCTTAAATCCACAGGATCAATATTCATATAATAATTTCAAGATGCTCATATCTTCAAGAATAACTATGCACAAAATATAGTTTCATTTAAAATGTGATGTATTATTTACATTCTATTTGTAAAACTTATTTATATATTATAAAATAGTGAACAGTGTATTTATAGAAACTCAACAGATTTCGTTTCATACAATACATTGCAATCAATTGCCTGTTTTATAAATATATAAGTCATTGTGTGTGTTTTGACTAACTATTGTCTAAAGGTGTGTGAATGTGTGTGTGTAGGGGGAGAAGGACCTGTGGGGGAGAGAGAGACACACAATCAAGCACACATTTTAACCTTCAAAATATTCTCACATTTATCTACAAAACTTCTACCATTTATCAATCTATCATTTAATTTATCTCAGTCAAAGTCCAACAGCCATTATTCATTATCCACAGTCCCTTCACATAGAAGCTTCTAGATGGCAGCCATTTTACAAGCATGGAGCTGCATGGCCTACTCTAAATACATGGTATTTCACCTTGCTGCCATATTAACTACATCAACATTTCCAGCAATAAACTATATTATTTCAGAGATTCAGAGTTACAAACTACCCTTTAAACCAACAGTCTAACAAAATGTTTTATTGAACAATCTGACCACTTCCTGAACAATCCAATCAATAGCTATCATTTAAGTCCTCATCTCAGCCACACTTTTGAACAGCAGCATAGCAGGCTTTCCAGTACCATCTACACGTTTTCTTCAATTTCCCATGAAATACTTTTCCAACACAACCATTCTATCTAACAAACAAACAATGCGCAACCATTTCCATACACTTACTATACATTTACACTAAACTGCATTAAATAAACTATAACCATACACTTCTCTTACAAAGCATTTGCTATTTTCATTAGCCTTTTCCAAGAACTGAAATAGCTTGCAATATTTAAAATGGTTGACTTGCTTTGTTAGAAGTTACAAGCACGGGTTGGTCACATGTGCTTGTAATGGTCTAATTAACTACCAATGAACAGGGTCCAGTTCATAAACCACTAGTAATATAGTTGTAAGTCCACCACATATATCTCTTTTACACAAAATACATCAATTTAGTGAGAGCCAGCAAGGCATATTACTCAAAAGACATCTATTCCAAATAACCTTTGCAACAAACACAAATGCTTCCATGACCAACACTTCACTAACTCCATTTTATCTGAACTCAGACAATTCCATTCAAAAACACATTTTACTACATTCAAATTAATGTTTCCAGATTCGCTCACCTTCCATTCATTCCATTCAAAACTCCATTATAACATTTTTCCTGCTAGCCAGGGCCTCCTCAGGCCCCAAGCAACTTACTTTGCGGCATGTCCAGCTAGCAGATGTGTCGCCATGTCTTATCAGGCTGTGAGCAGGGCACCAAAAGACCCTTTGTGCTCTTTGTTACATAACATAATACCTTTCTACTGAACGGAGTTACCTTTCCACAGGAAAGGGATCACAGCCTTTCACATGTTAATTTTGACCAACTAAATAGACTTGCACAAGCATTCACAAACCTTCTGTTTCTAGTAGGAGTTTTGTTCAGACCAACTTCTGCTCATGTATTATAAAATGAAATATAAAATAATAGATTTATATACTTTTCATCACAGGTCATAGGTCAGTTCAAACGATGCTCTTCGAGGGTGGGGGCACTTCACTCCAACTGTTGCCTATTTGTCTTCCCTCAGGAGCCCAGCCGAAATACTGGTTCAAACCAGCCTATTTGCATTCCAAACACAATATGATTTTGAGCATCCATAACTAGCATCCATAAGTAGCATATGCAGGGTGAGATCGCTTAGCTGATAGTAGCGGATTTCTGATGGTAAAAAGTGGATTAGTATGACACTAAACATGATACATTTCCTATATCCTGAGCCTTAGATGTCAATAAAGAAGTATTTTAAACATTATTATATTAAACTATTAAATCTATTACATTTGACTATAAATGACTATGTGCTGGAACTTTATTAAAGAGAACTATTTACAAATGTATATGTGAGTGTAAATATATTTATAAGTGTTTGTGTTACGCTGACAGTCAGTACATAAACTCACAGAACTAGTTGGCGGAGGTCTTCACCTTTAGCAGCCGCCTTTCCCATAGAGCTTTATACGCTCACCGGTACTCAGATCCCCCCAGGACTTATCTCCAGAAGTAGTGTGAGTTTGTGAGACTAAACCGTAGCGGCAGGCCAGGAGGCAACAAAGATGGCAGCGGATGGTCAGACGAAATCCAAGGTCGGGTCACTTGCGAGCAGGGATAGTCGGGAAACACGCCAAGGGTCAGGGTCAAGAGCAATATAGCGGGGTCCAAGGCACAGGCAAGAGTCAGGGTCACAGGCAAAAAGGTAAAACCAAGGTACAGGCAGGGGTCATACACGGCAAAAGAGAGTCCAAAGGTTTTACACCAAAAGCACAACAGCAGGTAGCAAACAAAAATCTGAAAGCTATAACCGGCAGGGAGGCTAAGCCCTCCCTGCCTTAAATACAGAAATAAACCAATGAGAGTCTAACTCTAATTGCGCTCAGACTGGCCATTGATTATATTAATTAGCCCGCAGGCTTGCTGGACTGCTGCGCACGCGCCCGGCTGCCCCATAGTGCCGGAACGCGGCGCTGAACTGAATAGCGTCCAATCGCTGGCCCTGGAAGTGACGTCCCGGTCGTCATTGCGATGGCCGGGACGCCTGTGAGAGAGTCACAGGCCTTGAGGAGGGGTCAAGGAATCCCGACATCCATGTTTTCCAGGGAATTGCTTGAAAAATTCTTTAATGAGTTTGCGGGCGTGCAAACGTCTCCACAGAATCCAGGATCGCTAATCCAGGCCATGGTCTTTCCACTGAACTAGGAAATGGATTTGGCCCTGGACTTTTTTGGAGTCCAGAATCTTCTCCACCATGAATTCCTGATGACCTTCAGAGTTGACAGACTGAGGTTTCCATAAGTAACAGAGCCTAGACTCGCGTGCAGGAATAGCAGGCTTCAGGAGAGAACAGTGGAAGGTGTTCGGCATCCTAAGTGAACAAGGAAGCTTTAGCCTGAAGGCGACAGGATTGACCTGTTTGATGATCAGGAATGGGCCAATAAATCTAGGGCCCAGTTTTTTGCAGGGCTGTTTTAGCTTAATATTGCGGATGGATAACCAGACTTTTTGCCCCACCTTAAATGAACAGTCCTTCCAATGACGGTCTGAAAATTTTTTAGACTGGAAAGAGGCCCGTACTAATGCACTGTGCACTTTTTTCCAAACAGATTTGAGGTATGAAGCCATGGAACGGATCTCCGGAAGGCCAGAAGAGTTGAGCAAGGACAAAGAATTGGATCTTGAATGGAAGCCAAAATTACAGAAAAAAGGAGAGGTTTGAGTAGAGGAATGAGATGCGTTATTATATGCGAACTCAGCCCACGGAAGCAATGATAACCAATTGTCTTGAAACTCAGTAGTGTAGAAACGTAGAAACTTCCAACAATTGGTTCACTCTTTCAGTCTGTCCATTGGATTGAGGGTGATAGGCTTAGAAGAGACTGATGTTAATCCCAAGGATGCTACAGAAAGACCTCCATAACTGAGCAACAAATTGGGAGCCCCGGTCCGAAACAATATCAAAGGGTAAGCCATGAAGACGAAAAACATGCTGTACAAATAGCACAGCCAGATCCTGAGCACTAGGGAGCTTGGTCAGTGGAATAAAATGGGACATTTTACTGAAATTGTCCACTATCACCCAAATAGTGTTGTTTCCTGAAGAGTATGGCAGATCCACAATAAAATCCATTGACAGATGTGTTCAGGGTTTCATAGGCGTAGACAAAGGCATAAGTGGACCTGAAGGAGAGATTCTGGAGGTTTTGTTTTTTGCGCAATCTTCACAGGTGCAGACAAAGCTCTCAACATCCGAGGACAGGGAAGGCCACCATACAGAACGTGCAAGGATTTCAAGGGTTTTAGAGATATCCGGATGCCCGGCCGATTTGTTCTCATGGGCCTCAGAGAGGACAGCTCTACGTAGATGCACCGGAACAAAAAGGCACCCCGCAGGTGTTTCAGAAGGGGCTATTTTCTGAAATTGATGTACGGTATTTCATAAGTCCTGGGTCAAGCCAGCATTAATGATAGAAGCCGGAATAATAGGTGGTGGTTCACCAGTAGGTAGTTGATGAGGTAGAAAGCTCCTGGACAAAGCATCCGCCTTTGTATTCTTTGAACCAGGTCTGTAGGTTACGACAAAGTTGAAACGGATAAAGAATAAGGCCCATCGAGCTTGTCTGGTGTTTAACCATTTGGCAGACTCAATATACAACAGGTTTTTATGATCAGTGAAGACTGAAATTGTATGAACTGCTCCCTCAAGCCAATGACGCCACTCCTCGAAAGCCCACTTGATTGCCAGGAGTTCCAAATTGCCCACATCGTAGTTGACTTCAGCAACAGAAAACTTGCGTGAAAAGAAGGCACATGGATGCACTTTATGATCACCGGGGTCCCTCTGGGATAAGAGAGCACCAGCGCCTACTTCCGAGGCATCCACCTCTGGATGAATGGCAACTGTGGATTAGGATGCTTGAGGATTGGAGCAGTAGTGAATGCATTCCTAAGAGCTTCGAATGATGCAATGGCCTCCGGTGACCAATTACTGGGATCCACCCCTTTGCAGGTAAGAGCAGTGATGGGAGCCACTAAATCAGAAAAGGCCTGAATGAATCTCCAATAGTAATTTGCGAAGCCCAGGAATCTTTGGACTGCTTTCAGATTCGTGGGACGTACCCACTCCAGGATGGCTTGGACTTTACTAGGATCCATAGAGAATCCATCGGGGGACATTACGTATCCGAGGAAGGACACTTTTTGGACATCGAATTCACACTTTTCCAATTTGGCGATAAGATGATGCTCTCTGAGTTTAAGCAGAACTTGTTTGACATGATTACGATGTTGAGGGAGAGACTGAGGATATATTAAAATGTCATCCAGATTTACTACCACGAAATGTCCCAAGAAATCACGGAGAACCTCGTTAATGAGATCCTGGAAGACTGCAGGCGCATTACACAGGCCGAAGGGCATGACCAAGTACTCATAATGGCCAGATTGAGTGTTAAAGGCCGTCATCAGGCCTCCAGGATGCGTATGAGATTGTAGGCGCCACGAAGATCAATCTTGTTGTATATGGTAGCATCCCTCAGCTGGTCAAACAGGACAGAGATGAGCGGGAGCGGATATGTGTTTTTGATGGTGATTTTGTTCAGACCACGAAAGTCGATGCACGGGTGTAGACTACCATCCTTTTTGGAAGGTCTAATGAAACCTTTCTGCAAATTTTCCTCCACATAATCTTGCATTGCCTTAGTCTCAGGGCCAGAAAGGAAGTATAACCTTCCTTTGGGCAACTTGGATCCTGGAAGTAGATCAATGGCACAATCAAAGTCTATATGCGGAGGTAGAGAATCAGCCGCCTTCTTGGAAAACAGGTCCTTGAATTCACGATAAGCAGAAGGCAGTTGTTCCGGTAGCGGCTGCAGAAACCGAAGAGACATGGCCAAACAATTTTGAGAACAGTGGGTACTCCAACGAATAATTTCTCCAAGATTCCAGTCGATTACTGGGTTATGGAGGTGAAGCCAGGGATGACCCAGAATTAGTGGAACGGAAAGGCAATCAATGAGAAGAGACAGGGTTTCGGAATGAAGAGACCCAACTGTAAGTTTTAATGATTGAGTCGTGAAGAAAATCCTGCCTCCGGGTAAGGGGCCCCCATCCAAACCACAGACAGTGATAGCAGAATTCATTTTCATGAAAGGGATTCCAATGGACTTGGCAAAACTGATATCCAAAAAGTTCCTTGGGGCACCACTATCAATAAATGCTGAGATGACAGAGGAATGTGATCCGCAGGAAAGGTGAGCGGGAACTAGTAATGCATTTTTGGATGAAATGAACTGCAGATCTAGATGAATTTCTTCCACATTCTCTAGGCCTGATCTTTTCCCGGCTTGTTGGGACAGGAAAGCAGAAGGTGACCTTTGGTTCCACAATATAGGCAGAGGCCTAAGGTGCGTCTCCTAGTTCTCTCTTCCTGGGAGAAGCGATAGGCCCCTAGCTGCATTAGCTCCGCAGCTTCCATATTAGGAGGAGGCACAGAAAGAAATGTACAGGGAGTAGGTGCTTCCTTCTCAGCTCTTCTTTCCTTGAGGCATCTATCAATTTTGATAGTGAGCTGCATAAGTCCCTCCAGGGAGGAAGGTGAAGGGTACTGTACCAGAGAAGCCTTAATTTGTTCCGACAACCCCAAATGGAACTAGCTGCGTAAAGCTGGGTCCTACCACTCACTGTCAGTGGACCAACGCCGGAACTTGGCAGCGTATTCTTCCGCAGAGCGTCGGCCTTGTTTTAAGGATCTGAGGTGGGCCTCAGCGGAGACTACCCGATCTGGGTCGTCATACAGGAGGCCTAGGGCTTCGAAGAAGGAATCCACTGACCTCAGCGAAGGACTGTCAGAATGCAAGCTGAAGGCCCAGGATTCCGGGTCCCCCTGAAGTAGCGCAATCACTATACCCACTCTCTGTTGTTCAGAGCCGGAGGAGCGGGGGCTTAAACAGAAGTTAAGTTTACAACCCTCCTTAAAGTTACGGAACAGGCTTCTGTCTCCAGAGAATCGGTCCGGTAAATTCAGCTTGGGCTTCATGGTGGGAGCTGACGGGTTTTGCTGGACTTGCGCGGCTCTGGTGGCCTCTTCCTGAGCAGATAAACGTTGAACAAGGTTTTGTACCACTTGTGAGATGGACTGGATCTGACCTGCCAGAACTTGGGCTGGAGAAATGTTTGCCGCGCTTTCATCCATGGAAACGAATACTCCAGAAGTTTATGGCCGGTTATAATGTTACGCTGACAGTCAGTACACAAACTCACAGAACTAGTTAGCGGAGGTCTTCACCTTTAGCAGCCGCCTTTCCCATAGAGCTTTATACGCTCACCGGTACTCAGATGCACCCAGGACTTATCTCCAGATGTAGTGTGAGTTTGTGAGACTAAACCGTAGCGGCAGGCCAGGAGGCAACGAAGATAGCAGCGGATGGTCAGACGAAATCCAAGGTCAGGGGTCAATTGCGAGCAGGGATAGTCGGGAAACACGCCAAGGGTCAGGGTCACGAGCAATATAGCGAGGTCCAAGGCACAGGCAAGATGAGTCAGGGTCACAGGCAAAAAGGCAAAACCAAGGTACAGGCAGGGGCCATAAACGGCAAAAGAAAGTCCAAAGGTTTTACACCAAAAGCACAACAGCAGGTAGCAAACAGAAATCTGGAAGCTATAACCGGCAGGGAGGCTAAGCCCTCCCTGCCTTAAATACAGAAATAAATCAATGAGAGCCTAGCTCTGTATTTGCGCTCAGACTGGCCATTGATTATATTAATTAAGGCTTGCTGGACTGCTGCGCACGCGCCCGGCTGCCCCATAGTGCCGGGACACAGCGCTGAACTGAATAGCGTCCGACCGTTGACGTCCTGGTCATCATAGCGACGGCCGGGACGCCTGTGAGAGAGTCGCGGCAGCTGGGCACCGCCGCGGCTCGTAACAGTTTGCTAGTGTAATTGCATAATTAGCCTTCTACGACGTAGTGTACTATTTGCGTATTTTCACATAAAACCAATTAAATCAATGTTTATTAATTTGAAACGACTTCATCCAATTATTTGACTTTCACAGAGGATCCAAGCAAATCAAGCACTTTACCACTCTGACGGGGGTAAGGATAAGTTGGACCTCGTAGTAGTATCAGTGTCGGAGTCTTCGCAAGCCCTGAAGAGCACGTCTGCTTGAACATTCTTAGAACCAGGCCGGTAGGTTAAATTTAACTGGGAACGTGAGAACAGGGGGGTACTGTCACACGCCGGTCCCATAGATAAGCGCTGGCATTGTTATCTTCTTCCTGGAAGCGCTGATCCAGGCTACTACTTCGTGTCAAGGCTCCTATGTAGTTGGTTCTGCACATGTGCTGCCTGTTGCCCTTATTTGTTACCTCCTACCGGTTCCCATTGGTGTATAGGATTATGGAGCGCTATTTAAACCTCCCATGGTCCCTCTGTTGATTACCTGTTCTTTGAGTTACATACTCTTCCTATGGGATTAGGCTCCTGTTGGTTTATCCCCTCCGTTGTGCCTTGCTTCGTTTGTTTGGATCAGCCAGCTCTACTCCGCTACTGTTTCCATGCTGGGACTGCCGCTGTAACAAGCAAACTCACCTGTTATCAGAATCACTATTCACCAATCAGCCGGTTCAACTCCACTGCTACTGTCACGCTGGGACTGCCGCTGTAACAAGCAAACTCACCTGTTACCAGAATCACTATTCACCGATCAGCCTGTTCAACTCCACTACTACTTCCACGCTGGGCCTGCTACTGTAACAAGCAAACGCACCTGCTGCCAGAATCGCAATCCACAGATCAGCCAGCTCAACTACATTGCTGCCTCTACGCTGGGACTGCCGTTGTACAAGTAACTCACTTGTTATTGGAATCACCATTTACGGATCAGCTAAGTTGTCCTTCCTTATTATGTGCATATTGAACTGTCGCTAGTTCTATCATCTTCTTTGACTTTTTGAGCTGCTGCTGTATCATGATTCTCCTGCCGTTACTCTGAGTTACTAATTGCAAGCCAGCTATTCTTATCATCTTCATTGACTATTTGAACTGTTGCTGTATCAGTGATTCTCTTGTTGTTACCCTAAGTTACTAAATTGCAAGCCAGCTAGTTCTATCATCTCCATTGATCTATTTGAACTGTTGCTGTATCAATGATGCTCCTGTTGTTACCCTGGGTTACCAAATATAAACCAGTTATTTCTAAACCATTCTCATTGGTGTTTTGAACTGTTGCTGTACCAGTGCTGATACCTTGAATTATCAAAACCTGTAGTTTCAAGCTCCACCACTTCTCTGTCACTCATTTGGGAGACCGCGACCTGCAGGATAGGGGCAGCAAAGCCAATATCTCCTTGCGGGGGTCACTGGTGAAAACCCTCTACCCGTTAGACTCCGCGCTCCTGAATGAGTACTATTCATTGACAGAGAACAGGGATCCACTAAATATTCTACAGATTCGTGACACCATCACTGCCATTAAATAATTCATATTCACATTTAATAAATAGACCTTATTCTCAACCAAACTCACCCCATCATTCAATTAATAGCCCCCCAAACCACCCCATTTTAAATTAATAGGCCCCACGATTAAATTAAATTACCCCACCGTCACCCCACAAACAAAATAGCACCTATTAGCCACCACATACCTCATACCCACATTACAATGACACAAGCCCCCTTGCCATCACACACATATTACATTGCCACAAGCCCCCTTGCCATCATAGGCACATTACATTGCCACAAGCCACCCTGCCCTCACACACATTACATTGCCACAAGCCCCCTTGCTATCACACACACACACATTACATTGACACACATCTCCTTACCATCACACACACTGCATTGCCACACGCACTCTTGTCATCACACACACATTACATTGACAAACGTCCCCTTGCCATCACACACACACATTACATTCCCCCTGCCCTCACAGACGCATTTCATTACCACACGTCTTCTTGCCATCACACACACATTACATTGCCACATGCCCCCTTGCCATCACACATACACATTACTTAGCCACACACTCCTTGCCATCACACACACATTACCAGTGTCGGACTGGGGCATGAAGGGCCCACCAGGGGAATGCAACAGTAGGGGCCCATAAAAAGGCGTGTGTGTGACACAGTGCACTGCTGAGGGGGCGTGGCCAGACACCTGAAAAATCATATATTATACTTTTATGCATAATAATTTGCCCAGGTATCACCATGTTGCATCTTGCCACTTCTGAGTTCTCTATCCTCTGAGAGTGTGTATGTTATCCTGTTCTAAGAATCTATTTGTGTGGCCAGTAAATACAGTATTGAGCTCTTGCTAAAGAACATCTTAGTGATTATATATGTGGCCAGCCCTTCGTACCTAAAGACATGTCTCTTTTCCTCCCACACTCTAAAAATATAATAGTAGGTTAATTGGCTGCTATCAAAATTGACCCGTGTGTGTATGTGTGTGTGTTAAGGAGTTTAGACTGCAAGCTCCAATGGGGCAGGGACTAATGTGAGTGAGTTCTCTGTACAGCTCTGCGGACCACTGGTCTAATATGTATAAAGATAGTGTTGCACGTATACAAATATTGCCCCTCTTGTATATTCCTGATTGCCCCCTTACATCTCTCACATTGTTGTTCCCCCTCCATATCTTGGGCTGAGTCAGTGTTGCCTCCTAGTGGCAGCGCTTAGCCTTCTACAGGCGCTAGACCACCCTCTATCCCTATGCTGTGCTCTCCTACCTGTTCTTGCATCTGCTGCTGGTTTCTTCAAGTCAGCTGCTGCTTGGCCAGATCCAGAAGTGTTGGGGTCCTGTTTGGAAAAGAGATAGCTATTATTCACCTCCTAGAAAGTAGAGCAATAATAATCAACATTTATTTATATAGCGCCAGCAAATTCCGTAGCACTTTACAATTGGGAACAAACACAGTAATAAAACAATACAGGGTAATACAGACAGAGGTAAGAAGGCTCTGCCCGCTATGACTATACACTAGACCAACCTAACCCCAACCAGCTCAACATTAAATTAATAGCACTCACGTTTAATAATTAAGCGCCTTTCACCCCAAAATTAAATAGTGTTTACATTTATGAATGTAAACACCTGCTTCCTACAAACCAGTCCCAACATTAAAATCATTCACTTCTAATATGTGCATATACTGCCCCCCCCCCAAAGCCCCAACATTAAATTAATAGGATTCCCATTTAATCTGTAGACCTCCCACACACACACCAGCCCTGAAATTATTAGCATAAATAAAAAGACCTATTTCTCACAAACAGTCCCATATTTTTTACAGACTGGGCACAATAAAAATATCAACCCCCCTATTTTTTTTTATATCTTGGGCGCCAGAACAGTCTCATCAACCTCATCCTCTATATTTTTTTTATAGATTTGCCTACAGTATATCAAGTTTAAAAAAAATAATTATAAACTGGGAGCCAGAATAGTCACCTTCTAATCCCCCCTATAGATTTTATAGATTTGGTAGCTGGATTTTTAAGACAACCTTACCCCCCTTGATGGGATTTTGATGAATTTATGTATTTTTATGCTCTAAAGAGAAAACTACATATATGAAAACTATAGTTTACTTACAGTCTCCGCTTTTTCTTCTTCTTTCTCATCTTTGCTGACACTGCCTGAGCTGAGGAACTAGTCGCCCCGCTGTCTCTGCAGCGCTGTCAGGTGACTCCCAGAGAGAGTGGATCCGATCCGATAACCCCCCCCCCCCATTGAACAGGAACAGGAATCGCGGGGTCTGTAGGAGCTGCATGTGATCTGAGCTCCGATTGGAGGAGCTCATCACATGATGTTAGTGAGTGCTGGGGCTGTGCTGACTGTGCATGCACCGCCCCAGCTGTATCGTCGGCAGTGATAGTCATTGGTTTGGGGGACCTGGGTAGCAGTCCCTCCCCGCTACATTAAGGAGCAGAGCATTTAGGTGTTGGGGCCCACCGGTCATTTTTCCGGTACTCCGGTGGGCCAGTCCGACACTGCACATTACATTGCCACAAGCCCTCTTGCCATCACACACACATTACATTTTCACAAGCCCCCTTAGCCAGCACATACACATTACATTTCCATAAGCCCCCTGTGCCAACACACACACACATTACACTGCCACACACACCCTTGCTATAACACACACACATTACATTGCCACATGCCCCCTTGCCATCACACAGACACATTACATTGCCACAAGCTCCCTGTGTCGTCACACACATACACACACAACACTGACATCAACCCTCTTGTCATCACACACACACACACAACACTGGCATCAGCCCCCTTGTCATCACACACACACACACACACACACACAACACTGACATCAGCCCCATTGTTATCACACACACAACACTGACATCAGCCCCCTTGTCATCACACACACACACACAACACTGTCATCAGCCCCATTGTTATCACACACACAACACTGACATCAGCCCCCTTGTCATCACACACACACACACACACATAACACTGACATCAGCCCCCTTGTCATCACACACACACACACAACACTGACATAAGCCCCCTTGTCATCACACACACACACACAACACTGTCATCAGCCCCATTGTTATGTCACACACAACACTGACATCAGCCCCCTTGTCATCACACACACACACACAACACTGACATCAGTCCCCCACCTCTTCACATACACAGCACTGACATCAGCCCCCCCCCCTCTTCACATACACAGCACTGACATCAGCCTACCCTCCTCTTCACACACACAGCACTGAAATCAGCTCCCCCTTCACATACACAGCACTGACATCAGCCCCCCACCTCTTCACACACACACAGCACTGACATCAGCCCCTCCCACCTCTTCACAAACAGCACTGACATCAGCCTACCCTCCTCTTCACAAACACAGCACTGATATCAGCCTCCCCCCTCTTCACACACACAACACTGACATCAGCCCTTTTGTCATCTCACACACACACAGCACTGACATCAGCCCCCTCCCCTCCTCACTCACACAGCACTGACATCAGTCCCCCTCTTCACACACAGCACTGACATAAGCCTCCCTCTTTACACTTACCTGTCATCCGCTTCCAGCCGCACTTCCATGTGATAGGACACACAAAGAGGGGAGGGAGGGACACAAGAAGGAATATTGCTGGTCTTGGGGATAGGGGCCAGCCATCTTCCTTGTTTCAAAAAAAAAAAGTATGCAATAAAAAAAAAACGTCAGGCGGCACACGGGTGGCCTCATTATGGCATCGGCCTACCAGGAAAGTTCACAGTATTGCCTAAGACCAATCTGCCCCTGCGTGAGAAAAATAATGACCAATGGGTCTGACGAGGTTCATACACTGTGCTGTTTATAAATAGGTTCTTATGATTGGTGAACTGCTCCCTCTAAAAGATTATGCCAATACTCAAGACCTACCTTAATTGCCAGAAGTTCCTTGTCCCTGATGCCATAATTCTTTTTGTGAGGTGAAAACTTCTTGGATAGGAAACCACAAGGGAGGAGGGATCAGAAGACAAGCTCTAGCATAATACAGCACCAATACCGACAGCCAAAGTGTCAACTTCCAGAATGAAATGTTTTGCATTGATCCGGTTGAATGAGCACTGGGGCACTGGAAAAAGCTCTTTTTAAGGTATTGAAAGCAGATACAGCAGACGGAGGCCAGATCTTGGTTAGGTCTCCCTTGCTGGTGAGGGAGATAATGGGAGCATTGAGAGTGGAGAAATCTTTTATAAATTGGTGATAATAGTTAGCAAAGCCAAAAAAATCATTCTGTAGCCTTCAAAACCGAGGGTTGTGGCCATTTGAGATTGGCTTCCACCTTCTTAGGTTCCATTTGGAGATTGTGACCAGACACGAGATATCTCAGGAAGGACACTTGAGGTACTTCAAAAACACATTTTTCAAGTTTACAGAAGAGGCGAGAACCTCTTTAACGTGCTTTGAATGAGACATGATATCCTGAGAGAAAATAAGGATATCGTCCAGATATATCACTACAGAACAGTAAAGCAAGTCCTGAAAAATTTCATTGACAAATTCCTTGAAGACTGTTGGGGCATTGCACAGCACGAAGGGTATGACCAGGTAATTAGTAGTGCCAGTCCCGAGTGTTGAAAGTCATCTTCCACTCGTCCCCTTGACGAATATGGATCAGATTATATGCCCCTCTAAAATCTGTGCCCCTCAGATGCGATTGAACAGCTCCGAGATGAGAGGAAAAGGGTAGAGATTATTAATAGTGATTACATTTAGCTAGCGATAATCAATACAAGATCTCAGCGAGCCGTCTTAATTTTTTAACATAAAAGAATCCTGCATCGGCAGAAGAGGAGGACTTCCGAATGAATGTCCGACAAAGATTCTCCGTGACATACTCGGACATGGCCTGCGTCTCTAGTAAGGATAATGTCACTCGCTGTGGTATCAGGAAGCTCACCCAACCCCCGGCAAACTTACCTGACTCAGGCGGTCCGCTCCGTCCCGGGCGCCGCCATCCCGCAACTTATAAAACCTCTGCCCGCATCCCTATTGGCCAGGCAATTTTGGCACCACATACAAAAGGCACCACCTCTAAACACTCAGTGCCTGTTCCTTAAGTTACCTTAGATACTAGACGTGGTTACCTCCTATCCTGTCTGCTTGTCTACAGAGCTTATGCTCCAGCCAAGTACCCGCTATCCGGTCTGCTTGTCTACAGAGCTTACGCTACAACCAAGTACCCGTTATCCTGCCAGCTTGTCTACTGAGTTTACGCTCCAACCAAGTACCCGTTATCCTGTCTGCTTGTCTACAGAGCTTACACTCCAACCAAGTACCTGCTATCATGTCTGCCTGTCTACAGAGCTTACGCTCCAACCAGTTACCCACTATCCTGTCTGCTTGTCTACAGAGCTTACGCTCCAACCAAGTACCCGCTATCCTGCTTGCTTGTCTACAGAGCTTACGCTCCAACTAAATACCTGCATATCCATTCTCTTGTCTACACAGCTGACGCTCCTTCAGTTGTTCCGGTATTTCATCTACCCTTCATCGTTATTGACTGTCCCTTGTCTCCTGACTTCCCAAGGGTCTCGCTCAGTACTCTAGCAGGGGCCGCTACCTGTGAGCAGATGCAGCTAAGACCATACTGCTTTGCGGCAGTTCCTGGTGAACACCGTCTACTCGTTAGACTCCGCGCCCTGTTTGAGTAACGCTAAACTGTATGAACCCTAGGATTCGCATCGTAAAGACCTGCCAATCGCTTGAGACCGTGACAGATAAGGGATATACCTTGTCACGGCAATAGGGTTTCTGGGATCCATCTCAGGACCCCAGGGACTAGCTGTGGGAGGAGTGTATTGGAAACTGGGGGGCTGGATAACTGTCTTGCTCATAGAGCTTGCTTGCAGGTGCAAAGAAGGTGAAGCCACACGAGGAATAACTTCTAAGGTATTTATTTCAGCAGTAGAATGAAGCTGAATTTCACAAATGGCTGCTTGTGAAGAAGTGGGGCAGAGAAGTGCTGGTATGTCATACCGACACTTACCGTCCCACTTCCAGCACTGATATATTATCATCTTCCTGTTATCAAATCAATGCCCGTATTCCCACATGGATATGCTAGTTTAGAAGTATTTCATATCCTATAATACTACATGTACCGAAATAGATAGTCACATGGAAGATATATGAAAAAGGAGCATAATATAACATGGCTATCAACTTTTCTTTCTTTCTTATCTTCTATGCCTCCTAATGAAAAGTAAGTGCAACTTGGATTTACTCATCTTCAAATAAGAAAAACAGGAAATGTAATTGTGAAAACTATTATCTCTACTGTGATTACAGGATTCTGTCTCCCATTATCTTAGAAAAATGAATAGTAAAGGTAAATCTGCTTTTCCTGCTAAAACTCTGAAACAGTGACTGATTAGTTTAAAAATAAGTTTATATTTATTAATACCTGTAACAAAAATCAGTGTTTAAACATTAAAAAACATGCTGTACAGCTGTGCCTTGACACATGGGTGAATAGATTGGGGCCCTTATGCTCGTGGAGCCCCATGGCAATTGCCCAGCATGCCCAGGGAGGAAGACGGCCCTGGGTACCAGCCACTTGGTGGTGCCACTTGTGGTCAAAGGGAGGCAATGGGCCTGATTCATTACTGATCTTATCTGCCATTTTTTGTGGATCCTACAAAAATCTTCTCTGCGTATGCCCAGAAAAGGGACTTAAGAAGGAAGATCCGTTGCGTATGCTAAGAACTTCTTAACTTAAGATGGAAATCTTTCTTAACTGCACTTAAGAAGTTCTCCAAACACTTAAGAAACGAAATACGCACAACATACATCAACATACATCTTAATACACTTCACTCCAAAAAAAAAATGTATTTTATATTTATAGCAAACATTAAACAACCTTTTTTTTTATTACAACCACAGTTGTAATAAATTGCAATGTAAAGTGGTTGATGTGTCGAACAGTTAGTTGTTGATATTTGTAAAAAAAACAGCTAATAATAATACGCTAATAACAATATGAAAGCATAACAGCTTAATTTGTTAAAGTTGTTCGGATGAATAGTGCAAACTTAAAACAAGCGTACTCTTGCATAAGGGACACATAGAAAATCCACACAAACATGGTGAGGATATACAAACTCCAGAGAGATAAGGGTATGGGTAAGGATTCGAACTCAGGTCTCCACTGTTGAAAGGTGGATTGTCTAACCACTAAGCCAATGTGCAGGTGGAAACACTATGTGCAAACTTTTTACTTTTATAATTTTTATTAATGTCAATAATTATACAGTGATATATTATACCCCTAAATCTTTGGTAGATGAAGAGTTTAGAGAATAGATCCCCAGCCCTCCTGAAACTGTGGAGGCAGGCCACTTTAAGTTGAACACTGATTTGCAAGGTAAAATCTTTTTATAATATGGTTTATATCACACTTTTAAAACTCTCCTGCATCCTAAAAATACAATTGTTTGGTGATGAATTAAAGGCCTGTTTCATTTTTATAAACATAAACAAATGCATGCAACAGATAGTTTGTACTTTTGTTTACCTTTGAAATGGTGCTGTAAGGGCTGCCTCTGCCCCTGCTGAGATTATCAGATGTGACTTTTATAGCCATAGCACTTAGAAAAATAATGATGAAGCTTGATTGTTAGAGTTTTGTTTAAAATAGACCAAACTAAAGGCTTTCATTGATGTACTACCAGGCCTTAGCTGGGACATGTCTGCCTCACCTGAAAAAATTCAATAATTATGCATAGTCTGTTAATCATATATCTGACTTACTATGTGAATTTTCTTTTCTGCCCAGGTATAGTGCTTAAACTAATTGTTGTGTATTTATTGATTTTAAGGCACTGATTTGTCAATGTTTTCTAATGGAGATACCTTACATTCTCTTTCATTTTGTAATTTATTTTAACAGACCTTATGACTCAGCTGTCAGCTGGTGCACAAAGGAGGTGTGGCAAGGATCATTTCATTGAGTAAGAAAAAGACATGAAGAAGTTGCCTTTCACAGCATGTAAGTATCTATAGTTAACAATGTTATTCCTTTTAGGTTATTGGGGGACCTGCGTTACAGTGAAGGCAACAAATTGTAGATTTTACAGCTTGAAAGTACAGGTGTGTAAAAAGTACACACAGTCAAGTAATAATTTGTTTCAAAATGGCCTAAGGTTGATCTCTTTTTCTCTAATATTTTAAACAGATAAAGAAGTAGAGATGCTCACTGACCCCGTGTTTTGGTTTTGGATCTGGATTACCGTCGTGTTTTGGTTTTGGTTTTGGTTATGCCAAACCGGCATTGCGTGTTTTGGTTTTGGTTTTGTTTGGTTTTGTTTTGTTATTTTGTTTAGAAATCAATGTTTTTAGGCATAAAATAAGCAAATTAAGTGCTCCACCTGTTTCTTGGATAAGTAATGTAATTGTAAAGCTAATCAATTATCAAAAAAACAGTTCAATTCCTGTTAGGACTTCATTAATTCTACACACAAACCAGATTGTCTTCCTCTCCATCTATGCATATTGGCAATGCAGCCATCATCTTTGGATGTATATTACACCCTACACTTATACTTAAATATGTAAAGAAATGGACAAAGGCAGTTTGGTTTTTGTCTCTCTAGGCCCCCCTCCACTTGTAGAAAATACAAAAAAATTCAGCCGTTATAGACTGTACAATATTAATTGAAATGGAGAAAGCCAGTTTGGTTTGTGTCTCTCGGCCCCCCTCCACTTGTATAAAATACTTAAAAATGTAGCCGTTATACACTGTACTATATTAATTGAAATGGAGAAAGGCAGTTTGGTTTCTGTCTCTCTAGGCCCCCCTCCACTTGTAGAAAATACTCAAAAATTCAGCATTTATAGACTGTACAATATTAATTGAAATGGAGAAAGGCAGTTTGGTTTCTGTCCCTCTCGGCCCCCCTCCACTTGTAGAAAATACAAAAAAATTCAGCCGTTATAGACTGTACAATATTAATTGAAATGGAGAAAGGCAGTTTGGTTTTTGTCTCTATAGGCCCCCCTCCACTTGTCGAAAATACCCAAAAATTCAGCCGTTATAGACTGTACAATATTAATAGAAATGGACAAAGCCATTTTGGGGTCACTGTGTGTATGACACCCTACCCTTAAGGAGAAATTGCCCAAACAGCAGCCTTTCAAGACGGTATGTGATATGGAAATGCCCCAAGTCCCTTTCCTCTTTGGGGGTAGATTGCACCCTACACTTACATAGAAAGTTTTAAAAAGATGTTATCGTCATCATCTTCAGCTTCATCTTCACCCTCATCAGTGTGTACGCCATCATCACAGACTATCAATTCATCGCCGCTTGAATCTGCATTAGAGAACAGTCAGTGCTTGGATGTCTTGGATGGTGAAGGCCTTCCTCGTGGAAGATGTAGTTCATTTTTATAAACATCCTTTTCTCAACATTTTTGGGAAGTAACCTTCTAAGGCAATCACTGACTAAGTTCCCTGCTGTGCTGAAAACTCGTTCAGAGTACACGCTGGAGGGTGGGCAGCTTAAGTATTGCAAAGCAAGTTTGTACATGGGTTTCCAAATGGCCTGCTTTTCTTCCCAGTAAGGAAAGGGACTGTCTGACATTTCCATATTAATTACCTCTTGAAAATAATCCTCCACCATCCTTTGCATGTTAATACTCATATTGGATGGAGTTATGGGCAAGGTCACACATTTTTTTGAAAAATCCTTCAAATCAGCCCAGGGGGTAAATGTATCAATATGCGGGTTCTTCAACACCCGCGTGTTCAGCCTCTTCCGTGATTAAATTTCAAGCGGCGCTGCATTGTAAAGGGTTAACTTCCCTTTCCCTTGAAATTTAATCGCGGAAGAGGCTGAACACGCGGGTGTTGAAGAACCCTCATATTGATACATTTACCCCCAGATGTTCAACTGTTCTGGTCTGCCCTCTGCGTCTTCCCTGCTTCTTTTTTGAAAATTAAATATTTTACGAGCAGCAGCTGCTTGAGAAACTGAAGGAGGACACGTCGTCAAGCCGAGGCCCAGTTCAGCGGACAACTTGCTGAGCAATAGCTCCTTGCAAAAGTTCACATCTCGTTCATTTTGAAGCAAAGACTCAATGTAGGTCTTAAACCTTGGATCAAGCACAGTGGCCAAAACGTACTGATACGAATTCAAGATTTTAATAACTCGAGGATCATTGTGAAGCGAATTAAGTACTTGATCGACAAGGCCAACATACTTTGCGGAATTGCTTGCTTTCATCTCCTCCTTCAGTTTCTCAAGCTGCTTTTCCAATAGTCTAATTAAAGGAATAACTTGGCTCAAACTAGCAGAATCTGCAGTCACTTCACACGTCACAACTTCAAATGTCAATGGCAAACTAAAAAAGAAAAAAGAAAGGGCAATTATTCCTTCTCCATATATACTATGTCAGGTTGCAGACCTAGGCCCATGTTACTTACCACAAAATGGAGGGTTATCCTGTGCTGTGACCCACAAATGTCAATGGAAAACTAAAGAAAATATAGAAAAAAAATGAAAAAACTAGTAAACAGCCCCAACAAGAAAACTATTACATGAAACAAAGTATTACACCCAAAATAATACATAACTCGGAGGGAAAGCCCCCCCAAAAATAGTCAAATGATAGGCTAGCAGTAAACAGATACTTTCAAAAATAATCAACCAAATAAACCCTAGTAATAGCTTAAAATATATAAAGCAAACATACCAGTAAATGAGTCAGCAGTGAACAGGGCACATGATGTATTCAGAGCTTTATAGCATTGTTTAATTTGCTGAGAGTATGCAGGTGAGAGTCAGCATACGTCATGATCACATGGCGATCCTGAGGCCAATTTCTGTGTGTTAGTGGTTCAGCAATGCTAGATAAACAAGACCCCGAGCAGGTGCATAGAATACGCCGTCAAACACGCGATTGCATGTGTTCGCAAGTCTGACTTTGACAGTGAGGGCACACGGGAACGCCCTCATTGCGAATTGACTACGGAACCACGCCCCATTAACACCCTAACGCCCCAAAGTCGTAGGCCGTCGCAAATGGCAATTGCGTTCGCACCCGTACACCTTTCGTGTTCAGAAAAGTGTGTGAGCTTGGCTGCTGAGCATGCGTACAACACTTTTGTGTATGATACGCACTGAAAATGGACATACGTCCCTTAATGACTCAGGCCCAAAGAGTGCATAGTCTAGGCCCCACCCCTTAGATTGGAACAAAGTCTTGCCCCACTAGAATGATAACAGTTGGCAGACTGTCCTGCTCTCTCCTATTTGTTCTTGCAGCATTCACTACCTGATGATGTCTCAATCGCAGTTGCTCTCTGGATCCTGGAATGTTGGGGTCCTATTTGAAAAACTGGATAGGAACATTAAATATGTAAAGCTTAGCAATGAGGGAACACTCTAGCCCCTTTCCCAAACCAGTTTCAATGCTAAATCAATAGCTCCCATGTTTAATAATTAGCCAAACAGCCCTGACATTAAATTAATACTAAGCACATTTACAAAATAAACATTTTCCCCTCAAAGACATTGATTAATAGTATTTACATTTAATCAATACACATTCTCCCCCCAAGCTGCCCAGACATTAAATAATTAGTATTTGCATGTAATAAACCTATTACCCTCCCTAAAAAGCCTCAACACTAAATAATTAGTATTCTCACTTAACAAAAAGCCACCCTTCTCCCCAGACTTAGCTATGCATTAAATTATTAGACCCAAAACCACCCCAGCATTAAATTATCCCATAGGCACCATCATCACCCCACCGATAAATATGTCCTGCACACTATTAATTTAATAGCCCACGCCCCCACCTAATCTATATTGAAATCACCCCCCCATCCTATATTTACCTTCTTTCATTCCAGCACTGCAGTATCTCCGGTCTTCTTTTCATGCTGCCTGCACATATGGGACAGGTCACATGTCCTGTGGTACATGCCTCGTGTGTGATGACATCAGCAGTTTTAACTTGCGTAACGATGGACTTTATAGATGCTTTGTAGCTCTTTACTAGTCATCTTTTCTCCATTATTTGTTCTCTCCAAAACAACCTCCTAATACCACCACCAATCCCTGGTTCTCTAATTGAAGGCAGTTCCCCTGTTATCTTGATCTAATTATAGAACATACAAAATCTAAAGTAAATAAAAAAAAAAAATAGCACTTTTACTTCTCAATGTGTTAGCTCCTGTTCATGACACACAGTAATGGACCCGGTTCATATTATACACACAGTAGTGCCCAGTGTCCATCTGGGGCAAGAAGGGCCCACCGGGAGACTGCAACACTAGGGGCCCACCAGAGGGGTTGTGGCCAGCCATCATAGAGCCGAGACCAGACACTAGAGGGGGAGAGTGATCAGCCCACGAAGGACAGCTAGCACCATAGTGTAGTATATAAAGAATGCAGTGTGCATATAAAGAGTACACAGTCTTGACCTGCCCCTTATATTGGGCAGAAAAGTCACCAAAAATTTTCCCACTAGATGAGGCTTGGCTAACCTGTTGCACTCCAGGTGTTGTGAAACTACAAGCCCCAGCGTGCTTTACCAATATATAGCAGCTTATTGCTGGAAGGTTATGCTAGGACTAGTAGTTTCATAACACTTGGAGTGCCACAGGTTAGCCAAGCCTGCACTAGACTCAGAACATTTGACAGACTATCCTACCTGTTCTTGTCACTTTTACCACCTGCAGGTTTCTTTAGTTATGGCTTGTCTGGATGTTGGGGGTCTTATTTGGAAAAATAATGGGTACATTTAGAAAATTCCAACCAACCCCAGCGTTAAATCAGTAGGACCCACAATTAATACTTCCTCCAGCCCCAACTTTAAAGTAATAGTATTCCCATTTAATAAACCTATTTCCCTCCCTCCAGACAGTCCCTGCAATAAATTAATCACATTTACGTGTAATAAATATACCTATTTCCAGCAACCATCACTGCCATTAAATAATTCATATTCACATTTAATAAATAGACCTCATGCTCCTCAAACTCAGCCCCACATTCAATTTATAGCCCCCAAACCACCCCATCTTAAATTAATAGTCCCCACTATAAAATTAAATTGCCCCACCTATAAAGCTAAAAAAACAAACTACCTGAGATTTGCATGTAAACTAGTGAGCTATTAAGGGTGTAGTACAGGAGATGCACATGAAATTAAACTTGTATTAAAAAATAATTTCTGTGATTCTAGAAGGGTGCAGGGCTTCTGCATGAAACGTACGCTAATTAGATTATTTTTTAAAGGGGAAGTAAAAATATAATTTACAATGTTCTCTGCTTACCCTGCTGCCGGCCGCCAAACGCCCAGCACTCACTGTTCACTGACAGGCCGAACCGAAAGGCAGTGACCGCCGCTGCCCGGCATTATGACGTGGCTGAAAGCTGCGCTGCACTGACATCAGCGCGATTTAGGGAACCAGCTACGGAGCATCAGGCCAGGGTGCGCTCGGCCTACAAAGAAAAGGGGGAGTGGTCCCAAGGCATCAGGGCCCACCGGGGATTCTCCCAGTATCCTGGTGGGCCAGTCCGACGCTGCTAGTACTACTAAGTGAGGAATATGCCCTTGTAAGTTGTAAAGGAAAGGAAGGCACTACCAATCTGACAATGTGAATCTTTGCACAACCATGTCACAAAGCAAGGGTGAATACAATAAGCTACTTACAACAAAATAAACAAACAATCCTAATACAGTCAAGTCCATAAATATTGGAACATCGACACAATTCTCATATTTTGGGCTCTATACACCACCACAGTGGATTTGAAATGAAGCTAACAAGATGTGCTTTAACTGCAGACTTTCAGCTTTAATTTGAGGGTATTTACATCCAAGTCTGGTGAACGGTGTAGGAATTACAACGGTTTCTATATGTGCCTCCCACTTTTGAAGGGACCAAAAGTAATGTGACAATCGACTCAAAACCTGTTTCATGGACATGTGTGGGCTATTCCCTCATTATTTCATCATCAATTAAGCAGGTAAAAGGTCTGGAGTTGATTCTAGGTGTGACAGTTGCATTTGAAATATGTTGCTGTCGTCTCTCAATATGAGATCCAAAGAGCTGTTACTATCAGTGAAGCAAGCCATCATTAAACTGAAAAATCAAAACAAACACATCCGAGAGATAGCAAAAACATTAGGTGTGGCCAAATCAACTGTTTGGAACATTCTTAAAAAGAAAGAATGCACCGGAGAGCTCAGCAACACCAAAAGACCCAGAAGACCACGGAAAACAACTGGTGGATGACAGAATCATTTTTTTCCCCCTGGTGAAGAAAAACCCATTCACAACAGATGGCCAAATCAAGAATACTCTCCAGGAGGTAGTTGTATATGTGTCAAAGTCAACAATCAAGAGAAGACTTCACAAGAGTGAATATAAAGGGTTCACCACAAGATATAAACCATGTGTGAGCCACAAAAACAGGAAGACCAGATTAGAGTTTGCCAAACAACATCTAAAAAAGCCATTACAGTTCTGGAACAACATCCTATGGACAGATGAGACAAAGATCAACTTGTACCAGAGTGATGGGAAGAGAAGAGTATGGAGAAGGAAAGAAACTGCTCATGATCCAAAACATACTACCTCATCAGTGAAGCATGGTGGTGGTAGTGTCATGGCGTGGGCATGTATGGCTGCCAATGGAACTGGTTCCCATGTATTTATTGATGATGTGACTGCTGACAAAAGCAGCAGGATGAATTCTGAAGTGTTTCGGGCAATATTATTTGCTCATATTCAGTCAAATGCTTCAGAACTCATTCTACGGCGCTTCACAGTGCAGATGGACAATGACTCGAAGCATACTGCAAAAGCAACCAAAGAGTTTTTTAAGGCTAACAAGTGGAATGTTATGCAATGGCCAAGTCAATCAACTGACCTGAATCCGATTGAGCATGCATTTCACTTGATAAAGACAAAACTGAAGAGAAAATGCAGTAGAGGCCTGGCAGAGCATCACCAGTGATGAAACCCAGTGTCTGATGATGTCTATGCGATCCAGACTTCAGGCTGTAATTGACTGCAAAGGATTTGCAACAAAGTATTAAAAAGTGAAAGTTTGATGTAGGATTGTTTAGTTTGTCCCATTACTCTTGGTCCCTTAAAAAGTGGGAGGCACATATAGAAACCATTGTAATTCCTACACCGTTCACCTGATTTGGATGTAAATACCCTCAAATTAAAGCTGAAAGTCTGAAGTTAAAGCACATCTTGTTTGTTTCATTTCAAATCCATTGTGGTAGTGTATAAAGCCCAAAATATGAGAATTGTGTCGATGTCCCAATATTTATGGACTTGAGTGTATATTCACGTAGCCCACCCAAAGCACCAAACTAATATATGTTCAGTTATGCTAGGACAAGCCCTAACCCTACTCAAAATCTTCCCTGGATTAACTAAGTTTTTTTTAAATTAAAAACTAAACTACTACAAGAAAATTCAAAAAACAAACCATGCTACACTGCAAGTGGGGCAAATGAGTACTCTATTTTGTATTTAAATGACAGTATGTCTGTTTTGTCACACTTTACATAATGTTTAAAGCATTTGCACATCACATTGTAAATTTAAAAGCACTCCAATGCAACATGTTTTGCCTAAACTGCATAAACAATAATTTCTTCCCTTAATTAGCCACATAAGGAGACCAAAAAAAAACCTGTACATACAAAACAGACCCCAGATCAATAAAACCTTTGCTTGTTCTACATTAACAGGTACACGCATATTTATGGACCCCGCAATAAGGAACAGACAGCTCTAATTGTATCTTTATTTTTTGCCACAATTAAGCATCCAAGCTTATCACTTTTCAAAGTTCAAGTTTGAGAGGGGGGGGGGATGCTTTTGTTTATGTTTGTTTACACTCGTCAACAAATTCACAACAAACATCATTTGATTTTGACTTAGCAAACACATTCCTGGGCCATTTGTCTAGTAAACAGTAATGTTGGGGTTTGGATATTAGTGTTTTAAGTTATGTTGAGTCAGTGTACTGATTTAACAGTGTACTCACAAACAACAATATGTTACCTTTTTCCATTTCTGTATACTTTTTTCACAAACTACAAACAAACATTTTAAAATAAACGTCTAATTTTATTCTCATTAGACTTAATGACAATTTTCAAAAAAAGATTTTTCAAAACAATAAACAAACAAAAAAGATAATCATTTTCTTTTCGTTTTTTCCCCTTTTTTGAGGCGTATAAATGATTCTGACTTCGAGTCACCTATGATGTTGAGGGAGCGGAGGAAGCATCAGAACTCTCTTAGGCAGCAGGGTGTGACTGACGGCGTAACGAAGGGGGATTGGAGTAGGCAGAGGGGTAGCCAGGGGGGTAGCCAGGGGGATATATGGGGTGTGCCGAGGGGTGTGCAAGAGGATGAGAAGGGCCAGGAGGATGAGAAGGGGAAGGAGGATGAGAAGGGGAAGGAGGCAGAGAAATAAAAAGTGGTGAAATATTACGATTAATGAGCTGAGGGTCTGGAGTAGGTGAAGGAGTGACATTTAGTGGGAATATTGTGAAGTTGGCTGATTAATGACGATTTGGGACAAGAGGGTGCACATATTTATGAGGGTTGAATTTAAAGTAGTCATGTGTTCGTCAAATTCGTGCTTTAGATGGGTGAGGGTATTGGACATGAATTGTCAATGGACTAAGTGTCAGATTCATAGTGTTGGCTTATGTGCGAAAGTGTCTACTGCCTCAAGAGTTGTGCATGCTCCCTCCGAGGGGACTCAACATCACGGGCAGCCACCTCCACTTGTTTTACGTCAATGTTTGAAGCCTAAGTTTCTTGCTCCTTCTCCCGCTCTGTAAAAAATAAAAAATACAGATGTTTAGGTTTATTAATTTTTTTTAAAAAAAACAACCAATAATGTCAATAGTGATGCATCCATTAAGATGATTCAGATTTTAGGTTTAGGGTTAGATTGTAACAAAAAAATAATACATTTGAAAATCAATAATGAAATTAGAGTGAGTATGATGTGCATACTGATAGAGGTGTCACATGTTCCTAAACAAAGCACAAACATTAACAGACACCAATAGTATATAGTCCAAATGTACCTAGGGGAGATAACGGCCGTGTTAAGCGTCGCAGCCAGTATCATTTCGGCCCACCCGAAACAGAGACTCCTCTGAAATGGCAATGCTTGCTTGCTCCTCAAGTGCGGTTAATATCAGGTCCTGTGGTGGGCCACCACCCGTTCCTTGAGCGTGCCTCCTTGCCTCAGTTAATATTGTTTTTAAATGTTGTTTATAGTCGGCCCAGCTGTATAAATGAGAAAAATATATTAATTCAAAAACTTTTTAATTAAAAACATGGAATTACCATTGTTATCTTTCAATTTAAACACAAAAATCAGACTCACACACACACTGCTAAATGTCTGTGCCTTGTCCTGGGTGGATAATTGTAAAAAAAGTAACATGTAAATTTGTACAACTACACTTTTACACTACAATGCACATTTCCTAAGTACAAATCTGGCCTTCAAATATAAATGACTTACACTGGGAAAATAGTGTCACGGTAACAGTCGTCAGACTTGTACTATGTTTAGAGTAAGTCAAAACTAATTTTGGATTTGGTAAAACTATTAATATAACCGTTTCTTTACTTCATGGGGCATCACCCGACAAGGAGCAATGGCGTTGACTTATTAAGTGATTTCTTCCCAGTGGTGGGTTTTTCTCAGCAGTGGACGTACGTATGGTGTTCGAATGAAATTTATCAATATTCTTTTCCACCAGAATGCCAATTTCATGCCCTGTAAAATTATGCTGGCGCCTTGTTCTTGAACCATGACATTCTGGAGTGCTTGGCCCAGCATATGATGTTTTTAAATACAATAAAAAGAGAGTGGTAAAAATGATAAAACACCAACAAATGTAATACATTCTCCGCCCACCCCACCTAAATCTAATTGATTTCATTCTTAAAAAACAATGCATTCCTCAGGCTCCTACATAGTTTGCAAGTACATGAACATTAGTATATAAATGCTTATGCATTCGCATTATAGACCTGTAGCGTGTCCAAAAGTGGCTTATCAAAAGTCAGAGATTCACCTTTTTACAAGCACTTCAAAAACTCATTTTGAGCTACCTTACATTGTAATGCCCCCCCCCCCAGATTGTTTGAAAACGCAAAACTTATATATTAGCAAATGTAACATCACCAAATAGGAAAGGAGTGAATAACTTTTAAAGCATCAATACAAAACTCCAAACAAAAAGTTTGAAAACATTATCAATACAGGTGTTTGTAATTGCAAATAGTGCTATTCACTTTTTATCCATCTGTAACGACCCTCAGCCCCCTTCTGAGGACCTGATAAATGAAAGAACAGCGGACAGATTCCATTCCGATAGCTACTTAATCTGCATTGTTTACGGCACAGAGTACCCACCAATATCCAAATCGTGAGCCGGAGCACCAAAAGTATAAATATATAGTTGGCCCAAGAATTTAAGGAGAGGGCAAAAGAGAGGTATAAGGATTATTTATATTGCTGTGGATATTTAACATGTTTTTTTCGGTCAAAAGTTATTCATGAAAGACATTTCAATGATTCAGCACAACAATGCTATAGTCTGCTTATTCCTGGGTTTTGTATAGGAAACCCATTAGCAGAGTGTTGCTATAAATGTGACACTTTACACCAGCATATACAGGAATACATGACTAATGTAAACTGAAAAATATACGTACATTGTTTGATGTATAAAAAGTTAAAATCCTATTGGTAATCAGCTATGTAATATCTATTGAGACATATCGAATACTACTCACTGCAATAATGTCTTAGAAATCCCAAACAAACAAATAAATGTCTCTGCAACAAATCATTCACAAATAGCAGGACTGAAGGAAGAACCCAGCTGCTTCTAAATACATATTGAATTGCGAGTTCAGGTGTAGATGTCTCATCCTAATTGCTAAGCGATTTTTTTCTTACCAATTTTTTTTTTTGTATTGTGAAATGGGCAATCTAATGTCTTTAAGTAGCCAATATTTCAGACAATTCGGTACCTTGGTTACCACGATCACCTTGGTGATGAGTAAAACTGCGCCCCAGAAGGGTCTGAGATTTGTGCAATCCCACCAGATGTGAAGCAGGGTGCCTGTTGTCACTTGTCACCTCCAACATAGGTCTGAGAACCCAGGCTGGTACACCGGTATCTCAGAGTCAACACTTTATATTGTGTTTCAATCAACCACACACTGACTAAGCTAGCATGGGTGCATTGGAAAATATCACACCAGTCCTGATGGCAGTCCCCAAATCGTGTTTCCAGTCTGTAGTAAATTTTTGTGGTGTATTAAAGGAGTGTTCAATCAAGATTTAATATATGTAGGACAAAGTAGGTCTAGGATAGTGAAGGGTGGTGCATAAGGACTCAAACTGCGTGACTGCTTTCCCTGCCATTTCGCTCACACCCGGAGAGCATAAAAAGTGTTGTAATTGTAAGTGTCTCCACATCTCTGAGTTGGGTAGTTCCCATTTTGCCTGAATATCGGCGAACGGGATAATTTCGGATTTATTCACCAGCTAGCCAACACAGGTGACACCAGGCAAAGTTCAGTGTTTGAAAGCCTGTCTCGAGTGGCCAGGAAGAAAGTTTGGAGGATCGAGAAATGGGGTCAGGAGTGAGTTTAGTGTTGATATATGTGGGATGATACGTAGTCTGGACCAGTTAGCCAGGGTAGGAGAGATTGTCGGGTGACGGATAGTGGGAAGCAACGGTTGCCATGAGGCTAGGTTAATAGGTGTGTGTAATGTATATTCCTCAATCCAAACCAACTGCTTGTCTGACCTCATCTTGGCCAGTCCAGAAGTCTATTTAACATGACAGCGTCATAATAGGTAGAGAAGTGTGGCAGCTGCAGGTCACCTAAATGTTTGCGTTTGTACAGGATGTCATGTTTGAAGCAAGGTTGTCTACTTCTTGGTTTAATGCATGTTATCAAACCAAGAGGTTGGGATGTGGATTGGGAGTGTGTGTAGTAGGTATAAGACTCTTGGTAGCAGGTTCATTTTCACAATATTGACTCTACCTATTAAGAAGAAGTCCTTTGGGAGCTAGTCTCTCAGGTTTTTACAGATGGTTACGGTAATAGGTAAAATATTATCCATGTAGATCTTGGATACGTCTCAGTTAATGATCACCCCAAGATATTTAAGTTGGGTGGGGTGCTAGATGAATGAGAATGCAGGTTTCAGGCCTTCAACTATATCTAAAGGTGTTGTGATATTCAGGGCCTCTGACTTTGAGTAATTGATTTTAAAGTTAGAGGGATCTCTAAAAGGTAAAGAATTCTGACATTAAGTTTGGGATCGAAATTACAAGGTTCGTGAGGATTATGTGAAGGTCATCTGCAAAGAGCGCAAGTTTAAATTCTCTATCTCCCATCTGCAATCCAGATATGTCCGGATTTGCTCCTATGGATCGCGCTAAGGTTTCCATACATAGGATAAAAATCATTGGGGACAAGAGGCATCCCTGTGTCACGGAGCCTGAGTTTGGAATATGCCTCCATGCCCCGCTCTAGATAGACTTATCCCCAGCGAGGTGCGAGGTAGAGCAGTATTCACCAGGAATCCCCGCAAGGGAATATGGACTTAGCTGCTCTCTAGCCACAGGTTGCGGTCCTCTAAGGGGAATTAGAGCAGGGTGAGATGGAACCGTGGAGTGGAGCAGGACTGCTGGACGATAAATGGAGAGGTTCAGGTGAATGACAGTGAACCGAAGCGTTGAGGTCTTTAAAAAGCGAATAGCTGAGAACAGGACTGATTATGAGGCACAAGGTTCCTGCAACAATACCGTAGGTCTTGCTCGTGGAACAGGTAACAAAGGATACCAGAGTTGGGGAGCACCAGGGCAACTATGTGGAAAGAGAGGCAACCTGGAGGATCACCCCTGACTTCCCTATCAACAAAACCAGCTGTTGCTTCACCATTTGGAGGGGCAGGGGGAAAACCTGTTTTGGCAACTGGGTGCACTTGATTTACATGTGAGGAAGTGGGGCACATCAGTGTCAATTGCTCCAAAAAGAAGTAAACAACTCCTTCTCCTGTGGGGGGCCCAGCAGGAAAGCCAGTGCCGGTCGTCCTGTGTGCAGGAGGATCCCAAGAATGCCCCAGAGACAATCTGCAAGTATTTAAGGTAGGACACAAAGTCGCACTTGGGTTGTTAGACTCTGGCGCAGACCTGACTCTTGTACATCCAGCTCTAGTGAGCCCAGAGAACATTATTCCCGGGAAGACTATTGCTGTGCGAGGAGTGGAGGGTCCTACATTCTGCAGTACCCCTAGCCAGAGTGTATCTGGATTGGGGATCTGGTAGAGGTATACGTTGGGGTAATAGATAATCTGCCTGCCACGGTACTGTTGGGGATTGATTTGAGAAGGATGCACGCTGCTTATATAAATGAAAGTGATGTAATTTCTGATGCACTGGTGCAAACTAACCTTAATCTTTCCCAGGTGAACTTTGCTGACCAGCATAAAATAAGAGCAAAAATATGTAATGAAATTTTATGTTCTGCTGAGAATACTCATGCAGATTTGCATGTACCTGTGATGCAGAGGGAGGGCTTATGTGTCAATGTGTTTGATGATAATGCTCTTGTTGGAGAGACCAACCCTTTAAATCCCTTAGGTTGTGAATTTGATCAGGGCAAAGTGTGTGAGATTGTGCCTATATGTGATGCCATGTCTGCTAATGTTTTAGATAAGCAGGTCGATTTGCATGTACCCAATTCTGAAGGTGTCCCAAAGTGTGGAAATGTATCAAATGTATTAGCAGTAGTGACCCAGAGAGCAGCACAGAGGAGCTGTACATTAAACCCGGAAAGTGTGGAGGGAAGTTCACTAGAAATTAAACTCTCCCTCACTGTAGGAGCTGCAGATTCAGGCAGGGATTTGAATGAGCTACCTCCTACTGTGTGCAACACTGAGCTCAGAAGTGGCACTTTCAAATTAGAACAAAACACTGATCCCAGTTTATCAACAGTATGGGGGAGGGTCAGCCAAGACTGTTTGGGAAGTAAGAAAGATTAAATTTTTTGGAAAAATGGCATTTTGTACAGAGAGAAAAATGTCACGAGTATACATCCAGATGTAATTGATGACAGGGAGCTTGTGTACCTCAAATCTATAGGGAAGGGTTGCTGGTAATTCAGGTAATTGGGAATTCTGGTGATGTAGGAGGGCCCCTCTCATTCCCCTGCCCATAATATCAGAACCCTTTGAACGGGTTGCTGTGGATATTGTGGGTCCCCTAGCCATTCCCAGTAGCTCAGGGAAAGAGTACATTCTGACTGTAGTGGATTATGCTACTAGGTACCCAGAAGCAGTAGCTCTTTCCTTCATTCGCTCAGACAAGGTAGCAGATGCCTTTATAACTATTTTTTCTAGGGTGGGGATCCCAAAAAAAGTGTTAACTGATCAAGGTACCCAGTTCATGTCTAACCTCATGCAGAGTCTGTGTAATAAGATGCAGGTGAATAATTTAATTACTTCCCTGTATCATCCGCAGGCCAACAAGCTGTGCGAATGCCTTAATAACACCCTAAAGACAAATGCTAAGGACTTTTGTGAGGTCGCAGGGAAGAGACTGGGTGAGGTTCCAGCCGCTCCTCCTCTTTGCATACCGTGAGGTACCGCAGGAATCCACTGGCTACTCACCCTTTGAACTCCTGTATGGGCGTCGGGTGTGGGGCCCATTAGATTTGAATAGGGAAAAGTGGGAAGGGAAATTGATCACCCCAGAAACGTTAGTGGAACACTATGTAGTGCAGTTCAGTCCTTAATGGAGATGGTACAGAGCAACCTGAGAGCTGCGCAGGCGAAACAGAAGCTGTGGTATGACCGCAATGCGAGAGAACGCATATTTGAGGTGGGGCAAAAGGTTCTGGTTCTGATCCCTATGTGACAGAACAAGTTGCAGGCTTCCTGGGAAGACCCCTATACCATAGTACAGCTCATTTATGATGTCAATTATGTAGTGGCAAAAGATGAGGGCCAAAAGAGGCAGAAGGTACATCACATCAACATGCTCAAAGCTCATCATTACAAGGAAGCCTTTGTATTAACTGTGTGTAGTTTGCCTGAGAGTAATTAGGAGTCTGACTCCTTGGTAGATTTAGCAGTTGCTGCTAAAGAGGCAGACGCCCACTGCAGTGAAGAGTTATCTGACTCTCAGCTAGAGCAGCTAGCTGACATGCTAGGGCCCTATCAGTCCCATTTTACAGGGAAACCTGGAAAAACACACTTGGTCACCCGTCATGTAAGCACTGGCAACCATACCGCCCTCAGACAGCCTGCATATCGTACTTCCCTAGAAGTGCTAGAAGCAATGAAAATGGAAATAGACAAGATGTTGCAGCTAGGGATAATTCAAAAGTCTCACAGTTCTTGGGCTGCCCCAGTGGTACTGGTCCCAAAGAAATGTGGGGGCACCCGGTTCTGTGTAGACTATAGGAGGTTGAATGACGACACAGTGTTTGATGCTTATCCTATGCCTAGAATAGATGAACTACTAGATCAGCTTTCCCAGGCATGCTACATCACCATCATGGATCCCAGTAGAGGGTACCGGCAGATCCTATTGTCACCCGAGGCACGTGAGCGGTCTGCATTTATCACCCCATTTGGGCTGTTTGAGTTTTTGATCATGCCCTTTGCAATGAAAAATGCCCCTGCATCCTTCCAGCGCTTGGTCAATGACCTGCTAGAGGGCCAGGAGGGACATGCAGTTGCCTACCTGGATGACATTGCGGTGTTCAGCCACACCTCGGAGGAGCACCTGATCCATCTGAATAGTGTGTTAGGCGGAATTACTGAGGCAGGTCTGACTATCACGCCAGAGAAGTGCCAGCTTGGCATGCGTGAAGTGCAATACTTGGGGCACCGTGTAGGGGGAGGTACTCTCTGCCCAGGGCCAGGCAAGGTAGAGGCTATCATGACGTGGCCAACCCCTACCACGAAAACCAAGTCATGTCTTTCTTAGGTACAGCTGAATGTTATTGAAAGTTTGTGCCCCATTATAGCACCCTAGCCTATCCTCTGACTGACTTAACAAAGAAGAAGTTACCACAGGTGGTTAATTGGACAGAGGAATGTGAAAGTGCATTTACAGCTCTGAAATCTGCTTTGGCCCTGTGCTACAGGTCCCACATTTTAAACGGAGGACGCGTCTAACTATGGACTAGGAGCTGTCCTTACCCAGGTGACAGCGCAGGGGGTGGATCACCCTATCATTTTCCTAAGTAGAAAATTACTCCCCCGAGAGGTGGCTTATGCTACCATTGAACGAGAGTGCCTAGCCATGGTATGGTCACTTCAGAAGCTACAGCCCTACCTTTATGGACGGAATTTCACCATTATTACAGACCATAATCCTCTAAGCTGACTAAACAGAGTTTCTGGGGATAATGGTAAGCTTTTAAGTTGGAGCTTAATTTTGCAGCAATATAACTACAACATTCAGCACCGGAAGGGTGCAGAACATGGAAATGCAGATGGCCTCTCGTGCCAAGGGGCAGAAGTGGTGAATGGGCAGGAGAGACAGTGACAGGTCACAGTTCTCCATGCCCTAGGTTTAGGGTGAGGTGTGACGATTATGTATTATTGTCATTTTCCCTTAATAATCAGGTATGACACTGTATATTGTATTTAACCTTGTAATGTAATCTCAACGTGTGCTTTGCTAGATGACATGTGTCTGAAACTATGCAAGTGTCAATAATCATTTGAAATTAGCCAGAAAGTAATAGATAATCATCTCTGAGGAGTTTTTTTTTGGTATGCAAAGGAAGTAGACCTGACAAACCAAACAAGCAGAGGTGAGAACTCAGGTCCTGTGAACATTCCCAATCTCAGGACATCCCTAGTTCACTTTGAAAGCCCTGTGACATCTGGGAGATCAATCTGTTCTTATTGACAGCTAAACGCCAAAGGTGGGGGGTGAGAGATATGTGGAAAAAGGTCTAAAACCTTCTGCTTTAGACATCACAGTGTGCATTTTCATGAGACGGTCTATCAACAATGAAATGTCCCATATTTCTCAATGTGTTCCCTCACACACAAGTCTTAGCTAGGAAGTAGTGACTCTGGTTTTATTTCCTATTTTATTTTCTGAAACTTACTTCTGCAACCTAATGTATGTTATACACTTTTTTGTAACTAAACCTCTAAACATTTTTCAGATAAATAATTTTAATCTAGTGTTTTCTATGTGATACTTTGTGAATTTATGAAGCCCAGGAAAGCTCATGCTACATGTGTACGTGATTGAAGTGTGACTAAGCTTACGCTAGTCACGGCCAGCTATTCAGATTACTGTATCTGGGACAGGCTGGGTGTTCGTGACAATACTTATCTTTGATACTTGGAGATTTTATATATTCATGCTTGCGGCTGTAAGATGCCAAACTATTGAGTCTATCTATTGTCCAGCATACCTGTTCCTGTTCCTTAGTGTATCTGACCCAGCCTCCACTTGACTACTGCTCGATCGCTGTCTGCCATATTGATCCAGTACTTGTGTTGACCAACTTTTGTATAGAGTGAACTTAGCCCCAGCTTCCAATCATGCTTAATGTAATCAGTGCATAGTTGGTGCTACCTTACTTATTGCTCTGGAACCCATGTGTGATTCTACTGCTGACGGCACTGTATTATTAGTTTCTGACCCTGTTGTTTCTGAAGAGATTGCTGTTTGCCTCTAAGCATTGTGTTCTCGTCGCTGTACCTACGTGAGGATCCAGCTACAACTCTATTACTCCGAGTTATCATTTCTGCATTAAGGTTCTGAGATTCCGATGATATATACATTGTTTGAGACTGTGTTTAATATTGAAGCACGTTCATAAAAGGTTCCAGCCTACCTTCTGCGTATGTGTGCCCCATTGCTAGCCAGTGGAATGCAATCCCTATTTGACTTCGGCTAGGTTACTGACTACTCTTTTGAATCCTGTTTCTGTCAACGTAACCGTTTGGCCTTTGACATTGGCTTTCCTGACTATTCTTCGGATTCTGCTCTGGTACCACGTTTCCTACTGGATTTGACCTCGGACTGTCTGCCCTCACTACCTTCGCCTATCTGTTTCGCCAGTGACTGTACTTGAGGGACGCGACCTGCACATCCCACACTGCGAACTCCATACTTCCTTGCGGGGGTCTATGGTGAACAGCAGGGGTGTATTATACTCAGTGCCTCTTAGTTCAGTAGCGTTAATTACTGGCAAACAGTCACCATCCTCATCCTCTCTTTTGGTAAACCTTGCAAAATCATTTAGATAAACCTTTTTTTTTTTCATTCCATTGTCTTTGAGGCAAATACAAGGATTTTTAGTTTCTATATTAGTTTATTGTGGCGTACCATAGGACAAGCCTTTGTAAATAAGCTATATCCATTGATCCACCCTATCTCTTTAGTCAGTGAGTCAAATAAATTTGTTTCACATGACCTCTGGGCAGAAAATCTATGTGGATCTCGTAGTTTGTTTGATTTTATATAGGCAACAAATCTTTTTTTCTAAACTGATTCTATTAATTTCCCTACTACTGATTGGATACTCACAGGCTACAGTGATCGCATTCTTCTCTACAGCCTTATTGTGTAGTGGAACTACAGTCATGGCCAAACGTTTTGAGAATGACACAAATATTGTTTTTTTACAAAGTTTGCTGCTTCAGTGTTTTTAGACATTTTTGTCAGATATTGCTATGGTATACTGAAGTAAAATTACAAACATTTCATAAGTGTCAAAGTCTTTTATTGACAATTACATTAAGTTTATGCAAAGAGTTAATAATTGCAATGTTGATCGTTCTTTTTGAAGACCTCTGCAATTCGCCCTGGCATGCTTGGAGTTTGTCAGAATTTGTCAGTTTTTGTTTATCCACCTGCCTCTTGAGGATTGACCACAAGTTCTCAATGGGATTAAGGTCAGGGGAGTTTTCTGGCCATGGACCCAAAATTTTGGTGTTTTGATTCCCGAGCCACTTAGTTTTCACTTTTGCCTAATGGCAAGGGGCTGCATCATATTGGAAAAGGCATTGTTTGTCACCAAACTGTACTTGGATTGTTGGGAGAAACTGCCCTTGGATGGTTGGGATGTTTTGGTACCATTCTTTATTCATGGCTGTGTTCTTAGGCAAAATTGGGAGTGAGGCCACTCCCACCAGTGCAGAGCTTGCTCAGGAATGGCAGCAGGCTGGTGTGAGTGCATCTGCACGCACAGTGAGGCGAATACTTTTGGAGGATGGCCTGGTGTCAAGAAGGAAAGCAAAAAAACAACTTCTCTCCAGGATAAACATCAGGGACAGACTGATATTCTGCAAAAGGTACAGGGATTGGACTGCTGAGGACTTTGGTAAAGTAATTTTCTCTGATGAATCCCCTTTCAGATTGTTTGGGGCATCTGGAAAAATGCTTGTTTGGAGAAGGAAAGGTGAGCACTACCATCAGTCCTGTGTCATGCCAACAGTAAAGCATCCTGAGACCATTCATGTGTGGGGTTGCTTCTCAGCCAAGGAAGTGGGCTCACTCACAATTTTGCCTAAAAACAAATCCATTAATAAAGAATGGTACCAAAACATCCTCCAAGAGCAACTTCTCCCAACCATACAAGAACAGTTTTGTGACTAACAATGCCTTTTCCAGCATGATGGAGCACCTTGCCATAAGGCAAAAGTGATAACTAAGTGGCTCGGGGATCAAAACATAAAAATGTTGGGTCCATGGCCAGAAAACTCCCCAGACCTTAATCCCATTGAGAACTTGTGGTCAATCGTCAAGAGGCAAGGTGGACAAACAAAAACCCACAAATTCTGACAAACTCTAAGCATTATTTAGGCAAGAATGGGCGACCATCAGTCAGTACATGGCCCAGAACATGATTGACAGCATGCCAGGGCGATTTGCAGAAATCTTCAAAAAGAAGGGTCAACAATGCAAATATTGACTATTCGCATAAACTTAATGTAATTGTCAATAAAAACCTTTGACACTTATGAAATGCTTGTAATTTTATTTCAGTATTCCATAGCAACATCTGACAAAAAGGTCTAAAAACACTGAAGCAGCAAACTTTATGAAACCAATACTTGTGTGATTCTCAAACTTTTGGCCATGACTGTACATTTGTTATTTTCCAATCATCTGGAAATATACCTGTCAGCAGTAATTATTTAAAACTTTTTGCTATTGGCTCTGCAAGCGAGTTTATCTTTAATACTTTTTGGTCCCATTGTCTTACCTACTTTTAATGTTGCAAGTTCAAGTATCACCTCTTCTGTAGTATATATGTTTGTGTACAGTACAATAGGGTATATTTTTCTCTAAGCTAGGTGACCCCTTTGAATTGTCTACAGTAATTAAAGAGCAAAAATAGCTTTTGCAGTTTCTTTGTCTCCTCCAACATATCTACCCCCTTCAGTTTTTAGCTGTATTATATTCTCTTTGTTTTTCCTTTCACTAATGCATCTAAGATTTGTCCCCCTTTTTGACTGTGCAATTTTTTCTTCTGTTTTTACTTTATTGTGTATTTAGCCTCTTTATTCAAGCTTTATATGCTTTTATGTTCTTTGATTGGTTCTATCTAGATTTCTTGATTGCAGTTTTACTTAGTATTATAAAAAACTGCCATTTCCTTGGAGAGCCATATTGACTTCCTCTTCCTTTTGCTTTTGCTAACATACATGGCACAAACTTCTGTTGCATTGAATAATGTATTTTTTAGTTTACTGTTCCCTACACTCCACCTATTAATTCCCACCCTGTCAGGGATTCATATAAATGTTTTAAGTTATTTCAGTCTAGATTCTAAAACATTTTTAGGTGTGGTTCAGCTTTACTGTTTAGCCAAAAGTTCCCTCTTACAGATGCATTTATCTACATCTCCATTGGTGAAAACGATGTCTGTAATGTATTCCCTGCTGGTTGTTTCCCTATCTTGCTTGAGATAAACATATGCTAGCGATCCATATGGTTAATGCTACTGGCTAATTTAGATATTGACAGATTCTAATTCACATCAGGTATATTGAGATCTCTCATAATATGTATTTGTAGATTAACATCTAAGGCAAACTGTTGCACAAAATCTTATGTGCAAATTAGGCATGTGATTCACAGTACAGTTAATTTCATGAGAAAAATACTTTTTGTGAACACAGCTGTTCAGAAGGTAACAGCTGGTAAATACCTCAGCAGTGGTTCAAAGTCTGAGTCTTGATTTTCCCACAGAGGTCAACTCAGAAGTTAGGACGGAAATTTCTCTCTTCTGCCTATGGAATAGAACGGTCATAACTGTAAATCAATTTAAAATGTTGTAAATAAATCCTACAGGTAATTGGTGAGAAATAGGAAATTCCAATTCATACAGAGACATGATATGGACATTAATGGTTGATAAAAATAGATTTGTTGTTATTATGTATTAGTAGGATATGCAACTTTCTCTTGTTTTCTTACAGTTTAATATAAGAGATTTGAAAAATAAATACCGATTTTGTGATCAGTCAATCTCCATACATAACTGTTTGGATATACTTACTGAATAAATATTATTATTATTATTATTATTATCATTTATTTGTTAGGCGCCACAAGGTGTCCGCAGCGCCGTACATAGTACAAACAGTAAACCATACAGGGTTAAACAGTACAGAACAGTAAACACAAAGTACCAGTGCTTCAGAAACTCCGGGACAGACAAATGGAGTGAGGACGGAGCAGAAGAACAGGTGGGGAGACACGAGGGAAGAAGTGCCCTGCTCAACGAGCTTACATCCTAAGGGAGGGTGGATGAAACAGACACAAGAGGGAGCGGTGATACCAGGGGAGAGAGGGAAGAGTGAGCAGAGTAGGTGAGGGGTTAGGTGGATGATTGGTAGGCTTTAAGGAACAGGTGAGTTTTAAGTGCTCGTTTGAAGGAGCACAGCTTGGGAGCGAGACGGATGGAGCGAGGGAGGTCATTCCAGTGTAGGGGGGCAGCTCGGGAGAAGTCTTGGATTCTGGAGTGGGAAATAAATAAATAGATTGAATAGACTGATATGGTGTATTTTGCAAATAAAACCACTACCTAATGTTGACAACTGTAGAGTAACAAAACATGCTGCCTTTAATATTTAAAGGGTGGACAATGCAGATATCACACAACAGTATGGGTCTATTGCATCTATTTATTAAGAAATACAGTCCGTAAAGGAAATAAAAAGATATTTGCTACATGTTTTTATGGAACATTATTAGCATATTTCTGCTACAAGCAATATATAGTTGTTTTGTGCTGAAGCAAAGGGTTGCACAGGGAGGGCTCCACCGAACATGGATTGTCTTTATATTAGAAAAGTAAGTTACAAGCTTTTAAACCTGTTTAGAGCTCTTCATCTGGCATGTTATAATCTTGGGCCTGGAAATATACTATATGGACAAAAGTATTCGGACACTTGACCATTACACCAACAGGGACTGTAATGACATTGTATTCAGATACATATACTTTAATATTGAGTTGGTCCCCCTTTTGTCGTGATAACATCTTCCACTCTTGATAGGCTTTCCACAAGTTGTTGGAGTGTTTCTATGGAAATTTGTGTCAATTCATTCTGTAGAGCATTTATGAGGGCAGGCACTGATGTTGGAAGAGAAAGCCTGGCTAGCAATCTCCGTTTCAGTTCATCTCAACGGTACTTGATGGGGTTGAGGTCAGGGCTCTGTGCGGGCCAGTCAAGTTCTTCCACAATGAACTCATCAAACCATGTCAATGTGGTCCTTTCTTTGTGCACTGGGGCACAGTCATGTTAGAATAGAAAAGGACCTTCCCCAAATGGTTGCCACAAAGTTGGAAGTATAGCATTGTCAAAAATGACTTGGTATGCCAAAGCACTCAGATTGCCCTTCAAGGGGCCTAGCCTAAAACCTGAAAAACAGCCCCATACCATTATTCCTTCTCCACCAAACTTCACAATTGGCATAATGCTTTCAGGCAGGTAAAGTTCCTCTGCTCCATAGTCCAGTGTCTGTGTGCTTTACACCACTCAATCTGACGCTTGGCATTGGTCTTAGTAATGTTAGGCTTGCATGCAGCTGCTCGGCCATGGAAACCCATTCCATTAAACTCCCGCCACACAGATTTTGTGCTTACATTAATGTCAGTGGAAGTTCAGAACTCTTCAGCTATGGAATCAGCAGAGGGTTGGCGGCTTTTACACACCATGCGCCTTAGCAGTCATTGACCCCGCTCTGTGGTTTGACGCGGTCTTCCACTTCATGGCTGAGTTGCAGTTGTTCCTAAATACTTCCACTTTCTCTAATGTCACTTACAGTTGACCGTGGAATATCCAGCAGGAATGAAATTTCACGACTTATTGCAAAGGTGGCATCCTATCACATCCTATCCCAGTACCACGCCTGAAGTCAGTGAGCTCTTCAGAATGACCCATTTTGTATCACAAATATTTGCAAATGGAGACTGCATGGCTAGGTGCTTGATTTTATACACCTCTGGCAATGGGTCTGATTGAAATACCTTAATTCAATAAATTAACAGGTGTAGCCAAATACTTTTGTCCATATAGTGTACCTAGTTGCAACTGTTGATCATGTGTATGTTCCTTTAACATTAAATGCACTCTGAATACTCTACCAAGTGGCAAATGTTACCCATGTGGAGACTTCTGATCACAAACAGGTAAAAATGACAAACCCATTATATTTGAGCCAAAGTGTGTTAGATTTGAGGCAAATTTCCTGTGTGCTCTCCCCAGAACAACACTTGAACTCACATATACCAAGCCGACTTCTGGGAAATGTGAGCCTGAGGGGACAGCATGTACATTCATAAGGTGCCACATCTCTGCATGGACATTCATAACATCCATTAAAGAAGGTGGTGCATGCTCACTATTGTGACACCGGCACTAGCACCCAACAGCCTAATGGTTCAGTCTTGGTTCCGTTAATTGTTGGTTTCCTGAGCCTCTGATAGCAGCACTTTTAAATTAGACAGAGGAATCATTCCATGTTATAATGTATGTAACAATCCTTACAAATGTAACCCCCTGTCACTGAGTGTAGTGTTGAGTGCACAGTTCAGGCAGTACACCTCCTTCTTAGTCTGTGACAATCCTGCTCAGGTTTGCTACTTTTCTTGTCTGCTCTGTTCTCCTGTGGATCATATGACTCGCCCTTAGGGCGAGTCATTCAAAACGAGCTCTGTTTAAACTCAGCACTGGCACCTGCTCACTGTCAGTGCAACTTGTTTGCTACCTGATTCCATGGACCCTAGTGTATCCTGACCTCCTGTATTCCTTGTGGATGAATTGCATTTCATCAACCAAGTGCTGGAGCACTATCCCTAAGACTTCCTTGTTGCAATTATCTTCATGTGCATCATTACAAAACTCTGTCTATTATCAAGTGTTATGTTGCCTTTCATTGTTATACATAGACTCTCATTACCTTCAATCTCGCTGTACAAGAACCTTTGTCGTACCTAACAGACTGTTCGCTTACACTGCTATCCCTATACCCTGCGGTGTATAGATTTTCTTCGCATCCATGTGTAGTGCAATCACTACTAATTATTGTACCCTGTGGTGCCCTGACATTGGTTAGCTGCTATCTTCTCTGTGGCATACAGAGCCCTGACAATTCTCATCATTGCGGTGTTTATCGCGGCTATATCATCTATGCTGTGAATAAAACTGCTGTTGTGTTTGTGTTGTTATTTCCTGGCCTCGCTTTGCCGTGGCTTATTGACACCTGCATTGTGTATTCACTGCTGCTACAGTCATCGCTACTCTCCGTCGTAACTTCTCCTCGTCTCTGCACTTTGACTTATGGCATTCTACAATATCTGTATACTATATTCTAGCTATCGCAGGACTCTGTGCTCAGTCAGCATTGCTGTATGTGGTGTTGCGCTCTGGACTCCTCTCTGCCTCAGACTCAGTACTAATATCTCTGTGTATATTGATGCTTGCATTCCTATATGTATTATTGTTCTCCTCATGATTGGCAGCACTACTGCTACTCCTGTTTAACCTAACCCAACCCATTCTCCTAATTCTGTTATGCATGTTATGTCACTAATACTTCCATGTATTAGCAGTGTTTTCTTTTTCGTTGTTTATGCTTCTCCATAATCTGTATGAGACATCTTACAGACAATACTTCATTATATATATATATATATATATATATATATATATATATATATATATATATATTTTCTAAACAACATTGAAGTATTGAAGAAGCCACCTCTGTGTCTTGCCTCATTATTTCTGGGTACCCTTGTTAAGACTAGGGATGTGCACCGGCGACTTTTGAGGTCTCGTGTTTTGTGTTTTGGATCCGGATTTTCGTTATTTTTGAGGTTCGGATTTGTCTCGCAAAACACTTGACGAAAGGTCTCGGTTCGGATTTAAGGTATTGGATTCGGATTTTTTTTGAAAAAAACATAAAAAGTTTAAAAATCAAGTTTTTGGGCTTATTTTCACTCCTAGGCTATTATTAACCTCAATAACATTCAATAACAAGCATTTCCACTAATTTACAGTGTATTCTGAACACCTCACAATATAGTTATTAGTCCAAAACGTTGCAACAAGGTATCTTTCTGTACTGCGTAGAGGAGTGGGTCACCACAATATATATTAAAATTCCTGAACTTTTATGATTCGCACCAATAAATGTACCTGGACTGCGTAGAGGAGTGGGTCACCACAATATATATTAAAAACCCTGAACTTTTATGATTCGCACCAATAAATGTACCTGGACTGCGTAGAGGAGTGGGTCACCACAATATATATTAAAAACCCTGAACTTTTATGATTCGCACCAATAAATGTACCTGGACTGCGTAGAGGAGTGGGTCACCACAATATCTTAAAAACCCCGAACTTTTATGAATCGCACCAATAAATGTACCTGGACTGCGTAGAGGAGTGGGTCACCACAATATATTAAAAACCCTGAACTTTTATGATTCGCACCAATAATTGTACCTGGACTGCGTAGAGGAGTGGGTCACCACAATATAAATTAAAAACCCTGAACTTTTATGAATCGCACCAATAATTGTACCTGGACTGCGTAGAGGAGTGGGTCACCACAATATATTAAAAACCCTGAACTTTTATGATTCGCACCAATAATTGTACCTGGACTGCGTAGAGGAGTGGGTCACCACAATATCTTAAAATCCCTGAACTTTTATGATTCGCACCAATAATTGTACCTGGACTGCGTAGAGGAGTGGGTCACCACAATATCTTAAAATCCCTGAACTTTTATGATTCGCACCAATAATTGTACCTGGACTGCGTAGAGGAGTGGGTTACCACAATATCTTAAAAACCCTGAACTTTTATGATTCGCACCAATAATTGTACCTGGACTGCGTAGAGGAGTGGGTCACCACAATATCTTAAGAAACCCTGAACTTTTATGATTCGCACCAATAATTGTACCTGGACTGCGTAGAGGAGTGGGTCACCACAATATCTTAAAAACCCTGAACTTTTATGATTCGCACCAATAATTGTACCTGGACTGCGTAGAGGAGTGGGTCACCACAATATAAATTAAAAACCCTGAACTTTTATGAATTGCACCAATAATTGTACCTGGACTGCGTAGAGGAGTGGGTCACCACAATATATTAAAAACCCTGAACTTTTATGATTCGCACCAATAATTGTACCTGGACTGCGTAGAGGAGTGGGTCACCACAATATCTTAAAAACCCTGAACTTTTATGATTCGCACCAATAATTGTACCTGGACTGCGTAGAGGAGTGGGTCACCACAATATCTTAAAAACCCTGAACTTTTATGATTTGCACCAATAATTGTACCTGGACTGCGTAGAGGAGTGGGTCACCACAATATAAATTAAAAACCCTGAACTTTTATGAATCGCACCAATAATTGTACCTGGACTGCGTAGAGGAGTGGGTCACCACAATATATTAAAAACCCTGAACTTTTATGATTCGCACCAATAATTGTACCTGGACTGCGTAGAGGAGTGGGTCACCACAATATCTTAAAATCCCTGAACTTTTATGATTCGCACCAATAATTGTACCTGGACTGCGTAGATGAGTGGGTCACCACAATATCTTAAAAACCCTGAACTTTTATGATTCGCACCAATAATTGTACCTGGACTGCGTAGAGGAGTGGGTCACCACAATATCTTAAAAACCCTGAACTTTTATGATTCGCACCAATAATTGTACCTGGACTGCGTAGAGGAGTGGGCACTGGGCACCACAATAAAATATATAAAAAACCTTCAACAGATCTGCATTACACTACACATACGGCTGCTCCTCCATCCTCTCCATCATATACATGTTGGAGTTTTAGCGTGTGACAACCTCTTGTTTTTGATAATGTCAGTGCATTTTGAATATTTTTCAATTTGCCCCACACCACTGAATGTACTTTATCTATGATACGCAATACGCATCTATCTATCTTGACTGCGTAGTGTGGTGGCCCCGGTACACAATTTGGTACCGAGGCCACAATATAATTAAAAAACCCTCCACGTGTCTGAATTCCACCAAACAAGTATCTGGACTGCATAGTGGGGTGGCCCCGGTACCCAATTTGATACCGGGGCCACAATACCTCCTCCAAACATGGTACAGACAATTCGTCATTGAGATCCCAGACAGACAGGGTCAAAGTGTTATTGTTTGACTTTGTAAACCCAAAAAACTGTCCCTGTTGCACATAGTCGTGCAATGAAGACTGACTTTTTCATTTAAAGGCACGATCTTTCAAGTGTAGTGTTTGTAAGTCTAAGTCATATTATACTTTTGGTAAAATTGGTTTATTTTGTTCCTCTTTATGGTAATTAATTAGTAATAGAATTAAAGTATGAAATAGAATTAAAGTATGAAATAGAATTAAAGTATGAAATAGAATTAAAGTATGAAATCGAATTAAAGTATGAAATAGAGTGGTATAGAGTTGTAGTGTGGTATAGATAGAGTGGTCCACACAATATAATAATAATAAAACCCTCCACGTGTCTGAATTCCACCAAACAAGTATCTGGACTGCATAGTGGGGTGGCCCCGGTACCCAATTTGATACCGGGGCCACAATACCTCCTCCAAACATGGTACAGACAATTCGTCATTGAGATCCCAGACAGACAGGGTCAAAGTGTTATTGTTTGACTTTGTTAACCCAAAAAACTGTCCCTGTTGCACATAGTCGTGCAATGAAGACTGACTTTTTCATTTAAAGGCACGATCTTTCAAGTGTAGTGTTTGTAAGTCTAAGTCATATTATACTTTTGGTAAAATTGGTTTATTTTGTTCCTCTTTATGGTAATTAGTAATAGAATTAAAGTATGAAATAGAATTAAAGTATGAAATAGAATTAAAGTATGAAATAGAATTAAAGTATGAAATAGAGTGGTATAGAGTTGTAGTGTGGTATAGATAGAGTGGTCCACACAATATAATAATAAAACCCTCAACTGGTCTGAATTCCACCAAACAAGTATCTGGACTGCGTAGTGTGGTGGCCCCGATACACAATTTGGTACCGAGGCCACAATGTAATTAAAAAATTGGGCATCAACTGTCACCGTTGTTTAATATCTGATACACCTAAATATGGACTGCACAGTGGAGTGGCCCCGGTAGTAAATTTGGTGCCGGGGCCACAATACCTCCTCCAACTTCCAAGTGTAGTGTTTATAAAGACAGACAGCGTCGAAGTGTTATTAGTTGACTTTCTTAACCCTAAAATTGTCCCTGTTGCAAATATTCGTGCAATGGACAGTTACTTTTTTATTGAAAGACTCAAGCTTTCAAGTGTAGTGTTTATAAAATATAAACAACAATACAGTAGTTTTAGAGCACGTCAATACCTCTTGTTTTAAATTATGACACGGCATTTTACTTTTGGTTTAATTTCTTGTATTTTTTTAAATTTGGTTTTACTTTTTGAACATGGCAAACGACTGTTGATTGGTCATATAATGCCAAAAAAAAAGGTCCAAGATGGAATTGTCCTTGGGCCCTCACACCCACCCTTATGTTGTTGAAATAGGACATGCACACTTTAACAAACCAATCATTTCAGCGACAGGGCCTACCAAACAACTTTGGCTGAAATGATTGGTTTGTTTGGGCCCCCACACCAAAAAAGCTATTCATCTCTCCCTGTACAGACTAAACAGGCTCTACTGAGGCAAGATGTCGTCCTCATCCTCAACCTCTGATTCCTCTCCCCCTACAGTGTGTACTTCCTCCTCATCACACATTATCAATTCGTCCCCGCTGGACTCCACAACCACAGGTCCCTCTGTAGTATCTGGAGGGCAGTGCTGTACTTCATTGAGGAATTGATTATTCATTTTTATAAACATAATTTTTTCAACGTTGTGAGGAAGCAACCTCCTTCGCCGCTCACTGACCAGGTTCCCCGCTGCACTAAAAACTCTTTCCGAGTACACACTGGAGGGGGGACAACTCAGGTAAAATAGAGCCAGTTTGTACAGGGGCTTCCAAACTGCCTTTTTTTCCTGCCAGTAACAATATGGACTGTCTGACATGTCTACTTGGATGGTGTCAGCAAAGTAATCATCCACAATTTTTTCTATTGTGACAGCATCCAATGCAGCGAGAGTAGACATGTCTGCAATGGTTGGCAGGTCCTTCAGTCCGGACCAGATGTTATCAGCATCCCCGCCAGTGCCTCTTTTGGGAAAACTGAGCTTTTTCCTCGCAGCCATAGATGTGGAAGAAAATGAGGGTGGAGCTGTTGGCATGTCACGGTCCTCTTCAGAGGACAATCTCCTGACCAGCAGGTCTTTGCACCGCTGTAGACTTGTGTCCGCCGGAAACAGAGACACAACATACGCTTTAAACCGAGGATCGAGCACGGTGGCCAGAATGTATTCCTCTGACTTTAAAAGAGTGACCACCCTCGGATCCTGGCAAAGCGTACGAAGGGCTACATCCACAAGAGCTACATGCTTGGTGTAATCGCAATGGCTTACCAGCTCCTCCCTCACTTTCTCCAGCTGCTTCTGCAACAGCCTGATCAGGGGAATGACCTGACTCAAGCTGGCAGTGTCGGAACTGACTTCTCGTGTGGCAAGTTCAAATGGCTGCAGAACCTTGCACAACACGGAAATCAGTCTCCACTGCGCTTGACTGAGGCACATCCCCACTCCTTTGCCTATGTCGTAGGTGGCTGTGTAGGCCTGAATGGCCTTTTGCTGCTCCTCCATCCTCTGCAGCATATAGAGGGTGGAGTTCCAGCGCGTCACAACCTCTTGTTTGAGGTGATGGCAGGGCAGGTTCATGCTTTTTTGATGTGCCTCTAGTCTGCGGTAGGCACTGGCTGAATGCCGAAAGTGTCCAGCAATTTTGCGCGCCACCGCAAGCATCTCCTGCACACCCCTGTCACTCTTGAGGTAATGCTGCACCACCAAATTAATGGTGTGAGCAAAACATGGGACGTGCTGGAAATTGCCCATATTTAATGCCCGCACAATGTTACTGGCATTGTCTGACACCACAAATCCCCATGAGAGTCTAAGTGGGGTAAGCCACTGGGAGATAATTTCCCTCATTTTCTCTAATATGTTGTCAGCGTTGTGCCTCTTATTAAAGCCTGTAATGCACAATGTTGCCTGCCTTTGCATGAGCAGCCATTTTGTAGATGCTGCTACTGATGCAGCTGTTGCTGTTGCTGCGGAAGGGGATGCATCTACCCAGTGGGCTGTCACAGTCATATAGTCCTTCGTTTGCCCAGAACCACTTGTCCACATGTCCGTGGTTAAGTGGACAGTGGGTACAACCGCATTTTTAAGAGCACTGAGGACACTTGATCGTACTTCTCTGTACATTTTTGGTATCGCCTGCCTAGTGAAGTGGAATCTCGAGGGGATTTGGTACCAGGGACACAATACCTCCATCAACCCTCTAAATCCCACTCCACTGATGGCGGACACCGGGCGCACGTCTAACACCAACATTGCAGTTACAGCCGCAGTTATACGCTTTGCAATAGGGTGACTACTATCGTATTTTGTGGTCATGGCAAACGACTGTTGGACGGTCAATTGTTTTGTGAAAGACTTAGCGGTCTTACGACTTCCCCTCTGGGAAGATGACCGACTAACAGCAGCAACAGCAGCAGTGGCAGTAGTAGGCGTACCGCTGCAGGATTCCTCGGATGAATCCCGTATTGAGGAGGACTCAGTCTGGCTGCTGACTTGGGCTGCAGGACTGAATCTGATGGAGATTGTGGAGGAAGTTGACGAGGAGGGTGTTGCTGGTGTGTATCCAACTGGACCACGGGATTTAGGTGTCCCTGTACCGATGAGGGTCCTAGCCCCAGTTCCTGAACTAACCACTGAACTATGAAGGTTATTCAGGTGACGTATAAGGGAGGATGTTCCTAGGTGGGCAAGATCCTTACCCCTGCTTATTTGAGCTTTACATAAGCTACATATGGCCATACATTGGTTGTCTGGATTTGGATAAAAATAACTCCAGACCGAAGAGGTGCATTTTTTGGTCTTCTGACCAGGCATGACGATGGGCTTTTTCATCCCATGGACATCAGCTGTTTCCCCCCCTGGTGCCTCATTTACAATAACCACATCACCATCCTCATCATCAAGTTCCTCCACAGCGCCAGCTACATCATCAATAGCCTCCTCCCGAGCCACCTCTTCCCGTACAGTGTTGGAAAGGTCAGGCTTGACAACCACCAACACCCTTGGACTCGCCTTGGGGATTTGTGATAATTTCTCTTTAGAAGGCAGAGTTGTTTGCTGTTTTGTTGCTGACAGCATAACTCTCTTCAATTTTTTGTAAGGGGGGGGAGGAGGAGGAGGGCTAAGATCCGTGGGTGAAGCTGAACCACTAGTCATGAACACGGGCCAGGGCCTAAGCCGTTCCTTGCCACTCCGTGTCGTAAATGGCATATTGGCAACTTTACGTTTCTCCTCAGATGATTTAAAGTTTCTCTTTTTGCTACATTTTCTTAACTTGGGCTTTTTGGATTTTACATGCCCGGTACTACGAGATTGGGCATCGGGCTTGGAAGACGACGTTGATGGCATTTCATCGTCTATGTCATGACTAGTGGCAGCAGCTTCAGCATTAGGAGGAAGTGGGTCTTGATCTTTTCCTACTTTATCCTCCAAATTTTTGGTCTCCATTATATGTAGCACAAGATACTGCAGAATGTGTGAACTTGGTAATATTGCAGTACCAATGGACTTATACTGCTGTATTGTTTTTGCAAATTTGGTTATAATTATTATATATTTTTTTTTTTTTTTAATTTTTTATTTTTTTTTACTTTTTTTTAATTTTTAAAAAACTTGGGAATAGTGGGGAAAAAACTATGCCCTTAGAAGCACAGAGCACAGGACACAGCACCACTGGACTGAACAGGACACGGCACAGGACCCAGCAGCACTACGGAACTCAGCAGGACAGAGCACAGGACACAGCACCACTGGACTGATACTGCAGAATGTGTGAACTTGGTAATATTGCAGTACCAATGGACTTATACTGCTGGATTGGTTTTGCAAATTTGGTTATAATTATTATATATTTTTTTTTTTTTTTAATTTTTTTTTTTTTTTTACTTTTTTTTTATTTTTTAAAAACTTGGGAATAATGGGGAAATAACTATGCCCTTAGAAGCACAGAGCACAGGACACAGCACCACTGGACTGAACAGGACACGGCACAGGACCCAGCAGCACTACGGAACTCAGCAGGACAGAGCACAGGACACAGCACCACTGGACTGATACTGCAGAATGTGTGAACTTGGTAATATTGCAGTACCAATGGACTTATACTGCTGGATTGGTTTTGCAAATTTGGTTATAATTATTATATATTTTTTTTTTTTTTTAATTTTTTATTTTTTTTTACTTTTTTTTTATTTTTTAAAAACTTGGTAATAATGGGGAAATAACTATGCCCTTAGAAGCACAGAGCACAGGACACAGCACCACTGGACTGAACAGGACACGGCACAGGACCCAGCAGCACTACGGAACTCAGCAGGACAGAGCACAGGACACAGCACCACTGGACTGATACTGCAGAATGTGTGAACTTGGTAATATTGCAGTACCAATGGACTTATACTGCTGGATTGGTTTTGCACATTTGGTTATAATTATATAATTTTTTTTTAATTTCTAATTTTTTATTTTTTTTTACTTTTTTTTTATTTTTTAAAAACTTGGGAATAATGGGGAAATAACTATGCCCTTAGAAGCACAGAGCACAGGACACAGCACCACTGGACTGAACAGGACACAGCACAGGACCCAGCAGCACCACTGACCTCAGAAGGACAGAGCACAGCACACAGCACCACTGGACTGATACTGCAGAACACAGCACAGCACAGCACAGCACAGCACAGAACTAAACAGCACAGAACTAAACAGCACAGAACTAAACAGCACAGAGGACCACCTAACACACCCTCCCTCTACCCTGATCAATGCCCGAGTGAAGATGGCGGCGACTAGCGGGGAATTTATAGGATCCGAGTATCGCGAGATCCGACAACGGGATTATGAGTCAGAGCCTCAGTTTCACTTTTGAATTTGGCGCCAATACCCGGATCTGTCTCGGATCCGACTCGGATCCGCAACGTTCGGGTGGGCTCGGATTTCATAAATCCGAGTGCGCTCATCCCTAGTTAAGACTAGGTCATGTGTACAGGCCTTCGCAGAATACACTACTAATCAAGCCTGTACCAAACCAGATCTGTAACACAATCCTAGCTAGCTCCTGGCATGGATATAGATGACCAGATGGTCTTCACACATGCAGGTTATTTTTATAGAGTCTCTGAAGTTTCTGTGAAGATGTTGGGACACAGGTGATGTAACTGGGTGGTGCAGTGCAATCAGATGTCTCAATAATTTGGGTGCCAAACCATCTCTATATTGCAAAATAAACTCTCTATTTACACTCCTTCACTCCAGCACATTCTTAAATGGTTGCAGTGATTAAGTAAATATGTACAGTTCCTATATATATCTGTTGTCACCTCCTGCACAGTTCTTAATAGCTACATAGACAGAATATCAATGGGGCAGTCACATCCAAAATGGATTGCTTTTTAGTTCACTCTCATCTCTCTCTCACAGCAGTGTTCACTCACCTTTCCTCTGCGAGTGTATTATCTCTCACCCTTCCTCTGCGGGGGTAATATCTCTCTCCCATCCTCTGCAGTGGTATTATCTCTCACCCCTCCTCTGTGGGGTATTATCTCTCAACCCCTTCAATTTGCTGTCTCTCCTTTCTATTAATCTGTCACAATCTGAGATAAATTATCCCTGAAATCTGCCCCATGTCACTAGTATTCTGTGTGTGACAGCACGTGACGGATCAGCTCCAAATATTACAAGGGGGGTCCCAGGACCTCCTCCCCTCTGTCATGGGTCCCTGGCTGACTCTTCTCCACACACAGGTTCTGAACCCCTTATACCAGCCTGATGTTGCTAAGCAACATTCCTGCTGTGTCTCCTCTGGGTCCTAGTGCCAGACCACACTCTCAGTCACTGGGAGGTGTGAACAACAACGCCAGAGGGGTGTTTCACAAATATGACATCAAGCATACAATACCTGATTGAAGGCCAAGGGAGAAGCATAGAACTGAATTCAGACAGCCTACACTTCCATAAAAATTGGTTCTAGTAGCTGACTTCTCTTGTTTTCAGTGGGTGGGTACAATGACAAGCAATAAATGGACCCTCTGTGCTACTAGTGGTTCTTACCAGACATCTAATCAAAGAAGTGATGAGCTTCAACACAAGATGTCCAAAGGTCACAGACCCCATAATAGCCCCAGCAGGAGTTAAAATAACTAGATAAATTCAGTGACATAGCCAGGACAAATTACAGAGAATCATAGTCAGTGACAGGTAAAAAGTTATGTCAGGCAGTTTAGAATCAGGCAAACAAGTGTAGTCTAAAGTCAAGCTGGTTCAATACCAGGTAGACAATAATATCAAACAATGGAGAACAATTAGAGCACTCAGATAAATTGTTGTTCATGTACTGATGCAAACACAAAATGCAATGGACTTAGTAATGTTGTTGTGCGATAGAGGCGTTTTTCTCAGCATCTTTTTCTTATTTATATATGGACTTCATAGTGCTCTTTCTTTACAAATATCATATAGTGCAAATGTTGTCAGAGCATTGGGTGGCATAGGGTGGTTAAAGAGGGGCAAAAAGAAAGGAGGGGTAATTACAAAATGACATGCCTATGCAAAAATTCTAGTTCTACTTCTGATGCTGGGCTAAACTGGAAGTACACCAACAGCCATATGATGCTGTATCTACTATAAGAGTTTAGCAAATTATAATACACATTTTTTTAAAACTGTAGCAGCAATGTGCTGTCATGTATTCAGTATGGCAACTGAAAAGAGAGCCTCACAATTGTAATCTCTTCCATTTCCTTATCCACGCTGAATACTCTGAGGGGTAAACCTTTGTATATGGTGTAAAGGATAAGAGTGAAACAACAATAACAAATGTTGCCAGGAGGAGGATGTGTAAGAGGAAGAAAAGCAGGAACTAAACACTATTCTGGTGCGTAACATGAGGTGTAATGATTTCCTGGAAGAGGACAGGTTGTTGAATTTTGGTGATTGAGGACAGGGTATAAAGTAACTGTGAAGCATTCATAAATTTACTTCCATGACCTAAAATAATAGTGTACTGTAGATGATTTAAATTTTATTTAAATATAGTTAAATTAAATAGGTCGATAGCTGAGACACAGGGATGAATCCTCCCCTTCCTTCGGTATAATTGTAATGTGGGCTTCTAGGGATTGTTTAGAGAAATAAGATTTGGCAGAAATGGAGGAGTAATGGGACAAGATGGGTCTTGAAGGTCTTAAAATAAGTTATGGTAAAGCCATCGGGACCTTGGCTTTTACTTGAAAGGGAAAAAGAGAAAGCTTGTTCCAACTCTTGAGTTGTAAATGGTGGTTTCAGAGAGTCTCTATTTGCTTCTGACAATTTTAGGAACTTATTTGAGCGTAAATAGTTATCAATCTCCCCCCGCAGCACCCTCACCATCAGCAGCAGCAGCAGCTATTTATATAGCGTCACTAATTCGACAGCACTGTACAGAGTACTCATTCACATCAGCCCCTGCCCCATTGGTACTTACAGTCTAAATTCCCTAACATACACATATGGACAGAGAGAGACTAGGGTCAATTTGTTAGCAGCCAATTAAACTACTAGTATATTTTTGGAGTGTGGAAGGAAACCAATGCACTTGGAGGAAACCCATGCAAACACAGGGAAAACATGCAAACTGCACACATATAAGGCCATGGTCCAGAATCAAACTCACGACCCCAGTGCAGTGAGGCAGAAGCTACCAAGTTGCGGCTGTTCTGAAAATGCCGTTTTTGCCTCTACCAATTCAGTAAAGAGTGATTTGGATAAAGTTGACTTGTGGATAGTTTCTAGATCTCTTACTTTATGTTAGAGGGTACATTTGCCTCACATGACACATTTATGGGCCTCCCAGATAGTGATTTTGGAGGCATCAGGAGTGTTATTAATAGTTCCATATTCTTTGATAGAGGATTTTAATTGGGATATACAGTAAGCGTCTTGGAGTAAGCTTTTGTTGAGTTTCCAAGTCCACTGGTTGAAGATCAGGTTTGGAAGATTAATAGTGAGAATAACGGATGCGAGATAAGACCAGGTTACCGAGCCTATCCCTGCTTCCTGTAGGATGTGTAAGTGTTTATGGCCAAGAAAAGTATAGTCTATCATAGAGTATACAGTATGTAGTGAGAGAAAAAATTGTAATCTTGGTCAGAGGGATAAAGGAGTCTCCAGGTATCCATCAACTGATGTTCATGAAAGATGCGTCTTACCGGATGGTATTTTCTTTCAGAGTATCTAGGGACACCTGATGAGAAGTCATAGAGTGGATCCAAGGTCCAATTCAAATCACCACTAACTATGGTGATAACTTTGAGTAAATGTTCAGCATGCTCTAACATCTTCTAGTAATAAGCAGGTTGTCCTTGACTAGGGGCATAAAGATTAACAATGGAGAATTAATGACTAAAGATCTTACATTTAATTAAAAGACCTCTGCCTATTTTTAATCTATGGCGTGTAACATCTGTTAAGGAAAGGTGATGGACAAATAAGATACCAACTCATTTTGATATACTTTCAAAATTGTTGCTATAATACACATGGGGAAAATATAGACTTTTCAAAGAAGGAGATTGTGAGTTATGTCGAAAATGTGACTCCTGTATTAGGGTGATATCTATTTTGTCTGCTCTGAGCGTTCTAAGTGCTCTAGATCTTTTTTCAGGGCTATTAGCATTAATAGAACAGATATGGGGTTTATTAATTGGGTTAGTCATCCTGAATCTTAAACAGAGATTAGTTTCTGTTCATGACTCCATAAACAAAAATATAATTAAAAGGTTGGGGAAGATCGGAATATGAAAGAGAGGGAGGGGAATTAAATAAAAGGTAAAGGGTAATATAGAACAAAGAAAAAGAACAATGACATTGAATGGAATTAAATCATAATAGCATTTTCGGCTTACACTATGACAATAGATCAAGGGTGAGCATAAAAAGGTGTATATACACACACTGTAGGAGTCATTGGGGGACAGTGACCAATGCAATCTAAAAGTATATTTGAATAAAGCATTAAAGTTTCAGATAACTAAATTAACAATACATTATATTAAACACTGTGTTTCAAATGATAGAATTTGATTAAAAAAAAAGATAAATGAATCATTTAGTTCATTTCTATAGGTTTCAGTTAAAAATAGATCATTTTAACATGGGTGTCCTGGGAGGTATTAATTTATTTATTTTCTCGTTTTTCTCCCTGGATGTTGAACTGTATTCCAAGCAGTTTCTTTAGATGGAAGTGGTATAGTTTCCATTTGAAAGAGAGGATCTGTCCAATCTCGGACATGAATCTTAGGTAGAGAGGTGCAGAACTGGTCTAGGTCTGATATAAATCTTAATATGGAAGATTTACCTTCTTGGGTTGCTTGAAGTTGAAAAGGAAAACTCCAATGAAATTTCAAGTTACTTTTGTTTAGTTCATCTGTCAGGGGTTTCAAAGCCATTCGTTGTTGGAGAATATACCAGGAGAGATCAAGGAAATGTTGGATGGATCTGTCTTTGAATTTAATCTTGTCTAGTTTGTGAATCTTCCTCAATCTTCTTTTTGGGTATAATAATGAAAGCAGCATATTACATACCGAGGTTTGTATGTTGGTAGTCCACGTGGTCTCAGAGCTCTATGAGATCTATCAAAGGTGATAAGAATATTTGGAGATTGGCTCAGAAGCTCATTGAAGATTCTAGTCAGACCTGTTAAACGAATTTCTACTGGAATACCATGTACCCATATGTTATGTCATCTAGTTTACTTTTTAAGAATTGTAATTCAGAAGCTTGGGAATACACTACATTTTGAAGACTGGAGGGAAGGTTATCCATGGCTTCTCTTCCTTCCTCCAACGAGGTGACTTTATTTGTGATTTGTAAAATGTCACCCTTAATTTCAGCCAGTTCTGGGCGAACAATATCTTCTAGGCTTTGGTTATTGGGAAGAGATTTCAGGTATGTGAAGACTTCTCACATTTCATTGCTTGAAGAGGTCTCTGCAATAGCAGGTGGTATGGAACCATCTGGAAGGGAAGGTGGTGAAGAGGAGATCGCTGGATGATTGGATGAGTCCCTCTGAAGGCTATATTATGTGAGAAAGAATCGGAGATCTGTTTGGAGAGAATGATCGCAAAGTTTTTGAGATTCTTGTTTGTTAGTTTTTTTCGTCTTTGCTCATGGTTGATGATTCAGTATTGGTTAAAAGAGGTGTGGTTAGTTGATTATCAATTAGAATAGAAATTATGTATTGTATTTAGTAGTGATTGCTGGAGGCCACAGTCACCCAAATAGTGGCTAGGTCGCCATGTTTATTGTGAGATATTCATAACGTTGGTCATTCTGCAGTAAGGTTAGTTTGTTACAAATTTTGGGAGTTCCTCAAGGAGTAAAAAATGGAAATGGAAGTGACCTTCAGTATTACGAGGGGAGGTTTTCCCACTTGAGTGAATGTGAGCCACGTAAATTTCACATAAAGTGCCTGTATATACCACCTTGAAATTTTTATTGTTGGAGTGTTGTAGTTTGAGTTGAGGTTGATATGATCAATAGTCACCAGATGATAGTTTTGTGAGGTGAAGGCTCAAATCCCTTTTGTAAATGATTAAGTAAGATCTGGTAATTGGAGATTGATAGGAAGATCCAAAGGAATAGTTTCATTTCAAGGTGTAATATTTTTAACTTGAAAAGAGTGATTCTCTGTGAGTAGTAATTTTAGCTACAAGTTTATGGAGCTCTCATGAAACTTGTTTGTTTAGAGTGGCTTCTAGGTCACTCTCCTTGGTTATATATTAATTATTGTTGTGCATATAAGATGTTATTTTAGAAGTAGATTGATATATTCTAGATTATGTTTGTCTTCTGCAGCTAGATGACTATAGATCGCTATAGTTCTTCTTATAACAATTGAATTTAGAAATTTAATAAAAGTCAGATTCAATGGTTCATAAAAGGATATAATTATTCCTAAAATATGTTTGTGATACTAACTTCAGCCATTAGGTGGCAATAATCTTAAAGTCTTTGATGTAGTAATGATAATTATGAGACCAATATTGAATATATTACATTACTATATATATTATATATTAATGTATAGTTATATATTATATTACATTCTGCTTATCCAGTTGATTATCAACTACAGACAAAATGGTGCCAGTTAGTGAAAAAATGGATTCTAAGAAACAAGCAATATCTTTCTTGTCAGGTCCATACCTATCACCAGTTTCAGTGGTCTGTTTTGACCATTTAATTAATAATTATTTATTAAGTTTTTTACAAAATAATCATGTGTTAGTTTCACTCATTGACAATTAGTCTGTCTTCCATCTCAATTAAGTTTTTGTATTTCTGATAAAATTGAGGATAAAGGAAGTTCCAGACTGTCACCCACTTAAACCCCTCATTTATCTAAATAGATTGTGGTGCCAGAATGTAGTGATATTCATGGATTGACACTGGATGTTCTTACATCAATATTGGGCCAGTTCGGTTGTCATAGGTAGGTTCTTTAAGTCCCCCACTCACAAGCTAAGATGGCGGAGGAAAGCCCAGCACTGTGTTACTTATGAGTCTCTTTGGGTGGTAGTAGCCCAGCTTTTGTCTATGACAGTGTTTCTCAACCCTAGTCCTCAAGTACCCCTAACAGTGCATGTTTTCCATATCTCTTTGCTGGAGCACAGGTGTAATCATTGCTGACTGACACATTTTGAAAAATCCACATATGGTATAATTATATCACTGGTAACCTGGAAAACCTGCACTGTTAGGGGTACTTGAGAACTAGGATTGGGAAACACTAGTCTATGTAATAGACTCTGAAGCATTGCTACATATGTGATCACAGTGAAACAATATGAGACAAAAATCTGTAGCTTCTTACTCAGGGCGAGTATTTCTAGTGCAGTTCACGTCTTAAGAGAAGCGATATGTCAGTTATACAATGCTGACAAGGAGTCTGCGATATCGATGTTCAAATAAACAATGTGGGTGTAACTTGTGATAAGCTCAGCGGTAATGGGTGATATCTCCTGTCAGGTCTTCTGCCGGGTTGATTCTGGTGCCTCAGTGGTATTATTTGGGGCTGACAGTTCTGGCATCAGCAAATGTTGTATCAGCAGCTTTAATTTAAAGTTTTAAGGTGAACTAGGAAGCGCCCCATCCCAGCTCTAAATCTGTCCCCAAATTTTAAATTTTCTTCCTTGCACCGCAACAAGGTTTTTCCAAGATGCAAAATTTCACCTACTAGTTAGAGTTACCCCCCCCCCCCCCCCCCCCCCCCACGGCAAGCTACATATTACAGAGAGATAAACTTCATAGCATAACACATATTGCAGAGTAATGCCTCCCAGTGCACACTACCAATTGCTGAGAAATTCATGCCAAATCACACCACAGGTTGCAGAATCTCCCCCTCCCACCCCAATGTACAACACATTTTGTTGCACATTGGGGTGGGAGGGAATATGCACTTTTCAATTCCTATTGAAAAGCGCATATTCCAGAGTAAAACATCCATTGCCGGCTATAACAAAAGTTGGAAAATGCTTAACAGCAGTGTTTCATTACTTCCAGAGTGGCTCCTCTATTCAAAATGTTATTAATATTACAGACTCTTAATAGAGCATAATGTAAAATTGTAAACAGCTAAACCAAGAACACAAATCAACACATTCCATCTTGGAACGCTGACACAATCATGCAAGCACCAAAGTTCCTCCTTGTCTTCAATCTGGATTTACATACTATATCCCCTACTTCACATCCCCTTACTTAATGAATAAATTTCAAACATACATAGATATTCAAAAGTTTGTCAGGAATTTAACTTTGAAGAAATATTTTTTGAAAGATTCAAAAACCGCAGATCTAATCACTACTCATGATCCATTAAATTATACACATACAGATCTAAGACCCAGATCTAATTTCTATCCGGTGCATATGAAAGGAAGTTACATCATTGCATTTCAGAAAGTAATAGAGGATGAGGTTATGTCCTTGAATATAGAGAAGAAAAATAGAAAAACCAACTTAACATATAGAGAAAGGGACACCTTAGAAGATCTATCCAAAGACACTACTATTGTCATAAAGCCAGCTGACAAGGGAGGGGGCCTTGTTATATTAGATAAAGAACAATACGTGTCTGAATCTATCCACCTTCTGAGTGAAGAGGACACGTATAAATTGTTGAAAAAGGACCCAACTTTGGAATATCAAAGAGAACTCTTTGTTATAAGAAGGATTAGAACAAGGAATCCTCACAGATAAAGAATACCAGTTTCTGAAAGTGGAACATCCAATATTACTAGTCTTTTACCACCTCCCAAAGGTACACAAAGACACCAAAAAACCTCCAGGTCGTCCAATTATCTCAGGGATCAATTCCCTCATATCACCATTATCTGAGTACATAGACCAATTTTTACAGACTATAGTGCAACAACAACAGTTGTATCTGAGAGATACTACACAGATATTGAATCTTCTGAGTCAAGTCCACTGGGAAGAACATTTCATATTAGTTACCAGTGATGTGCGCACACTTTATACATGTATCAATCACTCAGATGGTATCCACAGTATTAGTTTTTTTCTGGAAAAAGACTCTAACATCTCACCCACTTAGATTAAGTTTTTCATTAAAGGAATACAATTTATTCTCACACACAATAATTTTTGGTTTGAAGATTCCCATTATCTCCAGACAAAAGGAACAGCGATGGGGACCAAGTTTGCGCCAAGCTACGCAAACCTTTTCATGAGTCAATGGGAAGAGGAAAACATCTGGTCAAACCGTCGCTTGGTGGCAAATTTGATCCTCTGGAAATGATTCATAGATGATATCCTCTGTATCTGGCATGGGGGTAAAGATTCACTAAAGGAGTTCATTCAAAATATGAACACCCCACAGAAGAATTTAGAATTTATCACGAACTTCAGCCAAGAAAAAGTGATTTTTTTGTACTTGGAAATTTTCATTAAGGATAGGAAGATTGAGACGCAAACTCATTTCAAAGCAGTTGACTGTAACAGTTTTATATCAATAAACAGCCATCATTATGCCAGTTGGTTGAATAACATTCATCGGGGCCAGTTTACCCGGATAAGAAGGAATTGCTCTGACCTGAATGTTTTTAAAAATCAAGGAAACATTTTAAAGTCTCGGTTCTATGAGAGAGGATATAGTGAAAATAGAGTGGAAAAAGCTCTAGAGGAAGTCAGTTCCCTTAATAGAGAAGATCTTTTAGAATATAAAGAAAGAAACAAGGAGAAGTGTGACACATGTGTCCCATTCATAACACAGTATTCAGAGTCAGCAAAGGATATAAAGTCGAAAATAAGAAAGCACTGGCACCTTCTGAGAAAGGACGAGATCCTTTTGAAATTTCTCCCTGCAAATCCACCTATCACTTTTAGAAAAGCTCCCAACCTTAAGCAAAAGATGGTTACAAGCTACCTACCAAAAAAAGATAACAAAACAACAAATTGGCTCACGAACTTCAAACAAGCAAGAGGTTTCTTTCATTGCCTTAATTGCAAAGCATGCACCATCACGAAGACCGAAAACACCAAAGCAATTGCTGAGTTCACTTCTTACACTTCATCTAAATCTGTTCAAGTGAGAGATGATATCTCCTGTAATTCTACAGGAGTAATTTATCTTATAACATGTCCATGTGGCCTACAATATGCAGGTAGAACATTTAGAAAATTAAAAACGAGAATTAATGAGCATATTAGGAACATTAAGATTGGATTAGAAACCCATCATCTGTCCTATCATTTCAAAACAATACATCAACAGGATCCATCAGGATTAAGATTCTTGGGAATAAAGCTAATTCGTAAACATTGGAGAGGAGGAGATTTCAATAAATTACTAAATCAAGAAGAAGCAAAGTAGATATTCACCCTGGGTACTCTAGCACCGATGTGGTTGAATTTAGATTTTGAACTACAATGGCCAAATTGAGCAGATATTTTATAACTGCTTTTAAAAAAGTTTTATATTTTGTATGACAAACTTTTTACACTGCATACAACCATACTGACGTTATCATTATTTTTATATTGATATGTGCACAGACTCATGAGTTTCTTCCATTTATTATTTTTTTAAATTTTATTTGCATATTAGAGTTGTTATGGTATACATGTCCCCCGAAACATTATTGCAACCAGAAGACATGATTTATAAATCATATTTTGTATAGGGCTCCTGAATAGGTATCTAGTGCCTATGGATTTCAACAGCATGTTTTTAAAACTTTCATTAGTAGCTGCAGGTGATCTGGATAGATAGACTCTATTAAAGGCATTACTCAGCCCTCATTGGATATCCCCTGGCGAAGTGAATACGACGAAACGAGTAGGGAACCAATGAGAGCTGAGATCTGTTACCGGGGCAACCAAACCCGGAAGTTCTGTTGTACGGAGCAGAGCCGCGATAATGACCACGAGTGGAGGACGTCCATTTGAATTTAAAGAAACTTTGATGTGCATGTTAACACTTACCAAATGTAAGTTTATTTTATCTTTGTTTATTAAATATTCCTTAAAGTATCACACTATTGGGGCACTGATGTCTCTTCTTGTCTCCCTTTTTTATGTGGGATAATTGGGTGAGAAACTTGAAAAGACATAGGAGGAGGCTTTTAATGATCAAAATGAACACCATTGAGATGCTTCTGTGAAAATGACTTTAACGTTTGGACTTGTAGCCTGCAAGATATTGTTTACAATGAGTATTATCATTCTGTTTGAACATTTCAGCTATTAGCTGCTTTCAATTATTTGCATTGTTTGCTACATATGCATATTGGCACTTGGTACCGGTTATTTTATTTACCGTCCTATTTGCGCCTTATCACAATTTTTCTGCTTTGCAGTATACTTGTGGGGATTAAGTAGGTATTCCCAAGGGAATTTATAGGCTGCATCACAAAATCCCTTCCCCATTCCCTAAGGAGCACAGGAGGAACCCAATCTATTTATTTTTTCTAATGAGGTACGTGAACCTATCCTACTTATCTGGGTAAGTGTGAAGTGTGAATTGTGGGAGGAAAACATTCTGAGTTCTTGTTAAAAAAAATTTGGGCACTGTTCTAAGACAACCAGACACTTGGGATCTATTGGTGTATTTGATAAAAAAGGAATTATACACAGAACAAAATAGATTATCTTAGAACATCCTGGATTCCTCATATGATTGAGAATAGCACAGTTTATTATGACAGATAAAATCATAGTAAACTAGATCTACAGAAGAAAACACAGGTCCATTAGTGTAAGATTAATATAGCAACAATAATACCTATTCAATTTTTTCTGCATATCAATGTGCTTTTAAATATGGTTTCTATACCACAAGAGCTGAAACAGGCCTCTTAACATTGTACTACTACTACTACATGTGTACTACTGCACATGGGTGCCAGCTATTGGAAGTACTGTTATATGACTACTATTTGCTGACTTGGTTATGTCCTTATAAATTTGATCAGAATGTGAAAGTATTAGATTCAGTGAGATAAAAGGCATCGTGGAATGTAAATAATGTATTAATAGCTCCTTGAGAAACCAAAATAACTGTTGTGGTGATGGCAAAACATGTACTTATTTTTTTATTGATTGTCAGGATATTGACTGATGTCTGGCAACTATGATACTGCACCTTGTTGTTACTCTGAACTGACTTGGAAAAGTGTTGCACTACTAACAAGGTGCATTAGCCAGTGACTGGTAACACACTCTGCTTCCTGTTGTGAAAAGCAAGTCGGTAGATTTTAATTACCTGTATATATTTTAATTCTCATAGTTTAAGTATAATGACATGAAACAGAAGGTGAAGTTGGCATTGGCCAAATAAGCTTACAATCTAAAAGATGTGGGGGAGTAGTTGATACTTAAGGTATATCATAGCCCTAGCTGATGGCAAAAAAGTCTAAACATAACCCTGCCCTGCCCCCAACTTCTGATGACCATGTCAAATGCACAGCATGCCTTTTTCTATCCCCAACCCTAAAGCTAAGGTCACTTTTAGGGAGCTTATACGGACTGATCTGGAGGCTTATCATTTAATGCCTTATCCAACACTGTAAACATATTCTTGAACAGAGAAATATTAACAAAATATGTTCTTAGTTCTTAATGTAATGCACACTGATAACACAGGTCTATGAAAGTTAAGGTATTGAAAGCTTTTTTAATAATACTTTTATTTTCTTAATTATACTCTTGTGTACATCAAGAAATAGTATATAAAAAAAAATACCACATCACATTTACCTATAAGGGGGTTACATAAAGTTTTAAGATAAAACAAGAAGTTTAATTGTTCTTGACATATTTATTGTGAAATACGAACCATCATTATTGAAAAAAATCGATAATATCTTGTTTATTTTTGTCTTAAAACTTAGTTTTGTCGCTTTTCGCTTATACGTTTTTTTCTGTGTCGTCTCTGTGTATCATCCAGCAGCAGTCAGCCATCATGCTGATTTCCCAACAACCCTTGTATCTTCTTTCTACATCTTTATCGTCTTGGTGGAACCGTTCACCCTGTTCTTTACTGTAGTCTTTGAGATTATTCGGGAAATGCTCAATATGGAAATTCAAAAAATTTACCTATCTACCATCTATGTATGTGGTGGTAGGCAGGGGTTAAAATGAGCCGGCACAGGGCAAAACTGTGTTGCATCTGTTGTATTTGGTTCCACCTTCCCCAGCTCACCTTGTAGTTGTAGTTGTTGTGTGTGTGCAAGCTTACAATCTACTACCTCTAGTTATTGTTGAGAATCTAGCTGCCAGCTGGCCAAGACCAGTATATATCTGCATCACCATAAGCATGGTGGCATATTAATTATGACTCAATAAAGAACTAAAGAACCATGTCTGTGGAAACAACTGCTTTATAGTATATTTGGCATTCTTCATTTATTCAGTTGTTTACTATTTTGACAGTTTTCTGTAGTGTTTAAAAACAAAAATTATATTAGAATTATTATTGTTTATTTATTAACATTTATTTATATAGCACCACCATACTTGATAACGCTTTACAATTGGTTACAAATATAGTAATAAAACAAGACTAGGGGCCAGATTTACTAAGCTGCGGGTTTGAAAAAGTGGGGATGTTGCCTATAGCAACCAATCAGATTCTAGCTTTCATTTATTTAGTACCTTCTACAAAATGACAGCTAGAATCTGATTGGTTGCTATAGGCAACAACCCCACTTTTTCAAACCCGCAGCTTAGTAAATCTAGCCCTAGGTATTAATAAACACAAGGTAGTATGAGGACATTTATTATATATTATTATTATTATTATTAATTACGATTTAAGAAGTGCTGTTATTAAATTGTACAATAAAGAAAGTGATGGCAGAGGTATATTTCTATGTGATTATAATATTTTGCAGTGTAACATATCTAAATGTATTTCAGGACTTGAAAAGGAGGTTTCGACTTACTAAAATAGCACAATCAAGTTGCCTCTGTAACCACAGACTTTTACTGTGGCTCAGATACAAGCAGCTCGACCGTGGAATCCAGCCATGTCTCATCATGTCTTTCTTGTACTTTTCAAGAGATCATTGTTCTGACAACTGAGAAGATCTCTTTATTTCTATGTCTGAGAAGCAGTTTTTGTTGGTTGCAAAGGTCAGACATTCACTAAAATAACACTGAGATAGTCACAAATGTTTCCATCAACTGGGAAATTACCCAAACACCCTTGCTACTGGTGACTGCTTTGCCAACTGCACAAGCCATTATATTATATTGCCATAGTGCCCTCCAAAGCACAAACGCTGGCTTCTGAAAATAAATAGAATAACAATAATGATTAATACTTCTTTTGTAGAAGACTTGCTAATATTTAAAGCAGTTGTAGTGCTTCTTTCATTTCTTGTTGTCGTGTATGTTTATTTGATCTTTTTTCAGAATTGGCAGAAGAGAGCCACTGAAAGTGGTCATTTTATTTATTGCATATCTTGCTTTTTATTACATGAAAATGAAATATAAATTAATATATTTAATTACTAATATTTATGAAAATTGTTGCACAAAAAAAAAAGAAAGTGTTGCCTATAGGTACTTCATATTCAAACTGATCAAAATGAAAGCAAAAAGCTGGTTGATTGCAATGAATCATTTTCACCAGATTTCACAAATGTTTCCCATGTTCAACTACCAGAAATTAAATTAGAAGCGGGGACATAACAAATATGGGTTTTGTGACCCCTGTATTGGACTTTCATTACTTCCTTGAGGCTGCATGTCTATAGAGTAGATATAGAGCCATTCCTTCTTTCTGGCCTGAGTATCTGTGTTTCTTGGTGAGACTGAAGTAGCCTGGGCCATGAAATTCCCAAAGCACTCAAAAGAAAGGTACATGCAAATGGCACATCTTTGCAATAGGGGCACCTTTGCACACAACGCTGAAGCAATGAGGGCAGGCCATGGCATTCTGGTCCTGTGCAAACTTCCAGACAAAGAGATGGATGCCGAAGGCTTCATGTATTGTGTAGCCTGCCAGGGCTTGTTTACAAGGAAATACCTGTGGTGACACATGAAGATATGTAACCTAAACCGCAGGGGCAACAAGCTCACACCTGACAAGAACAGAGTCCAGTCACTGTGTGCCTTTGCTCAGCCTGTTCCACCTGATATCAGTGGTGGCTGATGGAAGCTCTTGAGTGACATGACCCAGGATGAGGTTTACTTGCTGTCAAAAATGACCGATGCATCATGTAGGTGGAGCAGTATCTCTTTAACCAGGTCGGATCAGATGTTGGCAGGCACGAGTACATCCGTCAGAAGCTTAGAAATATGGGCAGGCTACTGCTACTGGCCAGAAGAGATACCCTTTGGAGAGGATGGAAGACTTTACCGCCCCATCGAACTTTCTGCACATAGTAGACACTGTGAAGCTGGTAGTTAGCTAAGACAAGTAGACAAGTACATTTAAGACGCCCTCGCTGGCACTCAAGGTCGGGCATGGCCTTCAAAATTTGCAAGCATTGTGGAGTGTTGAACCATGATGGAGGACTGCGGTTAAAAAACACACAAAATTCAACTCACCAAGATCAGCAAACTGTTAATAGCTCTCGAGAGTGACAGACTGGCCAAATTCAAAGGCAAGAATTTGGACGAGATGCACATTGATCCGTATGGTAATTAGGAAATCTGGTGTCTGATGTATGTTTACATATCTGTTTCTTTTCAGAACCGGTCCAGCTACAGAGTGACATGTCGGATGATGAGCAATCCCCCGTGACAGAGGGACAAGTTGTTAAGCCTTTCAACACTTCCACATCAGAAAAGCGGCTGTGTATGGACCTGGCAACAGTGCCCAGCCATGGCTTCCACAGGTAGGTGTTGCACACAGTTTCGCTAGGCAAAAGAGCTTTGCCTTCTCTGTATTTTGCAGAGCCATAATGGACGACTCTACTTCCTTTCAGATTGCAAAGAAGTGTGGCAGAAATCCTGGGACAGAGAGGAGGTCCAGGCTGTGGAATAACACCTGATGAGGTTTATACAGATGCCAGGTGCCCGGAATGCGAGACTGTGTTGTGTGCCTCATGGCTGAACCATCCATATTGAAAGATCGGAACTGGTCAGGGGTAAAATTCTACATAAAAAACTGCATAACAGCTTTAAAGAGGGATCAAAGTTGTTGAAATGATGTGCAGTGGTTTAACAGTGCTGTAGCGTCCATGGCTAGGTATCGGTGTAAGCAGGCATGCGGATGTTCTCAGATAGTCAGAATACACAAAACTTTCCCTACCATTGTTATTATTTATTAATTTAATTATGCAGGAATGTGGATGTCCTCAGACAGTCAAAATACATGACAGTATATGACAATGTGTGTGCGTGTATACATATATATATATTGCATTGGGTATTGTGTATGTACAGTATATGGCATTGTGTATGTGTATGTTTATATATGTGTGTGTATGTATGTATGTATATATATATATATATATATATATATATATATATATGTATATATGGTCGTATATGTATATGGCTTTATGTATGTATGTATAGGGCATTGTGGGATGTAAAGGATAGAATCCCTTTTAGCTGTAATTGGCAGCATGCAGTGTAATCAGCTGTATTTCTGTATTCCACTATGGTGATGAAGTGAATTTCTCTGTTTTTAAGCTTGAAGGTTTTCTCGATCTGTCCATTTGACTTTGGATTGATAGGGCTAGAAATTGTGTGCAAATTAAAGGCATTGTTGTAAATTGTGCAAATTCTGCTGAAGGATACTGACAGTAGTTGTCTAATACAAACTCTTCTGGGAATCTATGCCTAAAATATATTGCTTTTAGTTTATCAAGTACATTAGATGTCAATGTGTTTTTCAAAGGTTCCAGTTAGAAAAAAACCCAAACACCTTCCAATGACTCAATCTGTTGAGATCCCTGTTGACTTTCTTTACAGAAAGTATTATGGTGACAGAATACCTGTAACATGCCAAATTATTTTTTCATGTAATCTCACTTTTATCTGTATCTGGTTTTAAGTACTTGAGCTATTGGTCACAAGGCTGCCCTCTGTATTGCACAGTGGTTACATAGCTGCTCTCTGTATTGTGCAGCAGTCTCATGGCTGCCTTCTGTATTGTACGCTGGTTTCATGGCTGCTGTCTGTATTGTGTGGCTTTTATAAAGGTGCTGTGTATTATGTGGCGGTCACAAGGGTGCTGTGTTTTGTGTGGTGGGCACAAGAATGATGTTTATTGTGTGGCTTTTACAAGGGTGCTGTGCTCTGTGTGGCAGGCACAATGTTGCTGTGTTTTGTGTGGCGGTCACAAGGCTGCCTTCTGTATTGTCTGGCGGTCCCAAGGGTGCTGTGTATTGTGTGGCGGGCACAAAGGTGCTGTGTATTGTGTGTCAGGCACAAGGGTTCAGTATATTGTGTGCTGGGTACAAGGGTGCTTTATGTATTGTGTTGCGGGCACAAGGGAGCTCTCTTTATTCACTGTATTCTCTATGTTCATTATTTCCATATGTCATGTACCTATACATTTTCCAAACAGGCCCCGTCTACAATTGATTTGGTCCGCCCATGTGAGGCCACGTACAGTTGTTTTTTTCAGGGCCACTTTCAGTTCCCAATCCACCCTTGTTTATAGGAAAGCTTAAGCAAGAAACAGCATGAATTAAACACATTTTGTATTTAATAGATATATTTTAGAAGATCAGGTGCAAATATGATTGGTTCCTCAGCTCCATCTAGTGAAAGAAACTAAGGGGTATATTTACTAAACTGCAGGTTTGAAAAGTGGAGATGTTGCCTATAGCAACCAATCAGATTCTAGCTGTCATTATGTAGAATGTACTAAATAAATGAAAGCTAGAATCTGATTGGTTGCTAAAAGCAACATCTCCACTTTTTCAAACCCGCAGTTTAGTTAATATACCACTAAATCTTTCAGAAAAACCATTAAAGGTTGGTTATACCTTCTGAAAGGTCACTTTCCCAATCATTTATCATTATTTTTCGTACCTGAACATTTAAGTGATGCACTGCAAGTCGATTCAGATCTTTCAGGAAACTTCAGAACATATACAAATGTGTGTGCGCATACAAAAATATACAAATATACTAAAATGCACAGTGTGGAAGTTCTTAGTGTTTACCATAATACCTTAATAAACCAATAAAGACACAGACACCAGATTAACGTTGGAATAAAATATATTTATTAAATGGCTAATATTTAAATTAAAGTGGCTGAAAGGCGGACGAGAGTAGGGCAGTCAGCAAACACAAAACCAATAACGGTGGAAAGGTCAGACCATTGTACCACCAACCCAGGATCATGCCTTATCTATTGGCCGGTGCGAAATATCTGTCCAACGGCAAGACTACACCCCCCTTATATCCACCAGTAAAATATCCAACATACTGGTAGAGAGTCCCATTCACTGGACCCAACACACGTGATGACAACACAATCCAAAAGGGGGAGTAGTGACCTATGACAAGATGACCCATATACAAACTTACCGACTGCACTGCTCTCCCACCACGCCGCAGAGCTGCCTAAAACTGCGTCCCGCCAACAAAAGCCCTAAAAACAACTCTGAGCTTCCAAAATAACTGATCAATAAAAATTATAATGCCAATATCGGACAAATGAACCCCATCTGATCTAAATAAATGTTCAAATTCCGCTTTAAGTAATGTATGAGAAATAGAAAACCCCCCTTTTTCTCGAAAAAACTTGCTGGCCACCTGGTTAACCTTTCTAACCACCGCTGCGATGGCCATAGGGGGCAAATCGGACCTCCAACTTCTACGAGGAATAATATAAGACCAACAAAGTTTTATAGATGGCCATTGAACAGAAATCAAAGAAATGTCATCACGAATTTTAATAATCAGCTCCAAGGATTTAACTTGACCGATGTCATTGCCACCCAAGTGGACCACGAGAATATCAGGAACACCACGCACCGCAATCTCTCCAGAAAAACGGGAATGAACTCCCTCCATCTCATACCCCGCCTTCCGATCCATATAACTTCCGCATTCATAGGAAACCATGGACAACTCCGGGCAAAATCATGTCTACCAGCCCAGAAGACAAAGGAGTGACCCAAAAACCAAACCGAAATTTTTCTGGTATCCACCCCTAAAAGAAATAACCAATCATCACTACTACAGAACACCAAAACAAAAACAAACGGGTTGAAAAACTCCTAACCAAATGAAATCTGAATACTACCCGAACATGTAGATACAAGAAGCAAATGCTATAACCAAAAAGGAGAGGGGTGAATTTTGCTTCCAACATTAAAAAGACAGAGAAAAGGAAAGGTAGCGACCCAGGTGAAGGTGAAATCCCGGTGGGAAAAAGCCCTTCACGCACCCGCAAATAGCGGCGAGCAGCTAACCCCTGGGTCTACGACCTGAGAAAAGAAAGAGAAGAAAAGAAAGAGCTGCGTAAAAAGGAAGCAAAACAACATTGGTTAGACATCAGGCCTAATATAACGCTTATAGCTATTGGATTTCCATCTACCTAAGGCCTGTATAGCTGTACTTGATGCCCCATCTGCTGCTGCAACTGTCGGTGTGCCTATCCGAAATGAGTGAGTGACAAATTTGTTTGAAGGTAAGCCCAAAATCTCCAAAGCTTTGCACATGATGGTATGGAACTGAAACTTAGTAACCGGGGAACTGTCTCTATGAACTAACCAAGCTTCCACCTGCTGCGGGCACCCTTCCGCTAACTCATGGCAAAGCCTTACTGGACAAATATTCCCATCCAACTGCCTTCCTAACGTTATCCAATGACCCACCCCCAACTGATCTGTTTTAGACCGAACAATCTTAATTTGAATAGAATCCGGATTTAAAATGAAATTTTTTGCTAAAATGGCCGACCCTAACTGCTTCTTGGACTGAGCCACCAACTCCCCTATTCTCAAAGCCCCGTGAAATGCCATGGAGAACGCTGCGCTAAAAAGAGAAGCCTCAAAAACATCTACAGTTACATCCGACAAAACTCTAATCAACCGAGCCAACAACAATTTATCTATTGGCCGTCTGTGATCCCTGGGTACAGGATGTAATCGGGACCAACCTTTCAGGGCTTTCTTAACAAGGAATGATTTCGTAGGATCCGCAAGCCCCCGGACTTTGGCCATAAACGATATACCTGCTATCGTAGATGACATGGATGCTTTACTAAAGCCCTCCTGATAGCACCTTAACATAAAATCATCCATGTCTGAGCCATCACCTGTTAATCGCCTGACAGAAGCAAACAAATAATTCTCCCAGCGCTTCCACGCCAACCGGTAAGCCTTCAACGTAGAGGGAGCTAAGGCAGCTTCAGCCAAAAACATTAATCCGGACCGACCATCTGCCAAATATAAAATGGACAATCTAAACCTACGGGATTTGCCCCAGGAGCCAAAGATCTGAACCGCCCCCAATCAAAGCGTGACAGCGAATCAGCAATGCAATTTTCTATCCCTAGGACATGCTTGGCACGGAAATCTATGTCATAGTCCAAGCAACGAAGTACCAGTACACGCAGCAAATTCACCGCTGGTCTGGAGGACGCACTCTGGCGATTAATTGCCTGAACTACTCCCAAATTATCGCACCAAAACAACACATTATGCCCCTTGAGCTGAGGAGCCCACAACACCAAGGCCACGACAATGGGAAATAACTCTAAAACAAGTAAATTTCTTATCAGATCTCCTTCAACCCACTGCTGCGGCCATGGAGATGCACACCACTCACCTTGAAAGTATGCACCAAAACCTAAGGACCCTGCCGCATCTGTTAAACAATTCTAAATCCCTCGTGGAAACAGGGGTGGAAGGCCAAATTCTAACACCGTTAAATCTACTACGGAACGAAGTCCATACCTTCAGGTCCTGTTTGATCTCTTTGTTCAATTTAATAAGTGCATGAGGCCTATTCCTACCCGCCGTAGCAAGCTGTAGCTTTCTACAAAAAATCCTCCCCATTAGAATAACCCTACATGCGAAATTAAATAGCCCTAACAACGCTTGAACCTGATTCAATTTAAGGAATGGGGCAGACATAGCACTAGATATCATCCCTCCCAGCTTCACGATTTTATCTGCTGGCAACCGACAGCAGCCCGCCACCGTGTCTATCTCTATCCCTAGGAAGGACAAACATGTGGTCGGACCTTCTGTCTTGTCCCGAGCTACCGGTACCCCAATGATCGTAAATAAAGCCTGTGCAGAAAACAACATATCCGCACACAAAGAGGATTCGGCCTGGCCCACAAACAAAAAATCGTCCAGGTAGTGAGCAATGCCCTCGTGTCTTGTCCCTGCTTGAACCGCCCAGTGAAGGAAAGAACTAAATGCTTCAAAATAAGCACAAGACAGAGAACAGCCCATGGGAAGACATCTATCTATGTAATATTCTCCTTTAATTTTAAACCCCATGTATTTAAAAGAGTCAGGATGAAGGGGAAGCAATCTAAACGCCGATTCTATATCTAATTTTGCCATTAATGCACCTGCGCCAAAATACCTAACCAACAACAGTGCCTCTTCGAATGACTGATACACCACCGAGCTGATGTCTTGATCAATTGCGTCATTGACTGACTCGCCTTCTGGGTGGGATAGGTGCTGTATTAGGCGAAATTTACCGGGGGCCTTTTTGCGAACTATACCCACTGGAGAAATAACCAAATCAATAATAGGGGGGGAGCTGAAAGGGCCAATCATGCGCCCCAGGCTAATCTCTCCCCGAATCTTTTCGTCAAGGACCTCCGGAAAAATGTAAGCCGATTTTAAATTTCTAGTAGCCCTAGCGTTAATCCTTGACCTAATCGGAACCCAGAAGCAATTACGAAAACCCTCGCGGAGAAACGCCGCCTGCTCAGCATCTGGGTACAAATTAAGCCAACGTTCTAACACATCGTTGCAAACCGGGGAAGGGGCTTTAACCAACATTACCGTCGCTGCCACGACCTCTGCCGAGACCGGGGGCACTCCTCGGATACTCTTGGGCAGAATGCGGTCCGTGGCAATATGTACAATTGTGCCTGTACCGGCACGCTTCTCCCCTCCCACACGAGGAATTGTTAAATGCGAAGCATCTGTTTTTTGTAAACTGGGGAGCTCCACGTCTCCCCCCTTGCTGAAACCGAGTCCCCTGGGTTCCTGATCCAAAAACTACGCTAGCCCGATTAAGTTGCATCCATATCTCCACGTCCTTAATTCCAAGCGGCATATCCACCTGACCTTCGACCTTTTCCCTAAATAATTCGTCATACTTAAGCCACGTACCTGGACCATCATTCCGATACATCTCATTTATGAGATGCATGTATTTCCATACCTCCTCACTCGCTTCCGGTCTTGTCTTGATATAGCAAGCAGCAAAAGCACAATAACCTTCAACCCATGCCGTGTAAGTCTTATAGGCCTCTTCACCTATGCCCCCTTTTGCGCAAGCCGCTTCTAGCCCTTTCTTCCCTGCTTTCGTAATTTCGAACATATTCACTAACCAACCCTTCCTAATCCTGTCTTTAATGCAAGCGCGTACACCCGCTAAAAGGGCGGTGTATTCACACTGCACCATAGGGCCTCTAGCCGCAGCAGACTTTGCTGTTGAAGCATTCCTACCCCCTTTTGACCCAGACCTACTAAAGTGAGAGTTGAGTATTTTTATCAACTTACGGGGACCCTCCCCCGATGAAGAGGGAGAATCCTCAGCGGTGGAAGACATGGGAGGACTATGTGTAAGTACACGTGTGGAAGCTCGACATTCAACAACTCACCACCAGCGCTCGCCTCCGCTTGTTGTACGGCCCCTGCTGGTCCCAGTGCTGACGTCTCCATGATGGCTGCCTGCTGTGATTCCGGACCCAACACATCGCCCGATGCCATAGCTGCCGGCAACCTCACGCTATCCGCCACGACCAGAGCTCGCTCTTCAGCTCTTTGCCTGTCACCGACCACCTGCAACTGCTGTGCGCTTGACCCAACCATAACTTGCGAATCTGTAACAAGAGGCATGTTAGCATCTGACAAACTTTCCCTGATGACAAAGTGACCACTGCCCCTGCTGTGCTGCCCCTTAAGATCCCCTGTTCTGCACCCACAAACCCAGGAGGAGGGGGTCTACTAAATGAAGCGCCTGAGCCACACCCAGGTCGCCCACCTTCCCCTTCAAAATGTCCCATGGGCACCGGGTAGTAATGGGTATATATACCAGAAGGAATGGGGTAGGGGGGGCACCAGACACCACTGCGTTAGACAACGAGGGACCCCCACTGGGGGGTACGGTAAATCCCACGAGACTTGGGAGGAGATTGCTGTGGCCACCGGACCCAGGGACAGTAGGGACCGAACACCGACTTGACCTGGAAGTGTAGCAATGACCCCTGCCCTGGACCCCCCCCCGTACGGAGGCTGAGTGCCCGCACTAATGACCCCTGACCAGGGAAACGTAACCCCCTGCCCCGGGAGATAAGCCCCTAGACCTCCCCTAGACAGGAGGTACAGAAACATCTGCCCCCCAAGGCTTACTGAAGGCTGCTCCTGTGCCCCTGTTGCCCAAAATGCTGCCTATCACAGGATAGGGCAAAGAACTACCGACCCCGCCCCCTACCCTCTCCCCCCTAACGGGTGGACCACTCACGGGAAAAGATGAAACCACCCCTGGGATCAGAGGATCCAAAATAACCAGGCCCAAACCCCTATAAGGAGAAGGGGGCCTCTGCACCCCCCCCACTGGTGACACCTCCCCGGGCGGCTGGTGTATGCATAGACTCCCACCCCCTAAATAAGCCCCCGGACGGAACATGCAGAGGGGACTGAATCAAAGGAAGAGAGCTGACCGGGGCCCCACTAAGACCACCCTCTTTTGCTGCAGCACCACTGCTTCCCCCCCTACTCTCCCCGGGGAACTGACCATGGAAGCTTCCGTTGAAGCCACGCCCACCGCTCTGCCTCCCCGCGCCCGCCGCCCCCTCCCGACACCCCCGCCCCTGGAACCGGAAGAGGGGGACAGGCTACGTGAGCCTCTAACGGGCACACCGCCATATACAGGGACTGAAGCTCCAGAAGAACGGGGAGAAGGAGATGCAGGTAAGGACACTGTCTCCAGCCCCGCCTCCCGATACCTAGCTGGTGCGCTGTGCACCCGGCTAGGTCTAGACATATTGAGTCTCACACAACAGCCGACCAAAGAAGGAGGAAGCCAGCCACGGAGCCCCGCGGCTGGATGGAAACAGATAAAGGAAAAGAAAGAAACGATAAAAGGGGGGGAGGATGAAAGGGAAGGGGGAGAGGGAAGGAGAGGGGACAGAGGGGGGGGGGGAATGAAGGAAGAGAGGAAAAAGGGGGAGAAACAGGGACAAGGAAAATAACAAAAGAGCAAACAGAAAAAGGACAAAGATAACAGAAAACACAAATGACAAGTAAGAATAAAGAATACAAATGCACTGAAATACGATACCACACGGCACCAGCTCTCCTAAGCCTGACTCCTCAGCGTGAAATCCGGAAGCAGAGAGGGGCAAATTTTGGAGAACCTTCACCTATATAAAATTAAACCACTCCCCTCCTCTGTCCCATTGGTTACAAATAGCAGAAGCCCATAGGCTAAACACCTAATCACTCACCCACGTGATTTTAACTTCGTTTAGTCTGAAGGCCACACTTCCCAAATACAGAACCCCGTGTATACAAATACAGAATCCTGTATTTTGGTTTTGCTTCTGGTTCTGAAACTATCTTCGTGCTTTGGTTTCAGTATTGGATCTGGATTTCCTTAAAAATTGTGAAAAACAGGTTAAATCATGTAATTATGAGCTGTTTTTGTCCCTACATTAATATTTCTATTATTAACATTCATTTACAGTCTATTTTCTAATGACCTCTTCAACTGTCAAATTTTTCACCAATATTGGACAAAGGCTGCAGCGAGCTAGCTGGCTAAAATTAGTGACAGTGAGTGAGTATCGACACAAATACATGGCAGTTTAATAAAATATATAATCCCTATGAAACATAGTGACACAGCAGTGTGCATAAAGTGTAGAATTCTACCTCATTGCTAAGTCTTGCTTCAGTTGGTGGCATGACAGGTAATTTTTTTTAAGTTGCTGCAATGATCTTCGTGCAGGTGCTGAATGATGAAAATGCCCAGAAATTTTATGGACCACAGACAGCATCTCCTGCATTGTCCTATCAGTTTTTTAAGACATTCTGAACAACCAAAGCATGGTACATGTTGAAATTCACTCAGTTGTAATGCACACACTATGTTCGCTCCATTACCGGCAAAGGGGAATCCTGGGGAGACACTTAGCAGGGTGAGCATTTTGCTATGACATTTCTATGTTTTTCCAACGGATTGACACCAGTATGCTTCTTATTGTAGCCAGCAAAACAGAGGGGAACTTGCCTGTATTTGACTTTTGAGCAGTACACTCACCCAAAAAATCATTTCCTGATTTTATCATCCAAGTGTTTAACTGTAAAGGCAACTTTGAATTTTTGGATTTTAAAGCAGCAATGGCAGGACCCGGCAACTGGACAATTTAATGTAAGGGTTGGGGTTAGGGTTAGGCGCCAGGTCCTGCCATTGCCGCTTTAAATTCCGAAATTTCAATGTCGCTTTCTTTAGTGACGTCTTAGTTAAGTGCCGGCTTTCAGTCTCTTCACAATTGATACAAGTTGGCATTACTGTGTAGTCGGAAAAGTCCTGTATGTTAAGCAAATAATGATATACAGCGCAATAGGACCGGTGCACAATATTAAAAATTGGATATAAAATCTTAAGAAGTAGTTAATATATAAGATCATGAGAATACACACGGATCACCAATATAAAGCATAAAATTTAATAAAATAAATAGACACGTATATGTAGTATAATAGGTGTGTGCAGACCCCTGCAAATGACAAATACCCTCTGCAAAAACCAAAACCTATTGACAGAGTTAACACAGTCTTGCTCTGAATTGGTACATAATGTACTTGATCCAGGTATATGATCAAAGGAAAAATATATTTTGTATTAATCAAATAATAATACTACGCTGAAGCCGTAGAAAGGAAAGTGCTGGTGCATAAAAAAAATCTCTGTTTATGTTATTGTAAATCTACTTTTACAGCATGTCTATGTTATTGTAATCACTATTTTTTTGTCTATTTCATCCTTGTCGGGCTTCTCAGAGTCGGAATAGCGACTACCACTGATCAGGAGCATCCCAGTACTAGTAGTATTAGTAGTAATACTTCTTAAAACTCTAAAAAAGGTAATGTGGGAAAAAATATAAGACAGGGCACTCCAAATCCAAACAACGCTTGTCAGTCTTAAGAAATACATCAGCTCTTGATGTAAATATTAAGTGAAAAGTTACTGATGAATGTGGGAAGGTCTGAAGAAAGGACAGTGAAAAAGCAGAAAAAGGAAACTAAATGAGTGAGAGGAAAGAAAGCTGCAAGAATGGGAGAAGATCGTGCAGGTGAATCTGTGAGAGACAGGGGAGAAGATGGTGCAGGTGGATATGTGAGAGACAGGGGAGAAGATGGTGCAAGAGATTAGGTGAGAGGGACAGTGGAGAAGATGATGCAGGGGGATATGTGACAGGGACAGGAGAGAAGATGTTGCAGGGGATATGTGAGAGGGACAGAGAAGAAGATGTTGCAGGGGTATATGTGAGAGGGAGGGGGAAAAAGATGTTGCAGGGAGTTAAGGTAGGGAGACAAAGGAGAAAATGGTGCAGTGGATAGTTGAGAGGGACAGGGGAGAAGATGGTGCAGGGGGATGTGTGAGAGCAACAGGGAAGAAGATGGTGCAGGGGGATATGTGAGAAGGACAGAGGGGGAGATGGTGTAGGGGGATATGTGACAGGGACAGGGGTGAACATGGTGCACTGCAATATTTGACAGGGACAGGGGAGAAGATGGTGCAGGGGGTTAAGTGAGAGTGACAGAAGAGAGGATGGTGCAGGGGTGTATGTGAGAGGGACAGGGAGAAGATGGAGCAGTGGGATATGTGAGAGGGAAAGGGGAGAAGATGGGGCAGGGGGATAAGTGAGTGGGACAGGGGAGAAGATATTGCATAGGAATAAGTGAGAGAGACAGAGGAGAAGAAGGTGCAAGGGTGTATGTGAGAGAGACATGGGATAAGACGGTGCACAGGGATATGTGATAGTGATAGGAGAGAGGATGGTGAAGGGGGTTAAGTGAGAGGGACAAAGAAGAAGGGTGTGCAGGGGATATGTGAGAGGGACAGGGGTGAAGATGGTACAGGGGATTATGTGAGAGGGACAGGTGAAAATATGTTGCAGAGGGTTAAGTGAGAGGAGAAGATGGTGCAGGGAGATTAGTAATAGGTACAGGGCAAAATATGGTGTAGAGGCATAGGTAAAAGTTAAAGTGTGATGGGAGAGACAGATTAAGAATGGGAACATTAGGGATGCAGTCTGCATAAAACTCAAGTAGTAATGAATAGACAGGTATTTTTGGGGGTGGAATTATTCAGGCACAGATGGGACAAGTATTTTAAAAAAAATCAAGCTATCATATTCCATCACTGATATATTCCACACCACCACTTTTAGATTACAAAAAATTGTAGAGAGTATTAATAGGTTGCCAATTTAAATGCAGACAGTATTGTTAGGTCAAAAATAACAAGCCTAACCCTATCCCTATCCCTATCCCTATCCCCAACCTTAACCCTAGTTTACTGTCTACATTTGAATTCTAGACCTAATAATACTGTCTACATTTGAATTCTAGACCTGATAATACTGGGCCTGTCGACCTAATCATTATGGTGAGCAAAGCATAAAACAGGAGTAACTTTGCACCCCGGTAAAACCATCTTGCTTTGGAGGCGGAGGTACACTTAAAATGTGGGGACAGATTTATAGTTGGGATAGAGCATGCCCTAGTATTTGTGTGCGACATGAAAAGACAGACAGTATTTAGCTTATTTACAAAATAATAAAATGATTTGCATTCCTTGCATTGTTCAGGAGCAAACTAGAAATAGGCCTCTCCTCCCTTCATCATCATCATCATCATCCTCATTAACATCATTATCATTTATTGCTATAGCGCCAGGAAATGCCATGGCAGTTTAAAATTGGGAACAAACACAGTTCTAAAACAATACACACAGACTGTAAAAGGATAGCTGGTTTGGTTGCTACTTACTGTGCTAATCTGAAAGCACGAAGTTCCAATGATGTGGCAGATATACTATTAATGCTAATATGGTAATAACCATTTACCAAACTACGTTCATTACAAGGTTGATTCCAATTTGAACCCAGTTCTTAGAAAGATAATTCTATTTCAATGTCTGCTCTATTGACTTTGATTACCACAGCTTAATATAGGTAAGAATGAATATACTGTATATCATATCATATCAAGAAAGAATTTTCACAAAGTCTCATTAAAGATCATATGTATTCTTATTAACAATAGATATTTTCAGTAACAGTATATACACATATAATAACAGTGTAGAAAGCATTATATATTTAACATGAAATACAATTCATTGCCTGCTTCAGCTATCTTATACATGTGTAAATGTGCCTCTTATCTATATTACTAAGCAAACATGATATATATATGCAATCAAACATTATGTGTGTGCATTCATATTGTGTGCAATCATATTGTAAGATAATGTGTTTGTGCGTGCAATCAGAACAATGTATGTAATCAGATTTTAAGACAGTTTGTGTGTAAGAGTTGTGTGTGTGCAATCAGTTGTAAGACAATGTGTGTATGTAATCATATTGTGCGCAATCACAGTGTAAGACTTAGTGTGTAAGACAGTGAGTGTTTGTGAAGAGGATTTGGTGTGTGTGAAGAAAAAGATGGAGGATAGGTCATGTGTGTGTGAGTGGGACAAAGAAAGAATTACAATATGGAGGATGTGTGTGTGTGTGTGTGTGTGTAGATAAAATGGGGAACAGGTCATGTGTATGTGAGAAGGAAGGCCAAAATCGAGGACAGACCATTTTGGCTTTTAGTTTGAAGCATAACTCGCATGTCTCTCACATGAGCCATGTTGTCAATTAAATCTATCCAGTACTAGACTGCATATAACAGACAGTATATGCTGAACTTTCCCAACATTTCACTTCCTAATAATATCTCATACAAACATCACATATCCACAATGTGTTTCTGTGTGCAAACAGTGTAAACAACACAATGTGTTTCTAAATATTTTCTAAATATTTCCAAGTCACTTTCTAGATACACTAACAATCTCACTTGTAACCTCCATTAGCCTTTTCAATCAACTCTAACCAGCTCACAAACAGAGTAATCTTTCCATTCAACATTGCAGAGAAATCAACCATTTTAATCTAACAAACTATGCACTACCATTTTCATGCATTTGCTATACATTTACACTAAACTGCATTAACTATGACCATACACTTTATTGAAGGATTTTCACCTCCTTATGGGTTTCAATCTCCTTAATATTCTGGCAAATGTATGTATGGCCATTTAATACCGTTAAATATATGACTATTACCGTCAACCAACTCCTCGCAAAAGGTATTTCTAAATTAACCCAAGAAACATCAATCTTATATTCCCTTATATCGACAGATTTCAAGAATAACCACAAGATATAACTTCATTTAAAGTGTGTTGTATTATATTATAGAACAATAAACAGCGAAACAATATTCCACACAAAATATAGATTTTGTGCCATACATCATTCTTATTGCCTGTAATTTACATATATATGTAAAAGTGTGTGTTTTAACTAACTCTTGTCTAAAGGTTTAGTGTGTGTGTGTGTATGTTTTAAGCTATGTACATGTGAATGCATTGTGTAGTGAAGGGGGAGGGGAAGAATCCATACAAACAAGCGTGCACACCTCACTCAAGTCCAACGGCCATTTTTAAACACATGGTTACAACCAGATCCATCTGCTCTACTTTCCCTTCAAACCAACACAGCCAACAAAACGTTATATTTAACAATCTGATCACTTCCTGAAACCAACACAGCCAACAAAACGTTATATTTAACAATCTGATCACTTCCTGCACTTTCTATGCATAAACCAACACAGCCAACAAAATGTTATATTTAACAATATGATCACTTCCTAAAACCAACACACCCAACAAAATGTTATATTTAACAATCTGATCACTTTCTGAAACCAACACAAAACCACACAGGACTATGTATAACACCAATGCCTCCATGACCAAAGCTTAACCAATACAGAACCATGTATAACACAAATGACTCCATTTATATCAACAATCTATCCCAAACACAACAGGAATTCCAAACATAAATGCTTTCATTTAAACCAACAATCTGAAGAAATGATTCACCGGAACAGGGATGTCTTCTCTTCCATTCCTGGGCGCACTACCTTAATCGAACACAACATTGTCACTGCGCCAGGAGTCATTGTAAAGCAGAAGCCTTATCGTATTCCAGAAGCCAGACGGGTGGACGTGAGGAAGGAGGTCGAGAAAATGCTCCAGTTAGATGTAATTGAAGAGTCCACTAGTGAATGGAATAGTCCCATTGTGCTTGTCTCGAAACCCAATGGGACAATTAGGTTCTGCAATGACTTTAGGCGCCTAAACAGTATGTCGCAGTTTGATGCCTATCCGATGCCACGTGTGGATGAACTAGTAGAAAATCTTGCTGGTAGCAATTATTTAACAACCCTTGATCTAACAAAGGGTTATTGGCAAGTTCCCCTGAGTTCCACGGCCAAGCCAAAGACTGCATTTTCCACCCCTGATGGTCTCTATCAATATAAAGTCCTACACTTTGGGTTGCATGGGGCACCTGCCACCTTCCAAAGGGCCACACACAGCTTATGCAGCCGCTTACCTGGATGATATAGTGATTTATACCCCAGACTGGGGATCACATTTAGCCAAAGTTGAGGCGGTGTTAGCTTTATTAAGGTCAGCAGGATTAACAGCTAAGCCAGAGAAATGTGCCATAGCTATGCTGGTCGAGGGCATGTAAAACCCCAGCTAGACAAAGTGGAGGAAGTCAAAAATTGGGCAAGACCAGAGAAAAAGTCGCAGTTAAGAACATTTTTAGGCTTAGTAGGTTACTACAGGCGGTTTGTAAGCCACTTCGCCACTAGAGCTGCTCCACTTACGGACATGTTAAAAAAAAGTTGTCCAGATAGATTAATCTGGTCTGATTCTGCAGAAACCACCTGGTCTGATCTTCGGTTAGCTCTTTGTTCCTCTCCAGTTCTACAAGCACCAGATTTTACCCGGAGGTTCTTCCTCCAAACTGATGCTTCTGGTGTTGGCTTAGGTGCAGTCTTGTCACAGGAGAAGAATGGAGTAGAAAACCCTGTCCTGTACCTAAGTCGGAAGTTGCTTCCAAGGGAACAAAAATATGCCACTGTGGAGAAAGAATATCTCGCCATAAAATGGGCTACAGAAGCTCTGCGCTATTATCTCCTAGGCAGAGAGTTCACTTTAATAACAGACCATGCACCATTAGGATGGATGCAGAACAACCGGGAGGTAAATTCCAAGGTAACCCGCTGGTTCTTGGCACTGCAACCTTTTAAGTTCTCAGTAGAACATAGACCTGGGATTCTGCACAAGAATGCAGATGCATTGTCACGAAAATATGCGCTCCTCGCGAAGTCCGCGTCCCTCTACTTGATGACGCTAGGGGGAGGGATGTGTTACAAAGGGAGGCATTTTTCTGACAAGAGGCAGAGAAAGTATACAAACAGAATAAAACATTGGCACAGTTATGCACCTAGGTTGAGATTAAACCAGGTAAAAACGTATGTGTAGTTTAAAGTTTGTTAACTTACATGATTTCCTCTCAGCAAACAGACAGGGTGTGTCTGGGCAAACAGAGCCACTGATGGGTGTTTTCTTTTAAAGAGAAGGTGGGTGTGTCACCTGTCCATCAAGCTAAGGCTGGGGGAGGAGTAACATGTATAAAAGCTTGTTTGTGCCATTTGTTCAGGGAGATCAACGCTGGGTAAGCTGGCTGGTCTTGAGAGAGCTGAGCTATGTCAAGCTAGCATTTAGGGTCTCCAAGTATTGTCGTGAAATCTGTACGGTGTGAAAACATTTACCATCCTGACAAAAAAACTACATAAAAAGGAAGAAGTTGTTCGCGTGTGCTTCAGCAGTAGCGGGCTCTTGCCACAATGCATTGAATCTTTTACCCTGTCCAAAGCTCTGCAAGCCACTTTACAAGCACAGAATTGCAGCAAATGTCCTACACACATACTTTCACTTCTAAAATGTCAGTTGAGAACAAGAGGGAGAGCTATATATAGAATATATCGATCCAAAACTCGCAAGATCTGCCATTTTGCCGGAAATTACATTTTTTCAGATCCGAATTTGGTGCAAGAAAGTCATTACTCGGTTCGATTCTGTACCCCAAAATGTGGATATGTCAAATTTCTCTGAATCGGAACTGCTCATCTCTCTACTCAGTTGTTCTAAGACAATGTTTGTGTGTGTGTGACCCTAACAGTATTCAATTATAATACTCATGTTTATCTAATTTAGATGTTCTATTTATACTCTATATTTGAAACTATGAAACCAGATGGATACTACACTTCATTCACTGTAAATGTAATTTGTCCTAATGTGTTGGATTACACTTAATACAAATATGAGGCATAGTAAGAGCATTTTCATCTGCAATAACATTATTTAAAAGAAGAAATAATATAATTATTGAAATTAGGCAAGTCAGCAGGTACTGGTGGCACTATAGCAGGGGAACTCGCAGCAGGGGTCTCCTTGCCATAATGAGAAACCAGTCCCAGGCTGTTCATCACGGAGCTGAAGTCCCTAGCAAGTGGGGTCCACAAAAAAATTGGTGGGGGCGTCCTCTCTAGTGACACCCAGCCCTGTGCTGAAAGCACTAGGGCTCTTCCCACTCCCACACTATTTTACTTTGTGGAAATACAAGTAACAACTAGCCCAGGCTGCCATTAACAGTCTGGGCATGCTGGTGATTGTAGAACTACAAGCACCAGCATACCCATGGCAACCAGGGAATGCTGGCACTTGGAGAACCGCAAGTGCCAGCATGCCCTGACACCCAGGTCCCGCTAAGCCATGTAATCCCAAAAAGTAAACTTTAAATAAAACACTCCCCTCTTTTAAACCGCATTTAATAAAAATATTAACCTAAACTAAAGTACTAACCACATAATTTTATTAAAAATAATAAAACCCCAAATATACTTACCATATGTTGTTTTCATCTGTAATGGATCTTGTAAGCTTTTAGTCCATAATGCTTGAGTCCATAAAAAAAACCATATTAGGTCCTGTAGACATTCTAAAAATTATAACATCCAAGGTCCTGAGTTGTCCATAAAAAAAACCCAAACCCCCCATTATTTTCCTAGTTTGTTTTTTTCTATTTTTGTGGGATGGGCACATTCCCTCTACAGCTGCAGTAGGGATTTGTGGGACGGTAACTTGATCTTTTAACACACAATTTCTAATGCATAATTATTATTTTTCTGTTTTTAGCAATTTTTAGTCTCCAATAACAAATTGCTGTCAATCTTTGCATCAATTTTCAAACCAAAACTCATTTCTGGTTGGTTGCAAGTTTTACATGCAAAACTCGTGTGCTTTTGACATCACTAACATTATAAAAAGCAGGCTACTTTATTATTTTAGTTGAAATGGGTTTAAAGGGCATAGAGAGAGTAGGTGACAGTGCAGGAGAGAGGTGATTTTGTGCAAAGGAATGTGGAAAGTGAGCTTTGTGAGTTTTTTGTGTGTCTTATTTGCTTTAGCTCCCCTTGCTTGTGTTATTGTCTCTGTGTTCATTATTTTTGTTTAGTGATTATTATTTTTTAGTGTTTTCTGTATTTACCTTGTGTATTCTTTTTGAGTCTATATGTTTTTTGGTTTGTCTTTCCCGAGAGAACTCACTCACATCGGTCCCTGCCCCATTGGAGTTTACAGTCTAAATTCCCTAACACATACACACTTAGACAGAGTGAGAGATAGATAGAGACTAGGGTCAATTTTGATAGCAGCCAATTAACCTACTAGTATATTTTTGGAGTGTAGGACGAAACTGGAGTACCCAGAAGAAACCCACGCAAACACAGGGAGAACATACAAACTCCACACAGATAAGGCCATGGTAGGGAATTGAGCGCATGACCCCAGTGCTGCGAGGCAGAAGTGCTAACCACTAAGCCATCGTGTGGTATGGAGGCTAGGGACAGTGGGGAGAAGGAGAGAGAGGAGCTAGGAGGTGAGATGGAGCAGTAGGAAGAGGCAGGGCCTTCTGTTGGGAAGACAAAGTCCAGATCCAATGTGCGCTTCAATTTTGCGGAAAATTGTGCGCTCATACACAATTTAGTACCTGTGTATGAGCGTATTTTGGGGAGCCTCGTTGACAAGACCAGGTTTGCACGAAAAAAGCAGATGTGGTCACAATTATGTGATGCTGTCAATGTGTTGAGTCCCATAAAATATACTAATGAAAACTACTGCAAAAGCATCTTGGACATAAAACACAGAGTGAAAGATAAGATGGCAGAGGACAGAAGAGCACCTGCAGGGACTGGTGGTGGGCCTGCTCTGGTGATGACATAAATGTCATATGAGGAGGAGTTCAAGCAGCTCATCCAAGTTGAGCTCTTCACGGGACATGGATAGACCTCTGTCTCAACCTAAGATTGGTGAGTAATTTATAATGGTTCTAATGTTTATTCTTAATGGTCAAACAGATCTAGAAACCTTCATAAGGTACATCAATGCAAACAAAGGAAAAATAAGTGACATTGAATTTCTGGACCTGGAAATTTTTGTAGAAAAATGATAATCTGGTAACTAACACTTTCCAAAAGAAAGTGGATTGCAATAACCACATCTTGGCACAAAAATCTATTATAAAAACTGTCTCTAACATTTCAAGTGGACAGTACCTGAGGATCAGAAGAAACTGTTCATAAAGCCAGGACTATGAGAAACAAGCAGGAGAGATGAGGAATAAATTCCTGGAGTATGAACCTTGAACAGTTAATACACAATTTTAAAGAGATTTAGGGGGGTATTCAATTGACGGCGTGATCGCCGAAAAACGAGTGCTATAAAAATATTACTTTAATACGGTAATTTACTCGCTGGATTTCAGCTCGCAGCTCAGGGAGTAATTACCATATTAACGGTAATATTTGGCATTATAACTGAGGAGATCTACCGAGCATCCCTGCTGTGCGAGCTAAAGCAAAAGGTGCAAGGCTAAATTAATATAATGGAATCTGGTCCTGGACAAAGTAACTATATGCCTTTATTTGGATTTAGGAAAAAATCATGAAGAAAGGGTATGTTTATCAAAAGATTAAAAACCATTATTGCCAGCATATACGTGTGTCCTTGACAGCAGTAGGGGTTTGCCCTATACATCAAAGGGGTTCCAACAGCGATAGCACTGCTGGCAAGATTCATTAGTAATAGCCAACTTATTGAACATAGCACAGTACTTTAAAAGAAAGAAATTAATAAAAATGTTTAATGTCTTTTAACAATTTATTATTTTATTTCTGGAACTGAAAGCCCATTGCTCATATGTGTCACACATGCATATAACCTCTGAGAGTTTCCCAGCGAAGTGGTAAGTTATCCCGCACCGGTCTGTGCCAGTATTGCTGAGGCAGCTGACTATTGCTCGACTGCCTGAGTGACACTAGCCTCGACGGCTTGGCACTCTGCGATCTGTGGCTGCATCCATTGCCAGGGTTACCAGGACTCCATCTTCATTGCCACTGCACCCTGGCAATTAGCAGACAGCAGGGGCGCACCGCTCTAATTGTTATCAGTGCCTCCTGTGTTTGTATGACGTAGGGAGGTGTGTGTGTGTGTGCACCCTCCTCTTTCATTGGCTCACATCTGTTGAAAAGGCAGGGAGGGATTAGCCTACCTGCCAGTTATAGCGTTTGTGCCTCTGCATTAACTGACCTGCTCCCTGTCTCTCTGGATACCTTTCTGCCACTGACTGATTCCTGTTGTGACCCTTGCTTTGTTTCTGAACCTTGCTTGTACGCTGATTGCCCTGACCCTTGGTTCTGTCTTTTGGATTTCCCCTGCTTGCTGCCAGCCCCGACCTTTTGGCCTTTCTGAGACATTCCTACTCGCTTCTGACCCACAACCTCTGTCCTATCCCCGCTTCTTAATATTATGTGCCACTGGTTCCTCTGCCTCCTACCTCCATGCTGATGGTTACTGTGCATGAGCTTTCACTATATTTGAGTGAAGTCCTGGGGGCATCTGAGTACAGTATCTGTGAGTGCACTAAACTCTTTGGGAAAGGCAGCTGCTATAGGTGTAGACCTCTACCACTAGTTCTGAAAGCTTATATAAGTCTCTGGAAAGCGGTAACACTGAGCAACATTTTATTGATAAATTGTGGCAATAACAGATTTTTTATTGCTGTGATCATTGTTATCGCCTCTAGTTAGCAAATGCTTTTGTTTTACTATTATTTTTAATTATTACTATCCTTGCACAGTATAGATCATTTAAATAAAAAACAATTAACCTACCAGTCTCTAGCATAAAACCTTATATTTTTTCCTGCAAATGCAGGCCCTAATATCTCACATAGAGAAGTAAAGCTAATATGTCTTTCATTAAAAGGGCAGTAACAATAGCCCCAAAATTAACATAATAACCAACAGTATTTCTTCTTAATAAAGTACATTTTAGCTAGTTTGGAGGGATGCAATGTGAAATCTTTGATTTTACATTTCTTTATTTTTAAAGCTCAAAGTAGGCCCACCAGATGGCAGCATAGTACAGAGCATGCCCAATTGTGGTACAGTGCCATCACCGTTTGTGGCTGTTATATGGGCCTGAACACAACTATATATATATGTATAAATAGTAAGTCATAAAAATGTGCTCATGCCAACTCGTACATAAGAAATACATATAAATAACATACAATTTTAGAGCTAGACAAGACAGACTTTAAAATAAATGTAAATAATTAACTATGTTATTCCTTTTCTTTATATTCTCAACAAGCAAAGGACAGACCTGTAAAAATGTAACAAAACATAGAAAAGAAGAGTGCTGATAGTGTAGTAATTTAAAGTAGTTCAAATTAAATAAAAATAGATCAATACTGCATATTTAAAACAGATAACAAAGGTGCTTATGCGGATGTGTATCCTAGTAATGACTAAGTTTTTTTAAACCGCTCTTTTGAAGCAATGATCCTACCAATTAGTAACAAATAATACTGGTTCTTAGGAGAGAAGCCTCACAGTAGATGAGTTATCTTTTTCAGAACATGATCTGGAAATAAACAAAGGCCCATGGTAACACCTATGTGTAGTATAAAAAAATTTTTTTTTTCATTTTGCACAATGTTAACAACTCTTACATTAGAACGGCTGATAGATATATTTACTTTTCACCCCATTATTTTTCAAAAAGGTCTCTATGGGGACCAAACATGTTTTTTTTTCCAGGACAATAAATAATAAATGTTTACAACTTATAGACATAGATTTATGAGTCCTGTAAATGCTGTTTTCCCATGAAATCTGTATGTATTTAGCCCCTGCGCCTTATTGCACCTGGATGTTTATCTCACCCTTTCTGATTTTCTTACACAACCCCTAAACAACTTGTAAGAACATACACACACACTTACAAGTAAAGTGGGCAATCGACTTGGCACAATTAGTGAGAAGTGCTACTACCTAGTAAGTGGTGGGTGGTGAGTAAAAAATTGTTGAACTCTAAAACCGTGGTATGGAAAAGATATAGCTTGGTATAACTGTAACATGGAAATTAAGTGGTAGTAAACAATTCCAAAACACTTGGACAGTTGCAATAATATAAAATGTACCAATATCTGAATACAATTAACAATACCATGCACAATATGAAAATATATGAATGACATTAAGAATACAATATCACTTTAGACTGGTTCTGTAAATGTGGTAATAAACCCAGCTCAAGGAAAGAAAGATGAGGAATGTAGCAATATCATGTCACCTTGATGGGCCATGGGATAATGAAGAGGGCTAACACTCTCTAAGCAACTATGGATTTGCACCCTGAAACAAAGGAACTACTGGTGATATGGATGAGATGGAGAAGATAACACAAAAGGACAAGTGTACATTCTAGACCTAGGGATAAATTTATCAAGTTGCGGTTTGGAAAAAGTAGAGATGTTGCCTATAGCAACCAATCATATTCTAGTTATCATTTATTTAGTACATTCTACAAAATAACAGCTAGAATCTTATTGGTTGCTATAGGCAACATCTCCACTTTTTTAAACCCGCAGCTTGATAAATTTACCCCCTGGAGTGTGTTTAAATCTCATAGCATATAAATAAAAAACAAAAGTTACAATGAGTAGGGTCATTTTTGTTGGCAATCTTTATGCTCAAGTGTGTATTAACTGAAGATTCTTCACAAATCAAAAAAATACTGTTCCTTGCATTGTAATTAAGTGTAGTAAAAAGGGGTGAATTGGTATCTTAGGCACTTAAGGGTATTTTAAAATCAAGATGAGAGGATAAGTACTTCAAGCAATATAGCATACTTGCCAACTTTTCCTCGTTGGCTTCAGGGAGATCCTGGGGGAGGTGGGTGTGTGGGCGGGGCTTGACAAATTGTATCATTTTGGTCCGCCCCTAGACGATTGTCACCATTTTGGCCATTTACAGCAGGGGGCGGGGCCAAGATGACGTAATATTTGCGTCATTAAGCCGGAGGTTGCCCTGCTCTCCCGGGAGGTCTCAAAGAAATGTGGGAATCTCCCGGACATTCTGGGAGAGTAGGCAACTATGCGTTAAAGAAAAGCAGCTAATGAATCTCTAGAGACTAAAGTGTCTTTTACATTTCTGTCACCATTACTGAAGTCATATGGTCTTACCTGTCAGTCTTTGATTAAATCTTGGTCTCCATGAAAATGGCCACCTCCATAGGCATCAATACATGGACATAGGACACAATTTCTGAACTGTATCATCAAGACACAGATGGTGAAGCCAACCACATCTTGTACTGGCTCAGCATCAGGGAGAATGCCAGACTCTTCAGGGAGTGAGGGAGATCGCCCCTATTTCAGGGAGTCTCCCTGAAATTCAGGGAGAGTTGGCAAGTATGCAATATAGTACAATGCAAGGCAGTACATCTGTCTCAAACAAATTGTCACATGCGCAAATAGCTCCGAGTATGGTGCAGTTCAGTGATAGGCAAGTTGCTCACACTTGCAGGGGATACTGACCAGCTCTCAAAACTTGAAGTATTCTCTAAACATGAATCAAAGGCCTGAAATGTCCTCCAATTACTTTTTCACCATAAGATGAAGTAAAAGAACTAGCACGAATATCAGCAGCAAGAACCTGAAACAATAGATCCCAAGATCGCTTGTACTGGATCTTCTCTGGCACTCTCATTTCCTCCAGGCTATACATGGACCAACTTTTCTGATAGCTTGTACAGGACCATTGGTAAATTAGTCTTTGCCTATGGCAGATTCCCCTTTGAGACTTGTACTTCTCTCTGATAATCTTGCAGCTAGCTCTAACAAACTTATATCTCTCCCTTATAGATTGGCAGCTTTGACGATTAGACAAACAGCCTTGTCTGTAAATATTGCAACTCAGTTTGTAAATGTGGCAGCTTGTTCAGTAAGACTGATTGCTCTGTTTATAGGGTGTAAATCCTTTCTCATCTCTTACAGCCTCTAGGGGGTATATTTAGTAAACTGTGGGTTTGAAAAAGTGGAGATGTTGCTTATAGCAAACAATCATATATAAATAAGTGGTAATAATAATCAGATTCTAGTTATCATTTATTTAGTACATTCTACAAAATGACAGCTAGAATCTGATTGGTTGCTATAGACAACATCTCTACTTTTTCAAAGCCACAGTTTACTAAATATACCCCTATAAGTGTAATACTCTCTCTAAACTTCTGTTGGATTCTAAGACTTCCATACTCACAGTACTCACATTGCATGTGTGTTCTGTCTTCCCCAGTAGCTGTGCACTCAAACATGCAAACTTGCTGTGTATTTCTTTCCTCGTTGCAGGCTCAGCAACTTTGAAGACACTAGCTTCTGCACAGGATATGATAGCTGACTTGAATATGGCCACGCTTACCTCCTCCTCCTCCTCTGCCACTTCCCTACATTTTTTCCTTGTCTTCCCTTACTGGCACCAAATGACCTTATGTTGGCAAGCCCTGATGTAATTTCCTGGTTCCTTGCAGCTTGTGCATGCTGGGAATCATTTCTATCACCCAAGGCTGCATTATACTGCAATCTACTGTCAGTGACTACTTCCCCTATGTTAGGCAATTCCTTGGACCTATCCCCCCCTCCCCCTCAGGTGAACACAAGGAAGATTGACTACATATACATATTTCGTTAGCACTTGAGAAAAGTGAAGAGGTGTGGAGAGCGTGGACTAACATTTTAAGTTCTTTTGTGATGTTGGACAAATAATTTGTATATGTGAATGCATAATATACAATAAGTAAATAGATATATTAGGATTTTTTTTTCAATTGGAGAATGGTTTTGTCAAAGATACTGATATTGCATCTGCTCCATACAGGGTTAGAGTTAGCAGAGGCGGCAGAGACTGTGAGGCGGCCTATTTCCTGCACAGCAAATATGTGAGACATATGTTTTGTATCATCAGCAATAAAAGCTGGTTGAACAAAAAAAAAAAATACTAAGTTTAGCAGATTCAGTGATGAATTGTTTAGAACAGTTATAATACAGTAATCTCTGTGACAGGGCAGGTGAGGCTGGGGAATATTCTGTCTAAAACGGTGCCTAAGGTGCAAAGGTTGCATGCCTTCATATTCTAATGATGTTGATTATGCATCGGTTCCATATTTCTTTAACCTTTCATTTTGCAAATGGCCGCTGCCTGTTTAAGTTTTTATAGCAACTCCTTTGCAAGATATATCTGTCACATCTCATGCACACTAACTGTACCCAACACCTTGTTTTTAGTTAAGGAAAGAAAGTTATGGAATGTCTGAAATACATTTTCTGTTTTCCTGGTCCTTACTCCATGGCAGTGACTACCACATAAGTACCCTAGCAATAGTATCTTAACGCACTTAATTTATTAGAAGATTAGCAAAATTGGTTGAAAACATATGAGTTAACATCCCAAGAAAAAAAGATTTTATGCATGACCATACAGCATATTTGCTGCTGGTAAGTCTTTCAACTGAAAAGGACCGGAATGTTGCTACTGCCCTAACAGGGGGGGCGTAACAAGGGTGGTGCAGGGGGTATGGCCGCCTAGAGTTCAAACCTGAGAGGGGAATAACAAGTAAGATTTAGGGGGCTGGGGGTTGGAGAGAAGGAGGAATTTCTTTGGAGAACATAAGTCTATGCTACATTCATACTATAAAACATAATAAATAATTATAAAAAAAAAAAATAAGTGCAATTTTCAAAAAGGCAGTGATGTGTTTATTAGTAATAATAATCTCTAAATGTGGGGGAAATTTGTAAGCCTATAATTTAATTGTGAGGCTTGAGGGGGAAATAGGACATTATTTTTAAATAGGAACACTATTAATTTAATGTTGTGGCTGGTGAGGGACGAAATTGGTCTGTTTATTAAATGTAAATGTTATTAAATTCATGTTGGGATTGGTAAGAGGGGATATGTCTGCTTATTAAATGGGAATGCTATTAAATTAATGTTGGATTTGGTGAGTGGGGGATAAGTCTGTTTATTAAATGGGAATGCTGTTAAATTAGTGTTGGGACTGGTGAGGGGTAAATGTCTGTTTATTAAATGGGAATGCTATTAATTTAATATTGGGGCCGGTTTGTAGATAAATAGGTCAGTTTATTAAATGGGAGTGTTATTAATTTATTGTCAGGCTGGTTTGTAGAGAAATAGGTTGGTTTATTAAATGGGAATGTTATTAATTTAATGTTGGGCCTGTTGGGGGTAAAGCAGCTTATTTCTGAAACATAAACACTATTTAATTTTGGGGTGGTTAGGGGGAAGGATTATTACTAAATGTCGGTGCTATTAATTTAATTTAATGTTGGGGCTATAGATGGGTAAAATAGGCAAATGTTTGAAATGTGAACGCTATCAATTATATTCTGAAGTTGATTGGGTGGAAGGAAACTTGTTTATTAAGCAAAAAAGCTACTGATTTAATGCACAGCTGGTTGGGGGAGGGGATAGATTGTTCACTCACTGCTCTGCTTTCTAGAATGTGACTAGTAAATATCTCTTTTTTAAAAAGGACCCCAACGTTCCAGGATTCAGTCAAGCAGCAACTGAGCTTAAGACAATGGAAGAGACATAATGTAGTCAAAGCTGCAAGAACAAGTAGGAGTGTACAGTACAGTGTTGGAGAATGGCATTGAGCTTCTAAACAGCTAGGCATGCCCCCCTTAGTACATTCCTATGCACATGGAGGGAGGTAGGTGGGGGGGGCAGGGTGCCAGTGCTTTGTTGTACCTAAGGGATAGCGCTCTAAAAGGTAAGGTGGGGGAGGGAATATTGGGATGCATCCTGGTTTCCCTAAGAAAAGGTGTCTACACCCTTCAAATGATAAAACCCTCCATAAAACAATAGGTAGGTTCAGGTGCAAATTAATAGGAAATGAGGAAGAGGAAGGCAAGAGAAGTGTACGGATAGTGGAAAATATGTATCTGTTTAATTGTTAATTTCGTTTTAGCTATGCTAGTTTAAATGAAATAAAAGAAATTACAACTGTTCATTTATTTTGTGCAATCAACTGATATTGTATTCTACTATTTCCAGTTTGTTATAAACTAAGCATTTCATCACCGCTACACATCCTAAATTATATACAATACATGCACAATCTATAAGGGATCACTCATTAGCTTTTGTAATTAGACAGCATGTGCAGAGGTTAATCCCAATTGGACACATTAAGGACAACCCCTTAGCGGAAAAGTGCATTATAAATAAGAGACAATTCAATGGACAGTATCCCCTGAGGAAGTCTGAGGAAATCTTCTATAGATGAAATATGATAAGAAAGTCTGAAACATTCCTTCCGTTAATCGAACATTCTCTTATATCCATACAGCACACCAACTGGAATGAACGCTGGCAGAGAGATTGATCCACTCGTTCAAAGTTTTGGGATACCAATCGGGAACAGGAGAATAACTGAACATTATTCAGAGCCTTTTATGCAACAATTTAACCTGTAAGTTTGTTTTTTGCACTCAGAGAACTAAATATGCTTTACAATACTTTACTATTGTGTACCTTCTCTTCACTCTGTTACATATGAACACCATGCGTGCATTTTCAGACCAAACCCAATCCAGGGTGCTCCGGCGGGTTGGAGATGGTGAACCCAGTGAAAAACAAAGTATGTGGCACACGTACGAGAGACAAGCAATTGAAAAGATGATTGAAAACAAACTGCAGAAGGGTAAATTCGCCAGGTGTCCAAAAATTGGCTGTGATCAATCTGACATGAATATATTGGTTCTTGTTGCAGAAAATGCACTATAAAGAGCCCTTGAAATTCACACCAAATAGCAAGGTCATCACTGAGCTTCGAATAAGCCCCAATTCCCAAAAAAATATAATATAGTTAGGTACCTTTGACGTAAAGTGCAGATTACAAACACTTTGTGCCATACTGATCAAACATCAGCAAAGTGGAAGGTAATACATATACACGTCTATTTAGACATCCATGCTTACATTACTTCTGCAAGCAACATTGTTTTTTGTTAATAAAACTGTTGTCTTTATACTATTCAAAACAATTTAAAATAATACTCCACCATTCTTTGATGTTGATAGTTGATAGTAGGATCAGGTGGAATTACAGCAGAGGTGTCACTAATTTTGGTAAATTCTTTAACAGTAGACAAGACCAGATGTCAAAATGTTGTGATGAATCATCTGCATCATCAATGGGTGTCATTGATTTTTGCAAAGCACACAAAAGTGTGCTTTGCAAAATACCACATGTAGGTAACATTGGCACACAGCAGTAGCTAAAAGGAAAAGTGGTGCAAGATGGAATTGTCCTTGGGAACACCCACCCACTGTTATGTTGGATCTTAAAAAGAACATGCACACTTTAACAAATCAAGCACTTCAGCGACAAGGAGTGCCACTTTTGTGGCTGATGTGCTTGGTTTTTTTGGCCCTTCAAAAATCAAACTAACAATGGACTCAAGGCACCTAAGGTAACAGTGCTGTTAATGAACTCTACTGTGGCAAGATGTTGTTGTCATCATCCTCAGCCTCATCTTAACCCTCATCAGTGTGTACATCATCCTCACACATTATTAATTCATCACCGTTGAAATCCACCATTGCAGAAGTCTCTGTATTTTGATATAATTGGCAGTAAAGGCCTTCCTCTGTGAAATTGTAGTTCATTTTGATAAACATCATCTTTTCCACATTTTGAGGAACTAGTCTTCTATGCCGATCACTGACAAGGTTCCTGGCTGTGCTGGAAACTCTTTCTGAGTACACACTGGAGGGTGGGCAGCTTAGGCAGTGCAAAGCGAGTTGGTACATGGGTCTCTAAATTCCCTTTTTTTCCTCCCCATTTGTACGGTGTCGTTAAATGAATCCTCCACCAATCATTTGGATTTGATAGTAGGATCAGGTGGAGTTACGGCAGAGGTGTCACGGTTTTTGGTCAATTTTTTTAGACCAGACCAAGGGGTAAATATATCATACTCCGATTTGTACAAGTCGCCGGAAATCGGCGAGTTGACAGCTAAAATTTAAAGCGACGCTGCCTTCCCTTTACAAGGCAGCGCCGCTTTAAATTTTAGCTGTCAACTCGCCGATTTCCGGTGACTTGTACAAATCGGAGTATGATACATTTACCCCCAAATGTCAAAATGTTGTGCTGAATCATCTGCATCATCCCTGGGTCTCTTGGGAAAGCTAAGTTTTTTCCTAGCAGCAGTTGACTGAGAAACTGAAGAAGGAGACGCCATCCTGTCACATAACACTTGAGCTGTCATCTTGCTCACCAGGATCTCCTTGCATATCTTGAGATCTGGGTCAGTTGGAAACAAAGAGAAGACATAGCTCTTAAACCTAGATTCAAGCAGAGTCGCCAAAATGTAGTGATCCGATTTAAAAATTTTGATAACTCTTGGATCCTAGCAAAGCGAATAAAGTACTTCATCTACAAGTCCGACATACTTGGCGTAATTGCTTTGTTTCTTCTCCTCCTTCAGTTTCTCAAGCTGCTTTTCCAAAAGTCTAATTAAGGGAATCACTTGGCTCAACCTAGCAGTGTCTGAACTCACTTCACAGGTGACTACTTTGAAGGGCTTCAGCACCTTGCACAACAGGGAAAGTATTCTCCACTGTGCTTGAGTAAAATACATCCCCGCTCCTTTCCCAATGTCGTGGCTTGTGAAGTAAGCGTGGATGGCTTTTTGCTCTTCATCCACAGACGCACATACAGGGTGGAATTCCACATTGTCACCACCTCTTGCTTCATTTAATTTGCTGGTAGGGCAAATTAAATTGCTCTTGTTTTTGTCGAATGCCAGAAATGTCCAGATATTTTACGGGCGACAGACGGCATCACCTGCACGTCCATATCAATTTTTAAAAAGCTCTGCACCACCAAGTTTATTGTGTGAGCAAAATAGGGAATGTAATGGAATTCACCCAACTGTAATGCTCTCACAATATTGGTGGCGTTATCAGAAATGACATATCCTGAGGAGAGTCCAAGCGGGATAAGCCATGTTGGAATGACATACATCCCTTAGTTTTTGTAACAGATTGTCAGCTGTATGCCTCTTAGTGAAGCCAGTTACACACAATGTAAACTACTAGTAGTCATCTTCTTGGTCTGCTTCTGGGATAAAGATCCACCCCCAGCAGCAGCAGCAGCAGTGAGACTAATGCTCAAGAATTCTTCTGAGGAATCCAGGATATTGGAGGAGTCATCTAGCCTTAGCAAGTTGGATGCAGGACTTACTATGATCGCTACTGAGTATATTAATGAGGAAGGTGTTGTGGGTGTAGATTGCAGGAGTCGGGATCTAGCTGAGAGAAGGGACCTAGCTGATGCTGGACTGCTTGTTGTTATTTTTTTAGCATAAGTTTCTGATTTTCCCAAC